>NC_087550.1:54230464-54855464 GCF_036250125.1 Pseudopipra pipra
TGTATTTTTAAGATATCATTTCTCAGTCTGAAATTTAATATTAATTTCTCTGTCATTGATTGTTATGCTTTGTTTACAAGTGCCAAACATAGTGTAGCTGTTAAGAAACATCACTCAGCTTTCAACTGATCTTGTCCATTTTTGTTCTCTGCAGTATTATGCTTTTGCAACTGTATGTCATCTGTAACCTATAAAAATAGCTATGTTCTTGAATAATCAAAAGTGGCAGAAATAAAAATGCCTGCACAGTTTGTGGTGAATCAGAGTTGGGAACAACAGATATTCATTTAAAGGCTCATAATCTCTTTTTTTCTATGACATTCAAAGATTCAATCCACAAACAGGTCAAATGTCACATTTAGCAGTACTACTTCTTAGAGAGAGTTCTGTAAAGTGATTTTTTAAAAATGTTTTGCTCATTGACACTTTCCTTATGTCGATTAAGGGAAACTACAATAGGTTTAAAGTAGTAGCTATGCATTCTATCAAAGCATGAATTATTTTAAAGAAAATCTAAAAAGCCCATTCAGTGATGCTGCACGCCACTTTCATGCATGCTGATTAGAAAAGAGAGTATTTTGCCTTTCAAAAATTAAATAAATATTTAAATCAGACAAATAATCAGAGGAAAGCAAGCTCTTCAGTCATTATTTTAACAGAATATTATATTCAAAAAAATATACCTCCCTCTTTTTGCATTTCATGTGAGTTGATACATTTTATCTGTTAACACTTCATGTGCAGGTTTAACCTGTATTGTTCTTGTTTTTGCTAGCTTAGAAAGTCCAGGAACTATTGCTAAATATATTCAGACATTTTAAAATGTGAAGCTTTATCATTTTTTCCTTTATTAGTGCTACTTAGCCATATTAAATTGTGTCTTAGGTATCCCTGGTATGACATAGCCATGAAGTTTCCGCCTCTCCTAAAACAATAGGGTTGGTAGCACACTGAATCATACATTGATCCTGAAGTCTGCATCTCCTCCTGTTCAGACTTTTTGTCATAATTGCTCCAAATCCATGCCAAAGGCACTTACTCATGTTGCATTCAGTCCACTGTCTTTTTTTCCCACAACTTCACGAAATTTCCTGAAGCAGTATTTAGTTAGCCATTGGCTTAAGGACTTTCAATATTGGCAAGTGACTTAAGGACCTTCAGTATTTTCTTCTACAACACTTGAAATTTGTCTGTATGTCACTTAATTCATATTAAGTGAATATTCCACAAATGAAACAAAGAGAAAGTGAGAAATGAATCTGCTCTGGAGGTAGAAGTTCCACAATATGCGGAGATGAGATTTTGTTGCAACTGCAACATTTTACTGCAAGGGCAAGCAAAGTCAAGAAAAGAAGTTATAAAAAATAATTTGGATAAGCAAACTTCACTAGTAATATATTTTTTGTGATAGTTAAGGAAAGAAAAACAATTATTTAAATACTTCAGAGAAAAAGAGAAGATAAAAGGAAAGGTAAAGGCTCTAATTATCAGAAAAGAAATACACTGGAGGGGATAAAAAGTAGAATTTGTAAGTACTTGCTCTGCTTCAGTTCACTCAAAAGGACTCTTGTGTAAAATGATTAATTATGCTGGGAGTAGATGAACAACATAAGAGAACAGACATCAACACTCTTAAAGAGCAAATGAGCAAATACCTGGACCAAATTAATGTTTTGAATCTGTAGGGCAGATTAAATCCATCAGAGAGTGCTAAAGGAATTAGTCAATGAACTTTCATAGCCAATGGCAAATGCTTTTACAAAACTCCAAGGAGATTTTAGAACTGCAGATTAGTAACTTCTCATCAACTATAGGAAAAATATCAGCTAAACAGAGATGTAACATGAATAAAAGTAACTATTATAAGTGCTAAAATTATTTTTAAGGTACAGAGAAAAACAAATGTGAGAATTTAAAATGAGCTTATAAATTAGAAGAAAAGTCATAAATATGATTTTTCTTGCCTAATAAACTTATTTTCTAGAAATGTATACACAATCTATGTGGCTTTTCCCTACTTATTTTTTTTTTTCTGACTCAGCTCCTTATAACTTAGCATTTTACCCTAATCAGCTTTTCCCCAATCTTTGTTGATCATTATTAAAAAACTATTTTATGGTCACAGAAGCAATGTAGAAAAATAAAAAACAAAGACTTACATGGGCTTAAGGATGATTAGATAGACAAAAACCAGGTTCCATTTGCTTCTCAACAGTGTTAGATGTTCTGAAATGACATGAAAATCCAAAGTAGTATCATGTAGTTGAATTACTGAATCACTGAAAGCAAAACCATTAGAGACTTTTCAGCTTATAGTAGCATGCACTGTGAAAACCAAATAGTATTTTTCTCCGGCCACCAAGATTCAAGCTCTCTAGTACCTGAAGGCCAGTGTTAATAGGAACAGTTTGGTTTTGTCACTGCTTATGCTTCTTTCATAGTCAAGCAGAAGGCAGCTTCTAAAATAAAGGGTATATTGATTAGAATTTTGGGAACTTTTTGATCTTTAAAACGGTTTACTTATTGGGAAATTGCTTTTATCACATGCATGGGACATTTGCTCAGATGGCATTTTTGAAGGACATAGAGCTTGTAGGATTCTGTCAGAGAACAAAAGCAGAAGTATGAAAGAGCAGGTAGCAATATTTGAATACAAATAAGAAGGTTGGAAGATTACCTATCAAGAAAAGTGTGGAATTGGGTATTTAAACTGATAGTAGAGAGCAGATGGATTTTTAAAAAGGAGCAGACGGATTTTTGGTTGACATGAGAGGAGAGCTGTCAAAGTACCAGCTGTGGTTGAGAAGGAAAGACAACCAATTAATTGTCTATGCCCTTTTTTGGCAGATGTCAGGTTCTGCTCTCCTTTATTTGCAGAGGCTCAATTTCTAGAGAATCCACAGAGGAAGGCAATCTTTAAAAAAAGTAGGGGTATTCTACATCTGGCACGAAAAGAAAGCGGTTGTCTTACCCAAATAGGTGGAGACAAATAGAGAATAAATGGTGAGCTGGACTACATGAATCTTTACTGAGTATTTCCCACAGAACACTAGATGATTAAGCTGCAGTTTAATTAAGTTTAATTCTTCATATTTTGCCTCTCTTTCTGAATTTACAGGGTGTCATGTTTTCTAGTAGACCACGAGGCAAAATATTAGCAGGCACTTTTCTAACCGAACACATACACTATGTCAGAATTGCCTGGAAACTACAACATAAATGACCAATATATTAGAACCATCATCATTAAAGCAGCAAGTTATTTCAGTGTGATGACTCCCCACACAGTGTAGTTCAGAAAATTAGATACCTGTTTTCTTGGCTAGGTGGTGGTTATGAGTGGAGAAGTTGAATGGAATAACAAGGAGTGTGAAGTGGAATAGAATTATATCACATTTTGACCTTTCTAGAGGCAATTATATAGTTCATTGAATTAACAATTGAATAATTAAGAATCTAGTCAGAAAAATAGAAGAACAGAAAGGTTGTAACTAAAGTTTCATATAAAGGCCAAACACTACTATGAGTATAAGCCAAATTGCTCTCAAAATTCCTTATTCCTTCTTTGTAGATCTACTATAAAAAGGAGACAGTTACAGTACTACAATTGTAAATATATGTCTCGAAGACCACGCTGAGCAGGACATGGAGTATATACCTGCATAGTGTTTTAGTTCAGATTTTTTCAAGCAAATCTGACAGGACACCCTGCGTATGAAATATCTGTATTAGCAAATAGTGTGGGACACCCAGGAGTCAGTACGTAAAGCAGAGTAGTTGTAGATGAAGATTTAATGCAAATACTACAAATATTTTGCAAGTTTTTACTTCATGGAGATTTTTGAAGGTCATGGAGGTTTTTAAATTAACCCTGTGAACTGAATATTGTTCTGCAGTACACTTTCAATATAAAGGAATTGGGCTGTAAGTTCTAAGAGTTTCTATGACTGGAAGAACTGTTTCCAAAATGCTTTGCTGGTTCAAACTAAAAACATAATAGTCATGTACTTTTAGTACACTTCAGTTTGCAACAAGGAGCAGTGTCAGAGCACATGGCATGAATTTGTTTTCAATTAAACTAAATTGAAGGTGTTCTTCAGCAGCCTACTGCATGCACTCCAGCTGCAAGTAGGTAATCAATCCATAAGACAAGAATAAAGCAATATCCAAAGCAAAATCCAAAGTTAAAACAAAAAAATCAAAACAAACAACAGACCATGAAAAGATTCCAGGACCCATGAGTATATTAAGAATATCTAACCTTGTCTCCAATTCTCTACTTTGCAGACCTTGTATAACTCCTCAGCACTTGCTGGAGTAAGGATGTTTGGTCAACCTATAAATAAGATATTGTAAAATACTCAAAGATATTTCAAAATAATATCCTACCACAAGAACCAGATTAAAGCAATCCTCACAATATGTAAGAAAAACTTTCTTGCTAATTACAGCATGTTTTCAATGCAGCAGGGAATATGAGTGATTTAAGGCTCTGGAAAACAGTACATACTATTTTACCTTTACTGACAAACAGAAGCAGGTGACACTTACTGACTTGTACTGAAATCACTTAGAGCTAGGTTCTGTTCTGACAGGTTATCTTCTCCATAGATGTCTGAAGCCAAGATATAACATAAGCTAGAATAAATGGCTGTTCACTTTCTAGCTTTACCTTGAGGAAGAGATAATGGGAATTGATTCCAAGATCTAAATTCCCAGCTTCAGCCTCCTAGCTAGTCTGTAGCCTAATAAAAGTGATTTTTTTTTTCCATTACTAGTAAAAAGCCATGAGCTTTGTACTAACCTAATAGTGCAAAGTCTTGTCTAGACTTGCTTGCTCCTTGATGGTTTTAGCTTATTTTAGTCATTCCCTAGGGATGAAGTTACTGTTGTCTATTTGTTTTAAGTTAAAATCTGTGAATGACATCTATATGGAAGGCCTGACAAGCTGAAATAAACATTAAACAGCACAGGAAAGTGTGTGTGATACCAAAACCTCTCCCAGAAAAAGAAAAGATGTTATTCTTGCTTAATGGAAAAGGAGGGAGAAATGCTAGATACCACAGGGTAGACAAAATTACTTCTCAAATTCTTTTGGAATTCTGGACTTGGAATGACTATTACTTTTATGCTGTTTGATTAAAAGGCTGGCTGCTCTAAAACAAATTACTTGTAGAAATTATAAAAAACAATGAATGACTAGAGACATAATCTTTCAAGAGTAGAAGAAGATACGTTGTTTTTTTTAAAAAAGGAAGGAATATGATGCTAGGAAAGTATTTAGATGAGTAAATATTAAAGCAAAATATTTTAAACGTATTGTAATTTTTCAGTAAATGTTAAAAAATTTTTTTTTTTGGATGACTCAACAACAACTTTAGGTATAGGAGCTCAGAAAGAGTTACTTATAGGAAGAGCTATATAAAATAAAAGTAATTTAAAAAGCTCAATTAGTTTTTCTTTTTAGACCTGCAGTTCTTTCAGGTTAATATTGACTTTGCATATAATGCACAGAAATATGTAATTTAATACAGGAAAATAATCTTTATTCATATATGACTTTAACACCTATTTTGCTTAAAACTTCTCAAAAGGGTAAGAGAATGGATAAGAAGCACAGGTAGAGATTTTAACAGATCCAAATACTGGTGAATGATTTTATTACCAAGCTTAGAGAAATCTCTGATCATTGCATGTTGTCATTAATTCTGTCCTAAGTCTTCTAGTTGTCCTTATTCTTTTTACCAAGGAAAATTTTAATACTGAATGTAAGGTTCCACTTAAGAGGAATAAATTCAGGAGCTACAGCATCTAGAACTCAGCTAAACAACAGGCTGCAAGACTAGATTCAATCAGCAGATATTCTAAACACCTTAAGAAAAATATAAGCAGGCGAATGTGGAAATTGAAAAGGGAATTTATCCAGCTAGAGGTGAAACTGGAATACCTCTTCTCTTTGATGATGAACTAATGAAGTAATTTGTACAGCTCTCTGAAAACCGATTGTGTTTTATTGTTCTCATATTTTCCTTTGTGTATCTGGTAAAAGACTGTCATGACTGAAACAGAATAATTTTGAGTAATTTCTTACATTTCTGCATGATTAAAATGCACTTTTAAATTGTTTGGTTGGTTGGTTTGATTTGGGGTTTTTTTGTTTCTTTTAGAATCTCCTTCATTTTTTTTATGCCTCTGCATCTGACACAGATAACTGCTGAATGCTTTTTCCGTTTTTTTTGTGTGTGTCTTACCTTGCTTTGCTTTCTGCTGACTACACAGCTACCAGATGGACCAAGAGGTTTCAGCATACTGAAAGCACCACTTGCTTCATCACTACAGATCTACTGCTGTAAATTGTTAAAATTTAAAGCAATTTGTTCATATAAGAGCTCATTAGGTGCAATGGGAGAAGGAAGCAAAGAGGCAAATCATATCTCTGGACAATCCTCAAAATGTTTTTCAGACACTATTTATTATGTGCAAAAAAGAGAACATTCATCACTTATGGTTAATTCTTTATGTTTAAACTATTTTTAAAATGTATACTGAAACCAGTAAGTAATACATTTATCATATAATCAGGAAAAGAAATTGATTGAAAATACAACAGCTATTTATGAAATCTTTATTTACCTGCTTAAGCCAAATTTTGCTTTATTTAATCTGATGCACCATTCTTATTTATTTGTTTGAGGGAAAATATTATGAATTGAAATTTACCTCCAAATGAATGAATGCCTAGTTATGGCAACATCCAATTTAGCTCAATTCTAACTGTTTTGCTGTTAATATGTTTCATAATTTTTAATAACAATAAATCATGTTTTTAAAGTTTTTAAGCTCTAAAATGATTAAAATATTTATGCTTATATTGTCTCAGTATTTATGGCATCTAGGACAAACTTCAACAAGCTAAGAAAACTCCTAGAACTAGAAAAGCTTTGAATGCATGGTTATTGTCTTGATTCATATACCTCACCATATAAACATAAACCTTTCAATTTACTCTATCATATTGTTACAATCCAACTATGACTGTCAAACAAATACACACATAAGCTAATAAACTTTATAAACCCTTTTAATCTATAATCAACCCTTTAAATTAAATTCTAATACAATTTTATTATAAACATACAAATCTATTAAAAAATTCCACACCTCATTCTATGATATGAACTATAAACCTACAGAGAAATACAAATATGATGAGCGAATGGTTTTGCTCTTTAAGTGTGTTCTTTATAGCAGTTAATTAAAACAGGAATTAGGCAAATCCATCATGACAGAAATACTTCTTCATGTACACGCATAATTGGAATGATGAATTAGATTCTTGTATTTTCCTCTTTTAAGGTGAAACATAAGTAAGTATATAGGTATACTGTATTGTATAACAACAACAACAATAATATCAACAACAACAACAAATCCTCCAATAATAATTATAGTAATACAGGTGAAATACTTACTTTTTCCAAAGAATAAAGAAATAAAGTAGTATGAAACTTCCAATGTCCAGAAAAATGATTCCAAAATTAACACTATCAGCTGCATTAACAGGTCTGCATCTCTTTTAATTTGATGGATATTTTTATTTTTATTTCTTTTTCTTTTCAGTCACTTTGTTTGCAACAGTAATTGAAGATCATCTTACCTTAAATGACTGTCTTTATTAACCATTATATTTTAATCTGTTTTGTTATACTGTGTATAACTTCTTTTGAATAATTTCTTATTATACAAAACAAATGCTTTAGTATTTAAATACTCATTAACATGAAACTCTCTGTCAACCCACATGGAGGAGTTTTTCATGAATGTAAGAGTGTAGTGGTATATCTAAGGAGCTAATAATAGGCAATGAACAATGGATGTGGTAGTTTTCTTGTACTGATGTCTTTAAATATAGTAGGAGAGGGGAGGAAACTGTTTAGTTCTCAGGAGTGAGATATTATTTCTACTATAACATTACATGAAGCTGCATGAAACCTTTAAAAATTAATTAAATTCTACTATTTAATTTAGATTCAATGTTTATTGTACATTTAACACATGACCTTTAAGATAAGATTTAATAAAGTTTAAAAGTAATACCAAACTAATCTATTTGCCTTATAATTAACCAAACCATGCCAGCAATAAATGTGCTTTTGCTCTGTAATTGATAAATTAAACTTGCAAAGACTTCTAGGCTTTAACAGGTATTTAACAAAATAACTGTAGTGGGTTGGTTTGGTATCAATTAATTGCCAAAAAAAATTAGCATGTTAATTGGCATTTATTTGAGTATAGTGCTAGTTATCTAGTCAATTGCTAATTAAAATACTTAAACCATTCCTTTCAATTTATAGGAATGAAATGATACTTTTATTACCTACTTCATTTTAGGTAATGATAGGCCAAGTAAATTTACGTCCTTTTTTATTGAATCTCAGTAGTAACAACTGATACTTTTTTAGCAGTGAGATAGCCTTTTATCAAGAACACATTAATGACATAAGTTTGGCATCATATGTACTTTAAAACTTACCTAGGTCTGCATTTGCACATGTTGTTGGTGACTGCTGCCTCCTCTTTATCATGCTTTTCTTTCTCTTTCTTCCGTACAATGTTTGTTTTTCTCTTCTGGAAAAGATGCCAACATGCATGCTACAGCAGGATGCCACAGCCTGTATATACCTCATCACCAGGTATACATATCTTAGGGAAAGGTGAGGGCAACAGCTCGGCCTTCCTAGGCCTGGGGGCTGGATAGAAAAATACAGCCAAGTTTTCGGGCGTGCAAACTCTTCTTCAGGTCTGAAGTACAAGCAGTAAAATTAAGAGTTAAATACAGAGGGATAACAACAGCTCAGAGTTTAAATAGATATGCATCAGTTAGGCAATTTTTGAAAGAAAAAACTGTTTATGTTGAAAAGAGATGAAAGGACAAGAAAAGAGAAAGTGGGAGACAGAGTGGAATTAGAGAGAGGCAAATTATCTTCTTGGAAAGAGGACAGTTTGAAACACAACTGGATTAGGGAGGGAGGAAAAGTTAACAAATAATCAGCTGTAAAACAAGTCTCTAGTAGGTTTCCACAATTTGTACTCAAAAATCTGAATCTTTGATGAGGAGAGAATTTTTTTCTTTTCTCTTCTAAAAGCAGAGTTGGCTTGACTTTTCTTTTAGAAATATTTGTATCTTGACAATCTTTCATAGACAGCAAAAACCCCATAAAAATTACTGAAGCTGCTGTGGAAGTGGTCTGAGGTTCCCTTAGAATTGTGGCATGCAGAAGTTACTTACTGTCTGAGTTAAACTCTACAGTGTATGGCATTAGAAACTAAAAGTTAGAAGAAACCGCCAGCTCCTTTATTCAATGTAAGTACTGACACAAATATCCATCACAAGAGTTGAAAATTTCATGCTAAACAAGTGTGTAGAAAAATTACACATAAGTAAATGGGGAAAGGGTTTGGGTGGTTAGAATGCCAATTTTATTATTCTCTTCTATCACTCAGGTTGCTAATCATGTATGAAAAATATCTGAAAACAGTGGTAACACATTAGCAAAGGGGATCAGTGTGTAAAACTACATATAATAAAAAGGAACTTTAAAGGAAGGAATACTTTTACAAAGACAGGGCAATACCAAGGACAAACTGGTGATCTAATCTAGAGAGATGCCAATCAATAGGCTAATTATTTGAATGAAGATGGCATTGGCTGCTCAGATCTCTGTTTTGGTAAACACAGCTCTGCCTTGATAGACAAGCTGAAATTCTGATTTGGGGAAACAAGTGATTGTAGGGTTTTTCCTTGTTTGGCATGTATTTTTTAATAGAAAGGTCATCTCAGAAGTCCTAACTGAAAATAACAAGAGTAAAAATGTACCGAGAGATAGCAAAAAAAAAAAAAAATAAAAACCTTCTAATTGATTTAGGAAAAGAAAAGCCTTTTTCTTTGGGGCTATTTCACAGTTTGTTTGAGTGGACATTTAAGTTGATGAGAGATCAATATAAGATTATGGCTAGGTGCAAAATATAAAATTTGCTAGGTGCAAAAAAAATAGTATTGTCCACTAGTGTTATGAATATTGGTATCACTCAGAGGAGGCATGATATGTACCTTTGCCCACTCATCTTACCAACTGAAAAAATTGAGAAGAGAGCAAAATTTTTACTAATATCATATATAAAGCTAATAACATTAATAAATACCAAAAAAAATCATGATACTCTGTTTGTCATATAACATAAAAACAGTGATTTGGATTCTATCTTTTTTACTTTTAAGATAATATAGGGAACATTCCATGAGAGGCTTTTTTATGTTGAGTCTCGATAGCCTTAGAGTAATGATTACAAGATTTAGTGCAGAGATGCATTTGCATGAAAGAGTATTATGGTTTAATTTTCAGCATGCATATGCAAATATATCTGTGAACATGAAACTGTAATTTGTCATGGTGTATGTTATATGCATGTTGAAAATTTATATACATAGTTAAATAAACCATTCAAAACAGATCATGGGAAAATTGTTCATCAACCTGTAACTGAATGGTGTATAGATAGTATTGCTATAATCTTTTATGTCCTCACTGGTGTTTGAAGTGGATGCAGAGTCTTTGTTTACGTGCTTCTTTACAAGATACATCGTCTCGGGAAGAAAGATTTTCAGTGCTTAGTGAAGTACCATTGTCAGCAAAGGGCTAACAGCAAATAGTACAGTGATTTGTGAATTACTCAGATTCTCTTTTAGTAATTGTTAGTAATTGAACAGCTGTTTCCTATACATATTAAAGTTCAGACAAAAGGATTTGTCAAGCAAATTAGCAGACAGAATATTTCAGTAGCTGATTCTCGAGGCAAGAAAAACACAAGTGAACTGTGCCAGATGCTAAGTATTCAGGAAAACACTGGAATAACCTAATCATTATTATGCAAATTTGAGGAAAAAAACCCCTCATACTGTAACTGCCAAGTTAGGAATGAAGGTGAAATGGCTTCTTTTTTCTGTCAAGCTTTTCCATCATGTATTTTATGGCTTTCAGGAAAAAAATACATATACTGTTAATGCACAGTAAAAGATATTTTCAGGCTGTTGAAGAGTCAATAATATCAATTCTTGAAAATCTTTGTTTACCTGGCAAAATATTGCTGTGTTCATAGTCTTATGTGCAGTAAATAAGACCTACTTCTGCAATAGCAGAATTGATATTGGTCTTAGGAACAAAATATAAATCTAAACAACATCAGTATGTAACGGGATTTACAATGTAATAACTTTTTTGAATCTCTATGACTGTTCCAAAATATGAAATATACATCTCAATTAAGTATAATTATCAACCAAGCAAAAAGAGTACAATATGTTAAAATATGTTAGAAATTGAAGGTCAAATCCCAAAGTATTACAGCATCAAAAATCATAGTGGACCATAGATAGAAGGAATTTAGCAATGGTAAAATCAGTAGAATCAATAGTCCAATAAAATGGGCATGAAAGTGAAGACACAGATTCATCCCACTCTTCTAAAATGCATGATACGTCTGTGGGGTGGTAAAATAAACTAATTACCATCCTGAGAATTTACATGGTATAGTCTTTTGAAGAGGCTTGGCTACGAAGCTGAGGAAATTAACTTCAAGTGAAATAGCTGTCAAACTATGCAGCAAAGGAAAACAGAGATGAAATTTGTTAGAGAAGGTGCTTGTAATTATTATTTATGTGCCACCACAGGGATGCAGTAGTTACAACAGATGCCAGATTAAGTCCCCAGATCAAATGTGGGAACTAATTTGTAATCCAAGTTTTACTTCCAGTAATAACAGTTGCAGGAAAAAAACCTTCTGCTTTACCAGAAGGTCAAGGGACTAATAAACTGAGGTAGTTTTATTGCCTATGGTTGATTGTTTTCTTTTTCTACAATTTTTTTTTTCTGGCAGCATTTTGTCTTCTGATTCCTATTTGCTTTATTCTGAGAGAGGTTTTTTTGGTTGTTTGGTTGGAGTTTTTTAATGTTTTTATTCATGTTTCAGTGTTTACAAAGCCATTGTGCTCTCTGCTCTTTTATATGGATCCAAATCATGGGTCATGTACTGCCACCACCTGCGTCTCTTAGAACGCTTCCATCAACGCTGTATCTGTACAATCCTAAACATCCACTGGACAGATTATGTGACCAATACGTCTGTTCTAGAACAAGCAGCAGTCACAAGTATTGAGGCCATGTTGCTGAGAACACAGCTGCGTTGGGCAGGGCACGTCTCCAGGATGAAGGACCACCACCTCCCTAAGATCTTGCTCTATGGGGAACTTGCCACTGGCTGCCACAAGAGAGGAGCCCCGAAGAAAAGATACAAGGACTCCCTGAAACAACATCTCAACCTTGGCCATATTGATCACCATAACTGGTCTACTCTGGCCTCCAATCAGGAGGCCTGGAGACACACCATCTATAATGCTGCTGATGCTTTTGAGAAAGCACACAGGATCACTCTCGAGGAGAAAAGACAACGCAGAAAGAATCGTGTCTTGCAGAATATACCACCTGAGGAGTCTTTCTGCTGTGCCTTTTGCAATCGGACATGACTATCTTGTATTGGCCTCATTAGCCACCAGCGTGCTTGTAACAAATGTGGATAGAGCCTTCCCAAATCTTCATTCGCGAAGCCCAGCCATGATAATTGTCTACCAAGACACATTCATTTAAGCAGAACTAGCCCATCCATGCCTTAAATTTTTGTTTTTATTCTATTCTTCGCATGTCAGCTGCATCTATAATTATTCAAAATTAATGCATTCAATGCATAAAACTACACCTTCTGTGTAAAACATTCCTGACAATAAATGATTCATTTCTTGTATGCATTAAATATTCAGAAATTCATCTGATTAAACATATCTGCTTTTTTATTAGGGACAAAACCAACCAACCAACCAAACAAGATTGTATGGCCACAGATTAGGCATACGCGTTTAAAAATTCAAACAAATAATTATTTTTCTTAATTTGTGTTGTGTTATTAAAAACACATGAATAAAATACTGTCTAAGCCAAAATAATATCTTTAATCAATTATATTGCACAAAAATTTAATCCAGAAATAACACTTCTGAAGTATCTAGAAAAGTTACAGTTCTATAGTGATGGGAAAATGCAATTCAGGAGTGATCAAAGCATGTTGAATAAAAATAATAAAAGTAAAGGCTAGTTTTAGGAAGTTAATACTAGTATTTTGTTATACCTCTATTTAAACACCTACAGAAACAGACTTATAGCAGTGACTTTCAACAGTATTCAGTGTTCTGAAATTGAATTCAGTTTAGCATTTTAAAATCATGTCTAGACTCACTAATCTCAGTTTGGCCATCAAATACATGGGTACTTGAGAAACCCTAAGTGTCTCGGTTCATGACTAGTAAATACGAAGTATTCACAGGAGGCTTGGGCAAGATAACCGAGATTGTCTCAAATGATGTTAGATATTCTGCAGCAAGACAGTTGAACGGACCTCTAGAACTTACGCTGTGCAAATTGTTTTTCATATATTGAAAAAAAGAGTTAATTCTTTTGTACAACCATATTTTTTCTTTGGGAAATAACAAAGAAATAACTGTAGGAAACAGGATTATGCTGTGCTAAATTCTAATATGATACAGATATGAACATTTGTGTAAAAAAGCCAATGCATACGAATACTTTCAAAATGTTCAAGAAAGGTGATTATAGATTGAGTCTCTTTTTTTTTATATCAATCTTTGTGGCCTACCTCATAATTCAAGTTAATAGTTTCAAACCCTATTAAATGCTAATATTATCCAAAATATTAAGCATATAAACTGTGTTGCTAAAATCTGGATCTTCTTTAATATGTGAGATTATTTTTATAGAAATAGGTTTTATATGGCTTTTTACTTTCTCTGTTGCATATCCGGTTATATTTTAGCTCATATAAAGTATTTAAGGAATTCTTATGTTGAAATGTCAACCAGATAATTGTATTTAAAATTACTGTCTTTAAAATCACAGTTTATTCTGTTGGATATAAAAATTCGATGAGGAAAACCTGATGAGAAAACTTACTTGATGTTTAAACATACTAGAAGGTTATTAATGAAAGAAATAATCACAGAACTTAAGTAACTATGGTTCAATTCTTAATTAATTATGGATTTTTTACTCAGTCTGAGTTGTAGACCAAGACAGATGAGAAGCTGTAAAGGTTTAAGTGGTCATGAGGCATATGAATGGAGCTTCATTCTGGAGTGGCTTACTTAATACATATATAGAAGTTCAGGCATTAAAGCCATATTTGGGTTTAAGCACTAGCACATAACCATTTCTTTTATAATTTTTGATTTTGACTCAGGTTGACTGTGACTCTCATATAATGTTTAAGACAGTGCTTTGGGGACATTATCTGCCAGGAACTCTCCAATTAGGCTGTTTCCCGATTAGACTGTTTTACTGAAAGTCATGGTGTAATTTTGACACATGTGCACATGTTGTAGCATACTATTTAGCCTTTAGACAGATAATGGTCTATAGATTGCTTAGTTTGTTAATATAGATATAGGTTTAGATTCTAGAGGTCCCTAAAAATGAATTTTTTAGGAAGTTGCAAACACTAAATATGGATATGACATAGTCAACTCTTTAATTGGGCTTAAATCTGGAACACAAAAAGAACATGCCCAAACTGTGTAAAGTAAGTATTCATTTGTAGAACTTTCCTGTAAGTCTGTCTCTTGTGGATGGTAAATGTGTAAGCTAAATGGAAGTATGCTAAATTTGATAGTATGGAAAAGAAGCCAAAATGTGACTCACCATTAGAGCAGATGACTATTTCTCTTCCATTTATGAGAATGAAATAGAGGTTGTGGTTTTTCAAAGAATCGTAGGATGACTGGGGTTGGAAGGGACCTTAAAGATAATATAGTTCCACCCCTCTCCGATGGGAAGGGATACTTCCACTAGACCTGGTTGCTCTGAGCTCCATCCAACCTGGCCTTGAACTGCACAAATGCAATAGACTTCACAGGGATTTTTACAGAAGTGAAACAACTCAGAATATCTATCACCCATTAATTCAAGGATAATTCTTATCTACACTTGAATTATGTGTCATGCTGAAAACTGCTCTAACTGTACATCTGAAAGGCAGCTAAGAAGGATTTTGAGAGACTAAGTTTTGAAATGAAGTATAAGATTCAATCTATAATGTGTGATTCAGATTTTGCTGGAATTTGAGCCGGAATTTTACTGTTCAAATCTATATTCAAGATAATAAAAATTGGTGTAACTGAAGCAGTGTAATTTCCTTGAGAATTTCTGGTGTGCTTTCTCACATAGAACAAAGCACATCTTATCTGTTAATAAGATGTTTTTAAATGAAACTCCTTTTCATGAAAAATCTAAGTACCAGCTTGAAAGAATTGTGAAGGTATTGCTTTTGTTTGTCTTAACTAATGCAATGCAAGGTTATAAGCAACTTGGAAACAGACAGCATAAAAAAATAGAATTCATAATGCCTTTATGTAATAATATAAAAGTTAGGAAAAATTTTTTTGAAACATGGAACTGCAAGAAGAAACAGCATATAAGGCACAATGAACTTTGCAATATTTCCCTGTATTTCTTAGATTGGTTTTGTGGAGAAAAGATATCAAAGTATTTACTAGAACACTATTGATAGGAAAGTAATATTGTAAGAAAAAATATTTCTAAACAGTTCATGATTATTTAATTTAATACCTATTAATACATTTATGCCTTTATTTCATACTTATATCCTTGGGTTTTTTGCTTTTAAAATGTCTTGCATTTCACTCACTTTACTTTCTCTTCTTTCAGTGGCCTTCTTTGCTCAAGGCACTGACATAGAGGTCTAGGCATTTCAGGTTATCTAATCAGCAGCTCTGTTTATGGTAAATCACAATGTTACCAGCAACCAAATGACCATAAATAATGTAAAATGTATGAAAGCCCTCCACTTTTGTTGCTGAAGCCTTCAGTACATCTCCAGGGAATCCATCCTGTTACCAACTAGAAAGTATATTTCAGTTCTCCCGCATTAACCTGAAGAACAGAGGGTTCATTTGAGAAATTCTCAAGCTTCCTTCTAGACAGTAAATCAATAAATTCTCTATTCACCATGAGATATCAATTATTAATCTTTCCATGCATGGAAGAAAATAAAGATCTCAACTTTTATTAAAATATTTGGGATAGGGTAAAGTATTGTGGAAAAAAAAAAAAGATTCCTACACCATAACACAGAAGTTCTGTTGAAACATTTATTTAACAAAAAATGCCCCAAATATTTAAATAATCAACATCAAATGCTATGAATTTTTGATGAAATAAAGAAATATGCACAGTTCTTACAATTTAAAAAATTATGTCAAAAATCAACATTGTGACTCTAACACGAAGTATAAGTTTTGATACTCTCTCAATGCTACCAGGTAGTCCATAGGGGAGTAACCGAATAGCTTGGACTTTTCAGAATCTAAGGTTGTCCCAGTTTTAAGGTTGTAATAATATATGTAATACAATCATAGAATCATAGAATTATTTAGGTTGGAAAAGACCTTTAAGATTACCGAGTCCAACTGAAAACCTAACATTGCCAAGTCCACCACTAAGCCACGTGCCTAAGTGCCATTACATTATAGAAAAGATCAGCTGTCATTCACTGACACTCAAAGCTGGTTAATGAATTTATTGTGTGAAGGATAGAAGTTATAGGTAACGTTGAATTTATCTTATGTGCCTCATGATGCTGGGAACTCTGGTTGTTGCAGCATCATACAAGCCCTTCCTTATGGAACGTGATATACTTTGCAGAGTTCTTGTCCATGCTGAGGTTCACCTCTAAGTTCACATATACTCTGGCAGGATCTTATTCACAATACACATTCATCAATCACTGATAGGAGTCAAGTTTACCTAGCTTTGTGGACCTAGTTTTGAATAGTCCCTTGAATAATACATTCCAAAACCTTTCTCTTCATAAAGCTATGGTTCCCAAATGGTTGCATATAATATTTTATGTAGAAAAGACAATGCACTATGCGTATATTTATAACTAAATACACATTTGTGATGTGCTGAACTTGGCAGCTTCCAGCTACCCACCTAGTCAATCTCTCACTCTTTCCTTTCAGCAGGACAAGGGAAGAAAATGAGGTGAAAAAGCTCTTTGGGTAGAGATCAAGACGGGGAGATCACTTGCCAATTACCATCACAGGCAGCACAGACTCAGCTTGGCAAAAGTTAATTTAATTTATTGCTAATTCAAATACATTTGAATACTGAGAAACAAAGACAAAACCTAAACCACCTTCCCCCTACTCCTTCCTTTTCCCAAACTCAACTTCATTCCTCCATTCCCCACTTGTCTACCTCTGCCTGACCCTTAGAAATACAGGAGGTATGGCAAATACTGCTATAACAGTTCCTCTCTGCTTCCTTTTCCTCACTGTGCTTTTCCCCTACTGCAGTGTAGATCCTCTCCATAGGCTACAGCCCTTCAGGAATAAACTGCTCCTTGGTGGGGTACTGCACAGTTCAGCATTCCTTCTGGGCATATCCATTTTCTCTGCGTGGTCCCTTCCACAGGCTGCAGTGTAGATAGCTGATCCACTGTGGTTCTCTTCACACGCTACAGAGAAATAATGGCTCCACCATGGTCTCTTGCAGGGGCTGCAGGGGAATCCTGGCTCTTGCATCTGGACCACCTCATGGAATCGCAGAATCACAGAATCAACCAGGTTGGAAAAGACCTCTGAAATCATTGAATCTAACCTATGACCCAATACCACTCTGTCAACTAGACCAAGATACTAAGGGCCACATCCAATCTTTTCTTAAACACCTGAACCTCCCCTGGTGCAGCTTAAGACTGTGTCCTCTTGTCCTATTGCTAGTTGACTGAGAGAAGAGACTGATACCCACAGGGCTACAACATCCTTTCAGGTAGTGGTAGAGAGTGATAAGGTCTCCCTTGAACCTTCTCCTTTCCAGGTTAAACAATCCTCTCCTCACAGAACTTGTTCTCTTCTGCTCCTTCCTCCTGCTTCTTCTTCTCTCATCTTGGTATTTTAAAGGTTGTTCCTTCCACCTTCTTTTATCTAATCCTCAGTGCCTGTACACAGTTTTGCCCTTTTGTCAATGTTGTCCCTAACGTGCCATCATCAGTTGACATGGCTACACCCCTTCCGAGATTCCTCTCCCTACCTCCAGCATTCTTGCTGATAAGGAAGTGTGAGAAGCAGAAAAGGCCTTGACCCTGTAAACGCTGTCCAGCGCTAACAAAAATATCCATGTGTTAACAGTATTCTTTTCAGGACAAATCAAAACATAGCATCATACAAGTCACTATGAAGAAAATTAACTATATATCCCAATCAAACCCCATACATTTAGCTTAGCATGTGTGGAGATATATCATTTCCACTTTACACCACTTGCATCTTCCCATCCTTACAGTTGGTGTCATTGGACACCATTTCAGGACAGGTAGTCTGCCAATAAGAGCAATACCTTTGAGCTCTTGTCATCTCTTCTGTCAGTGTATATAGCTAAAAGTAGTATTTAAAAAGGAGTTTAATTTTGAGTTGGTGTAGAGGGGTGTTGAGACTATAATCCCAGAGGGATTTACATTCCCTTCACTCTTTGCCAAAGGCTTCAGGGGTCCTAGTATGAGCAGATACTGAGGCTTAAAATTTAAAAGGTTTATGGTCCTATCCTATCTGTGCCCTAAAGCCATAAAATGTGAGGCACTCTGTCTGGCTTGGGCAAAAGCTGATTTTTTCCTTTTTGCCAAATTTGAAGTAGGCCTTTTTCCTGCATGTATGAAACCACAGATAGAAGATCTGTGTGAGATGGGGATAAATTGTCTCCAATAATCCAGAATTCCAACAAATTTCTAGAACTAAATTTTATTTTTCATGTTCAGACATATATAAGATAGTTTGTTTGATCACTTCAAGCATCATGTGTCCAGGTTTCTGATGTAATTTCTGTAGTGGGCCCTACTGTCTTTTTCAGATTGATCTCCCATCTATGTTTTTCATGATGTCTAAAATATTCCTAGGAGTTTCTCCCATGTCCTACTCAGTGATCCCAGTAATGATAGTAAGATCTATGTAATGGAAAAATTTACAAGGTAGAGAAATGCTATTATTCTCCATATGTTGTGCCACTAGCCCATGGCAGATAGCAGGGCTATGCTAATGCCCCTGAGTCAGGACAGTGAAAGTATATCGTAGTTCTTCCCAAGAAAAGGCAAATTGTTCCTGGGATTCTGCAGTAATGGATAAGCTAAAGAAGCAGAGCCATATCAGTCACAGCATGCCATGTTGCAGCTTATATCTCAATGCATTCAAATAGTGTCACGACGTTCAGGACAATTGCAGCCAAGGGAGAGGCTGCTTTATTTGTTAGCTGGTAATCTACCATCATGCATCAGCAACCACCTGGGTTCTTTATGGGCCAAATAGAACTATTAAAGGGACAGTGGTATTGCAGACAATATCCATCTCCAACAATACTTTAACTGAGTGATTTCAGCATGCCTGCCTGGGTAACTGATACTGTTTCGAGGCTACTGGCTTTGGAGGTGGCAATAAAACAACTGGTGCACTAAAATACTTAATCTACCCAAACAGTCTGAATTCCTAAGGAATATTTTCCACCTGGGGTAAGGAAGGTTTTACACATCAAAGTGTTATCCTCCATTATTTATCTGGGAATTTGTTTCATGCCTACTCAGGCAATAAATGTTGGATATTTTCCCAGATTAGGATTAGATAGGCTTCATTGAATGGCTCTTCAGAACCACCAAATGAATGTATAGCTATAAGGTGACTGTGTGGGTAATGAAAATGATTCCTGCAAATCTCAGTTACTTATGTAAGAGAGATCCATTGCCTGTTTTTTGTTTTTGTTTTTGTTTTTTTTCCCATTTTAATAGATAACTAGTGGGATTTGTGTTTGATGATCTTTCTTTCCCACTCCATCCCCCTAGAACATCTAGAGGTTTGACATGCTTGATCAATCCTGATATTGGTTTGGATGTTGTTTTTAAAGGGCAATGGAGATTAGATCCTGAGCTAATTTGACAGGGAGAGTTTTTTCTCCTCCTCCCTCTGAGCAGCAAGGGAAGACTAGTATGTTATTACTTCAATAGTACACATCTTTTAATGCTTTCTTTTTCTTTTCCCTGGGCACTCCCCAATAAGACAAAATGATGACCTTAGGATGCCTGTAAACAAATGGAACTGCATAACAGAAGTGAATAATTTTGTACCTCGTCTCATAAAGCTGTGAGAAACAATTCCCTGCTTCACAGACAGCTCCCAAAAGTATGCCCAGCCTCCTCTGCATGCTTCCACACAACTGATTTATCATCAAAAGGTGAGGGTTACTGTGCTTGGACAGTTTATCATAGAATATTTAGGTTGGAAAACACTTAAAGATGACCAAGTCAAACCATTAACCTAACACTGCCAAGTTCACGCCTAAACCATGTCCATGCACCATATCCACACATCTTTTAAATACTCCCAGAAATGGTATTTCACCACTTCCCAGGGCAGCCTGTCCCAATGCCTAACCACCCTTTCAGTGAAGAATTTTTTCCTAATATCCAACCTAAACCTTCTCTTGTGAAACTTAAGGCCCTTTCTTCTTGTTCTATTGCTTGTTACTTGAGAGAAGAGACCAACTCTCACCTCGCTACTACCTCTTTTAGTTGTTGGGAGTTATAAGGTCCCTCCTGAGCCTCCTCTTGTCCAGGTTAAACAACCCCAGCCTTCCCAGCCACTCCTCATAAGACGTGCTCCAGTCTCTTCACTAGCTCTAGCTTCTCTGGACCCGCATCAGCACCTCAATGTCTTTCTAACACAGTACTTGAGGTGAAGTCTCACAAGTAGCAAGTACAGGGGGACAGTCACTGCCCTGGTCCTGCTGGTAACACTTTTTATGATACAAATCAGGACACCATTGGCCTTCTTGGCCATCTGGCACACTGCCAGCTTATGTTCAGACAGCTGTCTGAACTCCCAGGTTCTTTTCCGCTGAGCTTTCCAGCCACTCTGCCCCAAGCCTGTAGTTCTGCTTGGGGTTGTTGTGACACAAGTGTAGGACCTGGCCCATTGCCTTGTTGAACCTTATCCAATTGACCTTGGCCCATTAATCCAACCTCTCTAGGTCCCACTGCAGACCCTTCCCACATTCCAGCAGATCAACATTCCTGTCCAGCTTTGTGTCATCTGTAATCTGACTTAGGGTGCATTCAGTCCCCTTGTCCAGATCATTGATAAAGATATTAAGCAGAACTGGACCCAGTACTGAGCCCTAGGGAACACCACTTGTGATCTGCTGCCAACTGGATGTAGTTCCATTCACCAACACTCTTTGGTCCCAGTCATCCATCTAGTTTTCTATCCAGTGAACACTGCACCCATCCAAGTCATAAGCAACCAGTTCCTCAAGGAGAATGGTGTGGGAAATGGTGTCAAAGACTTTACCTGGACCTGAAGTCCAGGTTGACAGCATTCACACCCTTTCCCTCATCTACTAAGCAGGTCGCATTGTTATAGAGGGAGACCAGGTTGGTCAATCAGGACCTGCCTTTCATGAACCTGGACCTGATCAGGTTTGTCCTGTACACTTTGCATGATGGGACTCAAGATGATCTGCTCCATGACCTTCCTTGGCACTGAGGTCAGGCTGAAAGGCTTGCAGTTGACAAAGTCACAGAAGGAATTAGTCCCCCTGGGCCCCTTTCAATAGCTGTACAATCACAAGGTTTTACATTAATATGCTTAATCATAGTAACTTTTGAAGGCTTAAATGCACTGTCCTTCCACATCCCTAGACCTGGTTTCCAAGATGTATAGCAAACACTGCCCCAGATACCTGATTTTTGTCAATATAAATCAGCCAAATTTTGTAGCTCTCTCTGTATTAGCACACAGAGGGATCATAGAGTGAGTGGTGTCTAAAGGATCTATTTGGCTTACCTATCACCAGAAGTGGAGCAGAGGGAGAGATCCCATTCTCATCCTCAGACCCTTTGGTCCTCTCCTCTTTAGAAGTGTTCCAAATATCTCCACTCATATAATCACCTGGGAACAGAATCTCCTGAACCCAGGGTTAGTGGCCCTTCCTCCCCCTGTCCACAACCTGGATTTTCCTCTCCATCACCAATATTCACTTTCGAGTCTGCGTTTCAGATCTGTCTTTACATCATCGCTTTAAGGTGTCCTACAACTCCCAGAAGCAAGTTAGCAATCATACACTCTGCAAATCCAGCTGCCTTTTCTCCACATCTAAACCTTGCTTTTCTAAACACTTTAAAATGTTATTGAGAGACTGAAAAGATGATAACTCCTTCTATTTTTCCCAAATCACTGGGCGAAATATCTAGAGTAATCTCTGTGCTACTCATCTCCACGCTTGTGTGCAAAGCCAACCAGGCATTCAGGCTTTACTCTGCTATTGCTTTTGCAAAAAAAAAAAAAAAAAAAAAAAAAAAGCTGCTTACTGACATGCTACTGACTATTCCTGGAGTCTTTTAACTGAAGATCATAGAATCATAGAATCAACTGGGTTGGAAAAGACCTCTGAGACCATCAAGTCCGACCCTTGATCCACTACCACTATGGTTACTAGATCATGGCACTAAGTGTCACATCCAGATTCTTTTGGAATCTCAGTAAGAAAGGCATCGGCACTCAAAGCTGATTAACTAATTTATTGTGTAAAGGACGGACATTATAGAAAGGATAAAAACATTCTTCCTGATGCTTGGAATCACAGTTATTGCAGCATTGGATAACCCCCTCCTTGCTTTTTTCACATTTTTGTAATTTCCATCCTTTGATCAATATAGTAGATAGGCACCTTTGAGTGATGGTATCTTTATGATGAGATTTGAAAAGAACTTGCACCTCCTGAGTTTAAAAAAATTCCTATAGTTGTCAGTGTTGCCAGTCATCTCTTATATGTTCAACACAAGTGAATATATAAATTTCTGAAAGATAAAGATTTATTTCTCTTTAACATCTAGAAACTATGTAAAGTCATCACAGGTAGGAATCAGTGGCATCAGGTTCTAATATCATTCTGTACTCCCTATGGTATCTTTGCATCTTCATTAGCTTTTCAGTTTGATCAGAAACATGTTTTTTAGTAAAATGCTTAATTTTTTATCCTCTTTCAGGACTCTGATTCTTGTAATGAATTAATTTCAGTACACACCAGATTCCTTTTGGAAGACACTAAGTGTCACATTCAATCAATATTTTTTTCCCAAACCCTTGAAATAAGATCACACAATCAGAGGGATATAGGGAACTCCCTTATAAAATCAGCAATTTCTCCTCATTCTACAGCCAGCTGTTACCATTGCAAACTATTTCTTCTTTTCAAGAACAAGGTATGGTATCTTTGCACTGTAAAAATGTAAGCTGTACAAGGTGTACATCAAAGTTTCCCATTATGGTTCAAAAGCAACCTCTACAACTACCTGAAAAGAGATTGTAGCCAGGTGGGCATCAGTCTCTTCCCCCAGGCAATCAGCAGTAGGACAAGAGGGCACGATCTTAAGCTCTGCCAGGGGAATTTTAGGTTGGATATTAGGAAGAAACTTTTTGCGGAGAGAGTAATCAGACATTGGAATGGGCTGCCCAGGGAGGTGGTGGATTCACATGAGACTGGATGTGGCACTTAGTACCATGTCTATTAACCACAGTGGTATTGGATCAAGGGTTGGACTTGATGATGATGATCTCAGAGGTCTTTTCCAACCGGGTTGATTCTATGATTCTATAATTCTATGAAAATATATATTAGGAGGCAGTAGGGTTTTTTAGCAAGTTCTGAGTTCACTCTAATGGTCATACTAAACTTCAGATTACTGGTTTAAAGAACAATGTCTTTCATATTTTAAATACTTTGTATATTTTTTAGTATTCTGCTGCAAAAATGATAAAATATGGTTGAGGTTTTTTCTGCTCATTTTAGATACCTCATCAAAAAGATGAAAATAGAATATTAGCTGAGACATTATCAGTTTTTAGTATCTATTCTTGATGATTATGTTGATCGTGGGGAAAAAATATATATCTCTGAATCAGAGAATTCCTTGAAGGAAGAGGAATTCTATTTTAAGGTGTTGCAAAAATTTTAGATGTATATTCACATAACCAAAAGTATTATTGTAGAAGCTTATGCACTAGCACAGCTGGCAAAAGCAAAGAGAACTTTGATCAGGAACACTTAATATGGATCTCCTTGCTAGGCAAGCCATCTTGTAGAAAATCCATTCTTTATTTCGTACTAGTCTACTAATTCCTATTGATTTGTCATGACTCTTTCAACTGCAGTAGTAGGTGACTGTTTTTAAACAGTATTTATAATAATGTTACAGAAGGTGTAAAAATAGTTTAAGCCATTTATTTAATTGAAAAGGAGAGATTTAGCAATGCAAATAAACCTTGGGTTTTTGTTCTTGTGTTTCACTGATTAGATACAGATGCCTTTAGGACCCTGGTCATAAAAGTCTTTCAATGAACTTCAAGACTCAAAAGAGGAATCTTTGAACACATCCATTTGTTTTCTCATAAACAAAGTAGCAGCCTTTTCAAACTAAACTTCCAAATTTCTTGTCAATTGACTTGAAAGGGCAGCTCCTGAAGTCCTGAACCTTCTTTAGATTCTGAGCCTGTCAACCAGGGTACAAGTAGGAATCAAATGTGACTTTTAATTCAACTTCTTGGGAAAAAAAAAAAAAAAAAAAAAAAAAAAAAAAAAAAAAGTTATGATGAAAAATTCAACTCTTATAAATACTTTGCAAATGTTGATTTCATGGCAGTTATTGAAGAGCTATCAGGAATGATTTTTACTTACTACTAATCTATGGTAGGGCTGAAATCAAGTGCCCGCATAAAGTTAGAAGCTTTCATTTATTTTTTTCAAAAGACAATGCAGAAGAAACAAAGTTCCAAATATGTATGGGATGGAAAAGAACAAGAAATCTGGAACTCAGAAAAAGAAAATCACAGATAGGTTACTATTTACTTTCTCAGCTTCACAGAGAAGCCATTCAAATAAAAGGCACAGGAATTAACTATAGTTCCATTCACAGAGAAGCAAAACACTGTCTGGAAGTCATTAAATGAAAAGTACCCGTATGTTATTGCTGAGAAATTGAACACTGGATGACTGTGTAACATGGGAAGCTCCAAGTGTATTTGATTCTTCCATAAAGCTGCACAGGAAGAGCAGGAAACATAAGGTCTCAAAGTTATGCCAGCAATGACCTCCATAATTCTAAACATACCTATGTCCAACAAAGGCAAGCTTTAAATGTTTTTTATTTATTTATTTCAAATTTTATTCTGCTTTGAAAACAATATTATATTAAAAGGATTTTTCGTGGATGGACTGAACCACTCATCATCTTCTAATGCTAATATAAACTTTGTTTATGAAGTCTGATTTTAAAAATAATAATTTTGAAACTGTTATATACTGTTGTCAACTGTTCGTTGACTATCATGCTAGTAAACCAGTGTTTACTAAATGAATGCCAGAGTTGTATTTTGCATCTGGAAACTCTTTCAAGGTGCCTCTAAACCATTCAGACTGAAACAAAATATCTGACTACAGTATTATTAATGTATATTTTTTCTCATGTACAATTTTATTCCTAATAAAGACTATCATATAATATTGCCCATTCATAAATAGTAATCTTTAAATTAAAGTCTTTTAAAAATGGATAACAGTAACTTGGACATTTATAATGTAATTGGAAGGAATTCTCTTGGTAGGCATGTTCTCTTCAATCTTTTTTCTGAAATAAACTCAACATATTGAACACTGTGCAACGATTTATGAATTGAAATGGTCAAAATTGTGGCTGACCACTGAGGACTTGAAATGCAATAGGAACTATCTCCTGACTGGCAAACTCCATTTAATTTCTCTCCTCTCCCCCGGGAATAAATGTTCCAATGCTTCTAACTTGTGACCTTAGGGAGTAATTTACCTGAAAGTCAAAGTTAAAGAAGGTAGTAATTTAAGAGAGCTTAGTTACTGCAGTAGATTTGTAGCCCAATACGATGGGTGAAAAAATGAATTCAGGTGTAATTAGGAAAATGAAATAGCAAATCCACTAGCAGAAGAAAACTGAAAATCACACATAGAAAAAGGTAGATATAGCAATTTAAAAGTTATTGGAAACCGTATTCTCAATTAGCTATTTTGAGCTGGGGCACATTTCTCAATTCTCTCTGGCAAAACTGTTCTTTCTTGTATAAATAATAAATATTCATTGGAGAACCAACTTGAAACTATTTCATTAAACTCATGTTCAACATTTCCTTCCTCAGCTCACTTTTAACTATCTCCTTAGTTTCCGTGATATATTGGACATGTGCCTAAAACGGGAAAAAAAAAGTGTCAACGCCTTTCACTTTTATTAAATGTGATTAGAAGGTATGGTAAACAAAAGAATCTTTTCCTTATAGATAAAATCAAATGATTTTATCTATATTATTTATATGTATAATAATCTATTTATATCTATTTTATCTATATTTTTAATTAATATTATTAAAAAACCAAACCCTAAAATAATGACAAAAAATCAAAACCAAAACAACAAAAACTATGACTTATTTTATTTCTGTGCTCTTTAAATACATTAAAAAAGACCTCAAAGATTAACCTATATTAAAACATAGTCAAATAGCAAAGACTATTCCTAAAAGAATATTACAGTTGATTATTTCATCAAATCTTTTTTGTATTCATTTTCAGTAACTCCTTATTTCCTTACGGTCCTCAAATTTTGGTGGTAAATTTCCTGCATTTCAGTCACGGATAATGAAGAATTCACTTTAACAAAATAATTACAAATCTCAGGAGAGAAGAAAATTAAGTAGTCAACCAATTATTAAGGATAATTTCACAAGAAATGACAGCTGAGTTGATATGCCAGGTGCTGTTTTCTTGGTAGCAGATGATCACAAGAACCATTAAGCTAGTTGGCATCCTTTTACCTTAGATTAATGCATTACTTGGAGAGCAGAGGACACCTCTATTTTGTTATGTACTACTACACATTTACTATGGTTTCTGTATCATGTAATCCATTACAAAACTGAAAGCTAAAAGTTTACTTCTACAAGGCTGTATTCTCCATGTTGTTAGCCACTACAGTGTGTTGTTCACATTACATAAACCGATGTATTTCAGATCACTCTCATGAGTGAGAAAAAATGTACTCTACAAATACTCTAACTACTACATCAGAGCTACAGCAGGGAAATCTTGCTCCTGTGCACATATCCCAGCATGAGCTGGGGGAGGGCACCCAGTTTTTCTCAGGTCATTGATGAGAACATGTCCAAATCAGAGCATAATACGTTGTGCCCCTGTTCCAGTGAAGAGGACAAGTCTATGGTCCTCCCCACCTTGATAATCCTCTGCTTCTACAAGGCAATAGGGCCTTTTACTGGTTGTTCTAAGATAGTCACCTAATTTCCCCAAAGTTTGCTTGACTGCATTACATTTATATCACACTTTCTTGTCTGGGTATTGCCTGGGTCAGCCTCTCAAATGTTCCTTATTTGAGCATTGATGATTTAATCAGTCATCATCTCTTCCATCTGCTATTGCCAGTTACTTCTTCACATTACTTTTGGCTTCTACTTTGCAGGCAAAATTGTTTGATTCTTCATGTAACTTTCAGGTCACTGATTTTCAGAAAAAGGTTTACATCTTTTCATCAAGCACGTTTGTGACTAGCTTTGGGGAGTCCATTCCAAAATAGGCACACCATCAGTGGGAAATTCACATATTAAATAAAATTAAAAGGGCCTAGGCCTCCTCATGAGTTGCAGAGGAAATTTGGAAGACAGTGGCGGTCTGAAAACAAAACTAAACACAATTCCAGCATGAGGAAAACTGGAATGGTTTATTGAATGCGAGAACACAATTTTAAGGGCCTCGGGGGCTGGACATGTTAATGAAGGGGACAACCTATGTTAATTAGGGAGTTACACAAGTTTTTACTGCAATTTCTAAATAGTTAATTTTTCTTCAAGTAGGATTACATGGGGGATTAAGGAATTACAGGGGTTTAGACATGGTTTTAACAATCATCTCAAAAATTCCTTTCTTAATTCTGCTTGGAGCCAGGTTTAAATCCTAGGGTTGCACATCAACAGGTCTCAGGAAAAGGGTCCAAATTTCTTCAGCTCACGAGACGTTTGTCAGCTCTTGTTTTCCAAGGTTTTTGATTCAAATTTATCAAGCTTCCTTTTGCTGAGAGCTGGGTTTGGGCTCCTATAGAAGACCATTAAAATAATGGTCTTCTTCAACTTCAAGAAGAAGACCTTCTTCAACCAACTTCAAGATCATTGAGCTATTCAAAGGTAGATGGGATGAATCCAAGCCTTTATGAATACAGACCAAAAAAAATCTTGAGATTCTGAACTCTAGGCTAGGCTAAGCAAAGCAATGCACAAGTGAAATATGTGTTGCTTAGTCACTCTTCAGAGAATTTCAGTCTCCTGTTCTACCTATGAATTACTTTTTACAGTCAGCTGATTTGGAACATCTTATATTTTTCTCTGTGTCTGTATTAATCAATCTGAGAAAATTTCTGAATTCCTAGAGTATGTTATACATACCAGCCACATCCCAGCTCCATAACAGAACAAGGCTCTTAGTTTGAGAGTTCCTTTTTCCTACTTATTGATTTCTACTGAAGGTAAACTGAGACATTCAGACTGAAAGAGCATTATGCTATGTTTTCCCTTTTTTTAATTTTGAATATCAATACCTGTCTTTTCCACACTATCTGTCGTTTCTTTTAGAAAATTGCCAATAGGGATTTTGGTGGTGTTTATAGTTTTATATTTTCTGACTCTAAATACATGAGAATCTGATGTAGAAAGTTCTCATTCTCTTTCTGCATTTTTCCATTACTTCTGCAGTCTGAAGAGGATAAAAACTTAATTTCACTCTCCTCTTTGCCAAACGTTTTTTCATTTAGATTCTATTGTGGATCTAGTCTGCAAACATTTAATACACAAAGAGATAAATGAAATATACAAAATAGACTATTTTAAAATGTGAATAATACTGATATGCAACAATATTATATTGTAATACTAGCTAAAAATAAATCATACATACACTTTCCTGCATTTATTGAGGAGATTATAATCACAAACAACAGTAGGTGTAGAAACATAAGGGGAAAAAAACCCAAACAAAACAGTTTCCCATTTCTTTCTAGTAAGTTATTCCATTTAAAGAACAGTTTTACACTGCTACAAAAGAACTTTTCTTTTTCACCAGTGAAATAGGACTAATACTTCGTAATGACTAAATATTAAATCTCTCATATTATTATACTTTATTAAAAACATGTATAAATCCTTCAAATGAGGTCTGAGCTGAAAAATAGGCTAACTTATGTTCCTTAACTTTTTTTATAATCTCAGGTGCAATATTCTCTTGCTAGTCACTATTTGTTAACCACTATGTTGTTGCCAAGAAAGTGTAAAGCAAATAAACAACAGTCATAATTTATGTATGGATCTATTACATTTGTGCCCAACTCCTGTTGAGCTGCATAATTTATGTTCACTATGCTGGAAAGTTTTCCTAAAAAAGCTTGTTTTGGAGCCACTTTCATGGCATATAATTACCTCATTGATGAGACTGGCATAGAATAAGGGAAAACTTTGTTGGCTTGTGCTCCAAAGAGTGAAAAGAGTTTAAAAAAAAGTAAGAGGGGAAGACCAAAATCATTGTTATTTGAGAGAAAAAAACAAGATACCCTTTGAATAAGAAGCTAGTGTCCAGTTTTCAAGACCTTTTTATAAAAAAAAAGAACTGAAGAAAATGAATACTCTTGGGACAAAAAAACAACAAAACCAAACACAAACAAACAAACAAACAAAAAACCCCTCCCAAATAAACCAAAACCTCCAAAAGCCCAAATCAAACCTACAAACCCAGAAACAAACAAACCGCCAAAAGAAACAGAACAACAACAGTTAATGTAGAAACAGCAAATTTCTATTTCTTTCTATCTCTCTCCACCTCACATTTACTGTTAAATAAAAATCTATACTTATGACTTTGACATATGGTCTCATATACATGTTAATTCAGGCAGAGACATCTCTGTAATAATTTTAAAGAACCTGATCATAAGAGACTGCTCTCAGTTACTTCTCTGCCCAACCTGTAGGTGCGCCTGGAATTGCTGTGACCCAGGTGGAGGACATCTCACTTCGGTTTGTTGAACTTCATGGAGTTTGCATCAACCCACCTCTCAAGCCTGATCCATGCATCAGATCCATGTCTCTCCAATTTAGTGGCAAGGATGTCACACAGGACAATGTCAAACACTCTTCATAAGTCCAGGTAGAAAATATGAGTTGCTCTGATCATATCCACCAATGCTCTAGCCCTGTCATAGAAAGTCAGTTTTTCTGACATGATTTCCCTTTGTAAAGCCGTGTTGGCTGTTGCTAATAATTTCTTTGTTTTCCATGTATCTTAACATAGTTTCCAGGAGAATTTGCCCCATGATCTTGCCTGCTACAGAGGTGAAACTGACTCATTTGTAGTTCTCCAAGCCTTCTGCTTTCCCCTTTTTAAAAAATGAGTTACATGTCCCCCTTTCCAGCTACTGGGGACTTCACCTGACTGCTATGATTCTTCAAAAGTGATGGATAGTGGCTTAGCAATGTCATCTGCCAGCTCCCTCAGAACCTGTGGATGAATCTTATTGGGTCCATTGGATTTGTGCACAGTCAAGTTCCTTAGATGGCCTCAAACCTCATCGTCTCCTCTAGTGGGCTTAGAGTCACAGTCCCTGAATTTACCTTTCTCAACTTGGGCAGCATGGCTGGAGCACTTGTGTTGAAGAATGAAGCATAGAAATCATTGAGAACCACAGCCTTCTCTGTCTGGGGTAGCCAGGTTTAACATTTCCTTCCAGAAAGGGCCCACGTTATCCCCATTCTTTCTTTTGCTAGCAACGTATCTATAGAAGCCCTTCCTGTTATCCCTGATGTCCCTGACCAGACTCAATTCTAACTGGGCCTTTACTTCCATAACCTTATGTATTGGGTCTGGCTGAGCTGGAGTTCATTTCCCCACAGTAGCCCTCCCAGTGCTGTGCTTTACGTTGGTAGCTAGAAGGGTGTTGATGACACACTGAGTTTTTGGCTACTGCTGAGCACAGCATCAGCACTGTAACATTCCTTCCTTAGTTGAAGGCAAGATTCTGGGAGAGGACACAACCAGGCCAGCTGACCCAAACTGACCAAGGGGATATTCCATACCATATGGCACCAGCTCAGATATAGAAGCTAAGGCAAGGAGCAGGAAGGCAGGCATTCATTTTCTCCAATGGCTGTCTGCTGAGCAACCGCTGTGCGTGCTGAAGCCCTGCTGCTCGGAGGTGGCCGACCATCGCTGCTCATGGGAAGCGGAGAATAAACCGTGTTATCTTTCTCTTCACTTTTGTACGTGCAAATCTTACTTTGCTTCTGCTTTGATAAACTCCCTTAATCCAACCCATGAGTTGTTTTCCATCTTACTCTCTCCCCTGTCTGGCTGGGAAGGGGAGTGATAGAGCAGCTGGGTGGGCATCTGGTGTCCAGCCAAGGTCAACCCACCACACCTTGTCCCTAGTTTCCTGTACAATTTCCCTGTATTACTCCCAGACCACCTGTCCTCAATTCCACCTCCTGAAAGCTACTTTTTTTGCTCTGAGTTGGTTCAACAGCTCCTTATCCACCCATGGAGGCCTCCTGGTATTTTTTTCGCCAATTTCCCTCTTGTCAGAGAACAAGATATGTGTGCCTACAGTTAGTGTACAGGAAGGGTTGTTTCAGCGAAAAATAAATTCTATGTAAATGTGAATTCATATAATATTCATCTGAGTGCAAAAGGAGTGTGCTAATACTGTGACTGAGGTCATGCGCAGGACCATTTTCTGCAACACAGGGTGGATACACGGTCATACAGCAATATACACTAATGTCTGGACACTGGCACCAATTTCTTCAGCAGTAGCAACACAGTGTGTATGTACATTGCTGGAAATACAGTGCCCTACTGAAGACTGGATCCCAGCCCTTACCCTTGTGTCACAGCAGTGCTAAGGTAGATTTATTTCCTGTCTTTAATATAGAATTACTTGTACCCTTAAAGCTGAGCCTTTTCAGACTTAGTGGTTTCTAGCAGTGGGGCATTTTACTCACAAGCAACTGTTGTTAAAATATACATCTATGAGCCGTGATACTATCCGTAATACATGAGAGCTCACCTTAACACGAAACTCATTTTAATAAGCATTCTTTGAATGTATTTGGTGGATTCAGTTTTGCAAAAGAAGACAAAAAACCAATTAGACTAGCTGCTTGTCCCCAAAGGTAAAGAAGTTATAGAGAGACCTGAATTTATAGCCAGATACCACAATCGAATGGCTGTATGAAACCCAGAAAAATGCACAGTGGAGGACTGCATCTATGAGCGGTGGAAAGCAAACATGGAAATCTGCGAAGAGTTCCTCGGCACTGTGGAAGAATGCACTTTTACTACCCTTGTTTGAGGAGTTAAAATGTTGATGCACTTTATATTTATTAGCAATGTTAATTATTTATTGATAATGTTAATGTTGTATGCTAGTATTATCACCCAGTGGTTATGAGTCATTAAGGATCTGGGGGATTTTATGTGATGGGAAAGGAATTGAAAAAAGCTTACTGCAGAAATGGAAATGGAAAAATCATGCTACACTGAAAATAAGATTAATCAATAAAACAAGACATTCATTCACTCTTTTCATCCTCCCTACATTTACCAAAATCTGCACTCAAAATGCTGAAAAATACCCACAACAGCACTACTAAACTAACAAATACTGTTGTTATCCTCTTGTCCTTATGCTTTCAAAAAGCAGGACAAAAACCCCTCCGTTTTCCCCTGAACCTTACTGTCATATTGGTGACCATGAATGAAGAAAAAAGATGGACTCCAAATGAGGTGGAGCTCTTAAGTTTACTTTTCCTTTCATTTTTGCTTTTTTTTTCCTTTTGGAGAGGGGAAAAAGAAGTTCCATCAGTCTTTTGCTATCTATTAATTCCAGAAGGAAATATATGTTTAAAAAGTTACACTTGTAAGGTATATCTGTACCAAAGAAAAAGGCTTACTTTAACTGTCATGTCGTAATTATCAATTAAATTAATAATATGCCAGAAAAGCAAAGGTTTTAAATTTAAATAGAAAAATATTAAATTGAGAAAATAACACATCAGCAAAAGCTCGATTAACAATATAATTAAAATATCAAAAATTTAACTGCTATCAATTTTATTACTGCATTGTTTGACTTGGATATTTTCAGCCATGAATGTTATCACTTGTGGCTAATATAAATTGATTGTGACTGGCTAATATAAAATTGATTGTGAGTGTAAATAGATTTGAACATAGTTGCAGGAATTCCTATCATTCCCGGTTATTTGTGACTACTAGTTGCATAGTATGTGGAATATATTCATATTACTTTCATTTTAGTTGTCTTCATTAGAACTAGTTATTGTAGAACCTTTCGTATGTCTCAGGAATAATTTGATTACATAAATAAGAGAGAAGCTCATGACCTGGCTCTTTGTGATAAAGGAATATTATATTATGGCTGAAGAACTCTATGATTTTGGCTGAATATGCACAAGCACTGTAATGACTGAACAATTGTATATTGACCTTACATGATACTGGAAGTGTGATTATATGAGAAGCTTTAGGCACAGGAACACGGTTATTTTATGAATTATCCAGGCAATAGACCAGTTGAAAAGGTCAAAAGACCTTTCTTGGGAGAAAGAACAATGAATACTGAGAGTTGTAAGTTGTACTAGTACAATATTTTTAGATACTTTTAATAAAAGGTCAAAAGTTTCCATGGTATCTAAAACTTGTACTTATATGCATAATGAAAGTAATAATTTAATAGAATAGCCAGGATTTTTTTCTTATTTTTCCTGTAAAAGCAAAGTGGCATATGGCATAGTTTATTCCAGAGTGATGAACAGCACTGATGAGCTTGTCAAAACAATTTTTCAATCCCAGTCTATGAACATTGGCTTCTCATCACATACCCTTAATAGATGCTTGATACATATCACAGAGTTCTGGCTTTTGTGTTTAGTTATCCATGTAATAGACAGATAATAAAGTCATAAAAGATTTAGTTTGTGGGTTACTTTACTGGTAGATTCCATCTTATTGTCATTCTCTGACATGACAGGACATTGAAAAGGAAGATATAATCTTATTTTTGTTCTTCACTTAGATACAAGAAATCAGACACAAATTGAACTGCAGTGTTTTGCACTCTAAATTATCTTAATCCAAAGACTGCTTATCAAAATAATCAATTTGCTGTAAAAATGATCAATCATCACTTAAGTAAGACCATATTTTTCTGCCTTTGCAGATAGTAAGACAGGAGATCACCACAACCCCTTTTTTTTATAGTTGTGCATTATATTTTAAATTGGTCTCATTATAGTCAGAAGTTACTTGTCTGTAGCTATATACTTTGACTTGAAAATGTGTTGTGTATATAGTATGATGATATAGGATGAGGTAGGTGTTTTTTTAAATTGTGACTTCTTCCATTTCAATATCGTAGCAGTATAAAATTCCCTCGATATAGTGCTGTAACTTAAAGAATCTATAATGTGTAGGAAGAGGAATGTCCTCAAGAATTGCTTCGATAACAAATAATTTTCAGTCTTGACTATAATTTACAATGTCAGTTTCTTTTCTTTTTTCTTTTTGTTTTTAAATATTGCCAACAGTAGTATAATGCTTTTATTTTGTAATTATGCTCTTTCCACACAATGTACTTTTTCTAACATTATTTTCTGATCAATCTTCATCAATCCTTACTTAAGGGATAACTAAACAGTACTGAATAATTTTCTTTTGACTCTTCTATTACAATCAATTGTAGCTGCAAGAATTGTCACCTTTTTAGTCTATTTATCTTATGACTTACAAATAGAAAACATGAGCATTTTCATCTGTTTATATTAATTAATTTAATTAATCTTTATGTCCTGATATAAGACAACTGCTAAGGTTAACAACTGATTAGTTACTGCATTGAATATTCTATAGGGAATTAAGTAATGTGATAGACTATATTACTAGGTTTCACAGTACATCTACAGTAATTATGCTAGGTATTTTATGAAAAATCTAATAATTTAAATACTTTATTTAGTGACAAAATGCAACAGAAGAAGTCAAATTGCATATGTTAGTTTCTAAAAGCTATTGAATTTTTTGTGACTTTAAAATGGAATGATCTGACGTGGCTATTTTATGAAATGATTATTTTCACTGTGTGACAATAATGCATATAATTACAAGTTTAAGGTTCCATGGAAACTTTTTTCCTTTTATTAAAAATGCCCCTGAATATTTTCATACTATCACAAACCTAAGAAAAATAACCAAACTCAACCAAACCAAAACATAAATATTACTATACTAAAGCAAAAATTAAACAAACTCCCACTCGTTTAGAATAAGCATGGCAGAATCCTTTAAGTACTTCTTCCCTACGAGTCTCAGTTTTCTTTCAAAAGCTACATATTTTGCCTTCATTATTACCCAGCTTAATGCACGGGTAAACATGGCACACAGTAGGTTATCTCAGATGTTAGTCAAGACAGCTTTTCATCTGTGCTTTAAGATTTCAGAAATAATCATCCCAGAGGGATGGACACAAAGGAGACTTAACTGAGACAATACGTACACATTTGATTGTGTGACATTTCACTCAATTTAATCCGACAGGAAAAATATTCAGGAACTGAAAAAAGACTCCTTTTCTGCAGAGAAAAGGTCTTAATAAAGGAATAAATAAGTGAAATATTCTTATAAAAAGCATTCTGTCATCCACCATGACAACTCCTTACGCTAACATAGTACATATTCATTGTAAGGCTGGAGAAGAAAATGAATCACATACAAAATTTGGGCCAGCATGTGACTCTTGCACTACATCTACATTGGGAATAGAAGCAGAGCTAAATAATGCACTCATGATGATTGCTGGATTTTTCTGCATAACAGAAGAAGCTATAAGATAAAACCGTGCAAAAAGAAACACAAGGAGAGATTGGACTAGATGACCTTGGGAGGCCTTTTCCAAGCTTAATCACACAGAATTCTTGTCTAAATTTTAAGGAGCATTGCCAGAAATAACCCAGCTCTCTCAAAATATATGATATACATTATCTCTCTTCTCATAATTTCTAATTCTAGCAATTGTAGAAGTCTGACAAGTCAAACTCCTAATAATGGATAAAACTAATTTAGAACAGAATGCAAGTGCCAGAGTGAAGTGCCTGTAATACATAAAAGTGATAAATAACAGAATAATTCATCTTATGGGTAGAGAAGAGTCTGGTTTAGTGTTCCAGGCCATTTCATCACAAACTAAAAGCTGCAGTTGGGTATAAATTCACTTTAAAAATACACAGATTGAAATTAGACCACATACTGAAATATATGTAAGGGAGAACTTGAAGATGCATACTAAGGATAAAAACAAAAACAGCAAAAAACAAACCCAATTTTTACTATAGATATTGATATATTTATAAATGTTACCTAGAATTACAGTGGAATATGAATTACCCCATAGATCCTTATAGTCATATGGTCCCATTATTTTTGTAGGTGATGGAATGCCTTAAAAGCCATTCCTGTGAGCCAGAAGAACAATAATTTACATTGTTTTATATTTTAAAACATTACTTTATGCCTATAGAGGAATTTTTGCTTGCAAATGTGCTTATATTGGTATCCCTAAAGAGCATTACATTTCCTTTGAAAATCTGAGGAAGAAAATAGCCTGAACTTTGGCACTTTTGCTCTGAAACAAGGGCAGTAAGGAATAGTTTTCTCTACAAGCACTGCTTGGGTAGTTTTGTTTCTCACTTTGCTATTTCTTTTGTTCTGTTCCCTTCCAGGACTTTTACTTTTGACCCATAACCAGAAAAATAAATCAGATCTCCACTGAGATCCTATTTCTACTTGTAGATCCAACTGACTTTTAAAATTAAATAATGGTCCAGAAAATAGTTGTTCAGCTATAGGATCTGGAACTAGTAGACTGTTTTAGTAGCTCTATTAAAGTTGTTATGTAGAGCCAGCTGCTTCTCTAACACTATTGTCATCTTGAATTTTAAAGCTTTCATATCACAATATTGGGATACTAATCCCAATATTGGGATACTGATCCCTGTTCTATAGTTTCTCATACTGAAATTCACACCATTTTGGTTTCATATACAGTTTATTGTATTTGAAAGTTCCTGATTAAGAAAGTTCCTACAGACAGGGATAAGTAAGATTGCTCAAAAACTTGCCAAAAGTCAAACTGAAGTTAGGTAGAGAAAACAAACTGTGTGAAGCTACACGTAATATTTAGGATTGTTTTTGGTGTTTGTGTTTTTGGTTTGGTTTGTGGTTGTTTGTTTTTTTTTCAAATTTTTTTCTTAAAAAACCCAACAAATTAAAACAAGATTTAAAAAAAAAAAATTATATGAATTTGTAAATTTGCATACAAATGAGAGAATAATTGTTTTGGTAAGATATCCAAGCATCATGGAAGATATTCTCTGGAATAAGACATCATCCAGTTAAGCAGAAAATTGTGAAATTTAAATTCAGCACTGATGAGGTATGGTAATAGAATTTCTAAGTAGAGACTTAAACATTTCATTATATCTCTTCTAATTTAAAAATAATTTTCCATTTTACTAAAAATCTCAGCAATTTTAATTTCTCCTCTATATGCATTGATAAAACTTCTTGTGAAATAATTGCAAAAAGTTTTTTCTTTTTCCACTTTTGCAGATTTGTAGTTATAAGGTTTAAAAGGGAAAGGAAAAGTCATTTTTAAAAAATTATTATCCCTCCCTCCCACCTCTCTAGGTTCTCTTTATAATCAGATATCGACACATTTTTATATAACTGCCACTAGAAAGTGTTATGTTTAATTTTTTTCCCTCTCAAGTATGATTTCATTATGTTGATAAAAGTGTGAGAACATTCTGATATTATATATGCACGTGCCTCTCATGCTATCAGATACAGCATCTAAATGAAGAACATATACTTTTCAGTATGTGTATTGCATTTATGAAATTAAAGTAATAGTTGTATAATCACAGCGCATCTACTCAGTTCTTTAACATTTTATGATTAAATTAATTAGTACCCATTATTGAACTGTGCAATTTAAATATTTGCTAAGAAATTAACAGACAATTATGTTTTATAAAATGATATGTGACTAAGAAGACATTATGCTTAAGCATCATTAAACCTCAAACCAAATAATAAATAAAGAAAGAAAGATTGCAGTGAATAAGAAAAAATGCTTTAACTATATACATTGTCTTTCTGGTTTTATACTGCTGCTTCTCATCATGATATCCAGGCCATTCATCATGACTCAAAATCCATAAGAAATCACTGTAAATAAGGAAATCATGAAATTGACTATATATGTGTTTTTAGCTGAAACTCAGAACTGTATTTTGCAAAATTCTGATCTTTATAAACCTGGCTTATATCCAGAATTCAATTAAAACCTTTTTTAAAAAATAATTTAATGGTAGATAAATTATAAAATTAGTTCTTAAAGTATTTTTATTTATATATAAATTTCGATACAAGAAAAAATGGTTTATACAACTAATTTCAAAAATAAGTATTAACTTCAGGTTTCAACCTTACGTAAAATCATCTATTACATTAGTAGAGAGGCATCCATATTCCTAAGGGAGGTGATCCTTATGTAACGATCTTCTTACTCCTACTCATTTATTTGATGCCCATATCCTTACAGTTCCCTCTATCATTCAGTGTTCTGAAATAATGAATCATCAGATTCATTACTGAAAAATCTTTGAAAAAATCTTTGCTGAAAGAGCTTCCACCATGTGCAGTAATTTAGACTGGCTTTTTAAAAGACATGAGTGTTTACAGTCTCCAAGAGATTATATTCACCAGAGATTTTAGGACCCTTTTAGGGATTTTTTTTTTAAGAATTTGGTGGTTCTTTTGGAAGAAAAACTTCTCTCCTTCTCTTTCTGTACTCTTCTTACTCTGGACTGAAAAATATTATGTCCTGTTCTCAGAGACTATACACATTTGACTCTTCTTACCAGTCCTCTGCTCTTGCCTACTTGGAGCTACTTGCTATGTTCAGCAAATTGCATGTTGCCTCTTGGCTAACAGGACTAACAGCAGCTTAAACTTGTGTTCTGTACTTAGAAGAAGCTAGTTGATGCCCATATTCTTACAGTTCACTCTATTGTTCAATGTTCTGAAATAATTTTACAGATTTTTCTAGTTTCCTAAAGGAAGTCCAAGTCCAAATAACACATGCTAAGTCTAGGAAATTGTTTACTTCTCTCCAGTATTCAGGTATAAAGCAGGACTAAATGAGAATTCAACAAAAATCTTCTTAAGTTCACACTAAATAATACACTAGGAAACAGTGAGATTTTCTTTCATCAGACACTATCCAAGGTATTTGTTCTATCAGGTTTTAAGCAGCCTCTCAGACACCTCCAGAGGAAGAAACACAGTGTCTTTCTGCAGCAAGGAGATTTGACAGAATCACTTCTTGCATTGCCTATTGGAGAACTATTGAAAATATTTCTGGATCTGAAAATGAGGAGGCGTAATAAAAAATATTTGTTCCTTATTTTTTTCCCAATACCTGTTTCTACTTTTCTATCCAGGGTTTCCACAGGATCCAGGCATACAAAGTTTCCATAGGAATGAATAAAACCATCTAGAAATGCCTTTTAAGAAAAGAAAAGAATGTGGAAACACCTTTCTTTTTATCATCAGCAGCTGAAGTCTTTTAAGAATGCACAGTTTAACTCTTCAACATAATGGTGGCAGATGCAAGGCAGAAAACCTTTTACCACGCTGACAGAACTTTTAGATTTGAATCTCTATTTGAAAACATGATCTTTGGGGGAAAAAAAATCTCAGTAGCCTGCATTTGGTTCCTGGGGTTTCTCTGAATTTCAATCTTTTTGAAATTAACTCTCTGGCCTACTTCTGTATATCTCCTCAAAGTTACCTTTATAACTTCATGTCTTACTGTCCTTTCTAAGCAATAACTTACCTTGCCAAGCCAACTTAAAACTGATTAAAAAAAAAAAAGGAAATAAATGGTCTTACGACATGAGCTGATTGTACTCGCCTTTTTCTTGTGGTTTCCTTGTACGATATTTGGTAGAGGTTCTTCGGTGATTGGTTGGAATGGAGCAATCAGGTGAGGATAGTCAGGTACCTTCTCTAAGTAAAATTAGCCTTAATAATAAGGATCATATGAAATTGGTTTTGTACCCTTCACTACATGAGAAAATCTTTCTAAAAATGGTTGCTTGGGAGCCTTCTGTCAGGCAAGGGATTTTGGTAAGGGCAGTGATTTGGATAAATCAGATAAATTGCAAAAATTAGTAACTGATTGTAATTCTGTGTTTGACAACATTCAATATTATTCCCATCCTCTCCACTGAAGGCCTGGATGACCAGCTTAGAGGAATATAAATAATGTGAGGCTCATCCCACAGACATGCACATCTGAGCATTAATTGTCATTAACAGAAAAAAATAGTCACTTCTAGAATGTAAGTTGTCTACCAAATGCAGGCATAGAAGTTTGAAATTAATTATAGCATAGAAGTATTTTCTCTTATTAAATATAAAGGAACACTTGGATCATTAATTACATGTAGCTGCAGTTGTATAAAAACTGCAATATCTGTAAAGCTGAGTGATATAAACCTTAGCCTGTTATTTTCTTATTTTTCTGTTCAAAATATAAAACTTGTAAACATTTAAGGTAAATATAAGTACATGGTTAAGAAGTATTGACACCACACAGCCCTTAACAGATGTTTGGAGTTTGTTTTTTTTTTTGTTGTTGTTTTTCTTTGTGGGTGTTTGGTTTGATTTTTTTGTGTGGGTGTTTGGTTTTTTGTTTGTTTGTTTGTTTTTTGTTTATTTTGGGTTTGGGTTTTTTTTGGGTGGAATTTGATGTCTAATTCTAAAAGACCAATCCAGAATATCTTTATACAACTCCTCTCCTCTCCTCGCCTCTCCTCGCCTCGCCTCGCCTCGCCTCGCCTCTCCTCTCCTCGCCTCTCCTCACCTCTCTTTTTTGAACAAGTTTTATGTACATTGAGAACAAAACTATCTGAAGAAAAATTCTTCTTGCACATCTTCCTTTGAAATCTTTGAATGCCACTCAGAAAGAGTCCAGAGTTCAAGACTTAATGGCCTAATAAATGTATGCAACCTAAAGTGAGACAACTGAAATGATACTGCATCATCAGTAAATTGAATCTTAGAGATATTCTATACATTACAGTGAACAATTTCAAATCTCATCTTTTTACAGCATTCAAAGTGAAATGAAGCTGAATAGAACAAATCCTGATTTTTCACATTTGCTGTTATTAAAGAATGGAACAAAGTAGTGCCAAGGGGAATAAGAGAATAAAGCTACGGTTATTCAGTTGTGAAGAAAGTAAATTAATAAAACTAACCTCATTTCTTTTGTACACGCTTTCAGTTGATGCCCTGGAGAACAATTCTCTTTATAGGAAAGAAGGGCGGGGAATGGACAATAGAGCCTATTGCTATATCTTGCCTCAGTCCTATTGACAAATTGTATATCATCATCAGATAATAGGTTGTCATATTTTTTGTTTGAGCTATACTTTTATGTATCTTACGCTAAGCCTCCTGGATATTCATTTTTCCCCATAGCTTTTCCATAATGTTTGATGGAAACTTTTGCAGTCTCCTAGATTATGAAACAAGGTTTAAATCATGGGAGGCAGGTAATATTCATGACGTAACAGGGACCATATAAGGCAGACCATTTTTTTTTTTAAACTAACATTCAATAACACATTATGTTTCAGATTCATGTGAAATATGAAGTCCTTCTTAATTTTTTCTGATCATGTGCTAACACAATTTTCCTTCAAAGAAATCCCTTGTGTATTTTGATAAACTCAACCATCTCAGGATGGTCTTCTGCCACAAATCTCATTCTTCATTTAAGTAACCAATTAAGTTATGCTTGGACAAATATTATGGATTTACCCTAACTCACGTTATTTAGACTGAACTTTTTTTAGAGGAGTAGGTTTTTACTAAATATTTGGAACTTGATACGGGCATTCATGGAATTGATCCAGACCTGAGTTACATTAACAGCCTTTTTTTTTTGGGGGGGGGGGGCGAAGAAAACCAAAATGCATCCTCAGCAGTGGAAATGCTGTGATTATAGTAAGATGAATGGTTGATGTCAGCCATCTTAAAAAGAGAAAAATTAAGCAAACTTAATATGCATACATATGAAATGGTTCAGTCTACTTTTTTCAATATATGTGTGTAGAATATGAACAGAAGAGTAACCTCGTCCTGACTTTTGGTAAAGATAGCTGGCTAAAACTGAGTATTATTGAGGATCCATCTTGATATCCAGTGAAGATATAAACAAAAAGTACAGCAGTTGAGAGAATTATATTAATTCCACAGTATCTAGCTTGATGCAATATCTAGCTTTCAGGTAAGGCCTCAAGACTAAATCACATGCAGATAGACACCATGGGAAAGGAAGTATGCTTTGTTCTTTTCCACTGATATAGAAGAACCATAATATTCAAAGGCCATTAGTGCACTGAGTAAAGCTACAGTCTTTACATATTAATTGTTGACTTTTTTTTTTCCTACAGAGGTGTTAAATGTTTTCTAACAGAAAACTTTTATCTATGTGCTGTGGACAATATCATAAGTACATTCTATAACTCTTCATGACCAAGAGGTTTAAAAGTGCTGTTCAATATACATACCTCTATTCTGTCTGTTAAAAATGTTCTTTCTTCCATTTACTCTAAAAATTACTATGAATAACATGATGCAATCGGGCAATTTTGTACTCTTCTTTCATTAATTCTTTTTTGTTGTTTGTATTTCCTGAGCTCAACAAATATTTTGCCTTGTAAAACATGAACAACAGAGCGATCCAGAGAGAAAGCAAACCAATTTGAGACACTTCTATCATTTATCATTTGCCACTATAACCTGAATTTCAAACAATAATCTTTCAATTACTAAGAACTTATTATAATACAAAAATATTTTCTTCTTGGTTTTGATCGTAGCCCCACCAGTCAATTTACTTCTACCTTATATTAGTTATCTGTCATTAGCTAGGTGGATGCAAGCCACAAATCAGAATTTGGGAAATAAAACAAAAACCAAACAAAACCCAACAAAAACAAGATAAGAGAAAAAACATTTGAAAAAAATGGATAACTTTTTATACATTGCTAACTGCAGTGTACTGGGAAGTAAACTAATTAGGAAGCTATTGGGAGATATTTAAAAAACAAAAAAATTGAACATGTGATGAAACAATAATTCATATTAATAACTAAAGTGGCACAGAAATGTTCCAACTGTATTACTTAAATAAAAGGGTAAAAGCCTCAGCTCTGTGGCACAATAGATTAAAATACAACTTCCTTACGAAATTACCATGAAATTGAGCTGAAGCACATGCAGAACTAAACAGATTGCTTGGAAAGCATTTAGCTACAAATCCATTCTTTTTTTTCAGATCTGCTGAAATCTCAGCTGATTTCAAGGTAAATAGTTTCAGTTATTTGCTCTGCTGTTTAAGCAAACTATATCGAAGGCCACAGTGGTGTATATCTACAAGAGTTACTGTTGACTGTTGAACATGGGATACCAACATTTCTCATGGGAAAAAGGCAAGAAGGAGAATCTAGATCAGCTAAACACAAGTCTTAACAGACAAAAGTTAACTTAGGAAAGATTCATTGAGAATGTTGAAATAGTGCAGTGAAATGGATGTAGCGCTCACATAAATTAATACCATTAAAGTGTTCTTAATTGCTCTAAGCCTGTCCTTTTTAAGATAGGTTATATGGAGTCTACTTTTTCTTTTACCTCTGTCCAAAATAAAACAATAACAGAGGGATTGTAGCCATCACAAGCTATTCCTGATATTTTTTTTCTCCTGAATTATAGGTATACATGTAAACTTAGCATCATCCTACAAAATTTATCAGGAATTCACAAAGACTGATGTTGTCAACCACTTGCTGATCATATTTAACTTGCAAATGAATATTGGGGCTGAATGTATTTTGTGTGCAGTGCATATTTCTTATGTCCAGCAGACCAATTTTTTGAGATAGGCAGGGGAACATTTTTTAATCTATACGTACCTCTATATAGCCTTGCTGTGATAGGTTCACCAGGTGGTGCTGTTAAACACAGACTTACACCTTGCATAATGTGTAGTTTGCCCTTACTGAAGCCAGCATGACTTCACTATGGATAAATGGTGCCTGACCAGTTTGGTAGCCTTCTAGGATGGAGTGACTGCAACAGCTGACAAGGGAAGACTGATCGGTGTCATCTACCTGGATTTCTGTAAGGTCTTTGACACAGTTCCACATCATCCTTATCTCCAAATTGAAGAGACAAGGATTTGAAGTATGCACTATTCACTGGATAAGGAATTGGCTGGACAAACAGTAAACTGAGCCAAATGTGAACAAAACCTGACACCAGTCACAGTATAAAAGACCATTGTACAGCTAAGAAAAGTTTATTTCACATTAACTCTTATGACAATGAGTTGAAAATGTCATATCAGCATAAGTAAAATGCCACACAGGTTGGTGTGGAATGCTAGTTTGTAAATTGCTAGTAAAATAACCCAAATATTGTTATGTTTTGTGGAATATTAGGATATATCAAGTTCCTAAGCCAATATAAAAGCTCAGGGCAGTAGTATTTAGTAATGCTAGAGCAAAATTCTGGTGTAGGCTTTGAGTTTCATATTCAAATGTCCTGTTCAAAGAAATAAAGAAAGGAAGAAAAAGGGTGTTCTTCTCTAATTTACTGATGGTATTCACAAATTCAAATCAACTGTCCATGCCTCCAACATGCTGCTTGATTGCTTTCTTTTGCTGAGCAAGAATTTGATAGCTCACATGAAAAAAAAAAAAAAATCACTCTGTTAGGACTATTTTTACTTTGCCTATCATCCTAACACTATCCTGATGAAAGGATAAATATTAAAAAGGATTTTTTTCACATAACCGCTAATGTCATTGGAAAGTAGACCTTTCAGATCATCATGATCCAGAACTTGTAGCCTTTTTGGTTCAGCTAGCCATATTTCTTTGCTGTTGAGTAATGACAATCTACAATTATCAGATGGAAAAAATTAGTACCTAGATTAGCAGGTATGTTATGAAATTCCAAATATCAGCCAATTTTGACAGACTATTTAAAAAAATAAAATCCTTTTAAAAAGCAAATTAATAAGTTCAACTCTGTGATTCTGTCTTACATGTAGTTCATTGAAGATATTTTCCTTTTTATTTTCTAAATCTGCGTTTCTAGACTGAATTTCCTACTGAAGATCCAAATATGGTATGTATGAACAAATTACACCAACTGCTGAAGATCTTACCATCTGGATAAGAAGCAACTGTTTCATAATAGAACTTCACTCTACGGTAACCGATATTGTAGTAAACACAGAGACAGAAGAGAATGAGTCAGTGGATTTATAAGTTTTAATACAGTGTAAATGTATTGGTAAGAATATTTTTCTCACCTGTTCTTAAAGACTTCCAGTATTGTAATTCCAAAACATAAAGGTCAATCGTTCTACTTTTCTGGCTGCTAAAACACTTTCCTCTAAAGTGATCTTAATCTTCCTTGCGCCTATTGGCATCCAATTTCTTCCTTTCTCACCTAGGACCCAGGTAACTGCTTTTATATTCATGATCTCTAGGGGAATAAGTGTAAAGTTAATTAATCCAGGCAGCATAAAGACAAATGGTGACTTCTTCAACTTAGAACTATAAATGGCATTTTGATTAGTTTAACACATTAATTAGTGAGAATTTGGCAAGAAGTTGTGCTTTAGGTTTTGAGCCACATTCATTTACCTCTATCTAAATCAAAACTGTGGCTTGCTTGCTCTGTGATTTTTAGCATTATTTTAGTAACAAACCTTAGAGTAAGATTTACTGATCAGTTTATAAGAATGTTCTACTAAAATCTGGCCTTTCTGGACCCTGAAGATCTTCTGTACATCTGTCCACCGGGTAGCAAACTGAGTAAGCATACTATAATTTATGCTCACAGGAGCCTCTGGAGAAAAACATGTTTTATCATGCATTTTGGGACAATTCAATAAAGGGCATGTAAGGGACCTTTTTATAGTCTTTAATTTTTGTGACAACTTTCTGCTAAGAAAGAAAGTCAGCTTCCTAGCAGTTCTTTTTTTTTTTTTTTTTTTTTGGTGACAACAGCAGAAAGTGAGCTTCATAGGATACTTCTTGTTTTTTATGGGAAATTTGGGGGGGAGGGGTTAGTGACTGTGGCAGGTTGACCTTGGCTGGATGTCAGGTGCCCAGCAAGCCACTCTATCACTTCCCTTTCCAGCCAGATAGGGGAGAGAGAATAAGATGGAAAACAACTCCTGGGTTGAGATAAGGCAGTTTATGCAAGCAAAAGTGAAAGTTTTGTGCATATATAAACAAAGAGGAAAATAACAAAGTTTATTCTCTACTTCCCATTAGCAAGCTGTGTTCAGCTACTTCCCAGGAAGCAGGGCTTCGGCAACATGTAGCGGTTGATCTGGAAGGCAAACACTGTAAATAATGAATGCTCCCCCTTCCTCCTCCTTCCCTTAGCTTTTATGTCTGAGCTGATGTCATATGGTATGGAATATCCCTTTGGTTAATTTGGGTCAGCTGGCCTGGTTGTACCCCCTCCCAGGATCTTGCCCACCTCCCCACACCTACCCCTTGATGAGGGGTGGGGGGACAGGGGGTAGAGAAATGTTGAGAGACAGCACTGATGCTGTGCCAGCACTGCTCAGCAGTAGCCAAAACACTGGTGTGTTATCAATATATTTCTAGCCACCAATGCAAACCACAGCTCTGTGAGGGCTGCTATGGGAAAATGAACTCTATCTCAGACAGGTTCAGTACAGTGACAATAGAAGAAAAAATCATGGAAGCATGACCCCATTCCCATTTTTTTCCCAGCCAATGTGCTTAGTATATAGCAATTCCTATTAATCAGGACAAGTAAAATGGAAAGTGTAGGTGTTGCTCAAGAAATTAATTAATTCCCAGAATTGTCTAAGGGAAAAAATCCTATCTTTCAAAAGAATTTTTTCATTTTAGTGCTTGTTTTTTCCCTTGCCATTTCTTTCATTTGTTCCCCATCAAAACCAGTCAATATCTCAAGGAATATGAAGCTTCATCAAAAAAAAGTTTAGCTATTTTATATATAAACTAATCCATAAATGAGGCAATATTACAATAATCGTGTAAGCTCTCAATATGGAACACCTTAGTGAAAAAATATGTATCTTCAAGAAACTAGTCACTAAGAATAATCATAGCAACAACATTTTATCCAATTTCTTTTCTGTTATTGCAAGACACTTTCTCTATGATTCATAGAATGTAAATGTCTTATGTGTATGTTAAAGCAGAAACATAGAACATTGCATTGAAATCAAGTAAAAAAAAATAAAAACACAAAAAATGAAAGACTTAAGAAAATGTTTTTAAGTTTAAACTCTAATACTTGGCATATGCAGATTTTACTGGGAATAAAATCCCAGATAAAAGCATGAAATTACTAAAACCATTTGCAGGTTTGCCACAAACCTATTTGCCAAAACCAATTTAGTTTCCTTTTTACTGTGCAAAACATAAGGCTTTAATTTAAATGCAATTGTGTTAATTAACTGGATATATCTTTTAATTAGTTACAAGAATTTGTGAGAGATTATTTCTCTTCCAATAGACTACCGAATACTAGACTACTAAAATATTAGACTATTTTGTTTGCCTGAGTTTCCAAAATCAGCCAGGGAGTTTCCACCATAGTTCACTGTGACCCTATGTGCTCTCTAGAGAGGTGTCCTGCTTACAAGGGGCTTGTATCAGGGAAGCCATTGAGAGAATAGCAGGCCTCATAGGGTCCACTGACTGCTATCTGCTGCTGCTGTTTCACATGGGCACCAGTGATACAGCCAGAAGCATTATGAGGAGTAGCAAGAAGGACTAAAGAACCCCGGGAGTGGTAGTAAGGAACTCTGAAGCACAGGTAGCTTTTTCAGCAATCTTCCCAGCCAAAGGAAAGGGGTTTGAAAGGGCCAGTCAAACCTGGTAAATTGACAAATGTTTACAGGACTGGTGCCATAACCAGGAGTTTCTTTTAGACTATGAGCCTTGCTTTAATAAATCAGGTCTGTTGGGAACTCATGGGGTCCATCTGTAAGAGAAGAAGAGCATCTTAGCAGATAGGTTTACTAGCCTGGTGAAGAGGAATTTAAACAGAAGTGTCTGAGGGAGAGGAATCTCAGTCTGTCCAATTCCCACCAGTTTGATGCCAGTGCCAGTAAGAGATGCCCAGAGCCTGGAGAGGGATCATAGATTGTCAGGAGAGCACCTGAAGGTCAGCACAAAGGAATTCAGCCACTCCAACTAGTAAGATGGCTTCAGTGGAGGCCCAACTTAAGTACGTCTAGGCAAATGTAGGTAGCATGAGGAATAAAAAAGAGGAGGTAGAGATGTGTGCATGTCTGTAGGGCTATGGTCTCATTGGCATGACAGAGATGTCGTGGAAGGGCTCCTATGACTGGAGTCTTGGAATTGAATGTTACAGGAAGGACAGGCAAGGAGACAAGGAGCAGGTGTCACCCTCTATGTCAATGACCACCTGCAGTGCATGGAACTCCACCTGGAGATGGATGAAGAGTCAACTGAGAGCTTATGGGATGGCATAGCAAGGCGACATTGTAGTGGGGATTTACTATAGTCCACCCGATCAGGAACTGAGCAGATGAGCCCCTCTACAGATGGATAGGAGCAATCTCACATTCACTAATCCTAGTCCTTATGGCGGACTTCAACCACTCCAGTAGATGTTGGAGGGACAACACAACAGAGCATAGGCAACCTCGGAGGCTCCTGAGATTACTTCCTTCCCAAAGTGATAGAAGAGCCACTGAGAAGAGGTGCTGTGCTGGATCTTGTTCTTACCAACAAGGAGGGACTGGTGAGTGATGCGAAGCTCAAGGGCAGCCTGGGCTGCAGTGACCATAAAATGGTGGAGTTAATTAGATGTAAGGAAGAAATTTTTCACTCTAATAGTGATGAGGCACTGGAACTTCTGGAACAGGTTGCCCAGAGAAGTTGTGGATGCCCCATTCCTGAAACTGCTTAAGGCCAGCCTGCTTGGTACTTTGAGCAAAGTGGTCTAGAAGAAGGTGTCTGTTCCCACAACAGGGCAGCTAGAGCTACATGAACTTTAGGGTCCCTTCCAAAACAAACCATTCCATGATATGATTCAGAAAGGTGTTCCTTTTCCTCGTGAGGTTTGTAAACAAAAGGAGAAAATTATGATCATTCAAAGTTAAACTTAGATTGTGTGTTATGGTAAAAGCAAGTTCTACTTTTAAAAAATCTCTTTATGTATGCTAGTGTTCCTGGATTGATTCACTTTAAATTAAAATCTAACAATATAGATCAAGATCAAAAGTAAAAATTATAAATTACTTAAATTACAATATACATGATTAGTGTACAAAAAGATTTATGATTTTTTTCTTACATTCTTTCAAGAAGATATTTTTTAATTTTCTTTCAAATCCTACTCCTTTAATCAATTTCAGCATTCCTTAGCATACTGAAAAATAACTCACACTGTTCTCTAGAACCACTATAATTTTCTGCGATTGGCATGGAGAATGCCTTTGAGCACTTAAAATAGCAAAAGGAGACAAATCTCAACTCTTCAACTTTTGGAAATAAGCATTTTTCTGTTTAATTATTTTAAAAATTAAAACAAGGAATATTATTGTCTCTGACCTTGATACAATGGTAATATTTATCATTGTGTTCTAGACTAACACTAGGAATCCTGTATAAGAGAACTGTATATATGTAATGGTCTGAGCTTTCATAATCAACACATGCCTTGATTCAGTGACTGTTTACCATTAACAGCTTATTGCATTAGATATTTCTTCATTATCAAAGGCCAGAAGAGTATATATTTTCATATTATATTTTTCAATTCTTTTAAATTAGTAACTTGTTTCTCAGTCTTTCAACATTTTAAGCCTAAACATAAGCACAGCAACAAGCATAGATATAGTATCAGTGCTTAAAACATAAATGAATTGTTGTAGATCATTTAAGAAATGCAATGCAAATCAGCATTGTGTATATCGGGAAGTTTTGGTTTATATATCTTGCTTATCCACTTTAAAAGTAAAAATATAAATAAATAGATAGGTAATGCTATTTAACATTTGGATTTGTCTTAGTGTATTAGCTGGTTCTATTAAAAAAAGACCCAAATTGATTTTCTTACTATTGTAAGAAATATCTTTTATTATTTGCAATTCACACCCTTTCGAAGATACGATAATCTAAACCACACTGAAGAAAAAAGACAATTCTAACGGATGTCCATAGAGTCTTAATTCAAAGACTTAAAGATAATTCAGATTGATTTTTATGTTATCCTACATATTTAAAAGTAATAAATAAAAGAACAAAAACCCTTCTTATACCGGAAAGGGATTCTTGACATTCCATTCTATTTGGATAGTTGGCCAAGAAAGAAGAAAAATCCTGCTGCAAAGCAGGAATATAATTTGCTGATGATACACTGATTTGGTGAAACAGTACTGAAAGAAATGGAACACATAAAAAATAACCTTGAGACCCAGAGTAATTACAAAAACTAAGGTGCTATAAAATAAAGAACCATATAAAGAATAAATGTCAGGTTTTTCAGATACAAAATAAGACTCTGTCGTTTGAAAATGGCAAGAAAGGGAATAGCCTGGCTGTCCTAGTATCATAATGTATGCATACTTGATAAAAGTATGAAAGTATAATAGAAGGTGATTGTTGGCTGACAAGTGGAAGTAATTATGAAAAGTGTACATCCAATGTAAGACCTGTTAATATGTATATTTCATGCAGAGGAAAGAAATACTAGTGGTTTTCCCTACTGTAGCCAAAGTGCAGTTCTCTAAATCTATGATTTAAGCATTGCGGTATCCAGAGTTTAAATATTTATCTCAATCTCAAATATAGGTGTACCAAAGTAGTGTAACTAACTACTGCAATGCTTGTAATGCTATGATTGCCTGTCCAGGTATAATTAGCAAATATTTTACATAAATATGTGATCAAATAACCACCAAAGGGGCAAGAAAAGGCATGTGTAGGTATTCACAGGAGGCATCCAAAGAAGAGAAGTCTCAAGATATGGAACAATGTAAGCCCAGGAATACAAATAAGCAGAACATTCTGCAACATTAATGAGAAAGATGATGAATAAAACTGGAGTCAAGCTGAAAATATGTATCAGGAAAAATAATTGTTCCTATTTTTAGAGGAATGTAATTAACATAAAAAAAAAAACCCAGACATAAATAAGGAAAACTGGAGAAGTCCACTTCTGTTCTGATTTTTGTTGTTGAAGAGCTCTGGTTCCTGATCATGTGATCTGGTTCCTGATCACCCAACACCATGTCATGTAAAGCCTATACAATATTGAAGAGGGCGCAGCAGTTTACTTTTTCGCATTTGGACAAAACCAAATATTTAAATATTTTCTAAAAACAAACAAACAAAAAAAAAAGAAAGAAAACCACCCTCCCCCTGCTCCAAACTCCAAAATCTGAATGTTTTCATTTTCCTTAGGTTTGTTTCAGATGCAGAAAATTATGCTGATGTCTAAAATGCTGGTAAAGAAATAATTTCTCTATTCTTATTTCATTGTGGTCTAGAAAATATTTTTTAGCTACTACTATGGAAAATTCAATTCTTTCCTAGTGTTTCTATGCAAGTTCAGGACCAATCTAATGATAAACTTCTTACTAGACTGCTTTACGAATACAGATAAACAAAATTTTATTTCTCCTGTTTATATTTCTAAACAAGTAAACACTGGTTTATAATGATTATTGGTCATGCCAGTTTGAATTTTACACAATGTGAAAGGGATAAAAGTATTCTGAGAACTTGAAAACCCAGATGAATAAAGCACACACAAGAATATATGAAAAAAATATATGTGAAAACACATCTGTGCATAAGAAGAAGAAAGCCAACATTGAAATAAAAACTAAAATGTTGTTTTGCTTCAGTGCACTACAAACTCAGCATATGCTATTTTTTTTCTAATTGATTATATAAATGTAAGGAAATTGTGGAAAAATATAGTAGTTGTTGCACTTTGCTTGATTAGGGTTTGTGCAATATAATTCACCAATTTGTTATGAGTTTTGAGCTAGCTAATTAATTATGCATGCAATGCCAAGTTGCATGCAGAAGACGCTTTCTTGAAAATATACTGTGTATTCAAACAAAATCCTATTGTATAAAAACATGGTGATGTTATGTTATGGCTGACCACGAAGCTGTCGATTTCAATTTTGTTGTGTTTGGTTTTTTCTAATATATTAAAAAAATACGGGATTGACAATATACATAAAACTCAATCCTTTGACTAGATCTCAGAAACTAAGAGATCCACACATGCACTAATACCATTGGTTTAGCTATAATATATACCATAGATCTATAAAATAGGGATATAATAAACCATTTTATCATATTGCATTATCTGCAGATATTTCTCACATTAAGAACTTCTTTTACTTCCAGAATAACATTAGGTAAAAATTCATAATGTGGTTCAACAAGACAAAGTACCTAGTCCTACGCTGGAGTCACAACAACCCCATGCAGCACTACAGGCTGCGGGAAGAGTGGCTCAAAAGTGGCCCAGCAGAAAATGACCTGGGAGTGCTGTTCAACAGCAGGCTGAACATGAGCCTGCAGTGTGCCCAAGTGGCCAAGAAAGCCAGTGGCATCCTGGCCTGTATCAAAAATAATCTAGTCAGCAGGACTAGTGATTGTCCATCTGTACTTGGCACTGGTGAGGCTGCACCTTGAGTCCTGTGTCCAGTTCTGGGCCCCCTCAATACAAGAAAAGCATTGAGGTGCTGGAGGGAGTCCAGGGAAAGGCAACAAAGCTGGTGAAGGGTCCAGAGAGTGAGTCATTTGAGGAGTAGCTGCAGGAGCTGAGGTTATTTAGGCTGGAGAAAAGGATATTCATGGGAGACTTTATTACTCTCTATAACTGTCTGGAAGGATGCTCAAGGTGGGAGTTGATCTCTTTTCCCAGGCAACTAATGACAGGACAAGAGGAAGGGGCCTCAAACTGTGCCAGAGGAGGTTCAGGTTGGACATCAGGAAGAATTTCTTCATTGAAAGGGTTGTCAAGCATTGAAACAGACTGCTCAGGGAAGTGGTAGAGTCACGATCCCTGGAAGTGTTTAAGAAATGACTCAACATGGTACTTAAGTGCTATGATTTAGTCGGCATGGTGTTTACTCAAAGGTTGGGTTTGATGAACTTGGAGGTCTTTTCCAACCACAATGATTCAATGATTTGGTGATTCTGTGATCCTCCTGATTAGGTTTTAATGACCTACATGTACTTGTGGAAAGCAGGTAATGATGTGAAAGACAGCAATTTTCTGTAGTCAATGTGCTTTTGAATTTGATGTGTAATTGAAGCACTGTGTATGCTGCAGCATACATACTTGTTTTCAAAATACAAGCAGTTGTCCATGTTCAGTTCATATTGCACATCCCTAACTTCTCTTATCATGACCCTTCTGATCAAATGAAAAAGCTTTAACAAATATAAACTGTTTATATAAATATCTTCTAAACCTCTGTACTGCTCTGTCACTGTTTCTTCAACCTTAAATGAGTGCATGAACCTGACTTCTTTCAAGGTATTGGTTTTCAGTAAAGGATGCTAGCTGAACCCAATCCAATGATATCAAGAAGTACTTGGGAATGTGGACTTGGGAGTCTCTTCAGTGTTACTGTCATCTGTAAGCTGCAGCAGTTCCATTTGGGTAAGATGTACAGTACTACTGAAAAGGTCATAAAGGAAATGGTAATACAACTCGCAATTCAGATGGAAACTAGTGGTGGGGGGGGGGGGATTGGGCGAAGAAGAAATGCTTTAGAAATTCATTATAATGCAGTGAGGGAACTGTACAGATCAAAGGATTATTCTGATAGTGGGAGGCCCAGGTGAATATGGGTGGAAGCTCTACAGGCCTTTCATAAAGCAATTAAAGTAGATATTTTCATAGAAGAAAGGAGCATCTTTTAGAGGGCTTTTACATCCAAATATCTGCTGTAGGCTCTGTGGGAACCATTACAGAGAGAGAAAGAAAAGGAAGTTAAAGTCTTTGAAAATAACCTTTTGACAGAATAGACTGAATATTCTAGCTGTTCTGTACTCCTTCGGTGAAATTCTGGCTTTATTGTCATAGTGATAGTAGGGATCATTGACTGTTGTAAATCTAGAGATTTTGCCCCAGAAAAAAACTTGTGAAAACTCTGAATGTGTCCCCGAAGATTAATACAGCATCTTACTTTGAACTTTATTATTTATTCCTCCATTTAAATTATTTCTCTAGCATTACTGAAAGCTTTATCCATTTATAGGGTCACCTCAGTCAGCAAGCACATAAGTCTCACAGTTCTCAGAGATATTCCAGGGGAAATTTCTCTGTTTTTTCTGATTGCAAAGTTTTGGGAGGGAGAGTTAGAAAATATCTTACCCAAAGTTGTAACAGGAGTCTTTACCTGAAGTCTTCACTTCACTCTGATCTTTAAAGATGTCATATTAGTTTATCCAACTTTTCCTGCCTCCACTTAAAATATCATTAAGAAGAACAAAACCCAGACTACAGTTTTAAAACACTCAGTTTTTCAAATTGCAACATTAAGGGTTGAGTGTAGAATTTATCTATAAATGATTGCCTATGTATTCCTCCAACTATTTTTGTTTCCATCAGTAGTTGTTCTAATTATAGTAACATTATCAGTTATCTCCTAGTGTATTAGAATGCTTATTTTGATTTTTTTCTTGACATGTAATTCTTAAAGACATTGTTGCAACAGACGCTGAGCACCTCCTGAGGAAAATGTATTTCCCTCTTGAAGGAAATAGGAAGTCAACATCCTGTGAACTTACTATGAAATTTATTCCTGATAAACACACAGAAGGCACTCAGCACAGGGATGGATTCAGCCACTGTTTATGTCGTGCTTTTGGTTTGAATTTCTTGCCCTGTGATTTTGATGAGGCAAATTGTATTTGCCTGATAAGAAACTCCAGTGAGAATCTACTATTGACTCTGATATTGGCTTTGGGTTGAAAGCTCTTTTTTCCCAGTAAGCTCGAAAAGCACAGACCTGAAGGTTGTAGTAACCAGTTTAAAACAAAGAGCAGGACATGTCTTCTCAGCTTCCACCTGTCTAACACACACTTTTGAAATATTTATGGGCTTCATTGTTCTGTCAAGTATAAGGCATTCTTGTTAACATTTGGACATAATTTAGGGCATATTTCATAAGTGCAACTGTTAAATATTTATGACTAACACTCATTACTTAAAAAGCACTTCACATATACATACTTCTTTAATTATTAATAAAGAAAGTTTGGACAGACCTTATTTTTATTGCCCTGCACTACTGGAAATTAACTTTTCATATATTTCTGTATTAATGTCCTGAGGGTCTTACCATCTTTTTTTTTAATACATGAACATTGAAATGCCTCTGCTTTTTTAACCCATCATATGCAAGACTACTGTTATAGAATATGTAACTATATACAACCTGATCTAGTTGAGGTCATTGCAGTGGTCATTGCAGTGCTCATTGCACTGGGACTGAACTTGATGACCTTTAAAGGTCCCTTTCAACCTGAACTGTTTTGTGATTCTATGAAATTTAAAGATCTGAAAGAATCTCCATATCTATACTCTTTTGCTGTCATAGTTGGCGTATGTGCTAATTCCACTTGTATATTTCAGAGGTGCCACATTATGAACATCTAGGTGCAGAGATTTATAGTCCTTTTCATTTTGAGGGGCAACTAATTGGTGACTAAATCTGACTGAAAAGTTCATTACAATTTTAAAATGAGGAAAAATTTTACTCTCTATACGTTTCCTATTTTCAAGCATTTATTGGAATGTTGTATAAATTGAAGTCTTGCTTCAAATCTCTGATTTCAAAAGAAAAAACTTCTGCTTATGGAATTCATAATTGAATCATTGCTGCAAATATACATCTATATTCACCTGACTGTTAAACAGTTTTGAAAAATATCTGTTTAAATAAACTGAATTTGAAAGTTATAATTTAAAATATTATCTTCATTTTAGGCTTTCAGGAAGGAAAAAAAATGGGAAATAACTTCAACTTCAGTTATGACAATTCTATTAAACATTTCTTTTAAGAGAACTACTGTGAAGAGTCCTCTGAATTGGTAGCTGAAAAAAAAATCATAGATTTATGATATCAAGTTATCTGACTTTACAGTGAAACCTCTGTATCAGGATGTATCACTTTCTTCCAAAGTATAAAAACAGGAAACATCCTGGTGTGAACAGCTGTTTATATTTCTTCTTTTCTTCTTTTTTGCACCTTTTTCGTAATCCCTTTTGCTTTTCTGATGTAACATACTCCCCAGTGTTTATTACAATTAGATGCATTAATATTGCAGCATATATTTTGCAAGGATGAATATCTTAAATTGCATTAGCATTATACTGACAAGCTAGGAAGTAGAAACCACTGATTAAAGCAATAACATACAAAAAGCTAGCAGAAGGTAACAGAAGCATCACAATTTTTAAATAGAGATTAAAAAAAAAAAAAAGAGAGAGGGGGAACATGCAAAGAAGTTGCTTATCCCAAAGCTTGGAACGAAAACATAAAGCTCTGACTTTGCACTACTTCTTTCTAACATCGTCATCAAATCTTTTGTAACTTTTTCAGTTGATCTGTGAGTATATCTACTCTACAGAGGCAGAAATGTACAGAGATATACAAGTTATCCATAAATAAGGTAGTTTAGATATCAAAAGCATCTTAGCTGCAGCAGCAGCAACCTCGGTATTGACTAATTGATCATGCTTTTCTATGCATCATCAAACTACATGGTTCAAAATACGCAAGATAGTTTTGTTTGCCTCTAAGTCTTGTATATTTACCCAACCTTGTAGCATAGGGGCTATATGCAGACAAATTATTAAAAACTTAAGGTAGGGTCTCAATTCTCATTTATATTTTCACTGAATCACAGATTTCTGAGTTGGAAGGGGCCCACAAGGATCATCAATGAATGGCCCATAGAGGGATCAACCCACACCCCTGGTGTTATTAGCATCATGCTCTAACCAGCTGAGCTAATCTCAGAGTGTTTTGTGAGAGTTCAATAGACCCAAAGGTATGTTATGACTGATATACAGCAAAATGTGGGCAAGTACAAAATATCAACATCAAGGGCTCTCAATCTTGTATTTACAAATCTAAGGTATCTTTCTCAAATTCTTGCTTGCCCTAAATGCTTCAAAACTGAACAAACTGAGCAAACCACTGTTGTATAGACTTGGATGGGGTACCTCTGGAGAGTTACTTCCCTGTGAAGGAATGTGGGCTTCTAAAATCAAAGATATCTTGAAAAATAATCTCCAGTAGTCTAGGTGACATACCGAGTAAGGCACCGCTTTTGGTGCTTTAGCTATCTTGCCTTCAATTACCTCAGATGGTTACATAGCACTGCATATGTTTGACAGATTACATAGAAATATCTGTGCAGAAGATAACTGGAGAACAGAATTCCTTTCCAAGGAAAAAATGTCAAGCTTTCTGGAAGGATTAAAAATAAAGTCTTTTCCTCACTATGTTAGAAATAAGAATTTCTTCAAAAATTCCAATTAGGGATTTCTTTGGAATCACAGAATGCTGCCTTGCTTTATGAAGACACATCAATTTTGATTAGTGCCTTTAAGCAATGGTCTTCTGAAAGCTGGATATTCAGAGTTTCAAAATGAACCAATTTTCAGGCTTAGGTAGACAAGCACCTGGGTTAAATAATGAAAAGCTGAACCATTCAGTCTTTCTACTCTCTCTCATATACTTCCCTGTCACTCAATCTCATCTCCTGACTGTTTACCCTGTCAGTATGACTTGCTCTTCTCCATTGCTGATTTTATTTGAAAAAAAAAAGGTTTTAATTGAAATTATCTATAGAATTTGTACCACACTGAAAGTATGTTTTATATGACAAAATCATTCTTGCAGAAAATTCCTAACCATTTCTGGCAATTAGTACAAAGTGCATGCAACCACATTAAAATTATGTTGTGACTGGAAACTTCTGCAATACATATTACTTGACATCTCACTTTGCTCCCCTCTTTTTCTGGACTACAGAGAAAAGAGGGGACTAAAGGTTATAGTACTTGTGTTATATCGTCATTTCTCACAAAATATTGGGGCAGGAGGGAAGAAAACAGCATAATATTTGCAAATATTGACTCAAGAGTGAAGTACAAAGGGTAACAGTGAATGGAGTAAGATCAGATTGGTGACCTGTCACTAGTGGGGTTCCACAGGGCTTCATGTTAGGCCCTGTGCTCTTCCACATCTCCATAAATGACTTGGACACAGAACTGGAAGGGATACTAAGCAAATTTGCAGACTGCACAAAACTGCGGGGAGCTGTTGAATCCCTCAAAGGCAGGGAGACCCTGCAGAGAGACCTCAACAAATTAGAGGACTGGACAATCACCAGCCGTATGAAGTTCAACGAGGGAAAGTGTCAGATTCTGCACCTGGGATGGGGCAACCCGGGATGTACGGACACACTGGGGAATGGGTTGCCAGAAGGCAGTGCCACAGAAAGGGACCTGGGGGTCCTGGTTGATGGCAAGTTAAATGTGAGTCAGCAGTGCCCTGGCAGCCAGGAGGGCTAACCATCTCCTGGGGGGCATCAGGCAAAGCATCATCAGTTGGTCAAGGGAGGGGATTGTCCCGCTCTGCTCTGCCTTGGTGTGACTTCACCTTGAATATTGTGTGTAGTTTTGGGCACTGCAATATAAGAAAGATGTTAAGCCCCTAGAGAGTGCCCAAAGAAAGGCAAAGAAGATGGTGAAGGATCTTGAGGGGAAGCCGTATGAGGAGTGGTTGAGGGCACTTGGTTGGATATTAGAAAAAGGTTCTTCACCCAGTGATTCATTGGGCACTGGAACAGGCTCCCCAGGGAAGCGGTCACAGCACCAAGGTTGTCAGAGTTCAAGAAGCATTTGGATGATACTCTCAGGTACATTTTGTGACTCCTGGGGATGATCCTGTGCAGAGCCAGGAGCTGGACTTCCATGATCCTTGTGGGTGCCTTCCAACTCAGCATATTCTGTGGTTCTGTGAAATATGATTTTATCTCTCTCTTTTTTCTTTATCAGATATTTTTCAGCAGTAAAATATGTATTGTGTTTCTATTTTGAGGAAAGTGAAAATCTCTGATTACTTGATAAGAATATAGAAAAATGAGTGTATAAGTAATTGAAAATATCATTGTCACAAACAGAAAAATTCAAGGAGAGTATAATGACAATACAATTTGAACTAATTCCTATTTCAAAATTGTAATTAAAATTCTCTGGAGAACATTAAAGTAGGATTTTTATACTATCAAGAAAATTTTTCATTTAGGAGTATTATTTATTTATGAGTTCATAAAGATTAGTTAGTTCTTATATAACCCTTTTAAAGAAATATCTTCCTTATTGATTTTAATGGGAGAATAAACAATTGAATGCTGTGAGTTTGTGCCACATTTCTTCGACTGTGTATGTGCTAGCTTTGGAACATACCTCATAAAATTAAGCTTAGTAAGACATCTGGTCTATAATAAGAGCTAGCAAATCTTTCAGAGGTAATACCTCATCAGTTTTGCTGCTGCTTCTTAATTCTATGTGTTTATGGCCTCTCAGGAATTTCTCCTGCAAGCACTGGTGTCAGTTAAAAAGGTATTTGGGTTGGCTGTGAGTGGCAAGACCTTCTCAAATCCTTCAGAGTCCTTATTGCTTTAGTTCTTTTCTTCCAAAATTTTGATCCAGCAAAGAAAACTCAGGCAATTGTGTTTTGGATCCGAGACTAATGATTTTCAGTGGTTGTATTTTTTTTTCTCCCCCTGTTTAGTTCTGTTAGGTTTTCCAGTTATGTGTGGATGACATTACCAATCCAGAATGGAGGCATATATTCTTGTTAATGATTTCAAGAACTGCAGTTGCATTTTTACTTAGGAAATGAAAATCACGATAGTCTTAAAAAACTTCCTCTCTGCCCACTTAAGATCTCTGATTTCCACCAGCTTTACAATATATGAATAAAACATATATAATTCGAAGTGAGAATGAGAATTAACATTTAACTGAATACATTTTCAAAGGACTTTGGAAAGAACTTATAATCATTTTAAAAGTGCAGAAATTTGATAACATGCTTTTAACGTTTCAACTTTATAAAAGCATCATTCTCTGAATGAAAACATCTATAAAAGTATGTGCCACCACTTGAAAAAGAAAAATAGCACATCTGAATACTTTTTAGTAATTTTTCACATGTAAAAGTTTAAATTTTGAATGCAAGGTTAAAAACTACTCTTCAGTAACTTCTATTAAATAAATTATTTTTTTGTCATAAGCAATTTACTAATTCCCATTCATTAAAAAGTGGGTTAAAAGGCACAAAAAGACAAAAATGGCTAGAAGTAGCACAATCAAATGTAGCTGTTAGAAGAAAGAATAGATACTAATTTTATTAAATACTTTTATTTATGTTATTATACAAGCATTATGAAACAGGTCATTCTCATTGGAGATAGATGACATAAGTAAGTGTAAAATATAGATCAATACACTCTTTCTAGATTTTGAAATGGGAGTTTATATATGTGATAACTTTGTAAACTGTAGCTGTGGGTTTTTAACAACATAGTTTATACAGAAATAACATAACAATATAATAATAATACATTAAAGGCATTATTATTTTTACTTTAAATGCTATTATGTAACAACTAAGATTTTAGGCAAATAAGTTCAAGTAGCTGGTTTGAGGCAACAGCAGGGCAGGTAACATCCATGTTGAACCCAATATGAACAGGTGCCAGTGATGGTGAAATATATAAACCACTGGAATATTTAATATTGTTTTTCCTCATATATTTTAGCCTGCTAAGCCTTTACTCCTTTCACAACACAGGTTTCCACCATGATCATTTTTTAATAGAGGAATAAACAAAACTCAGGCTCATCATAGTAGAAATAATTGCTACAAGTTAAAATTTCTGGGCATTGCACTAACATTCAAAAAAAGCCTTCTCATGAGATCTAAACATAGCATTCAAAGCATGGTACCTTCCAATAGCTTGCAGGTGCAGGGACCATCTGCACAGAAAATTTCAATGGCTGTAGGCCATTACAAAGTTACCATACAATATCTGTCACTAAATTACAATGTCATTTTAGTAATATACACATTTGTGAACTTTAATTGTCTGTTTGATTTCATATGGTAATATTTTACAAGTAAACACAGTCATGAGAGCATGTACTGTAGATGCATAAATAATTTAAACAGTCAAGCTGGATTACTTTTAATAATGCAATATTTAAATTTGGGTTGTTTGCAACTTTAGAGATAAAACCCAGGATGTGTAAACTCTAAGAGTTAGGATATAATATATTCAGTGTTCATTCATTCCAAGAATATTAATTGTCATAAGCAGACAAACAATAGCTCAAATAAACAAATAGAAAATAAAAAGCAGACTGTTCTTACTTCCAAAGTTGGCTGGTGTGCAGAACAGTTTTGTATGTCTAAAAACCTGAAAATATTCAAGAACTCATACTGTTACAATAAACTGACATTCTAATGGCACAAATTCAGCTTTCAAGTAACTGCTCAGAAGATGATACTGCTCCACTAGGATAAATGTAATCAATGACATTATTTCAGCTTACCATGTGTAAATCGTAAAGACATTGTACATCGTGTTCAACAAATAGCACCAAATAGACAAGTCTTTTCATTCATTTTCTACAATACAAATTCCTTTCTCTGAAACAGTGAAAACCTGTTTTACTCATGATTCACTCATGAGGAGCTTATCTTGTAGATACAATCTATCTGTTTGAATATGGGTCAATGCTTATGATTTAAATTTCCTCTCTTCTCAAAACCAGCATTTATCTTAGCTTCCAAGCAATAAACAGTGGTCAAAGTTTTGACTGTGCCAAGACACATATGTAGACACATATGCAGATATGTAGACATCCATTTCCACGTGTGTAAATATTAGCTATGGATGAACATTGTAATACCCTACCTTTTGGTACAGTTGAACTCATCACTAGGAGAAATTATACATAAACAAATAAACCACCAAACAACCACACACACAACAAAAAAAAAAAAAAAAAAGCAAAAAAGACTAAATATTTTCTTCTCAGTACATAATACACTGATAGGGATTGCAAAATTCTGTGTTCTACTCATAATCTGGCAGAAACTCAAGTCATATTCATAGATACACATCACAGCTGGTGCATGTGGCAACAGTAATTGCAAGGTCACAGTCACAACACTGTAATTAACGTTCTGTCATCACTTCCAATATAGGATGATATTTTCAAGGTTTGTAAGCTCTAAAAAATTAAATTTTTCTCTAAAATTATTATGATGTAGATGGATCTAGCATAAAAATTTGAGGTTTTCTATTTCAGGATTAAAAATAAAGTCTTCAATTTTGTTTCTGTATGGGAGCAGGAATCCTTTGTAACTTTAGGCAATTGATTTTTCCTCACAATCCTATCTTCTCTCACATTGAAGATTCTATAATAATGAATGTGGCAAATACTTATCACCCTTATGCATTTAAGATTTTGAAAAATAATGATTTAAAAAAATATAAAATCTAGAAGGTACCTTCCTGTTGCTTTCAATTTCTGAGAAATAATTTAATCAACTGATTAAATAATTGGTAATAATAACCAATATTGTGGTACTACAGAAGTAATTTATCTTGTCTTTCAAAAATATATGTCTTCATGGGGAGCTAAAGTACAGATTCTGAAAGGTACCCAGATATGATTTGTTATAGAACACAGAGGATATAAGCAACAAAAGCTGGAAAAGCACTGTAAAGTTCCAGGATAACTTTATGTTCCTTCCCGGTGTCTTGAGCTATGTTTTCCAGTTAACTGATGATGCAAAGAAAGGAATCCTCATATGTATTCCTAAACTCCAATTCAGAAAAATACATAAATGGTAAAATAAAAATTATTACAATAATATTCTCTGAATTCTTGCAGATAGATACATGGTCCTTTTTTCTCATTCTTTTTTCTTCTTTCAAGTAATCTCACAAACTAGCATTCTAGTAGTGTTTATACTTCCAAGTGAAATAAACTGATCCATCTTTGTTTTTTATGAATATTTTTTTGCTGATCTACCTTGAGTAGAAGTTAACATGAATACATTTCTTCATGCACTTTAATACATTCTGTGAAAAAACCCCACCCTGCTCTAAGTCTTTTATGTAGAGAGTCAATATAAATTGTTTAGCTCTTGTGGGATACATATTTCATGTCAAGAATGGCATACATAATTTTCCTCTTTATTAAACTGGTTAGTTGTGCAACAATTTCTATAGGACTAAGTGGACAGATCATGGAAAGCAGGTAAAAGCAACAGAAGAGAGGTTAGGGGAGTCTATGGAACACCTTTAGCTATGTTGAATGTAAGTGGGACCAGGAATTTTTCTTTTAATTGACTTAGTGGCAGTGAAATTGTGACAGAAACTGAGAGACTATCCAAGATAAAATCTTTGTCTTTCTTGTTTTATATATTCTTTATACCTTCTCTAAGCATACAATACTGTCTCTGTTGAAGATTTTATTGTGGCTTATATTGATCTTTTCTCTGATACAACACTGGAATTGCTAGATTTTTATGTATATATGGAGTGTCGAAACATATACTGAATGATGCTTAGCATCATTTCATTACACATGAAACCGCATAAGTCATGAAATATGCCTGATCATCTTAAATCAAGTACTGAAGAGAGCATACCTCTAGGTCTAAATGTTTCAACCAATTATAAGCTTAGTTATACTCACCAGTATGATTTTCTTTAGTTTACAAAAAATGTTATTGGTTCTAATCTATTTCCCTCAAAGGCTTCTCTAAGAACCCCAGAAGATCATACTATAAAAGCTCCACAATGGATTGACGTTTAGATGAGGAAAGAATTGCCCAGTCACATACTTTAGTTGATATAACAATATGCAGCAGAGGGGAAAGAGAAAGAAGTATTTTAGGCAAGGGATGCATCTCAGAGACCTTAATCAAGAAATACGTACTGCCTAAATCATGCAAACATATTGACCAATACATTGGTAAAATAAAAGGTACCTCTTTTGGGAGGCTGGTTTTGGAAGTAAAGCACTTCCAAATCAAGTTTTTAGTGCTGTTCTTTATTATGTTAATTGTGTTACATTTATTGTGTTATAAATTAAAAGGGAGAAGATGTCTCGAATTCTGACACCACCCACAGCTATACCGAGAATGTATCCTAGCTCCTAGTTGATTTAAATCAAAGTAGCTCTAGTGTCACATATATAGCTGTAGCTTAGTATATATATATTGATTATTTTAGGAAAAAAAATCTTTCCAGTTATAAATACTTCTTATTAATTTAGTCAAATTGATGGAACATACTTTCACTTTTTTTTTTTTCATTTTGATTTTAAATATTCTTCTTACAAGGAAAAAATACAGGTGGCATTGTAGTTTGAAAGTGAGAAGAATATAGATGCCAAGGTTAGAGAAGTAAGTCATAGAGGTTTGGTTTTTTTAATGTACATGTTGAGATTATTATTTCTTATAATATTGTACCAAAAAAATTCAGACCTGCATGAAACAACAGGAGAGATCTGCCTCACAATTCACACTTTTATCTGAGATATAGAGTGGACAATTATTTAACACTAATTTGATGTTATATTTATAATAAAAATATCTTAATTTTGGGGGGAAATATGTTAAAATTCTCTTCAGACTTTATTATAGCTCAATGTTTTAATATACTAATGAGAAAAAAGAAAATGGAGCAGCCCTTTCACTTGTTAAACTTTTGCCATCTAAATAACTAAGCTAACATGTAATAAACACTATATAATAATGTCTGCATGGCATAATTAGGTAATACCTTTGACTCTCAGCTACATCTTATTAAACCACCTATTACAGTGACTGAACAAATTTACTTTACAAAAGTCTTTTTTTGCTACAGCAGGAACCTTAATTGAGCAAGAAATGTTTATCTCTTCTGGGATTTAAAGAGTGAGAAGCATACTAAGTTTCCAATTTTCTCTGCAAGGTTTTGAAATATCACATTTATAGGCATTTCATGTCCAAATTTGATGTTGCTCTGACAAGTTAGTCTATACTTATTTCCTCAAATGGACATGTTAGATTTTTAAGCAGAATCTTTGAATAAACAGTATTAACAAATTATTTTAATATAATTGAAAATAATTTCAGGGACAGAATTATACTAATGCAATAACTGCAAAATTGCAATATCTGTGATTCTACAGCAATTTACCTTCAAATCAAAACTAGTTTTCTGAATCTAAACAAAAAATATTCAAAAAATTTTATTTATATATATATTATATATTAAAATAAGAAAAAATCTACGGCATCCTGGATCAAAGGAGTTTACATCATCTCTAACCTCTCTGAAATATTGCCTGATAAATAATATAGTATCACCATAAATATCTCCTGCATGAAAACACAAAAAACATTTTAGAAAATGTTCAACAAGCATTAAATAAGGAATTGCATTGTGTAGTTTAGTTTTATTTGATTCAGAACAATATTATTTTCTTTTTACTTTCAGAGTACTTTGCTTATCTCACTCTCTTTTGGATAGGAAGAATATTTTTCTTCTTCTCCTTGAAATGCTACATTTTACTGATTTTCAAGGAAGGGATTGAGTTTGTTACATTGATTTCTCTCTATTTAAGTACTTTCAGAATGGCTTTCAGAAAGGGGAGGATTTGCAGTGGGAAAATATTCTAGAGTCAACATGTTATTATTCCATTTCCATAGATCCACTGATTCACAGAACGAATGAGGTTGGGGGGAGCTTGTGGAGCTTGCCTTTTCCTAACCCCTGTGCTCACAGTGGGATGAACTAGAATAGGTGGCTCAGGGCTGTGTCCACTCAGTTTTGAATACCTCAAGAATAGAGAGTGCACAACCTCTCCAGGTGATCTTTTCAAGCATTTAGCAGCCTTAACAGCAAAAAATTTTTTTCTCAAGTTTGAAAACAATTTCCTGCATTTTCTTCATGCTAAGAAGAGTCTGGCTCTGTCTTCCTGACACCCTCACTTCAGGTATCTTTACAAATTGACAAGATACCCTTGAGCCTTCTCTTCTCCAGACTGATCAGTCACAGGTCTCTCTCCTTTCTCTCCTTGTATGAAAGATGCTCCAACCCCTTAATAATCTTTGTGGCTCTTTGCTTGACTCTCTCCAGTATGTCCCTGTCTTTTTTGTATTGAGAAGCCTGGAACAGGACACAGCACTCCAGGTTTGGTCTTACCAGTGCTAAGTGAAAAGTGTCCTCACTCATCACCAAGGGTTTAAACTAGATGACCTTTAAAGGTTTCTTTTGATCCAAATCATTCCATGATTCTATGATAATATATATATATTGTTCTATAATCTGAAAACTGTGTGCTGTGACATAGACAGATGATACCAGGTGTGAACTTCTTAATTATAGACAAACAACTACCATATGTCTTTAGTGTCATCACTTACTCTGGATAAATTTCCCCTGAAATTCTTAGATAAATTGTGACCTACTTCTGTGCTCATAGTTTTTAAATGCTTGTGTTAGGGTACCATAGGACTCCCTCAAGCTGAAATGGCCTCATGCAAGCAATCTACGGAAAGAATCTTTGAATCATTCCAATTATCCCTTTGAAATCAAAGCTATTAGTTTTATTATAGTTGCTTGTATGGAGATAAAGGCTTGCAAAAGTCTTTTTGATCTGTCATTAGACAATATCGGAGTTTTCCAGATTACTTCATTGATTATTTCAATGCACAAAAACGTCAGCCATTACTTTACTGTCATTCTATCCATTTAAAAGGATGATAATCCTATGTATAATCCAATAATAGAGTAATCTCGAACATCAGGATATAGTTCAAATATATGTTATTCTGTAAAAAGAATGTGTAAAAGGGCTCGTAAAAAGGCCACTTTACAGCAATAACACTGTTTGCTGAAGTTAATTTAAAATATAGATAGCTTCAAGAGTGAGATAAGCCTGAAACAGCTACATTTGTCATGCAACACTGTACTTTACTTGGTCAGCTCTGGTGCTCCTAATAAGAACATAGATTTGCAGTGTATTTTAGTACAGGTTATCTGTCCAGAGCTTCCTCCACAGTTTCAGCTTGGCTTTTCAGTAAGTGTGAAGTGTTTCCATTGTTAGCCATATCTAACCATTACCTGATCTGGTAATACCTAATTCTGGTATGCCTACTGAGACAAGGTTACACTTTAAATGTAAAACTATAGAAAGCTATACAGCTTTCTGCATTCCTTTGTATGAAGAAAGTAATACACATACACAAAGCTATGTTTCTTAAAATGTAAGTGTATAATTCAATTTGTTTAATATATTTCAAGTTACTTTTAACAACTAAGTTACAAAGTAATTGTGGGGACTGCATGAACCTGTGGGGAAATTAACTACATTTCATTCACATGAATGAAAGAAGTAATTTGATTTTTTTTCTTATTCTGGAGTTAACTAGTTGGAAAAACTAATCTTTCAGCATCAACATGTATGCTGAAAGATTATATTTATGAATCTACATTTTGTTATGAAAATATTTGGTTTTATGTTTAGCAATAAAATGAACACTAAGTTAATAAAGCATTAGTTAACTGGATATAACCATTTGAATGTGGGTATGTAATTTGCTGTGCACAATCATGGTAACTCCAGATACATATGGCTGACCTTGCATGATCTATATTTTACGTATTTCAAATTACATTTATTTAGATTTCTTTTGTTGCTTTGTTTTAGGATTAACAAGAATACACAGTCTGAACCAACATCACATATCGGCTATCTTCAATAAAGATAATATGACAGTCTGTAGTTACTCCTTTTAAAAATAGGTATAGTAAAACATTCTTTATATTTCCCTTTCCATCACCCTGGCACCCTGTATGGATGATTAGACTTATCAGTTGTCTTTGATTCTATCTCTTAATTTAAAAAAAAAATAAAAAAATCCTAAGCCAGCAGTGGGAAGAAGACTGGGGGTAAAATGAAAAAAAAAAGCAGTATAACAGTGTAGAAATTATAGGGATGAATGGATTTGGTACTTCCTGAATGGAATGTGGTCAGCATGCCCAACTTCCCACACATAATGCAATCTAAGGGGGACTAAACAGGGACCAGAGGCCAGGCTCTGTGGAAATCTTTGCAGAGAAGGGAACTCAGTGGAACCTTTTAGTTGATAAGCCTCACAGCACCTGAAAACCAAAGGAGATAAAGGCAGATGTCCTGCTATTGAATCAGCATCTGTGACAAAATCACTCTCCTTGGATGGACACATATCCCTGTCCCAGAATAATCTCAGATGTAACTGATGTTGCCCGCCTCCAAAGTTCAACCACTCACTAAGATGTATGACTAAAGTCACTCAAGGTCCACTTAAACATAAAGAAATAGTATAAAAGTAAGTTAAGAATGGGGAGAAGTCAGGGAAGATTTCATTGTAATCTCTGGCATCACCTGACCGGCGGAACCTGTCATCTCTCCCATAGGAACACCTATTGGGTTAGAAGTGTACTCTATGCCCACTGAATGATTGTCTCAAGCTAGCTTCAGTTAGGGATTTGTTCTTGTTAGTGTATTGCTTTGAATACGGTTTTGCAGCCAAATACTATCACTGGTGATACTCAAAACTTAACCTGCCACAATTTTATTAATAAAGAATATTATTCCATAAACTGTTAGTGTGAGTCCTTCAAGAGTGCTAGCAGTGACAGATAAGAGGGTAACATGCTCAAACAAAGGTGTGGAGACTCTGAAAGGGATCTCTCTATTTGACATGTGACCCTGGACAAGTTAGTCCAACTGCCTTCCAATCCAGCAGACTATTCAGTGGAGTCCCCATAATGGAATGCTGACAGACTGACTGGGCACAAGGGGTTCACTTTTCCTGGGGCATGAAAAAATAAATCAAACACAAAGGGTTTGAGGAAATCTCTTTTTACATGACACCAGCATAAGGAAATACTTTACTGAAGATACGTACGGGCATATGTGCAACCTGCTGTCACTAACTTCCATTTCCAGAAAACATGTGGATCTGTTGGCAATTTCATTTCTACAGTCCCATAATTCAAAACCATCTGAAGTGATTTGCTTTTAAACTTATGTACAAACTTCCCTTGGGATAGAAATTGAAATGCCAAGTCAAATTTCACCAGAGAAAGTATTTGTAAATGCTGATAGGTGCTTAGCTATAATATCTGCGGGTTTAGTTGTGTTTCTTTTATTTAGTTGGTTGGTTTCGTTTTGTGGTATTTTGGATTGTGGGTTTTCTTTAATCCTGTAAGAGCATAACAGAAGTCTTGTAATCTTCATTTGCACTGAAAAACAAGTAAGTAAAACATATGATAAGACAGAATATTTTATAAGCAATTGAATAAGAATTGTATTATCCTTAGATATGAAATGTCAATAAATATGCAAATGATGTATTCAGAAGTCAACAAACATTTTAGTGATAATGTTAGAAATATTTCTAAGAATGTAGTATATCACAAATGTACTTTGATTTCACAACTGCTTGTTAACCTAACTTTACATGTTTTGTTTCCTATCTTATTTATCCTCAGTTAATTAGTATTTCTAGCATCTTTAGTATCCCAAAAAAAAATTCTCTGAACTTTGTTGTTGTCCTGAAAACTTTATAGATTTCAATCCTTAGGCTTTTGATTCGCCGCAAAAAAGTTTTCAGCTGAAGGTTTGCAGATCAAGACATTTTTATGCACTCAAAGCATCCATTGTACTGAAATACATTCAAATAAAAGAGAAAGCCCTGCCCTGGAGACCACTGTAAAATTTCGTAAGTATTGATGAGGTAAATGGAGTTTGGATGACATCTGTACTTTAAAGCAGTACACAGATATTCATGATGGTTTACGTTTAATAGCAAATATTTGTTATATCTATATGTGAAATTACCTAAACATGTATGTTATGACATTTTTATTGCAGAAAATAGACATTTATCTTACCACGTCATAGTAAGATTAATGAGCATTCACTGTGTAAAAAGGGATAAGTGGTGAATATGAGAATACTTTTAGAATTGCTTCAAATTTAGGAATAATCAGGGTTAAATAAAACAAACATATTTCTGGTTTCTAGTGTTTAGTTCTTTCATTTTAGGATGTTGACTATATATACTGAATATATTTATATTCTGTAGTCCTGAAGAAACAATGTTCCTTCCAAATTTGATTAGACAGTTCTTATGAAGTATCTTCTCTTGATTTTTCTTGCAAACAAGCAGTTTATGTCTGGATGCTATAATCTCTGCATTACATGGTCTAAAGAATCATCTCTTTTTTTCTCTCCATCTTGCTGCTGGCGAGAAATAATGCAGTCATTTGCCATTAGTCCAAATGCAGACATGAAGCTATTGTAAATGACTAATCAGCATCCAACATTAATCAGAATGAAAAATGTTGGCATACATAAATGCTGACCAGGCAGCACCCAGGTTTAGAAACTTAAATTGGTATTTATGTTGAGATAACAATATAACCTTTTAAAAATTATTTTGTTTTAACAAAAGCTGCTCACAGAAAATTTCTTTTCAATACAGAGGATGATTTTCTCTGTCCTAAGATAGGTCCAATCTATTGTTTTCCAGAGGTATAATCTCTGGTTTCTAAAGAGAATTGTTTAGACTAAATACTAAACTTTTAGATACGTTATGAAGGGAGGTAATTTCTACTTTGACAATCAAAACAGTCAAAATTACTATGAAAAGAGGATTGCATAATATTAGAAGGAAATTGATTGAAGGGAAACAGACAAAAATGCGATATAAAACACCCTAGAAGAAAAATAGTTAACAACCATTTTAGTAGCTAACTGGTAAATTTAGTTCCTAATTTATTTACTTCTTGGCTTCTTGCACAACCTTTTCTTGCTTGAAGTATATCCCTATAGCTCATCCCTTTCCAACAGCATTTTCCCTTGTCATAGGAATATTCATGAGTGATTTTCCTTCTAATTTTATCACTGCTGCCACTTCTCAAATAATTATCCTTGTTTTGGATTATTGTGCTGTTTTCCTTCCTAAGAATGTACAGTGAGGGCACAATTATTATTGCTACTTTTTATTTGTTAAGCTTTGATAATCGTATCAAAATTTTAGAAAATATTAAGACATAGTTTTTATCACTAGGGACTCAACCATTGTCTAAGAAGGGAAATATATGCTTAAAATGTTCCAGATGATACAGAGTGTATGTTACAGTATTTCTGTTCTTCTTATTCTGCATTTTTGGTGGTTCTTAGGCAGGTCATAATCATGACACAGGAACTTAATTTTATCCATCATAATAAGACAATGTATAGCATGTAAAACTTCCACAGCACCAGGCTTCATCACAGCCTTTCTTTCTAAGACATGAAAGTGGTAAAAACACTTTTTATGTAATAATTCTTTTAGAAAATAAACTTTTTGAACGAATGGCCAATGAAACTGAAATTTCATGGTTTTCAGAGTACCATAGAGTTTGAAATTAAATTCTGTAAATAATTTAAAATGAAGAAAAGGAGTTCAGAATACTTTTTTGTGCTTTTTTTCCCTCAAATTCCCCTGTGAAATTTTGATAATGACGTAGCTTGCTTTGATAGTATCAAAGCATACTTCTCAAACAAATAAATATACTTAACAATTATTTTGAAAATTAAATGTTGTGATTTTTCATTTTAAATCATGCTATACTTAAAAAAAAGAACGGTAGTTAAAAGGAAAAAATATTCGCGTTTTAAAAAATTTGTTGATTACATTTCAGTTAGAATCATTGTAAATGCTTTTTCTTTTAACACAACACTGTGTGCTTGAACTTGATGACAATGATTTTTCTGTTCTGACTTCCATTTCATATGCTGAATAGAAAACATGTCATGCTATCTATTTGAGCTTTTTTCAGTCATATACTATAATTCTTTGAGTGACCAGTAAGTCACTGAAAGTAAAGATCACTTTTTAGTTGCAAAGTAACTAAACTTACTATCACATCTGATAGTAAAAAAGTTTTAGAGATTATCTAAATTTTAGATGATACACTCTGTATCATCTGGAATATTTTGAGCATATATTTCCCTTCTTAGACAATGGTTGAGTCCCTAGTGATAAAAACTATGTCTTAATATTTTCTAAAATTTTGATACGATTATCAAAGCTTAACAAATTATCTATCTTTGCCATAAGAAACTGGCAAATGGAGAGAAAGGAAAACAGCAAGGATTTGTTACAAAGTAATCAGTCCAAATAAATATATTTGGTGTTATTTATGTGCTGTGGAGTGCTGTGGAGTGCTGTGGAGTATCTATCCTCTCCCCATTAGTCCAAAAGGCTGCAAAACCTTTAATAAATCCTGTATCACACTTAAAAAAGCATTTCAGTTATTTTAGATATTCCAGAGACTCTCAAACATCATGAGATGCCATATTTATAAGGAATTGAATTGAACCCGGAGAGAGCACTAAGAGAAATAAGACAGACGACTTTCATGGAAGACGAATGGGAAAACTTTCTGAGAACTAAAAGACCTAATGAACTAATAGCTTTTTTATTTCTTTTTGTTTACCTTGAAGTTTTCTGTATTCCTAATGCAATATTGCGTTATTGAAAATTATGCATTCATTTTCATAAATAGTCTAAAAGAATACCTTGTTTGGATTTTAACATCTCTGATCCTATTTGAGGAGCTTACTATATGAAAAAAAAAGTAAATGTCATTGAGAATTTTTATTTTTTACCATTACTAGTGCACAAATTTTTGGAGAGCCTGACAGTGCACATGCTCAGGACTTGTCTAGAATTGCGTTAGTCTGAACTGATACGAGCTTCTCAGAACAATTTGCTGATGTTTAAGCAACATTGCTTGACCTATAGTTGAAGCCCTTCAACTATATTCAAATGGAATATCTTTTTCAGTAAAAATCTGAAACCCCAAGGCAATTCCTTCATATCAAACAGTAGCACTTTGGAAAAGTTAAGGATGGAGGGACCTGTTATGCAAGTTTCAAATTTACTTAGGAACCAATGAAATAGAAGCACATTGCCATAAGAAAATACCTAAAAGTAATCCCAAACTTGGTATTCTGAAGTTATTCAGAACCATTCTTCTCAGAACAAAGAAACTGAAATAAATACCGATTATAACATCAACCTCCTAGGGAAGATTTCAGGGTTCTGACGGATCATTGTAGCCTTCCCCGACCTGCCTGAGGAAGGTGGAACTATCAGCATTAAGAAACCTAATGAAACCTTGGTATGAAGTGCAGAACAATAAAGAAAATGAATCAGTACTAGGAAACCTTTTATATAAGATTTAACTGCATTGATGAGGATTTTCTGTATTGAATGGATAATCTGGATGAACGTTGGAACTTTTCTTGGGCTAACACTAAATTTTTGGGGCCATATAAAAAAGTTTGTTTTGGGGTTTTTTTTGCCTCCTGTCATTAGACTAATATTTTGAGTGCAAAACAAGTACACTTTATTTGGCAGAGTTGGTGACCTTCTGCCATGCAGTTCACCCAGCTACACAGGTTGGTAGTCATTGTATTTGCAACTATATTTGAATAGGATGAGGAAAAAAGTCTGCATCTTCCTGTGTTCCCATTCAGAATAATTCTGTCACCAAAATTTCCCTTAGAGAAGAACAAAAGGGAATATGTACAAGGGAAAGGAAATTGAAGGTAAAAGAGGAGATAGGAACCCATGTGAGTTAGACATGCAAAAATATGTGGGAATTTTAATTTATTTCTTAAAATGTAATTACAATTTAGGGGGAGATCCCAAACTGTGAAAACCAGTCAAATAAAGATTTTGGTCACAAAAGAAAAAATTCATTTGTTCACATAATTTTTTTTGTCTTCCTCTCAGTCTACATAAACATGATTCTATGTAATCTGTGCAGTTCAGAGGCAGTTGGATCCTATTGATCTAATAAAGCAGGGAAGGAACTCCAAAGAAAGCTCAGTAAGCATAGTGAAAAGAACAAATGCATCTGGTTCAGAAACAAACACAAGAAAGAGAGATTGCAGAATCATTTTCCTGAAAAGTTCTAAGAGCAGACTTGACATTCCATTATGGAAGTTCCTTACATTAAAGTTCCTTTATAAAACAGGAAATTTTTTTTAAGATATTGTTAGATGAAGAAAAGTGACTTGTGATGACATTTTCTAAAGGAACAGAGACTTGATTTTCATATCATTGGAGTCTATGCAACTGTATTCTGCAAAAGCTAAAGGTGAGATAATCTGTATCTTCTGGTTTGTATAGTCATCTCTAATGGCAGACATGAAGGACTAGCTCAGAAATACTGTTTTGCAGACTATATTTCTCAAGGTACAAGGAGGAAAAGGTTACACAAATTGGGAATGTTCTTTAATGTCTTCTCAAGTATAATACTTTAACTTTTTTTTTTTCTTTTTTTAAAAAGCATGCCATGGGAGAACCACAATGTACAAAGAAAGGTTCAGATAGTAAGATCTGGTGATAAAGAGTTTTAAATATGCTGACAAAGCATCTGAGTTATGTCCTATGAAATCCACAGTAATGAATTTAATTTGTTTGTTGATTTTTCCCCTCCTCCCACCTCTAAAAATAGGGATGGACATTCTCAGCAGAAAACTGAAATAAAATAGGAAGAAATCTACCTGGCACAGAACAGAACTCTGAATTTTTCGTCTGAATTCTGAGTGATATTGACCATAACTAAACTATCTGACAGTACAATGATTCTTGGTACTGGATACTACAGCTACAGCAGGAACCAGATCATGGGTGTCCCAGATCTTCCCTTTTCCATGACCCCCCCCCTTACTCACTTTCATTTTATAGTGCTCAGGAATAAGGCTTCCTTCTGCTTTGCCAAAAGACATCCACAGACTTTGCTTTCACAAACTCAAGCTCCACATGACCCTCAGAGAAGAAAGAAGGTAGTTCTTTCTCAGTTATTCTTGTTTTCAGGTGTGGAGGCTAATGCATAATCAGGTCTTAGACCAGAAAAGAAATTAATATATTCAAAGGAGAAAAAAAATGTTCATACAGAAAAATGACATCGTGACTTTGGGAGTGATAAAAAGTACATTTTGACCCTTTTCCTCATTAATGAGAATCAATAATGATGACAGGGAATCACACCTCTCACTGCAATAAAATATGTTGCATGAAAATCTATTATTTCCACATGTTCTCATCAATCAATGCACTACATTGTTTGTCTCTGTGTTCCTTCTTTACCTCTGAAAATAAACCTCTTTTTTCTACTGAACCTGTACAGCTGCTAAGCAAGCTGTTTGGCTGTATTAAGTAAAGTAACCATTTGCTTAGACATACTACCTGTGAAGAAAATGCTGAATCTATTTAGTAGTCTACATTAGAAAGGAAAAATAACCCAAATAATTCCAATATACTGACACTAGACACAGATAATTTCAAGTTTAAGGAACTTCTAAACTTCAGAAGAAAAGAGAAAATAATTACGCCAGCTGATGGGAAACTGTACCTTGTATTGTTCACTATAAAGCTAGAAACCACAGTTCCACAGGCATCTGTTTCTTCACATATGCACTTTGGAAACATACCTCATTTTAATTCAACTGAATTAAACAGGAAGAATATTAACTGCATGCTAGAGGAAAAAACCGCAAAAACAACACCCTCCCCAAAAAAATAAAAATAAACCAAAAAAACCAAAACATGACTTTATTCTGATGTTTAATTCTTAAAAGGATATGAATTTGTGTTTACTGTGTCTGATCCTTTACCACTGAAAAAAATGAAGCATTCTTATTTGCCAGCATGAAGTGCTTGTTTTCCCTTAGTCTTAAAAAAAATTCCCCAATCAAATAAAGTGGAATAACAGCAAAACAAACCAAAATTGTTAACAGCCTGCATATTACTTAGGACACCAGAGTTATGATGGATCATACAATGATGACAGATTAGTCCTCACTCCTATTCTAAATTCTGTCAACTACATAAATTAGTAATGTCATTAATATGATTACTAGGTGTTCACTCACCTTCTGCAGCAGCTGTTGGGTTTTTTTTTTTCCTGGCTTTGGTCCTTTGATTACTCCATCTAACTCAGCATTACAAGCCAGTATAGAACTTGCTTGCAGCAGGTAAAAATCTACAGTTGACTGGAGCAGAGAAGTGTATTAAGGAATCATTGATTACATTTTGGCATCTGATTTGCTGTTTATTTGGAAAAGATGTGAGGTTCATTTTGATAGTGCCTAAATGTTTGGTTCATTTATTTTTTAATTTTTTGTTTGTTGATTTTTGGTTTTAGGGCTTTTGGTTTGGGTTTCTTGGTTGTTTTTTTGGGAGAGGAGGAGGCATGGGGGGGATTGTTTGGTTTGGTTCAGTTTTGTTTTGGTTTTCTGCTATTGCCCATAAGATGATGTTCATATGGGAGTCAGTGACAGTTCCTGCAGAAAAACGCACATTAACTCAATCTCAGACACTTCATAGTGCCAAATGAAGTCTTTTAAACATTAATTTTAAAGTATCTCTAACGAATATTTTCTTCTGTTAGGTTAGTTTGACTAGCTGAGGCAAATAGCATTCAGATCAGCATTTAGATCCGTGAAACTAACGTATCAAAAAGCTTGTGAAAGAGGCTGTGTCTCTTTGATCTGATCTATGATCCCATTGATAGTCCCACAATAAACAGCATTCAGATCCCTAGGGATTTCATTAAGTGTATTGAAGATATTGTATTAATTAATTCTAAAAATTTCAATAAGAAAAAAGGCTATTTTCTTTTTTTGTAATTCTTTCTGTGTACCAATCCCATGGAGAACAGCAGAAAATAAATTCAAGATTCATTGAATTTAATCACTGGAAATATTTTGTGGAGTCATGATCTAGGTTATTGAAGTACTTGTATTTATATTTATGAAGATTTTTTGAGGTCTTCAGAGATATTTATTGTGTATTTCCCAATATTCTAATCCATACACCACACTTTCAACATAAAAAAAAGTTTTGGACTATTTTAAATTTCTCAGAAGAAGCTTAATGACTAAATGTTTCATTGCAATTTATTATTGTTAAGACTTAATTACAGTGTATTCATGCAATGTACTAGAGAGACTTCAATAGCAAGTCATGAAGCATTGTCATTAAAAGTAAAAACTGAATGACAGTGATCATATAGATAAAATGCGTGTCATGATAAAGTGGGGTTTTTTTCTTTGTTAGATTTCACATTATTTTTTGAAAGTTTAAAATTTAACATAGGGTTTGCATCAGATATTCTGTGTTAAGGAGAACTGGCTATGAAAAGAATAAAAACAAAAGAAGAAAAGAGAAGATAAAAACAAAACACAAACCCCCTCAAAACTAAAACCTTATTTTTATGTTATTCCCAGTCAAGCAGGGGTTTTGTTTTGCCATTTGACACTGATTTCTAATTGCTCTGAATTTTACAAATTAAGACCGAAATTTTGTAACAAAATCACTAGCAATAGTCTTGAGAAGTGAGTATATATATATGTATATACATATATATGTGTATATATATATATATACACATATATATATATATATATACACACACACTTTTTTAAAAAAGTGTGAATGACTGGTATCCTTTCTTGTACTGACTTTTGATGGACCGTGGAATATCTGGAAATTCAGAGTTACTAATTTCTTTATAGATAATCAGCTTCCAACATGTTTTCTGGAATACAGGCTAGTTCACAGAATCTTCTTTATGCTTAAAAAGACTTCATTACAGATCAAAATCTGAATGAGAGAATTCATACTTGATGGAGTATGAAGTGGAAATGTATTTACATACAACTCAAAAGCTAGTCAGAATCTAAAGTCTCATGTTTTTCTACTGTAGTCAGCACAGTGCAGAAGTACAAAATAGCCAGAGAAGATTAGTCCTTTATTCTTATGATCATATATGTGAAGGTGAAATTTTTTTACAAGCACCAGAAGAATTTTCATTACTGTGTGTTTCATAATGACAAAATACACTCCCTATATGTACATTTCTGTCCTCAAAAGCTGCTTCTATTTGAAATTCCTAATGGCAGACACATCATGCTGGGAAGCAGTGAAGCCACTCACATCAAAAGTCTTTAACTTAATGTGTTATGACTGACTGCACTAAATGTTTTGCAATGCAGCAAAAATGCGACAGCAACCAGACTAGGACACTTAAATTCACTTTTCTTCCTTCCTTCCTTCCTTCCTTCCTTCCTTCCTTCCTTCCTTCTTTTTCTTTCTTTCTTTCTCTCTCTTCCTTTCTTCCTTTCTTTCTTCCTTTCTTCCTTTTTCTTTTTTTTCAATGTGCTAAGGGTAAGTATTGAAAGAGGCAGTATCAAAGTTATAACACTTTTCAGATTTACATTCTACAAATCCACTTTCAGATTGTATCATTTTCTGCTTTGAACTGTACTCCTCAGACTGTATAGGAGTATATCTTCTGCATCTTGAAAAAGAAACCCCTAGCACATTGATTCATATTTCCAATAATGCTATTCTACTATCACACCTTGTTTGTGAATTGATCAATTTCATGAATGTTAGAAATTTAAACCCCTTTTGGACCATGAATATTTACCAATCCATAAGTGAAAAGAGATTGTAGCAAGGTGGGGATCAGTCTTTTCTCCCAGACAACTAGCAACAAGGGGACATAGGCTCAAACTGTGCCAAGGGAGGTTCAAGCTGGACATGAGGAGGTATTTCTTCACAAAAACGTTTATTAAACATTGGAATATTTAACAGCCCAGGGAGGTGGTGGATTTACTGCCCCATGAGTTGTTCAAGAAGCAACTAGTTCATAAGGTGGAGATTAGTCAAAGGTTGGACTCAATGATCTCAGAGGTCTTTTCCAACCTAAACAGTTTTATGTTTCTCCGAATATTTTAACTTACAGATACAGAATCTAGTCTTTTGCTCAAAAACCTTACATTTGGAGCTGATAGATGAACACTCCTAGACATGAACTGGGATTTGTCACCATTGGACACAAAATGACAAATTATCTCTTGCTTCCTTGCACTTCCTCAAAAATATAGAGTTACATTCGTAAAGCATTTTTACTTTCAGATTAAGACAATGAATGTCAATGAAATGCTTCCACTTTTCTTCAGAGGATCAGATGTACATCCTGTATATATATGCCTATATATTCATGTTAATTAATTAATTAGTTAATTAACTAGTTTGTATGGGTTTCCCCTTTAAAATAAATTATGCAGTTCATCTCCTAATTTTTATGCTTTATAAACAGAAATAAAAGTCTATAAGTGAATGCCTAAGTAACAGATGTACATGTAACATCAACATCATTATTTATAATGTGAATGATTTTTCCATACTCTTATGAACCAACTACCTTATCCCTTGTGACAGCTCTCTTCTGGAAAACATCATCAGGCCACTGTAAACAGGGATTACCAGAAAATAAATCAGACTCCAAAAAGAGCAAACTGATTTGATAACAGAAAGAACTTTTCAACATTGTATTTTCCCTCTATTAAATGAAGCTCAGTAGAGATGCTCTGCATCTGTGCTCTGTTAAAGGTTAAATTTCTGTGAAGAGGGAATTACAGACAGTCTCACACTAAAACAGAAACTAAATCCACTTAAAAATGAGGCTAAAATAATACCTCGGGATCTTGGTCAGGAACTCTCTCTGAACAGTCCTAAATATATTAGAATATTGAAGAATGCAATCTATAGGGAAAAAACATCCAAACAAGTGAAATTATCTGCAATACAAAACAAAGATCAGATTCTTGTAGCTTGGCCTCCAGAAGCCAAAGGTTTGTTTGGGAAAGGAAAAACAATATAAGTTCCTTAAAATTAACTCCTGTTTTCTAGACAACACACTGCATAAAAAAGCATTCAGTAGCATGCAAGGACAAGACTGGCATTTAATTATCACTTATATATCTTAGCTAGTCCAAAGTATCACAGTTTAAATCTACAGTTAAGATCAAAATGTACAAGTAATGATCTACTATAGTTTTGTAATACAGAATTTGTTTTATTCATTCTATAGCTAGGTTTGCAGATGAATCACAATTCCTTTCACATCCAAACAATGCTGCAACAGTGGGCCTTGTGACAAGAAAAATGAGTTAACAGCAACAACAACTGTGTCTCGTGACACGTACGAATACACAGAATGATACATCTTGTTTTTTTTTCTTTTTCTCTCAAAATACCTTGGACTCAATGTATGTGAGGACCTAGAAACTGAAGTGCAAACATCAATCAGACTGGCATTTCGTAGAGCAAGGCCTCCTAGCAGAGAGTTTGGTAATGCTATGGTAGGACAGATTCTTAGTGAGAGCATAGTCCCATTGACATCTAACATTTGCACATGCTTTGACTTCACTGGTATCCTGCACAATTCAGAAGCTTCATCATCTTCTGAAAACAAAAGATTTTCAAGAAACCTGATTGGGTTTTTTTCCTATTTTTGAAATATAGAAGAAAAAAGATATTTATTTCCTACTGAGAATTACCTTAGTATTTTGCATTTTGGCAGGAGGAAGAAAATTATTTTAGTAGCAGTTAACTACTTCTGAACAAATAGGAGTAAGAGAAACAAGAGAGTTGGATTTTCAGAAATCACCATAGCATATATCTTTGGAAATACCAATTTTTTTTTTGCTTCAGTACTAATCTAAATATCTGGAAAGTAGTGAGATAGGATAATACCTTTAATCTCAAAGGTATGAGCTGTAACTGGGCATTCCATGTGTGACACAGGCCAGAAACATCTCCAAGCTAAAATAATCTCAGCTGAGTATTTGTAGCTACTTCTATAGTAACAATCTTTCTTTCCTCTAATTTTTTCTCATATATACAGAGCATCAGCACTTGATGTACCAAAAACTGCTGTCAGCTTTCCCACAGAGTTTCCAAATTCTTTAAAGTTCATACTATTTACCCAGTAGGAAGCCTTTAAGACCTATATAATTTCCTTTGATTTCTCTTAGTCATTGCTGATAGAAGCTATACTTGGCATTCACATGAAAATACTAAAAGTTCTGATGTACTATACAAGAAAGAAAAAGCTGTTTTACTCAAGTCCACCTTTTCACCAGCAAATTAGATTTTTTTTTCCCCCTCAGGGTTGAAGTGCACCGTATAGCAGGCATTTACATGAATGATAGTTGTGAACCTTGATTTAAGACAAATTCTGGACAGAATTGAGTTGCACTTCCAATGCTATCCTTTGCTTTCCACACTACAATAAACTGAACCAATATTTAATGTTTTAAATAAATATTTAAATATTGTGGGAATCTTCTCTTACAATTTTTGCAGGAAATGTATTTATCTTTTTATTGTACCATGGATTTCCTGGATGATAAGTTATTGAAGGAATAAGAAACAATAATAATGGTGTCTGAGGTAGATTTCCTGGAAAACTTATATTTCCCAGAGTACTTTGATATTCAAAAATGTTATGTTAGTTATATATATGTGTATAAATGCAGAAATACTGCATATAAGAAAATACGGAGACTATCTTTTGAAAATAGAAAACAAGGAAGAAACTTAAAAATATACTGAGAAGATGATAACTTAAAAGCATATAATTTGCCTTGAATTTTCAGTTTTGTTAAAACTTCGAATTTATGTGAAACAAGATATATTTTTTTAAAAGAGAAAAAAAAAAACCAAAAATTTTGAACATTTTTATAAGAGATAGATTGGCTAGAAGCTCTATTCCATAAATGACAGAATTGACATTTGAAATTGTCTATTGTTCATTGCAACAGTTTGAGATATTTTTAAACATTTCAAATTTAATGTTATACAGGAATGTCAACTTCTGAGTTTAAAAAAAATCTTTCTTACCAAAAAAGATTCACAAGAGACTAAAAGAAAGTCATTGACATCTTCTGACATAAATTATTTGAAAACTGATTTGACTCCAAAAGGTTCTAATTTAGATTAAAGAAACAATTTACTAGGATTTTAAATTTCATCCAAATCCTTCACAGTTCTTGAGATTCAAGATTTACTTTCTTATTGGTTTAATTTTCCTTTCTGCTGAGATCACTTGCATGAACTCAGAAACTGATCTGATAAAAACCTGTCTCTTGAGCTAATTAGTGACACTCAGAGAATATATAAGCCAGTACCAATATTTTTTTTTAGATTTTCAGAAGTCCATACTGCAATGTTTGAGCCAAAGGCATGATAAAATGTATGCTTGATTAAAGATATAGTATAGAATTATGAGGTTAATGTCTAATAAACAACAAGAAAATGCCTAATTATTGAAAATAATGCACAACATTGACATGCCACAACCGGAATGAAACTGAAGATATGGACTATTATTAATTTTTTTAATTGTAATAAAAATAATAATTATATACGATTTTTATTTTCAAATATAAAACAAAGCCAAACTTTTTTTTGTTATTTATGTGGTTGAAAAATAATTTTCAGTGTTCAGCCAGTGCAGAAGGATATTGTTGGACTTTACATTTGTGAAATTTTCCAAATTGTTTCCTATCAGAACAAGAATTACAATGTGCTTATCATGAGCTGGGCTGAATTATACACTGCCTTTTATTTTAATTTAGCTGTATATAATAGGCAAATTTAATATCATCTAATTTAAGCTATGTAAAGGCCAGACTTCTGAGCAATTTAGTGACAGTTTCCATGAACAATGAAAAGAGAAACATCTCAAGAAATTAATTCATCTCATCCCCAGAGAATTATAAAATTTTATAAAAGGGGTGTTTTCAGAGATTTTTCTTTTTCTATTATGCTCGATGACAGTGGTCATTGGGTTTTTTAACATTGTTTGATCTGCAGTGAGCTGTACATCTAAGTATAATATTTTTTTATATCCTAAAATTGTATAGTACTTTTTCTTTTCATCATGGACATGCTAAATGGAACCTTCCAATATTGTCAGATTGTAATTTAAGTGATCGTAACTGTGCTATCAGTCACTGAAAACCAGTGATCTGGTTCAGCATGCTAAACATTTTCCTTATCTACCAGGATTTACGTGCAATGGCTTATGTAATTTCCTTTTCTAAACTCTTGCTTTGAACGTATCAAACAAAAGAATACTTCACTGAGCACTTGTTGACAGCCTCTGCATAACACATTCTTTGAACACTTGAATCTTCTGTCTTTCAGGTGAATGGAGATTATCTAAAAGATTTTCTGAATTTTAAAGCTGAGTAGCACATGTATATAATGATCGAACAAGGTCAGACTCTTTTCTTTCTCTCTCTTTTCTTCTTTAAGGTATTCTCAGATGTAAACTTTTCTTTCTTTTTTTTTTCCTTTTTACCCTTTGAGTGGTTATATTTTCTCCATTTTTAATTTTTTTTTCAACTAGAATATTGTCTTTGAACAGCTGTGATTGCAAAAAAACCCCATCTTGCTAGTTAACTTTCAAGCAAAAGAATTGAATTCACAATAAAGTGTAGGTCTAGGTGTAAAGATAGACTTATTTTTACTCTAGTATAGTCTACATATATTCTTCTAACTAGGATTGCTTAACTAGAGGACCCCTAAGTATAAATATTTACTAATACATGTCCAAAATTATAGGCTTGTTTAGGATTAATGATGACGGAAATGGAATTATTAATGTAAAAAAACATATAGAACTTTGTATTAAAATTTTAAATTCTGTACAGCCTCAGATTCTTAAACATTTTTAGATGTCAAAGTACAGGACAGATCTAAATGTCGAGAGTCCTTCAGATACTATTGACATAGGAATGAAGAATATAAAATTATATTTTTTATTTCCTATATATATCGAGTGTATTTTAATATAATGGAAATGTCTCCTTAGGACCAACATTAAAGGTTATCTATGATGTAATTCACAGCATTCAGATAACATGGAAGAATATAGGCTAACAAACAAAATCTCCTGTTTATGATACTAGAAAACAAGCTTAAACATCTGTTGGAAATGTTTAAAGTCGTTCTCTTACACCATCTCTGTGATGGTGTAAAAGGTGTAATTCTGTCTTTTGACTTATGTTTACACTTTTTGAGCTATAAGACTAATAAATGTTCCAATATGGGATTTAATTTGTGTGGAAGTGTAGCAAAGCATTTAGTTCTGCAAATTAGATAAATGTTGTGGAAAGTGCATCTCCTACCACCCTGTGGCAGTTTAGAATCACTGCATATTAACATACCTCATTAAACGTACTCAGCTTAATTTGTACTTCCTTAATGAATTTACTCACCAAGCAACATGAAAAGAACTCAAATTAGAGGATCCCTGTCCAATTAAACAGGTGCACATGCAACTCATAAAGTGCATTAAAAGCTGCCTTTTTAGTAAACAGTGCCATTTTTAGGAAAATGAAAATACATAGGTACATAGGCTTGTCATTATTTAATTTCTAATAACAATGATATTGTTACAAAAGTCAAAACTTCTGTTCTATCACCACCTAATAATAATTAAGTTAGAATAACTGTCTTGCAATCTTCCAACACTGACAGTGTGAAGCAAACTCAGTCTTTCATTATGAATTAATATCTATTATTTACATTCTCCTGCATAAAAATACCATTTTCAGATAGCTTTTAATGACATACATTTTGATTTTCAAACTATATGTCAAGATCATACAGGAAACGAAACATTACACAATCTACTTTTCTCCTGTTTTCATCGGGAAGTACTGGTCAAATCAACAATTTCAGAACTATCCTAAAAAGTCCTGCAGTTATGAGGGTGTACCTTCTTTTTCTCCACAAATAACTTTGATTGCCAGAAAGTTCCAGGAAAATCAAATACTGTTCTGAAAAATATTCCTCTTTTCTAGAAATGTAGACTGCACATGAGATCAGTTCTGGAAAGAAATTAAATCAGCAGTTGAGAGCAGAAAGATATATTAGGATTTTATCACACCAGAAGAATTGAACTAAAATGTTGGTGTCATCTTTTCTTGAGTTACAGACTAAATGTTTGAATCTTTTTTGTGAATTCTGAATATTTTCAAGAGGTTATACAACACTATGCTTATAAGCTTAAACAGGGAGATGAAGTGTGCATTTGATATGATTACAAGACTATGCTTACAGAAAGATAAAGATATTAGTAGTTAAGCCATATATAAAGCTTAAAATTATCCTATTGAAAGGAGGAAACTTCAATGGCATTCGCAGTGTAATTTCACTTGAGCAGACCTTCGAGTTAAAAACTGATAGTGATCTTACTTATTTTATTATTATAAGAACAATATAGATAACTCTTCTTCCATTCATACAGTAGTACATTTGTATTCATTATAGACAGGATGAATGATCTTCTGCACCTGTAGGTGATGGATATATTTTCTTCTTAAGTAAATTTGCTGCCTATCCCTCTCTGCACATTGTTTTCTATATATTAATTTTTGTCTAGATTTATTTAAATATTTCTGTATATTAAGTAAAACAAGATTAGAGATTCATATTCAGGTAGAGAGATTGCATTAATGTCTAGGCTGGCGCAAGCTAGTGGTTTGTATATGTCTGCATTTGTACTACATATGGTGTGAAACTACTCATGTGTTAAACTGCTGAACAATGTGACAAATTACATTTACCATGCACCTGTGGCTACCTCACCTGCTTTGTAACCACTGAACCCTGTCCACCAGGATTTATTCTAACATTCCAACTCTCTAAGCAGATTCGCACAGCATATAAAATACCTAAAAATCCTGACAGAAAATTGCTACCATGTAGTGTTTCCCCTTTGATTTATGTTGATATGAACTTCAGAAACGGCAAGCTAATATGAAGTATAATAGGATATCTATCACAGAAGGATGAATTTCAGCTTTTCAGTTCCTCGGTGGCTTGTAGGAGCATAGATTGAAGTTAATGTTGCAAAATAGATGTCTTGAGATCCTTTTGTCTCTACTATTTATTTCTAAGGTGTAGTTATATCCTTATCTTGCTCTGTTTTCTGGGGCTTCCTTTGCATTTTGTTAAGTAATATGACACTCATAATTTTGATTTCTGGATAAAATCCTCCTGTCCTTACCATCTACTGCCTTATCTTCACAGATATATGCATTCATTTTAGTCAAGATGGAAATGAAGTAAAAGCTACAAGAAAGGAAATTTGTTTCTGTTGTTCAGAAGGAGGAAGAGGATTGTCTTTTACTCTCTTACCTTATGTCCAGAGAAGCCATGATGCATGTATGTGGTAGTTTGGTCTAGACCTTCGTTGGTGACCAGTTACTAGCCAAGGAAGTGCCCAGATTTACCCAGTATTCCCTACGATTTTTACATAAGCCGGGGTATAAGAAGAAAGGAGGAGAGGCCTTCACTCTCTCTTTTTCCTTCCGGTAGCTTTGGAGGTGCAAGTTTCCCTGCTGTTGAGTCTGTTGTGTTGGGGAGCGAGGCTTGGTAAGGCCTCGCCAACCTTGGGAGATGGAGATTGCTGGCAGTCGCTCCAGCAACAGTGACTCTCTGTTGTCCTAAGGAGAGTACTAAGATATTCTTTGCTAATTCTTTTAGTTGCTAGATCTTGGGCTATTGATCGGGATATATATATATATATATATATATATATTTTATTTTGGTTTTGTTCCTTTTTTCCCTTCCCCCTTCCCTTTCCCTTTTCTTTGTGAAGTTTTATATATATTTCAATTGTATATAACTGTAATATAAGTGTAAATATATTTATATATATTGCTTTAGCTGTCTCTCTCTCGTTTCAGTTTTCTTGGTTGTTTTTTTCCCTCTTCTCCCTGAGATTTGGGGGGGGACTTCTTGTGGTAAGGTTTGGAGACTTGGCAGAGAGCCAGCTTCAAAACATATCAATGTGGAAACTTTGATATGTCCCTTTGGTGAAAATCAGACCCATCTTCTTATGTGGAGGTCTAAAAATGTGTAATTAATAAGGAAATCATAGATTTTGCATATAAGTTGTTGTATCGTATTGTATTGTACTTATAATGTATGTATGTTCTGTCCTTTCATTGGTTGATATTTGATGCAGTATCATATATGATTATCTCCTATAATTGGTTGTAATTTGCATGCTCCGCCTAAACCCCACCTTCTGTTCTAGTGCCTTCCTTACCCATGTTATTTAAGGCTGGAGCCATTTTGTGCAGTGCTCTTTTTGTGCCCTTTTGTTCCTCCCTTTAAGCTGTTCGGTTGACCCGCTACTTTTATAATAAAATCACCTTACCAGCTGCACACAGAAAAGTTGTGGAGGTCTTTATTCAAGCGCTGACCTCCGCATTCCTACACCAGAGGATGTCTTAGGTTTTATGTAAGGGGGACAGACATGCAGATGAGACAGAAGCTGTGCTGTACTCTATGTAAATATATAATCATGTTTCAAAGGTGCACTGTCACATGTTCCACTGTAATCTATACATAGTCAGATATGTCTGCCTTTATTTTCCCCTTATACGTTTATTAAATGGGAAGTTTCCATCCCCATACTAATGTCTTTCTTCCTCTTCTGTGCACAGAACTTAGGACTAGGAAAAAAAAAGACACACATCTGAGCTAAAAATGTGTATAATAGGAATGTAACTATCTGTTTCTGAGGTTGTACAAGTAGAAAAGATATTGTAGCTTCTCAGAATGCTATAAACAGAAAAAGGGAAAAAAATGTACATGGATCCTAAAATATGACCCTTTTCCAACTCAGAAAACTACTTGTTTACAATATGTCCTTAATTTCTTTGTTATCACTTTGAATAGCTGTTATTAATATTTTAATCCTTTTGGAGGTACTAAATAGAGATTAGGGAATTTCCGTTGACAACATATGTTTGCCCAGCTAATAAATAAACTTTGCTTCCGGCTTAATGTATAGCATTACAGAATATTTTATTGAGGTGTCAGTTGGTTAGAACAACAGTTTTACACCTAGAAGGATGTAAAAATATATTTCCATGCAAAAACTTATTACAAATGAATATGTTGTCCTGATTTGAACCAGTTTTTTTCTTGTTTAACTGTTAAATCTTGACCGATTTATATTTTTCTGTTGGACTTATGGGTTAACTTAAAAAAATTCCTCTATCAAATAAGACTTTAAGAAGTATTAATAATCAATGTGTTACTTAAAAATCACAGGCAAGCCAGTTTCAAGTAGAGTTTTTCTTAGATGTTCATAGTATCTCAGTATTTCTTTGGATTTTCTAATTATATACTAATTATGTTAATTAACAAAAAAAGCTAAGATTGATATCAAATATGTAAATGTATATTCAAATTGAATATAAAAGAAAATTGTAATGGAAGCAGTAGTTCAATGAAGATTTGGGTGGGGCTTTAGGAAACTCCTTCCTTTTGTATAACCAAAACTAACTAAAGAAGCCTGAGCATAAATGAGAATCAGTTTCCTAATGTCTACTTTTTCAATCAATAAGCAGAATAAGTCATGTAATTAAAAATTATTAAGAAGCTGAAAACTACAGTTTCTAGTAAACCCTGTAGCAATTTTGCTGTCATTGAAAGTAACAGTCATTTCAATTCAGAAGTCACTATAGTATGTTTCATTATTTGTGAAAAGAAAGAGAGAAGGGAATGGATAACACACATTTGCTACTTATTATGGAACTTAGAAGTTTCCCTCTTCATTTAGGATTGCTAACTCTTAAAGGCATCAGGAAGTGTAATCTACATTCACAAAAGCTGTCTTATGGCTCTACACACACAATGACAATTTGTATCTATTTCTATTCTATATTTTTTTTTAGTGAAATAGTTTGCCCTATTTACCAGAGAGATATGGTCTTTAAGAAAGGAAAATGGTAAATTACACCTTGAATTCAGTGCCTGAACAATTTACACTTCATTGATAAAGTGAATAGATTAGCTCAATTCAAGGTATAAAATGGGGATTAATACTAAAAAGGCTAGAAATGGAGATATCAAGGATGTACATATGTATTACGTTGGTCTCTATTACATATGAAATTTGAGAAAAATGCTTGCAGCACGAAAGAAATTTTCAGAAATACAAGGTTGTGTGACTTTTGCATAGAAGTTTGGAAAATTTGTTGAGAAATTGCTTTGCTAGATAGGCTTACAACAGGAGAGGAGAATTTGCTGACTAACTGTATAGACCACGAAAGTTATTATTTGTGACATCTGGTCATCACTAATAACAATTTTGTGTTAAGTCATTAAGTTTAGGGTCTTACCAAACTTCAGAAATATGATGGGATCCATATTACAAATCAGTATCTGCAGCCCATGTGATCCCTCTAGTCTTCTTTGTAGTGATAGAAAGAATTAGATGTTTTCAAGACAGTGTTTGTCTTCTCCAAAAGTAGGGATAAGACCTAAAAATATCTATTTGCCTTCCGTGACTATAAAAGTTAGGCTATAAAGGTGTTTACCTTAGGGTAAAGGCATTTAAAGTACATATCAGTTTGGAGAAATAATCCTTTCATGTGTAATTCATTTGGGAGCTGTTTGCTATTTAATGCATCTTTCTAATCTCGAGTTGAGAAAGTCATCATTTGTTTCACCAACAAACAGAGAATCACTTAAGTCCACTCAGGCAACCCACTGCTGAGATAAAGTAGCCTCAACCACCTTACACAGCACTCCTCTGAACTCTGTGTCCTGTCCCTGCATCTCTAAACCATATCTGTTGCATAATGTAAAGGATACCTCTTCACTGTGAATGAACCCATTTACCCGAGCACTGGTCTTGTGTTTGTCTACCTTATAAGTGTGTATATTCTTATTGCATTCTGCATGAATGATAATTTTCTACAGGACTGTTTTATTTGGGCTTTTTTTACAGTGGAAAAAAAATAGTGGTATGGATTTCAAGGTAGCTAAATCTAGAGATCCCTCAGAAAAGTTGACATGAATGATACTATAGGAAATTAATTTCCTCTACATTTACACTTGTCAGATCTATCTCATCCAGCACTGTAACTTCTATTACCTAAATCCAGATCCCAAGACATATAAGACAACTTTCTTCTCATGCTGTAAAAACTGCTTGAAGCCCCTCAAGGCTGCGTCACAGTGTTCACAACATTGCAGGCACAATGAAGGGTAAAAACAAACAAAGAAACAAACAAACAAACACATTAAAAATAATAGTTGTGTCTCTTGGCCATAAACCCACCATAATGGCTCAAAGCAAATCTACATTCAAAAGGCATGGTTCATGCACTTTGCTCAAGAGCGAACAAGAAGAGTAAACATGTACCTTATTTTATCATTCAGTCTTTCGTCCACCTAAGAGTTGTCTAGATGTATCCCATGCAACACAGAGGTAAGATTATTTGTCTTTAGATAGATACTGGTGCATGTTGTGCTGTTGACTGTGTTGCAGTTTCTCTTGAAGAAAACTAGGGAGTTGTCTTTAGACTGAAGCCAAGGTTAAAAGTAGTATGTGCTTCATGCAGAGAGTGGTCAGTTCCAACTCCTGCTGCGAAAGAATTTGAAAATTTAACAGGAAGCCACACACATTAATTTCACAAGAAAATACAGATTACTCATTTTTCAAACTCATCTACAATATAATGACTAGTTGTCAAGAAGTAGCAAAAATGGGTCTGATCTAGGAACAAGCTGAATCAACAGTAACTCCAGTGCAAAAAGTACTTCTAATAATGGGCCACAGTCCCACAGGATCTCAACACAGCTAGCAGAGTCAAGGGCTGATAACAAGGTCCATTGGCCACAGTAACTGGTGTACCAGGGAAAAAATCCACCCTGAGTTCTCAGTCATAAATAAAAAGAGTGAGGGCCAGAAACAATCTATGAGATAGATCTAAGGTCCATCCAGCAAGTAGCGCAAGAGGTGGAGCCAGCAGTTGCACTGAGATGGAGTCTGGCACTTGTACATCTTTTCTAGGGTAGGGACTGATTACCTAGGCTGGGCAGAAGGAAGTTCTGGACCATTGGCAGGGCAGAGGAAGACCTCAAGGGAGCCTGGGCAGGAAACATGAAGACTGTGAATGTCCTCAGATCCTGGAAAAGTAGAGAAGTCTTTCAGGATGTAGACATGTAGGACCGTGTCTTACCAGTCTCGGTCTGGGGAAAGAGTTGAAAACTAGTTCTCTAAGTGTGTTTATGAGTAGTCTCACTACAAAGTTTTTATGCAAAATCTTGTCTCCTTTAATTCCTCTGTCATAAAAATGATGAAGCTTATATAGTCTTAGAGAAATATAACACATTTTATATCCTAAGTGGACCCATGAGCCTAGGCTGTAGAGTAGCAACAATTCAGACGTGCTATCATAGCCAGGGTTTCCTTTTTTTAGCTTTAAGCAAGTGCCTATATTTAAGCAAGTGCCTATATTCCTACAAGTTTTCTATTTTCTTCCATAAAACTGTTTATCTCTTTTCATCAATTCTATGAGTAGTGCAAACATTTTACATAGTCTGTTTGGATCATTCTACTGATGCTCAGACTTTTAGTTGGAAACCTAAAGAAGCAATCCAGATTTTCTTGTACTGCAGATGTTATAAATTTTGTGAGTTGCTATAAATCACACAGATTCGCAGAATATTTTGAGTTGGAAGACAAACATAATCTCTTGTTTGTAATCCTGGTTCGTAATGGATTTTTTTGAATGAATAATGATGGATTGTTTGAAAGCTCAGATAACATTCCACTACTATAACAAAATTAATTAGTTGTATCTAGTTGCTGTAGACTAAAAATGTCATCATTGGCAAGGCAATATTCTAAGGAAGCAGTCATACTCACATCTCTTATATGTCTTTTGCTGTTATGAGTCACACATTTCTTTACCTTATTATTCCCTCACACTTCTGTAGCCAAAGTTTTGAAGGATATTGTATTTGATTTTCTTTTAATCTCCCACTTTTGTGCTATGTAAACCACTATCCTTGCTACTGGCAAGAACACTTTTATGTAATACATCTGCTACTTCTGCTATTGCTACAATGTGCTCTGAAACCAAGGTCTGGTTCTTGAGTTTGTATCAGGATCATTTGCTTTGTTTCCTTCAATGTTGCATTGTTTCTTATGTTTGCCAGTTTGTCTTTTGATCATTGTGATATAATCACTATTTATGGCAGGTCAGGGAATGTACTTGGCACTTACCTCCCTATTTGATTTCTGTCATGCTATCCGTATTTGTTTTTCACAGTACCTACATTTACTTCTTACAGTTACAGTTGTCAAAGTCTCTTAGGCTTGCTGTTCATCAACTTTCCAGTACCTATTTCATTTATAAAATTTCTTAAATTTATTGCAGCATCTAGAGTGTATACTAATTTTACAGAGGGTCTGACTAGGAGGAGAGGAGGGGAAAAGAGGAGAGGAGAGGAGGAGACGAGGGGAGGGAGGGGAGGGGAGGGGAGGGCTCCCTCTTTATGTCTTGTGGGCTTGAAGGCCTCTCCAGGTTTAGAAAAAGGGTAGTCAAAGTACTGCTGAAAACAACTGAAGTCGAGAATTCCTAAACTATACAGTATTTGACTAGCATTACAGGAAAATTAATCCAGAGGTTAAAATGTTATTAATAGTTGGTAGGTGATGCTGAAGGAAGCAGAATTAAAAGCAATCTGTAGATATAAAAAGAATGGAAAAAAATAAATATTGATAGAACAGAGAGGAAAAGAAAAGAAAACAATAACTAAAAAAAGATGGACCACAACCTATCAGAATGCTGCAAATATTTACAGTATGTGTGTTTTTCCAAAAGTGCTTTTCATTCAAGTAAAAACTAATGGATAATCTGCACATGGATATGTAAAACCTTTCAGGGCCTGAAAAGGATAATCAGGTCCACATGTCTCAGTCTCTCTCTCTTTCTGGTAACTGTATTAAGCACTATAATGACTGACACTACAAACCTGCTTCAGCTATAAGTCAGTGTCTTTCCCTGAGATTCTTAAAAAAAATAAGAATGTTCAATATATTCACCTACCTGAGCTCTACATTGTGTAACCCAAGGATACTTGCTTGAGAAAAGGAAATGCATGGATTTGTGCCTCAGGAGAAGATTAGACTTATTTTCCAGGTATACACCCTAATCATTGCACCAACGGTTTTCTCTCCAATCTCTTGAAACCGAGTTACATAATCTAAGTGCATGCAAATACATCTAAGACAAACATACTTTTCATTTGGCCATAAATGATGGCCAAAAAAGAATGATACGTATCACTAAGAATCAGCAATTGAAACTTACAAAAATTAAAACAAAATGGTTTAAAGTGTCTCTGAAGGAAAATCTGCTCCTGCCACACCAAGTATATTCTGGACTAGATTGTGTCAGTTGTGGCTTTTGATTAGCAAGATCTTAAATTTCTCCTAGGAAGGAGATCCCATCACTTTTTTGCATTCTTTTTGATGTCTTAATCTGCTCATTTTTTTCCTTATGTTCAGTCTGAATTGTCCAAGACACAACTGGCCTTTGCTTTTTTTCACATGTTCTGCTACTGGGAAGAGTCTGGTTACATGGTCTGTGCAACGCTGGTCAAATATTTTTAGGGAGTTTTTAATTTGTCCCTGTCCTTGTCGGACTAAAGAAGTTAAATAATTCAGCCTTTACTCGTACTTCATGTGCTCTAGACCCCAGTCATCTCAACAGACTTGTGTTGAACCCTCTAGAATTTTATAGCATCTATGATCTTTGAAAGGTCTCACGACAGGAAAAAATCTAGCTGTTGCTATCACCTTCAAGGCAGGCAAGTAGGAGGATCTGAGGAACTGCAGGTTGTCAGTCAAACTTTGATTCCTAGGAATATTACAGAATCATAGAATCATTTAATTTGGAAAAGACCATTAAGAACATCAAGTCCAACCATAACTATCAAGTCCACCACTCAAACATGTCTCTAAGCATTTACAGGTCTTTTAAATGCCCCTAGGCACCCCTAGGCGTGGTGACTCCATCACTTCCAATGTTTAAAAATCCTTTTGGTGAAGATTTTTTCCCTAATATTCAATCTGAACTTTGAGGCCATTTCCTCTTGTTCTATCACTTGTTACTCGGAAGAAAATATTGACCCCCCGTTGACTACTGCCTTCTTTCAGGAAGTTGTAGAGAACAATAAGGTCCCCTTAAGCCTCCTTTTCTCCAGGCTAAACAATCCTGTCTTCCTCAACCATTTCCCAGAAGACTTGTGCTCTAGACCCTTCACCCGCTCCATCTCCCTTTTTTGGATGTGCTCCAGCATCTCACTGTCTTTCTTGTAGTGAGGGGCCAAAAGTGAACACAGCATCTGAGGTGCAGCCTCATCAGTGCAAATCCTCTTGGAAACCATTTCAAAGAAAATCTTCTTAGAAGGTGTTTAGGAACAGGTCAGTATGGATTTACCAAGTTCAAATGACACCAAAATAACCTGATTACCCTCTATCATGAGACACCTGCCTATGGAGACAGCAGTTGATATCGCTTTGAAGACATCAATAAGGTCTTTGACAGATCATAGTATTGCATGAAATTAGTGACATACAGTCTAGATGGTAGAGCAGGTGGTAGACTACTGTATTCAAAAGGCTGGGATGATGTGAGAAAATTCTCAAAGGATCCCCAGGATATTTTTGTCTCAGTGAATTAGGATATGCCTCCTGGAATGACAGAAAGTCCCAACTTAAAATTACCTGAGTGCAGCATGAAACTTCTCTACCAAATTCATATAGGTCTTAGTGTCATGCCTACTTCATTGGACTGAAGAGTGAGGGTGGGAACTCACAAAAATATAGATATTTAGCATTTTCTTTCCATAGGCTTCCTTGTGAAACCCATCAAAAGTAGATGTCACCTTCATTATAAAACACAAGTTAGAAATAAATCCTCAAGTACTGGTGAGAACCATATGTCAGATTTCCCTTTGTCTTGTACAGAATTTATAGACTATCAACATGTATTAAAATAAGAGCAATATAGACAAAGTAACCTAGAATATATCAAGTAGTCTTCACAGCATTCTGCCTATGTTACTGGATCTTTGTGTTGTCATATCATTGGAACTAAGAAACAAAGTTAGAACCTACAAAGAAAATGTTTTTAGCTTCAGGTGAGATAAATAATGACTTTTGTTTAGAACTGATGTAGTAGACTGAAAAAGTGTTCATAGGTTTTATCAAGTGGTTATATTGCTAATAATGGAACCTTCTCTGCAGACACTCATAAAAACACACTTGTAGAAACTGCACTATTGCAAAATAGCAGTGAATATAAGTCTAGCATGTTTGTAATACTCTGACCTAGGAAAATCTTTACGGAGCTGTCAAAGTCAGTTGAGGATTTTCAGAATACCTCTATATCAGATCTATCTGAGAAGTATACAACACCAGAGAAAAATCCTGAAAAACAGCACTTAGCAACATTTTTATTCACTCTTCAAAAAAGATTTTTAGCAGTAAAATAGCTACCAACATGCTGATTGTCATCCAGTAAATCCTGGTTCTTGGGAACAAGCAGGCAAAAACCCATAGAACTCAACCAATGCACAAGAAAAGGGGCAATTTCTTGTGAGTAATGTGAATTTTTCGAATTTATACTAATGTTCTTCTGTATTAGAAAGAATTTGGTTACATGTTTTGGATAATGGACTACTAAAAGATTTGTAAGTAGGCTTTTTTTTTTTTCCCTCAGATTAATGAATACTCCAAAACAAACTCTGGCAATTTATCTTCACTTCATGTTACAACTTGATCTCATGGCTAGTTTCAGTCTCTACTGAAACAAAGTCAGTTATTCAAGAATAAATATATCATACCTGATTTCAATAATAATTTCTACCATGACAGTGTTTATGTGTTACTCTGTCAATTAAATATTTTGGCTATATAAAAATGAAATTATATCCCTCACATTTAATTACCTAATATTCAAAAGTTTAATTTAGTAAAGTTATAGAGAATGTAACATTTAAAATTAAGGGACAATATCTGTTACTATAAAGTCTATTACCTGAATCCTTTATAAGACAAATTCTCATTATGAGATAAGAACGATACTGTATTTTCCTAAAGTATAAAATACTTTGAGGAGACCTTTTGTTGAGGGTTTTTTAGTTTATTTATCATGCAAACTAGTATAGAAAAAATTAAGTAGTTATGAATATCACATGTGTACAGTAGAAGTAAAAAAAAAGAGTGGCTAACATATGCATTATTAAAGATCACTTTGGTAAAATCTTACCCATTGAATATTTTTTCTCTTTAAATTCAGCTCATTTTCATGTTAATGTCTTTAGAAATGTCAGTTCAGTACTTTCGCTGTTACAAACTTTTCAACAAGTAGCCATAAATAACAAATTAGTGGCAATATTGTTCTAATAACTTATTTAGGGCATAATTAATTCACAGCTTTAGGCATATTTAAATAAGGGTGTGCTTTTAAGTTTGCAGCTTTCAACTGAACTCGTCTTAGGCTAGTAAACACAGTCTGGGTGAAAAAAGGCAAAAAACATGCAAGACAAGGAAAAAACCAACAGTTCTCATGGCCTCATTTTGAACAGCCTAATCTATAGGAAACATATGCTGCAAAATAAATTACCTGCAATATCTGAGCCCACACAGCAAATTTCTTTCCTCCCCTCTTTAATTTGCTATCAACTTTATAAGATCCATCTCTGGGTTCTTCTTTGCTATTCCCCAATTCCTGCTTTTCATGCAGAGGAGTTAATGGGCTTATAATTTCATAATTAAAGCAGATAATTTTAATTTCTCTGATGACTCTTTATTATGATAATCTTGTTAAGATTATGGTGTTCATTTGTTGCTGTGTATGATCATTTGGCTTTTGTAGAAGCTGACTGTGCTACTGAGCCACTAAATAATTAAACAAGCAGAACAGTCCAACCAGCAAAGTCTTGCTGTTAATGGAAGACCAAAGTCAGAGTTAACTCTCTGTAAACCTATTAAGGGATTCAGGCAGAGAACATACCACAGATTTACTGTCAGTCATCAAATAAGAGATAAAGCTTCATTAACTGAGTATCTAATTTCACATGTAATGAAGAGCTGGCCTCCTAGATTGGATGACGGTGCAGGCTTTCCTAGGAAAACAAACATAAAATGAAATGCTTCTAAACTAATTAGTTAACTACGAAAAAATCAATAGGATGCCCAAGAAGGGAGATCCAGGGGAGGAATATCTGGTGCACAGTCTTGACTAAAATGTTGCCTCAGTTACCTTAGTTGCCTTCTGCAGTATAGCATGATGCATGCATGTTCTGAATTGAAATAAGTGAATCATTTTTTTGTTCTGTTGTTTGTTTGCTGCGTTTGTGTGCACATGGCTGTCCTCTATATTAAATCTTGTCGTTGAAGATGGTGGAAATAATAAGCCTGGTCCATTATAGTGTGACAATATGTGCCTGTGCAGTGCACACAGACAGCGCCTTTGCAAGCATTGAATAGACTCTGTCAGTATAAATACTTCTATTTGTTTAAAGGCTTTTTCAAATTAAACAGTTCAGTGATTTTTATGAAGCTGCTTTTATGTTTATGGAGGCATAAACCACAGAAAATTCAAGCCTTCCAGATTAACTCTCTCTTCTCTAACGTGTGATGTTTCAGGTGGGTCAATTTTTTATTCAAAAAGCACTTGAAACTAAACTAGGCCTTGGGCAGGTAGGAACAATGGGGATGGGACGTCACAGAGAAATCAGAGGGAAAGAGCCATAGATCAAGAAAATTCAGTGCCATAATAAGCATTTTGGCTTTGGAAAGCTGGCCATAGGTATTTTCAAGTCTGGTGGGAAGGAGAAATTACAAAAATACTAAGATTGCATTTCTGCATTTACAAAAACATTGCTGTAAAAAATGAATATATTTCTTGAGGTTGTACATATTTACCAATATTTTAAATAAAATTTTACTTCTATTACATTCTTAATAAGGTCATAATGAAGTGGAAGATATCACTACTTAGAAATAAACAAGGTAAATGTATTTTTAAAACAAATGTAACATTTGATAATATGATAAATGTATATATTTTTAAAAAATATTACAGTTGCTATCAAAATTTCAAAATATCAATGGCAACAAAGTTGTTTATGAAAAATCCATCCTTAGTCATATATTAACCGGATGTAGTTTTCACTTTTTGCCAACCTGCACCTGAAACTACATTCCAAGGGAGTTACTGTACTGAGTTTATAGTGCAAAAATAATCACATAACCAAAATTTTTAAAAATATTATATACATTTCCCTGAAAATATTTATGTGTCAACACAAAATAGTTGATATTCAATAAAGAAATACAAACCCCTAAAACTGGAGATCATACATTTTATCTAGTATATACTTTACATGTTATTATAACAAATCATTTTGTTGTTTCTTACTGAGTTCCTTGTATTTTAAGATCCTCAGCATTTTTTATTTTTCTAACAAGGTTTTTAAGTGCCTATGTTTACTGCTATCTTGAGGACACTATCTCTTTTCCTGTGCAAAACGAGTTTCTATGTGGATTTGCTATGCCCTAGTCATAAAATATATCTACTAGTGATTCTACACATCAAGAACCTGAAAATGAGAAAACAAATTCTTTTATAGTATTTCATTGTATGAAAAGTTGCATTAGCAACATTGTGACTATTCTGCAAAAGAGGACAGGCCATCTCCTGTCTATGAAATAACTGCTACCATTATCACAGATACTGATAACAAACTGAATACATTTCTACTGACTTGGTAAATCACCTCCTTACTTTTGGCCCATTATAAATAAGGTTTCCCATGTGGATCCTTGATTAAAATAGAAAATATCTTCTCAAAACCAAAAGATTTCTATCTCCCCTATTTTACATATTATGGTCAAATCGGCATTGGCAAGTCTTAGAAGCAACTGTTTATCTGAACTGGGACTATAATTAGCTCCAGAAAGTAAACTGCAAATATCAATGTTGTTTCCCTGAATTATATGTGGAAAGAAACTATTGATAAATGAAGACAGAAAACTATCCATTCTTAATTGTGGAACTTTCATTCTGGAGGCTGTTTAGAGGTCTCAGTATGCATTCTACATCTCTTATCCCTGGTCTGACATTCCCAAATGCCTCTGTAAGTATAAACTGAAGTCCTCCATAACCCCAATGGGTTTACCTTGAAGCCTGTGTGAAGGGAAACAGATACAAAGGAATGGCACAAAAAGTACATAGAGAAGACTGGATTTTATCATTGCATTATTTTCATCTACACTAAATGATGCTTGTGTAAAATATTATCACATTTCTGACAGCCTTTATCCTTATTTGATAGGGTGTGTATCAAATGACACATCTGTTCACAGTATCTGCCTGTCAGGTATTAAATTCTTTGCTGTTAATAGAGATTATCACACCCTTATTCATAGGAGTAAGAATTTAAATGAGGAGGAATTCTCAAGGTGCAAAGACTATTCAACATGTGTAAGGGAAACAGACTATGGCTTGTGGATGATGCATTCTCTTGTGAATGAATTACAATGAAGGATAATTAATTGAAAACATTCACTGGTCTAGGACCACTGATACACTTCGCTTTGTGTAGACTTCCTACCCTCAAGCCATACCCTATTGAGCTCTTACAAGACATTTCCTGAAGAGTCCAAAGTGTGATCTGAAGTCCAGTGATATGTGATCCCACTTTTATCTTTTTTCCTCTTCTCAGAAGATCCACCTTCTAAGCACTGCAACAGCCAAAGCTGCCTGAAGTTTTCACGTGTTCAACTACTGTTTTCTTGTTAGTACATCTGAGATCCAGTAGCATGTCTCCACTCATCAGCTCCCCAACCACCTGTATCAATATACTCCTTAATTGCTTTTGTCTGTCTGTACTGTTCTTTCAGAAGAATTCAGGCTGGTTGTGCCACACATGAGAATCAAAGCCTGTGATTGTGAAACATCTTCTAGTGGTCCAGGGATGACCTTACCTATTTTTTTCCTGATTAGGCAGTCTACAGCAGATACCTGCAATACAACCCCTGCTACTCTCTTTGCCAACCCTGACTTATAAGGTCTAAGCTGGCTCATCATCCATCCCTAGGCAAAGCTCCATGCATTCCTCCTGCTCTCTCACGCAGAGCAATTCCCTCTTCCCACCTACCCAAACTGACTTTCCTGAAAAGCCTGTCTCTATCCACTGCGGTGATCCAGTCATGCCAGATACCCCACTGTGTCTCTATTATCCCAGTGATGTTGTAACTGCATAACTGCATGCAGACTTCAAGTTACTTCTTGTTTGTTCCCCAGGCCATGTGCATTAGTGTGATAGTTTTCACCATAGGCCTTCCTGGAGACCAACTTGTAACCAAGAAGGAAGTAGGATAGTGACCAGAGAAGTATTCCATGCTATTCCTTTACGTAACCTGGGGTATAAATAAGGCGTATATAAGAGAGTTCGCTCTCTTTTCTTCCGCCAAGGTTCGAGAACAGTAGATCCCTACGTGGTTTTGCTTATCTGAAGTTGAGGCTTGTATCAACTGCTGTTGTCTGCCACGTGTGAGGGGAGAGTGCTGGACCGCGTCCAGCCATCCTGCTTCTCTCAAGGGAAGTGGTGAGATTTTGCCAGTTCTTTATTTTGCTGGTTACGAGATTTTTAGATTGTGCATACCTGTTTTGTTTCTGTCCCTTTCCATCCTTCCTTTTGTCCTTTTTCCCTTCTCCCTTCCCCTCTTCCCTTTTAGGAATCTATTTGGGGTTTCTGGTGTCATAGGTATATAGTATTCTCACTGTATATATCTGTTTTATATGTAAAATATATATATTTTGCTATAGCTTGGCTGTTTGTTTTTTTTTCCCTCTCGGGGAAGCAGGCTCTGTTGTCAAGTTTTGGAGACTTGGTGGGAAACCAGCTCGAAACTTGCACAATTAGTGTACAGGCACTTCACAGAAACAGCTGGTGGTCTTGGTTTTCCGGTAAGAGAGCTTTCCCCAGAATGCTCTCTATAGGCATTTTCTTATTTGTGTAGATGCATTTGAACTGAGTCACTTTCAGCCCCAGTTTTATCGATTATGAAGTCCCTCCTGTTCATGCCACCTTCAGTTCTTTGCTTGCCATCTAGTTCTACCAGGTCCTCTCTTGGCTGTAGGTCATCCTCTTCCTCTCTTGTTATTCATAGTTTAAAGTCCTTTTTACCAAGTTGGCCAGCTGTTCAGCAAAGAAGGTTTTAAACTCTTGTTTAACCTTTATCCAGATGACCTCCAGAGGTCCTTTAACAAACTAAATAGTTACAAAGTGTTATGATTCTTTATCTGCAAATACATTTTTACCTACCAAAATGGCCGTGCTGTACACAAAATATATTTTATCTAGTCATCTCAATTTAACTGTTTGCAGACTCAGGGTTAATAGGTCACTTTGCAGACTGACATTTAAAAAAAACTTTATTTTTGAAGACGTTGAGAAGAGGCAAGTTTTTAGGCATTTTTGTCAGTGAGATTAAACTTGTGAAGAAACTTAGGATGTTTGATTAGACCTAAGTTAATCACGCAAATAAAATCTAGTTATTTTTATGAGGTTTATTTGGACTTTTGTTTTCCCTAAACCAGTAGGATTTATTTTTTTAAAATTTTCTAAAAGGAAGATTTATTTAATCCGACCACATGACCAATAAAATCTTACCACTTACTAAATTGAGAAGTTAATGGACAGAAATAAATTTTTGAAGCCAGTTCCTTCATAGAGAAGTGTCAAACTGGGGGGGGGGGGGGGGGGGGGGAGAATGGAAGGATATTGAAATAATCCATCTTGAATGATTAAAAAAGAATTAGGGCAAATACTAAGATGAAATTAGAATCTCGTCTCCTTCCTAGATAAGTATACATTTTTGAGTCTCACTCTATAGGAGAAGTGTTACATGTAGTCAATCATATGTTATCATTGTACAGAAAGCAAACATGTTTTTCGCAGCTAAGTCACAAAGCTTCAGCTTTGCAAAGTGTTTTGTTTGTGGAAAATACCTATGAAGTCAATTTATGCAATAACTATTGTCATTTTTAGTGTTAATAGATTTGGTGTTAAATAGATATTTTACATATGCAATCATATCTTAGATTTGACCAACAACCTATTAAAATCAATGGAATGTTTTATTTTTTTTGCAGAATAAAATTGAAGACAAAGCTGTAAGCAGAGAGGTCTACAAAGAAATACATTGTCTGCATTTACTAAGGAAAAGAGATTAAAAACCCCAAACAAACACAAAAAGAAGTCCAGTATTTAGATAATAGACTCATTGGTATTTTAGACCTTTACTTTATCAAAGAATTTTTAATCACTGGCAATGTAGTTTGGTCATGGGGTCCTTTATAAGGGATCAAAACTACTTGTTACAAGCTCTAGGACACCTATAAGATTCTTCCTTCTTGAATATGAAACAGTGGATTTTGAAGATGTGCTTTCCTTCTGTGGCCACAATCTTGCTAATACAGTCCAGGATACAGGTGACCGTTTTTCCTTCCTGGGCAGCTCTTGGCTCATGTTCATGTTCAATTCTCAGATTCTTCACTGAAAAGCTGGTTTTTTGCCATTTAACCCCAGTTTCTATTGAGATGTTGGATTATTCCTCTCCAGGCACAGGATTTCACAATTTTCTTTGTTGATCACTACATTCTTGACAGCCCATTTCTCCACCTTGTTGAGAAGTCTCTGAGTACAATTCCTTTTTTTCACTTCTCTCTTTCCATGGCTTCCTATATTCAAAATAGAAAAGTGAAATAATTGTTCACTTTTTTGGGATCTTAAGTGCACAAGATGCTTTGAAGTAATGAATGTGAGTTTCAAGTAGGCATTGGTCTGAGGAGTGAAAAAACTGACCTATTTCTCATTGACTAATTTTGGGTTTTTTGTAGTATGGCACTGGAAGTGGTGAATAGCATTAGTAGCCTAGAAAATTTGCCCATTTGCTCTCTATGAAACAAAGGTTCTTGTTTTTGAATTCTGTTCCAGGAAGCAGGTGATTTAATTTGAATTTTTATAGGTTGGAAAATTTAAAAGGTAATTTTGGCTCTGTATCTCACTCTTCATTCAAACTTCAATATTGTCAGTTCATAGTGTGGATTATTTCTTTGTGTTTGTTTTTGAAGGAAAAATACTTGAACCCAAAACCTCCTTCCCCTGGTTCCACCCAGACATCTTTAGATTTCTATTAGTCCTTGATCTGGAAAAAAGATAGATTGCCCAAATGCAGATAGATAAATAGATGGTTAGCAGTTATTTCCATTTCCAACATCCAATTGTTTCATGCATTACTTACATTAACATACATAAAATATCATGAATTTGATACACAGTAAATTCAGATGCAACGTGGACATGTAGAGCAATGAAGAAAAAACACGGTGAAGAGTGTGTTAGCAACAAGCAAAAATTATTACAATCTAATTCTGGAGCAGGAAATTAGAAACCATCATCATTATCATATCTCTCCTAGCAAAGAATTTGAGATGCTGATCACTCACTGTAGAGTCAGCCACCTCTCACTCTTCCCCCCAACAGAAATGACTGTTCTTAAAACTTTCCATGAAGTCAAAGTGTGAACTAGGATTTTTATCATACCTAGAAGTTATTTGAAATGTGGATGTAACTGGACAAATTACCATAACTGACCCGGGATTCAAATATTTTTTGAAGGGTGTTTAGAAATCTGTACATTTTTATTAATATTTTATCAGTTTATATATTATTGGCATTTATTTGCCTTACTACTGGTATTGATCATGGATGTATGGTTCACCGACTACTGATAAATTAATAAATTATGTTAATAAATCAATAAATTACTAATCCTAATCTGTTTTAACCATGTTACTTGATAGTTATAAAAAGATACTTTTTAGGTAATTCTTTGTTTGGCTTTTATTTTAGGTTCTCAATTAATCAAATATCTGCTAGACTCAGGCACTCCTTTGAACTTTTCTTACAATACATCAATAGATCAGACAAGGACATACAGATCTAGTCTAATAATGTGAGTCTAATATTTTAATGGTGAATTCTTTCAACTTTCTCCAGAACTGTTAGTACTTTCTGAGCCTCTTGGAGGGTAAGTAGCAACCTTCCTTGACTACTGATTTATATAGCTCTGCACAAAAGACAGTGGTGGAAGGTAGTGCTTTTAATGGGGACTTTCTCTTCCTACTTATTTTCTAACCACCATCACAATGACAACAGCAACAAAGAAGTTTTATACATTTTATTTAGGTACTGCTGAAGATATACATTGGAAGAAAGCACTCAAAAAGACTTCTGCTTAAAATTAGGTAGTTTTGCTTTAATGCCAGAACACTGATTTCATTTATTTATTTATTTAATATATGATTTCATTTAAAAAGTAGATATTCAAAAACGTTTTCATAAATTTATAGATTATATTCTGCATGTGTTTTTTAATTGATAAGTAGTGAGATATAGGCCATAAGCATAGTAATTTAAGGCAAAACTTTTGGAAAAAATGGGGTAGTGAGAGAATATTTACAATAAGGCATAAGTATTATGATAATGCTTAGCTGTGAACTTAACTGTAAAGTGAAGTGGCTTTTACAGCCTGAGGTTTTGGTTGAGAACTCAATGTTTTGTTTACTGCATGAGTTAGGTAATCAACAAAACCAATTTTGCTGCACACACTACAGAATATCTCTGGTTCTGCTTGCTGAGAAAGAATTTGTCTTTGTGGAAGTACCTCACTTATCATAAATAGTGTGATAGCTGCAGTTGATATCCTGGTAGTTTTACACAAAGTTAAAACAGTGTGTCTGAAGCCATTTGCCAATATTTTTTTTTATTGTAGCTAATGAACACAGAAAGATATTGTTGGAGACAAAGAAGTTGGATATTGGGTGTGTTTTAACATTCTTAAATGTGTAAAGGCAAAAATTACATTTCTCACTAAACTGGCAATAAGCAGTGCTTTATGCTGTGGTGAAGCTATAAAGTCTCTTGCTGCGACTAGAGTCATGAAATTTGTAAGCTTCGCATTATTTTTGTTAAATAATAATATTACAAACTTCACATGCCCTACGCCCCCAATAGAGAAAAATGTTACACTACAGAGATAGGAAAATAAGTGAGCTACTGACTAGGATCTGGCCTGATATTAAGCAAACTGAACAGGATATGGAAACCACAGCTTGTGACATGAGAAATTTTTGCATAGATAGATACCAGTGCAACAGCTGGCAAATGTTAATGATTGCACTATGAAGGACCATCACATTTCACGGTTGCTTAGGGGGCAGTTATGTGAGAACCAACTAAATATCACAGACTGCTGGCAGGGAATACTGGAGACCTTTACAGAAGATGAATTTTCTGAAGCCAACAGCACCTCAATAACTACAACTGTAACATCATGAAGGTCAGAGATTACCTTGGTAATGGTATTAGAAATGGAAAATTTGGGTATAGATGTAGCAAAATTGAGACTAAAGGGGTAAAGTAATTAAGAGAGAGCTGTATGCTGGAGAGGAGACTGAGAAGGAAAAGGGAAGCTATGAGGATAGCTAGAAGGAGTGTCAAGACAAGGAAAGAGATAATAAGCTATGTAATTGGTACTATCTGGGGTTACCCTTTGGACAGCCTTGTTTTTGATCACCACAACACAATCAGGGTAATAAATCAGACTTGTTTGTCTGACTACACATATTTCCACCATCTGGCACACCCAGATGTCTCAGTAGCAGAGTGCTGGTGCTTATTTCAGGTTAGGCAACACTGATCTCTATCTATCACTTCCTAAAAGAAGTTGACTGCTGATATGTAGACAACTAACTTTGGAAAAGATGAAGAAAAACTTGGAGTGCCCTGTTGGACAGTCACAGGTTCTTCAGGAGGGATAGGCAGGGCAGAAGAGGTAGAGGGGTGGCACTTTCTGTCACAGAAGGGTTAGAATGTATGGAGATCACAGCTGGCAATGGTACAGAGACTCAGGGTAAGAATCAAGGGGAAAACAAATAATATGAATGTCATCATGGGAGTCTACAATAGACCTCCCAACCAGGACAGTGATGTCAATGAACTATTGTTTGAGGAATTAAGGGACACTTCCAAGTCAACTGCCCTTATACTTCTGAGGGACTTCAAGTTGCCAAAAATTTACTGGGAGCCTTGCACAGCTGGTACAGTAGATTCCTAATAGGTCAGAAGATTCCTAAAAAACCTGGATGACAACTTTATGGAACAGGTCCTAAGGGAGTCGACTTAGAAAGGTGTTCTTCTTGATCTGCTGCTTCTCAGCAAAGAGGATCTCATAAGCAAAGTGGAGATTCTGCACCTGGGATGGGGCAATTCTGGGTGTACGTACAGACTGGGGAATGAGATGTTGGAAAGCAGTGCCACGGAAAGGGACCTGGGGGTCCTGGTCAATGGCAAGTTGAATATGAGACAGCAGTGCTCTGGCAACCAGGAGGGCCAACCTTGTCCTGGGGGGCATCAGGCAAAGCATCGCCAGCTGGTTGAGGGAGGGCATTGTCCTGCTCTGCTCTGCATTGGTGCGGCCTCACCTTGAATATTGTGTGCAGTTTTGGCCACTGCAATATAAGATATTAAGCTCTTAGAAAGTGTCCAAAGGAGGACAATGAAGATGGTGAAGGACCTTGAGGGGAAGTTATATGAGGAGTGGCTGAAATCACTTGGTCTGTTCAGCCTGGAGAAAAGGAGACTGAGGGGAGATCTCATTGCAGTTACAACTTCCTCACATGATGAAACACAGGGGCAGGCACGGATCTCTTCTGTCTCGTGACCAGTGAAAGGACCTGAAGGAATGGCCTGAAACTGTGTCATGAGAGGTTTAGGTTGGATATTAGGAAAAGACTTTTCACCCAGAGGGTAGCTGGGCACTTGAACAGGCTACCCCGGGAAGTGGTCACAGCATCAAGCCTTACAGAGTTCAAGAAGCATTTGGACAATGCTCTCAGGCACATGGTGTGACTCTTAGGTTTGGTCCTGTGCAGGGCTAAGAGTTGGACTTGATGATCCTTGTAGGTCTCTTCCAACTGTGATTCTGTGAAAAATCCACAAACAAAATCTCTCAGTTCTCAAAAGCATTTTTAATGGATTGGGGACGGGGGGTTCATGCTCCAAAAACTCCATTAATGGAAGTCTGTAAAAAATTAATTAAACAAAAATTTAGTAAGGATAGAAAAAATATAGTTGACATTGCATTACAGGAATGGAGTAGATAATCTCTTCAAATTTCTATCAGCCCATTTTTTTTCCATAATTCTACTAGTGTTGTGTCATTCTTAACAAAAATTTACTAAACATTTATAAGGAAAGATGTAGTGTAGCTACTGAGGACACCTTCATCTGATAATGTGTATGTAACTATGTATTTCATGCCTGTCCCCTCATTTCCTTATAAATGTTAGTTCAACTGTCGTCCAACATGTGCATTTTTATGGTGTGACCGAAAAACGAATTACAACATTTCAGCATATATTGACTTGCTGAAGCAGAACTTTATTGATTTATCAGCAGGAATATATGAAAAATTAAATTACTCACATGTGAGTATCCATAGCATAGCAGTGAGGAACATATTTGTTTGATGCCTGTAACACCTCAGTCCTGAAATATCACATATAAGTAAGACTCAAATAAAAAAGTGCAGATTTTTTTTTCCAGTGTCAGCTTTTTTTTTTTATCTTCTTCTCTATCAAACAACCTCTTATGGAATAAACTTTATCACTATCTTCAGAGGGAGTTCTTGAAATTAAGATTTCTTTTTGCTGTGTATCATTGTAATTTTGGAGGTACTTCATTCCAGCTTTCTTTCTTCATGCACACTTTAATGAAAGGTTGATAGAGAACAGCCATTGGTCATGTTAGAAGGTTTTTTTGTCTAGTCAATGAAATAATCACGGTTAACATCAATGCAAACAAGAAAGAGCATTTTGAAAAAGGTCCATTAATTCCCTACTGGGATAAAAAGCCTGCCAGAAGAATTTCAGAGTGAAATTGAAATCAGTATGATTCCAAAAATATTGTAATTTAATCAGTTGTTGAAGTTCAATAGCAAAAGCACCAGCATACTAACAGTACTATAAGTTTACAATCAGATTCCTGTGAGAAAAGCTTTAAACTACAGAAATTATTAGCTTTTTTTCCCTCATTTCTTTTACACTAGCTTTTTCAAAGCAAATAAACTCTTCAAATGTTTTTCCTAAGGTTTTCTGAACAACTCAGTCTCCCACTGGCTCTCTTCTTATTACCTAAAAACATAATCAAAACCAGTTACCCCTTAAAGATTATAAGAAGCTGGTGTGTGCATGGTTCCCAATCACATGGTTTTAAATTTCTCACTTTGGTGGTGGTAAATTGCTTCCAGATTCGTTCTTAAGTTTTTTCTTTGATTTTTAGTTTTCTTTCATAAACATATTAGTTTTCACTTCTTTTATAGGGTAAGGGGGCCCGGCCTGCCTCTGTCAGGCCCAGGCAGGGGGATCTGCTGGACACAGACAGTTCCAGCTGTTTCTGACACACGCACCATAGGACATTGCTGAGTCTGGCAGCCAAGGAGGTGGTGTCTCAAAGCAAATGTAATTAAGAAAGGTAGAACTCCTTGTCTGAAAATGAGGAGTGAAGAAACACACGAAAGAAACAACCCTGCAGACACCAAAGTACTAGCCGGGTCAGAAGATTTCTAATAAACCTGGATGACAGCTTTATGGAACAGGTCCTAAAGGAGCCCACTTGGAAGGGTGCTATCCTTGAACTGCTGCTTGTCAGCAAAGAGGATCTTGTGAGCAAAGTGGAGATGGGTGGGGGTCTTGGCAACAGTGACCACAAGGAGATCAAGTTTAAAATCTCTGTCGACAGAATGAAAAGTGTCAGCAAAACCTCAACTCCAGACATGAGGAGAGGAGACTTCAGGCTTCTCAGGGAATTAGTAAGTAAGGTCCTCTGGGAAAATGTTTTTGCAGGTGCTGGGGTGCATTGGTGCTGGTCACTTTTCAAACATCACCTCCTAAGGGCACAGGAGCAGGCAATTCCCAAATGTTGGAAGTCAAGCAGGAGAGGCAAAAGGCCAGCTTTTTCCAGCTGAATGGGAAGAATCTTCTCATGGAGATAAGACAAAAAAATGGAAGGTGTATGCCCAGTGGAAGCAAGGTCAAGTGACATGGGAAGAATTCAGAGATGCTGCTTGCTGCTGTAGGGAGAAAATTTGTGTGGCCAAAGCTCAGATGGAATTGCCCGGAAATGTGGGGGACAATGAAGAGTTTTTTCAAATACATCAATGGCAATAGGGAGTGTAGAAACACACTACTACAGGATGAGGATAATCAACACACAAACCAGGATAGAGACCAGGCAGAAGTGCTTAATGCTTTCTTTGCCTCTGCCATCAATACATATGATCATCCCTTCATGATATCTTAATCCTAATTTTGTAAAGCATTTGAATAGAAGGAGATAAAATGTAGCTCAAAACCAGTAAACTATATGCATATGTAGTTTTTCTGGGAAGCTAGACAGATATAGCTCAAAAGGATCATTTTATTCAAAATCTCTTAAGGACTTTTTCTTTTCCTGATATGCATTTTGCCCTTTACACAGTGGTAATAAAAGAACTCATTCTCATTGATTTTTCTGCCTCTCAGAATGGCTTTTAAACTTTACAGTTTTCTTTCAACTTCTTCTCTTTCACTTTAACAGAACGAAGTGTGTAGGTCATTGGAAATCACACAAAACAGAAAAAAACCTCACAAAAACCCTCAAATCTATTTCTACTTTTAAAATTGTGTCTTGAGAATTTTCAAAAATAAATGAAATGGATGATATATCAGGAATCTTCATTCAAGTGTGACATTGATATTCTTATGCTGTTGTACATCCCCTTTGACACTTGTCTCCACATACAAAGTACTCAAATTGCTGAGTTACAATGAATTCACTGAAGGGGAAATACCATACTATTTTTATATTCCAGACTGAAAATTTGCAGCAAATTTCTTCTCAATACAATGTCTGTAAACATTATGTGATCTGCTATTAACTTATACTACAAAATGAGAAATAGGGCTCAGACTCCTTGTCTCTGATAATTTTTTTTAAATACTGGCTGAAAAAGAATAGTCCCTGTGGGTGACGGCAAAATTAACAAACCCTGATGCATACATGTGGAACAAATTCCTTGCTTGTCCTTGGAGTCATCATTATACAGGTTCTCAGTAGAGTGCTTTCTTTTAATCTTGCAATCTAACAATGAGTTACACATCCTTTATTCTTTCCTAAAACATAAAAGCCTTTTTTGAATATGATAGTTACAGCGGTTTGGACTGGGCTTTTTTTGTGTTTTGGGTTGAGTTTTTTTGGTATGTTTTTTTTTTTTTTTTCCCCTTCCCCCGTGGATTTTGTAGCCTCTGTAGGAAATGCAAAATTCAGGCCAGAGATTCCAACTGAAAAAGACCAAAACACTGCTAGCTTTTTTCAAGTTATAATTTACATCCCAGAGTAAGATACCCACAGAACCAACCTACTAAACTCTTTGGGCCTGTGAATATACATTTGCAACATTTATGATACGGGTAACTATACCAAGCTTATTTGAAAGAACATTTTTCTCCTCCCTCCACTGTTATGTGTAGGTCCAAACATCTGTGATAAAACAATTCTATCCAGAAGATTGAATATTTAGTTTCTTAACTAACTTATTTCTCCTCAAAGACTCATTTGACCTATACTTGAAAGAGCTTTGCAAGATTTCAGAATGTAAGTATTTTCTCTCTTCTCTGGTGTAGGAGAGTGAGCTACAGAGAGAACCAGGAGTAATCTGTATGGAGGGATTGCACAAAATGGTTAATTCACCTTAATTCTATCCATTTATTGAACCAGTAGGTATTCTTCATCAGGAATCCACCTGATGTATAAGGACATAATGACACAAATAAAGAAATAGCCAGATACTGGTCACAATTGTTTAGCACAGGCTTCTTTTTAGACAACATGTCTCATATGCTTTTTTTTACAGAACCTGTAAATACTTTAAAAATAAAAATGTAATCTGTTGTTCAGAATGAAAAAAAATGAAATATGAAGCCAATGGTTAAGAAACATGTCAATCTGGATCAGGTATATGCAGCCACTGTAGGAGTAGGAGAGCCAAAGCAAATTCAGATTACAGAAATGCCACAGTCATAAACTGGCAGTATTGTGTCAGGGCTTAAAACAGTGATTCATTTAAGAATATTTAAACCTTGGTTTCTCTGCTGAAATAATGAATTAACAATAGTTTTGGTGTTGAGTTTTATGATTTGTGCTGGGAAATGGACTGAGACTACCAATTAATTCTTCATTAATCATTCAAAGCTAATTACCTTAAGTTGCTACCATGTGGACTGAACTTGAACCAATGTCTTTAAGGATAAAAAGGATGTTTGTTTACTCTCTAAACAAATACCAGTATCAAAATTCTTGTTCATTATTTTTATAAGTTTTGGTTTTATCATGCACAGGAAACCTGGGTAAAATGACAATAATGTGTTTTGAAATACAGAGATGAACAGATGGAAGATTAAAGTGCAAAGTTTTGGTCATTACCAGAGCACTGAATAAAAGGTTCTCCTTTTTTAAACTTTTTTTTTTTTTTAAAAACTTTACCAGTACCTTAATTTTAAATCCAGACAGATAGATGTAAGCAGATGGTTTGTTTTTTTTTTTTAATACTATCACAGTCTAGAATGTATTTAATAAATTAGGGTGTCACTTTTTTCCTAAATTCATTTCAATAAGTTGTGTAGTCTGTTTTTGAATCAGTTTACTTCAATTGCTGCAATACTTGCCAACAAAACCAGCAAGTTAGCGTTTCAAATGTGCAAAGCAGGTTGTGACAGTAAGATTTTCTTGTTTGGTAATCAGCAGTCCTGAAAAATGCAATAATCAAATAGATCATTATACATTATAAAATAAATGGTTAGTTCTACTTTAAAAATTAAATTGTCATGAATTAATTGATTTTGAACAAGGTTTCATACAAACAGCATGAAAAAAGTGAATGATATTTGCCTAAGAAGGTGACAGACATTTTGTTTCATTGATGCTGAATTAAATAGAATGACGATGTAATTTAAATAAGTAAGTAATAAAAAGTAGTAGAAAATCCTGTGAAGGAAAAGTCATCAAATTCTGTGGCAATAGCAATTATGTTCCTGAAAAGTTTGCACTTGAGGAGAGATGTAGAGCTCCCAAGCTCAAACATCATCAACATTGAAACGACCTTTTTTGTCTAACAGATATTCCACTCCCAGTGTTATTTCCACACTTATACTGCCCCAGGTTGCTACAGAGAATTGAAGATAGTATTTGTATAAAGAAATGCAGTGCCACCATATGCCCAGCAGGCTTAAAGCTGTTGAAAACTTGGCCTGTGGAATTCATTAGAGTAAAACCTGGTTTAGACCATCCTGAATGAACTGCAGCAATAATAAAACAGCTCTGGTCTCAAGATACAGAAGTGCAATTTTCTCTTTGTTATGAGCCATAATTGGTGAATACATTAGTATTTGCAACTTGCAAGGAGGAGAGATATTGCCTTCTATTTTCTTCACAAATATTTGTAACTGCTTTACATCCTCCGCTTTCATGAAGGGTATGACATTCAAGTGCCATGGACTGGAAGGAAAGAAGTGTGATATTCTTCTTAGACAGAAAACTGAATGTTCCCCTAGCTAGAGGACTGCAGCCAGGAATCTCTCCCAAGGAAAAAATTAGAGATGCATATTCATTTATCTATGGGAGGATTTTCTATAAAGTGTACCTCTTCTCTATAGGTGGCACAGAAAGCAATTAATTAATTCCTAGAATTAAAATGAAGTAGGATTTATTTAGGAGATTAAGAAATAGCACGCAGCCTTGATGCACAGCCAAAGCTTGCTTCAGTTTATTTTTGAATGATATACTGCCTTTTCATAAATAGACAATCACTAGTAAAAAACATTAAACAAATGTTGTACAGAAGTGAAAACAAACACATTTGCCAAATTGGTTATGCTTGAGGCAAACGTGAAGTTTGGATTTTTGTTTGTTTGCTTTTATTTTTGATTTTTTTAAATAAAGCAGCAAGAGTATTCCTTCTGTTTTCATTTCCATTTGAGCATTTTCCTGGTTGGTTTCTGCAATATGCTTTTATATGTAATAATGAAAAAAAATACCATAGGTTTAATTGTTGCTTTCATGATTTGTGCAAGAAGTATTAGACTTAAGCAATGTTAAATATGTTTTTGAAACATACTTTCCTTCTTTACTTTCCTCTGAAAATTGGAAATAATTTTAGGTACCTTTATTACATATTCTCTAGAACATTAGCATAGGTATAAAAATTTACTTTTGTTCAATACTCAGCTGGCAACAGATTTCATAATTATGAAGCAAGCCCAAATCAGAGAAAAATCTAGCCCCAGAGGAACAGAGAAAAATCTCACTCTTGAAAATGTTAAGTTATGCATGCATCTGTTCTGTTCATTATATTCATGAGGTTAAGGTGGTCAGAATATAACATTTTAAATAAGATATAGCAGAATTCATCTGCTGTATTTCCAAGTATGCCCCCACGTTCATTTGCTGCCAAGATACAGATTGTAGAACGTATTCAACAGCAATAAAAAAGCATTATATGAAATTCAGTTGGTCAGAGTGACCTTCTTTCCCCTGACACATAAACAATCACATGCCAGCAGTCCTGCTATCTTGCTTCCTTAGCCCCTGATGGAAAGAAAACATTGTGAATGACAAGTAGATATGAAATTACAAATTTCAGGGGTTTAATCCAAAAAAGATATTTCCTTGGAACTGTCTTTTTAATTATTTTGTTTCAGCTGAAAAGACAAAGATAAGCTAGATCTGAAAGTATTGTTTCTTGATTATAATGTTAGAATTGATTACTTTCTGCAAAATGAACTAACAGGTTAAAAAGAGAAAGAGGAAAACAAACACCTACAATATTTTATGAAGTATGACATTTCAGTGTGATACAGATTTAATTTTTTTTTTAAAGTTCTTGTATTATGAATAGAGTCCAGGATGCATAACAGGGCCTTGACATAAGATATACTAATCTTCAAAGCTCTTCAACAGATTGGACTGAAAGACTATTGGAAAAGTGTACATGCTAAGTTCTACACTTGCATATTCCATAAGGATGGTCTGTCATAATATGCATAAACATGGATCTATAGCCAGGACAAGGTTATCTAAGTGTCTCAGAGAGTGAAAAGGTGCAAAGTGTTTTATAGACTATGCTAGGGATGGAACAGTGCTGACAGAGGTTGAAGACACCATAGCTCCACTTCAAACTCTTGTGTAGGAATGCTCTAGTCACCTCTTAGCAGGCATATGCCATTCTGTAGCAAAATATAGCCTTGTGGATACATCTTTCTTACTATTTCTACTTGCACGTCTCCCTTGCCAGTGCAGTCTACTGCAGAACTGAAAGGCCAGCTCTCCACAGAGGGTGGTGGATAGAGATTCAGTCTCATAGACAGCATGCATTCAGCAAGAAAGGAGATGCAGTGAAAACCCAATCCAACCTAATCTAACCCAACCCAACCAGCCAACCAACCAAAAAACACCTAATAAAAAAGATTTAAGAACCATCAACATAGGCAGTATGGGTTATTGGTATTATAAGAATATGGCAGTATGAAGGCACATCTGTAGGAGCTCCTGTTTTAGACAAGACTAAGCCCTCAGTTCAAGATTTTGGGTTACCTAATTGAAATGTGAAATCACTACAGTGGTGTAACTCAGATGTTCTGAGCGCCAGTTCTGAGCTTGTGGCAAGATCAGTTTAAACAGATTTTACAAACTTAGTACTGAGAGAACATAGAATACAGATTTTTCAGTTTTCAGAATAATCTGTGTTTTGAAGTCATATATTGGGATAGAGCATTTTGAGATAGTTTCTGAAGTGCATAAGTAACCTGGAAATGTTTTGTAAGAATCTGTCTTACCAAATATTGAAGTTGATAAACAAAATTGCAGGTATACAGAACATGAATTCACCACTGAGTTCATAAATGAAGGTCTTGAAAATAGAGAATAATAGCTTTTGGGACTTTTTTATTGTAAAGCATTTTGGATAAAAACCTTGATGAAATATTCAGGTCAGATAATCTCTTTTTGAGATAGGGATTGGACTACATGGCTTTCTGGGGTCATTAACAGCATTCTGATTTTATGCATTGGAATCAAATTGAATCTTTACTGGCCTTTGGTATCATAATAACAACTTAAACCATTTCACAAGAGAAAAAATTAAGCTAAGAAAAAATAAACTGGTGGAAAAAATCCTTACTCACTAAACAATATAATAATTTCGAATACATAAAAATAGCTAATTTTACTTTTTAAATAATATAATTATAAGTTTCCAAAATAAGAGTCATCATCTAAGTAGCATGCTAACTAATTGTTAATAATCAGATCAGTATTAAAAATAAATTTTGGGTTTTTTTAATAACATTCCAGTAAAATTAGTATAACTTGCTGGATATTTGGCTATGAAACTAGCTGCCTTTCACTTGAATATAGATATATGTAGTAGTCTATAACAGCTAATAAAAAAAGTGTAAAACAGAAAGAAAAAATAAGAATTTTTATTGAAAATAATGTATAAAATTATATATTAGAAGTAAGATGAAGAGACTTCAATTATAGGTTACTCACAGCACGCATGGTCACTGCCACATGTAACTGATACAAAGCACATGGTGTGGCTCTTGGGGAGGGTCCTGTGCAGGGCTAAGGGTTGGACTTGATGATCTCTGTGTGTCCCTTCCAACTCTGCATATTCTGGGATTCTGTGGTTCTGTGATAAAAGTTCTGGAGTAAGCTAACTTTGAGTCCTAGTACATTACAGTAATCCCCACAAAAAGAAAAAGAATAAAATAAAATAATATAATATATATAAAAAAATACAGTAAATTTCACAATTGAAAGAAAAAAATCAGCCTCTGAGATGAATGCTTTAAGATGTTGCTTTAAGACTATCCAAGAGTGACTGGAAAACTTTCATACCTCCCACAAGCAAAGAAGTTTCAGCATTTCCTGAATCAGAAAGAGGATTAGACAGTTTGGGAATTGCCAGAGGTACTGTGAACACAAGAAGTTGCTTCAAGAAACTGAAAGACCTCCCTGCAACATCTTTTAAAAAGCTAACTGCAAAATACCAGATTGCTGTGGTTTTATTGCTGACAGCATTCACAAATGACAGACATTGCACTAACTACAAAGTAGACAATTTTGTCATTCTGATGTGTGAAATTCTTCCTATTTATTTCAAGATGATAAATTTTTCTATGAGCTTATGAGTTATCAGAAATTACTATAATTTAAGCATTGAAAAATGGCTAAGCAGAATAGAGGCTGGCTGTCTTAAGATATTTCATATCATCACCCATCTTTGTGTTCATGGTCTTATACAATACCAAGTACCTGCGATACATGATCTGTAATTTGTAGAAAAGCCCGTAAGTGACTGCAGATTGTTAAGGCTTTTCGCCCTCATTGGTCATATTTCAGGATAATATTTCTTTTTTTTTACTTAAAAAAAATAGAGGTTTCTGGGACAGTGGGAGTTGTAGGAAATGAAGCTGAATAAACACTGAACAGTTCTGGAGAAAAGTTTTGCATGTATATTTTACTGAATGATCAGAACCTTCAGTTTCCAGCTCTCTCTCCAGTTCTCTCTGGAGATGAACAATGATTCAATAACTAAATACTCTCAAGAGAAAATAAGGTTTTTGCTCCCAATTTTTCCTGGGCTTAAACAACCAACTTGTTACAAAAAAAAAATGGATTTTCATTAAAAAAGAGATTTCATTTGTGCAGCTTACCTTTCTCATAGTAGAAGCTCTGAAAGTTATTACCAACAAAGTTACTGTCAGAAGTTGGTGAAGGTCTGATGGGAGGCCAAAAATGCAAGTCAGAAGCATAAAGAGCCAGGCAGAAGCCAAGACAGCCTTCTGGAGCCTGTGATCATTTTCTCATTTACCTTCAGGTGCAACAAGGCAAGATAAAAATTTTCTTGGAAGTTACAATGCATGGGTCACTCATCTTAGGAAAGATGAAATATTTCTTTTCAAGCTGTCAGTAAAAGCAAACTGGTTTTGAAATTAATGTTACCTCATCACCTAAGATCAGAGAAGAGTTACAGAGGATCATCTGAACAATTAATTCAGATGTACAGGTGTACATGTACATATGCATATATATATACATGTACATATACAGCAAGTGTGATGAAACCTATTTTGTGAGTTGGTGGAGACAAGAAGGATGAAGATAAGGGTGATGAAGACAATGTCTTTAACATCATGGACAACATCATTTTAAAAATATGCCATCAATTACTGGTTTTTGTTGTAAAATTTCACCAATAACATTTTCCAAGACAGTTTGACAGTACTTATGAAGTGAAATTGTGCGACAGCCTAAAATGATGCTAAGATCGCATTTGGCAGGCAAGGAACACTTTATTTACAGCAGGTTTAGTTTTTTAGTCTTTTTCTTCTGTCCACGAGCAAATATACCATATCTCATTGGTTATGTGTTCTTGTCCATGCGTTTAAGCTCATCTTTTAATAGGTGGTCGGCATCCCTTCCTGTGTTGGCGAGTCTCAATACAACACCTCTTATTTACTGCAGTTCTTCCTCCTTTTCTGCTTTCTCACCCTCTATGTTTACATTCTTTTACAACCTCATAGCTGTAACTGTTCAAATTCAAGGCCTAAGCTGTCTACAGCCCAGTAGTTTCCCTCAAAATCGTTTGAGAATTTTGCTCTCAATTCATCATAATCTAGAATGTTGCCATATGTATTTTTATTTCTGTGCCCAAATCTGACTTTTTTTTCTAATTTTTTTTTGACAAATAAATCTACTTGTAAAAAAAAGAATTATATTTGGACACAAAATGTAAGATTTTTTTGTTGTAGATTTTTTCTTTATTTATTGCCATGATATTTATCATGAATAAACATATTAATTCTAGGTATGTTTTATCTGGAAAAACAAGCAGATAGACAGAAAAACCCAAACAACTGACCAAAAAATATACACATCTCCAGCCTATTATTATTTCAAGAAGAGTCATCTGATTTAAAATACTGGGTCAACAGCCCCACTAATTCTTGGTTTCAAAGTCTGTAAATTTTTATTTACTGTTCTGATAAACTGTTTATGTTTGACTAAGTGTTTCCTTTTATTTAATTGTCTTCTGAGAAGAGTGTCAATGGAGACACTCCACAGGGAGTGTCTACCATACCTTTATGTCCTGTAATGTCTGTCAACCTGCTGTTTGCCAGACGAAGATCAAAATTTTGTTTCATTAGCTAGTTTTGATTCTCTCAATCATATAGCAAAATATCTTTTTCAAGCTTGAAATAGTATTGGAAACTCAAAGACATTTTCCAAAATAGCAGTCATGTCCCATAAGATATACTTATCAAATTGCATTTAAAAAAAGAACAATGCAGATTCAGACATTTACTAAAGTATTCCAGCTAAAATACTGCAAAATTATAATGACAGGCTGCCGTTTAAGGCGTTGTTTTCTGTCTTCTCTTGTAGGACACACATGATAGGACTGCAATTCAAAAGATACTCTGTTTGCAAGTCTGTTAGCTGTAAAGTTTGTAGTAGGCATGTGGAATTTGTCAGTAAACTTAAAAGCTCTGAATAAATGGTACTTCATGCATATATATACAGGAGAATGATTACTGCTGTTCAAATCAGCAGAGGAATTCTATATATAATTTTGCACTGTACAAAATGAAGGTGAATATTTCCCCTTTTACCTACCTCTTCTCACCAAAATCTGGGAACAATCTAACCTTTGTTTCTGGCGTTCATTTTGACAGTTTTTCTGTCTGATAGTTCTCATTAAAACTCTCTTAATCCATAGGAGTACATAAGCAGAAGAAAACACTGTAATTTCGGTAAGTTTTATTTTACTGCAAACAGTAGAGTCTGTCTTATGCAATCATTAAGACCTGATTAAAACCTCATAACATCCTTGTCTTATCATTATATCTTGTCTAGAGCTTAAAAGTAAATGGTGACTAAGTGAATTAAAAGAAACCCTTCGGAAATTAAAAAGTTCTTAATTCCCAAGCTTCTACTGTTCATAAATATGCCATATAGTTAACCACATTGTTTACTACTGTTTGTTCAATGAGGAGAAATTATGGCCATCACATAAAGCTCTAGAATCTTTTACACTTTTTACCTTTTAGTAATCAAAATGACCATCTGCTGACTTACTAATGTTTTCCTAGTCAACAGGAATATTTTAGTTGACAAACAAACAAACAGGAAAAACAAACAAACTTCTTTCTAAACACATCCTCCCTATCCATCAACAGCAAGGATAGGCTACATCTAAACTTCTTAAGCTTTGGAGGTTTTTGTGGTCTGTATGAATAAGCATTCCAGTGCTTATTTTAGTAATTCAAGAAGGCTTTTTTTTCCAGAGTTTGAGAACATTTAGAAAATTATTTCATAATAATCAAAGTATTAAAAAAGTAATTAAGCTGAAATTTTCAATTTTTTTTTCCTTTAAATTAATGCTCGATGAGTAAAACTGTATTTATAACAGTACTAGTCGATTAAATTCTTCATGGTACATACAGTCAATTCTGTGGTGGAGTTTAAAAGCATCACAGATCCATAAAATGCATTGTCTAGTCAGAAAATCCAAACAAAACCATGGCCACATGCAAGTAAAAATAAAATTTAACAAAACAGTATGTAAATACAAAAATTAGAAAATAGACAGAATTCTAGGACCTAACATTTATTATCCCTATAGGTATCCCCCTGGGAACTAGCCCACACTGCAAGGAAGAGACAAAATGTACAGAAGTGACAGTTATTTTTTACTGTCATATAACCTACAATCACTAAGGAATGTAATTTCTCATGCTTCCAATTCACTGCCATTACATAGCTACACTGATGGGGAATGGTTAGATTGTAGAAAAATATTAAAAAAAAAAAAAAACAAAACCAGAAATAAAATTCAAGATAACTCAAAATAAGATAAATTAATGAGAAGATAAAGGTAACGGGTCAATTTATAGTTCATATACAACCTTTTTGCTTGGTGGAAGTCTATTAGCTTTTGCCCATTTTTGGTACAATATGTCTACATTTCTTACTTCTTTCTAAGCATTATTTCTGTTAACTCTCTTAAAAAGGAAACTGGGTCTAACCACACTGTAATTGTTTACAATTGATCAAGACATGCTGGATACGGAAAATTTGGACAGACATAGAGATTTCCTCAATTCTTGCTGTGCCTAGACTTACTGAAAGGCACCACATTTTTGTTTCTTTGTGTTGATTTCTTGTGTAGAGAATGAGACCATCCTAGAGATTAGCCTATGAGGTTCCTGCTGCAGAACTTATCAAAGTGTATGTAGTTAAGATCCTTTTAAATAGTCAGTAAGTGCAGGAATGGTCATACAGAACAGCCACCTTCTACATATAGTCAAGTTCCTTGAAGTGATCACATAGGGCTATTAGGAAGCTGGATTAAAGGAGTTCACTTGGAAAGCATTTCAAGGAAGTCTCACATGAAGATGTCATTACAATCAAAGTCTTGTCATCATTCAGACAGCAATTTATCGTCTTGTGCAAACAGAGTTGTGCTAGGTAAATTACATTTTTTTAAAGAAACTCTTTCTTCATCAGTATCTCTGTAATAGCAATGATAGCTGGAGGCTAGCCATCATCCATCAGATTTTTGTCCTTGTATATTCCTGCAAAAGACTTTTGGATAATGGGACAGAATTTCACCAACAATTGATCATCATGTTTCCCTAGAACTACAGTCGAGCTACATTGATTTACATATATTTGCAATTTTATTAATTGAATTGAATTTGTTCATTGAATTTACTTACATCAAGGGGAGAAAAATTTAACATATTTGCACTAGTTCAGCTTTCGTTTTCAGGAGTATGGCAAAGTGTTTACAAATTTTTCTTGAATTTTAGATTTTTTTGTAGTTCAGTTATGAATCCATCTTGCTCATATTTGAAGAAAATATCACAGAGTGATTATCTTTTTATGTTGTGTAAGTGCTGCTTTCAAATACTGTCTTTGTCGCTGATCTTTTATATCACCTTTTTACTTCGTCTCCTTTAAAAACTGAATTACGAAGCATAATTTTCAATATTTCAGAGTGAAAAATCCGGAAAATTTTATATGCATCAACAAAATTATATTCCAGAACCTCCCTTACTTATTTCTCACACTTCAACATTAATTAAATAAATTAGTGTCTAGCAACATTATAGTAAGGAGCTGTGATTATGACTTCCACAGTCATATTCAAAGTAGCATTAATCATTCTAACAATATAACCACAGTCACTGTGAGAGCCGAATATGTCCTTCATTTTCCTCTTTCCCTTGCTTCTCTCCCTTTTTTCAGCCATGTTTGAGTTATCTCAGTTTCTAAGTCAGAAACCTAAACGTGAGTTTATCACATTAAACTCCACTTTTTTCTTTTGCAGACATCAGAAATAAAGACATCTTCAATAACTGATATATCTCACTGAAAAATAATAATTAAAAAATAATCTGTGATGAAACACCTTCAGGAGGTACTTATTTTTCTCTAGTAAACACAGAAGAAGCCTAAAATTATCATGTCAAACTTAAAATAATACAATTTAATATATGATTTAAGGCTGTTGAGTACCTGCTATCAGTACCAGGGTAGTGGTGCACAGAGTAGATAGACCAAAGTCAGGTTCCCATGTGTGAGTTACTGCCAAGTCTTCGTCTACAGTGCACAACTAAAAATAAAAAATAAAGTAATTAAACCTGAATAATGTAAGTTATATTCGATATTGACTTACACAAATCTGTTCACTAGCAGTACTTCTTGTATAAAATTGTTCTGCAAAGCCATTTATACTATGAGTAATTATCAGATTCCTGTTCTTTCATGCTGATACTAGCTACACCTCATTCACTATTTGTGATATATTACAAGACTGATGGATTTGTGTCACCTGGAATGCTTTAACTTTTTGACTTCCAGTAAAATTGTTTATGCCAAGTTTACAAAATGACATATGATTAACAGAATAATGAAGTTCATAAGATCTTTAAAAAGGAAAAATCTTCATAAATGCTTTCTTTCACAAAGAAAACATTAATTAAAAAAAGGCCAGTACACAAAATTAATTATAATATGGATCTTTAAATGAAAATATGGATCTTTAAATGAAAATCAGTATTATTTTATGGTTTCTGCATTTAGCTTCAATAATTGCAGAAGGAATTGCTTTCTGTGTGTAATTGAGTTTGAAATGTGTTTTAGAATTTCAAGGAGAGTTGTTTTGTCTGACTCTGTAATAAAAATATCTATTATTTCTTCTTTTTTTTTTTTTTTTTTGCAAAAAGGATAAAAAAGCAGGTTAACTATAAATGACAGTATAGATTTCAGTCCACATCTAAAAACCTAAAGATCCCCATCAAAAACTGTTTTATATTGATCTAAACGTTACAGAAATCACAATCAATTTTGTTCTTTTAATTCTGTCATCTTTCAATATATTGTCTTTTTTTAGGTTTGTTGCTGTTTACATGCAAATATTCTTGTAAACTGCCATCGCTAGTCCCTTTGCAAAACAAGCAAAAAAGTATTATTTTTAGAAATTGTACATAACATTTTTCATCTTTCCTTGGCATTTGTTCCCCTTCTGGCTTGCATGTAAGAGTGTAAGCTCTTCAGGGTTGCAGTCACTTACTCCTGCTGGCTTGTAGGCAGTGAAGAATTCATAAAATGCTATATCAGGGAAATGCCTTTGTTAAGATCTATTTTTAAGAACTAACTATACAAGTGACTGCTATAGAAATGTAGCTCATGCTGCAAAGAATAGTAATGAGAAGAAGAGTTTATAATGCTGCCTAATTTATCTTACTCAGCTTTTGAAAAATGCAAGTGTAGTAGATTTGTAGAGCAGGTTTTGGGGTCATTTTTACTTGCTGAATATCATTGACTGTCAACTTATTCTTTTTCAATTTTGTCCACATAGTATATGTCAATTCTGAAAGACACCATAGCATCTCCTGTTTTGACATCTACTATAATATCATTAAAAACAGCCTTTTCTAAGGAAAAAACCTGCCATTTAGAAGTATAGATTTGGCTTATTACAAAGCAATTTTGTAATTACAGGAGAATTTTTACACTGTGGGATTCAATTTAAATCAAAATTCAATTTTCCAAAAGTCTAATCTTCACCAAATGAATTTTTCTTGCTAACAAATCCTATTAAGTTGCAGATAGAACATAAAAAGTAAATAGTTTTATTGGTCAAAAATTTAATCCTATTGGTTTCCTTTTGTCTGGTGGCTGGGTTAGGCCTGATTAAATAATCATAATATGAAGACAAACAATATAAAACCAAATTCCATGTTTTGCTTTGAAAAGTAAGCTATAATTAGCCAGGATGGAACTATCTATAAATACTCATCTCTCTTGATTTTTTTTTTTCCCCAGGATGAAGTTTTTTTCAATTCAGATGAGAATCATCATTTGGTGTTAGTTAACATTAACTTTCTCCTGGGCATGCAATCTGTTTCACCTTTCTCACAAATGCAAATGTCAGTTGATCATCAGCTTATCTGCATTTTCCCAAACTTTTATCTTGAAGCAATGAAAAAAGATTGTTCTGTTTGTCCAAGGTGAGTGATAATCTTAAATCTCCTAAATACAAGTTTACAGAGTATTTTAACACTTACCAGCATTTGAAGCACATATAGGTTCTGTTCCATGAGGCCATTTTCATTTTCCAGCATTTTAAATTTGTATTCAAATCATGATTTTATAGTATATTAATTTTGCTTACATGACTGGTGATTTTCCAGTGCTAACAAAATCTTTTCTCTCTAATGACATGCTCAATATTACACAAAGATCAGCTTCAGTAAGGCACAGGGGAAAGAAAAGTCCATTTGGCTGGAAAATTACATTCTATCAATTCACTACTTCTAAATTTTTCTGAACAAACTTAACTTGTATACACTGTTCCTTGTTATTCCAACACTGTACTTATCTTTTGGTATAAGGGAAATAAGCAGTGTGTTACCTCTTGATTTTGGAAATCCAAAGAAGCCATCCATGATAAGAAGTACTTAGGAACAAATAAACTTTGCTTACATAGTTTCATTATAATGCAGGAAGTCCAAAAATCACCAAAGGAACTTTGAAGCAAAACTGGAAGTTTAATGTATCTATAAGCATGAGAAGCCATGTAGGTTAGGAAAAAAGTACATTTGGCTAATTAGTAAGTTTTATAGCACTTTCTTTACATGAACAAAGCATGGTTTTGATTTTTTTCTTTAGCATTGTTCCTTTTACATTAGACAGGAATGATAAGAAATTTTATCACTGCACCATAGTTCCATTGCTTCCTGGAGGCCAAAACTCTTGCTCAGAATTAAGTCTTCAATGATTTTGAGTGTGCGTGTGTGTATGTGTGTGTGTGTGTGTGTGTGTGTATGTGTGCATAAAAAGAATAACTCTATAATTTCAAGTATGAAAGATGTAAGGTATAATTCTAAGTCCTGAAAGATCTATTTTTTTAATACTTCTAGGCTCTATTTAAATTTCAATTAGCCACTGGATGGTTCCATTCCATCTAGTTCTCTCTAAGACAAAAGCCCATAAGAGCTGTCTTGAAGAATCTCTTCCAAAGATCAGTGTAGTTAAGAATATATTGGATATTGCTTATTTATTCTATTTTATCAGAGCTCTTGAGTGTATGAGCACAGGATGATAACAAGCATCCATGAGGGTATAACCACCTTGAGTATTGTGCACAGTTTTGGGCATGTCGGTATTAGAAGGACAATAAACTGTTGGAGTCTGTCCAGAGGAGGGTGACCAAGGTGGTGAAAGGTCTTGAGGGCAAGACTTACTAGGAGCAGCAGAGGCTACTTCATTTGTTTAGCTTGGAGAGGAGAGGAGACCTCATTGCAGTCTACAATTTCCTCAAGGTGGGCCATGGAGGGGGAGGTGCTGATGTCCTCTCTCTGCTGACCAGCAATAGGACATATGGAAATAGAATTAAGCTGTGTCAGAGGAAATTCAGATTGGACACAAGGAAAAGATTCTTCACTGAAAGGATGGTTGATCACTGGAACAGTGACCCAGGAAATGGTCATGGCACCAAGCCTGTTAGAGTTCAAGTATCTGGATGACACTCTTAGTTATATGGGCTAGTTTGAGATAATCCTGTGAGGAGCAGGGAGTTGGACTCGACGATCCTTATGGATCCCTTTCAGCTTGGGATATTTTATGATTCTATGAACTGTACATAGTCAGTTACTGATCGCTAAAGATATGTAGACTTTAGAGTTGGATTTGACTGTCAACTTAAAAAAAAGGAAAAAAAGGAAAAAATAACAACTATACTTCTGCGGATATGTATATTATCTCATATTCAGAAAAAAAAAAATCTGACAAGAAGAAGATATAAAAGACAGCTACAACCTCTACACAAACAGGGAAAGGGTTTGCATTCAGGAGTTCCCTGAGTAATATCTTTCCCCACTCAAGGACACTGCACATTATCAGCACTGCTACTTAGACTTTAGCAGGTCTCCCACTACCTCAATAGAAAGTTAGCATTGCCTTTTCTTATTCCACACATATAACTGTGCAAATGAGCCTGCTGGTGGGTTTCTCTGGTTATTTTGATTAGCATTTCCTGCACTTGATTATGCTACTTCATAAAGAACCAAAATCTGCTGCCCTCCCATCCTGTGATGGACTAAAATGTTGTTAACTTCTTAAACATTGTCAAAATCATAGAAAGCCTTTTTGTCAAACTGCAAGGAAGAAACTGCCTGTCCGCAACCACCAAAGTACTGCCCCCCTGCCCTCCATCAATGCCTCCTGACTTGAATTTGGACTGTGATAGGAACTTCAAGTAAGACTATTGTCTAATTATCTCAGGTCTGACGAGAAGTAAACAAGGCTCAACAGGTAGTGAAGGAGAAGAGTTTTGAGGGTGTGATGGTGAAATCTCTCCATACCAAACAGGAGGTGTAAACCCCCCCTCTCCAGAAAGACCACGTGCACACGGGAAATTCACATGAGAAGCAGATGAGAAGGGGTTATAAACCATCAAAGACCCCCAAAGTTGCCCCTCAACTCTTTCTTGAGGCCTTCTACCACCAAAGGACTGTGCATGATCCAATTGAGGCAACAAATACAGAGCCTGTTGAAAGAGATTGTAAAGCTTCCCCTCGGCTGGGGAAGTGCTTGGGCATCTCCAGAACATGTATCAGTCTCTATGTTTTGTTGGACCCTCACTACTAAGGAGACCAGAAGAAAACCCACAGGATGCTGCCAGGTTTCATGGAGTGGTGATACATTTTCTGTTTAATCTTTCTCTGTCACCCTCTTTTTTCTACACCCCTCCTTTTTCCTATTTCTATCTCTCTCTGTCTCACATTTACTGTTAAAATACATAGAGTTTGGCATATAGTCTCGTTTACACCTTAATTTGAACAGAGACATTTCTAATAATTTTATTTACTGGATCATAACACACCCCCCCAAAAAAAAAAAAGACAAAAAAAGCAAGGTTTAAAAATGTTGCTAGACTCTAAGAATTTAAAAATTTCATAGACTTAATTAACTACAAAATATTATACTTAAAATATTTTTTCTAACCTAACTTCAATAACAATCTTGTAAGCAAATAACAAATGTCTACTTAGCTATCACTTGTTTTGTATATCAAACAAGCATAATAAGAAATGAAAACATATTTAGACCAAACAAAATATCAACAAAAAATAACACCAAGCAGTAACGTAGTTAATGTAGCTACAGGAATATATCTCAGTGGCATTTATAGCAGACATTCATTTGTAAAAGCAATTTACTTCTAAAGTTGGAAACTAAAGTCATGGTACTAAAAAGAAAAATAATATGCAAGGTATTGTAGAAAACAAAGGCTAAGAATGATACAAAAGCATTTATAATATTGTATCACAGATATTTCCACCATTTTGTATTGTCTCCAGGAGGACACTGCTTATTAAGGTTTTCAGGACACTGAATTATTAAGGTTTTCAAAGCACAGGATCTGTCTTTCTGTAATTTGTACAGCATCTGGTTTAATAAGTCTGATCATGAGCAAGACCTATAAATGTCACCAGGATAAATTACTGGTTGAATTTTAACTTCAGCACCCATCCTGCAATATATTGTCCATGAAGATTAAAATCCTTTAATTCTGCTTGAATGTGAAAAACCTGGAACTTGAATCAGAGACATATTGTGAGCAATATTGAGAACCTGAAATTCTCACTGATCACAGCACTTCTTCTGATAAAAATCAGAGTCAAATCCCTATTCAGCTGAGGCTAATGAAAGTTTTGTCATTGAGTGCTACGTTATCAAAATTTGTCCCATAATATAAGTTGACACAGTAGTTCAGTTTAAGAAAAAGTACTTCTAAATTGTGTGGGAAATAGAAGCTCATGTAATAGAGCTCCACATAGCATATCTACTGTTTTACTTTATTCAGCCTAATGATTTCCATTATCTCTTTAGTTGATAGAATCCATTTCAAAAACCAATAATCTCTTGAAATCCACTGAGCCACAAATTAGTCATTAGAGAAAACTTTCAGAGATCATTACCTTTTCCATAGATTTTACCTTTTCATTTTCTAAATACCCCTGCCTACTGTTGTTCATAAGAAGGAGAGGGTAAATTATTCATTTCCAAAAGAAAGATTCTAGTATTATTCAAGCTATTCACTTTTTTATTATTAGCACCAATGCATTTTTACTAAAAGTCAACTCTGTATCACTCTTAACCTTGAATTTATGACCTTATATACAATTAGGTTGTAATGAAAAAACAAATGCCATCAACAATGCATTGTATGCCACTTTAATGAGCTAACATTTTCTATAGGGGGAATTTATTGTTTTTCTAAACTAGTAAAATACTCCCTGTCACAGACACACAAACAGAGGCATAATTTCCAATGCAGAAGGGAGAGTAACAAGAGAAGTTCCATTGTTTCGTCGCCTTGTTTTGGGTTTTTTGTTGTTTTTCCTAAGTTATACCTAAAGAGTCCAGGCTTTTTAAGTGGAAAGTTGGGCTGAGACCAGTTGAGTTCTTGTTTTTGTTCAGAAAATGTTCAGTACAGAGTAGGAAATGAGAAGATGACATAAATCTGGAATATTTCAGTGAAACCCTCATCAAAGCAATTTTAAAACAGGCAAATACAATAGAATTTAACAAGATGCTAGGGGAATCCAGTCTTGGATTCCAGTCCACTTAATAAGTAGTATTAAGCAAAACTCTTCTGCATAAATCTGAATATACCAAAATTACTTGTCAAATTATAAGCATACAACATATAATTCATCAGGTTTCCCATAGTTGCATCACTAAATATTTCTTCCTTCACATTGAAGCATAAAAAATTTTGCTAAATAAGTTGCCAAAGTACATTCTTCCTATAAGAAAACAGTAATAACAGCGACAGCTGTGCAATTACTTGCAATGATTTATGTTCCATGACTACATCACTGCGTTGTTTACTGTAAGCTTATACTGCCTAAATTGGCAATTAGTTTCTGAGAAAATGTATAGAGCAACAGGGAGTTGAATACTTGTGAGGCCAAATCTGCAAACTATGTAAGGGCAACACAGTTGCCCTTTTAGTTTAAAACCTCCACTGAACCTGAATGTCTTTGGCCAGGAAAAATTTATTCCTTAACAGATAGTAAGATTAAAGTTGTGACAATGCTTGACAGTCTTTTGAAGAGAAGTCAGACGGTTAAGGAGGAGAATCTTAGAGCTTGTGAGGAAATCTGCCTAACATTCACCACTGGAATGAAGACATCAGAAGAGAAATGTTAAATAATACATATATACACATATAAATGATTTTTCTCCTTTTGATCATTCTATGTTTGCACTCTTAATATTTGGTTTTAAGGAAACAACTGTGTTTCTGCCTTTTCAAATGAAAGACACAAATATTTTGAATTGATTGTATTTCACAAGAAAACAGATGGTAGACTGGATACATGGCCTATAATTTATTGTATGCATAGAGGATTTGTTTATGTCTCTCTATCAGCATCATGCAGTGCTAAGTCAGGTCATAACTGAAATGGATTAATTTAGGAAACTAAGGAAAATATCAGAGGTATAGTCAATTCTGTCACTCCCATGGCAATACTTCTTTTTAAACAGTAATGCAATATTTCAAAACTTATTATTTGTCAGATATATAACATGAATTTTTACGGTATGGTGACTAAAACTTGAAACATGAGTTTTAATTTTGAGAAATATTCTGAATCTACATTTTGTTTTGACTTGAACAGGTACTTGAACAGCATTTTCCTACTTGTGGCAGATTGAAATAACAGAGGCAAGGAAATAATAATATTAAAAATAATAATAGTAATGTAGTAATGAAGGGGGGAATAACTATCCATATTTCAAGGCTCCTTAATTTTTCATTATGATTAGCAGTCTTGTGAATAAAAAAAAAAAGAAGAAATACCCTGAGTACCTATTTATTTAATTTAAACAGAAGCCCTGTTTATTTGTATGCTTCCATATCTGTTTCAAGTCAATAAATAAAACCAAGTTTCACAGATTTCTCATCTCATCTATTGAGAGTTCTTTTCACTGAGATTATAAATGCGTCTGTCTGTTATCTTTGGAAATTTGCATGAATCACATTTACATGATAAGCTGTGTTCTACTGATAAGTCAACAGCCCTCCTGATTTTCCAAATCTTATCAAAGTTGTCTCAGAAGCTGAATCTCATAACTATTAAAAAAAAAAAAAAAAAAAAGAAAGCTAAGCATGGGGGAGGAGCAAGAAGAGAAAACTTACTGACATTATGCCATATATATGTTGGTGCTATATATCATTCAAACTATGTCTAATGTGTGCATTTTATTTTATAGTAGCTCTTCCTCCTCATTTCTTCTCTAACAGCTTTATCCTGGTATGTCCCTTAATTTCAAATGGAAAAAGTATCTTTATCTGCTAGCCACTCATTAAGGACCAGCAGAGGTAGAAAAGATTAAAACTTCACAAATAGGTTGTGTTTGAAGAAAAAAACACCCTAATTCAGCACAAAACCCTATAGCACTCATTTGACAACAGAATACATGTTTCTTTTCAACAGCCTCAAAATCTTGCCTCAGAATTACTGCTTTTCCTAGAGGCTCTTCAGCATTTAACATCAGGTAGAAATTCAGAAAATGCATATTCTTGTTATTTTAGGCAAATAGAATTTAATTTACTATTTACTGCAATCACTGAGCTTAACTGATGCTTTAATTTATACAACTTTCAAACGCAACATTTGAGTACATCTTCCACAATTCCTTTGATTAGGTTGAAACATTATGCTTTCAGAGTATTAAAAAACCTGTTTTATTTTTCTTTGCCAGTGCACAAATGTGCCCAAATATATTAACTCCTGCTCTTCACTTTCATTCCCAGAAAGACCCCAATAAATGATTAGACAAAATTTAAAAAACAAAGAAACAAAAAAACCCAACAAGAACAAAAAAAAAAAAAAAAAACCAAACATATTTATTTTTAGAATCATAGCAAACCAGCTGGGAGATTACCATGTTTGCTATGACCTGTGGTTACATTAAAGGAAAAAAAAAGGCATTCCTAGTATCCATCATTACACTTACCTATGAGTATCTGCTAGCAAAAATATTTACCTTTCACAAAAAAGTTTACTATTTTCAATTATCTTTGGTACGCTTCTGTGGTCTAAGTGAGGAGCCTTTAATATTTCTTTGAAGTACTTATTCACCTTGTGAGAAATTAAGGTGGAGATAACGCAAGTCATTTGTTACTGTCCCTGCACCTACATTTAAACAATAAAATTTCCAAAGGTTATAATTATTCTGTAAAGAAAACTTTTCCAAAACCTTTTTTTTTCTGTATAATGATATCATAAGATCATAGAATCATAGAATGGCTTGAGTTGGAAGGGACCATGAAGATCACCTAGTTCCAAAGCCCCTGCCATGGACAGGGACACCTGTTTCCTATAAAACAAACAGAAATAAACTGACATTTATGCTATGTACATACAACAAAAAACTGGGAATGAATTAGAGAACTAAGTTGTTTGATATATATCAACTTTACTTTTCTTCTAAGATTAAGGTTTAAAACAGTTTATGCCCTAGGAAATATTTCCAGAAATACTTGACCTGTAAATTAAATTCTCCTAATCAAGCACCACTCCTTGTAAAATATATATAATAATAAAATCTTCTCTATTACACAGTTTTTGTGTGTGTTATGAATACATCTCAATTGACTAATGAAACGTTTTTTCCTCCTCTTGGATATGATGGAAATAAGTGATGCTCATTATGCAGATAACAGAATCCAGATTGGTGAGGTAGAAAATAGTACTAAAAGTGGCTTTGTGTCACTCTAAAATGCCAATGCCAAGTGATGAAGATTGAAAGATAAATCTCTCCATATATGTGTAAGTATTTTAATAATTTTCAGCTATCAGAGAGTTGTATTTAATGATGCCTTCTACAAAGAGGGGTGTTGCAGTGTGGCCAGATGAATGGTGAGGCCACACCTTGAGTATTGTGTTCAGTTCTGGGCCCCTCAGTTCAGAAAGGATATTGAGGTGCTGGAGCGGGTCCAGAGAAGAGCGACAAGGCTGGTGAAGGGACTGGAGCATAAGTCCTATGGGGAGAGGCTGAGGGAGCTGGGGTTGTTTAGCCTGGAGAAGAGGAGGCTCAGAGGTGACCTCATCACCGTCTATAACTACCTGAAGGGAAGTTCTAGCCAGGTGGGGGTTGGTCTCTTCTCTCAGGCACTCAGCAATAGGACAAGGGGGCACGGGCTTAAGCTCCGCCAGGGGAAATTTAAGTTGGATATCAGGAGAAAATTCTTTACAGAGAGAGTGATCAGGCATTGGAATGGGCTGCCCAGAGAGGTGGTGGATTCACCATCCCTGGAGATTTTTAAACGCAGATTGGATGTGGCACTGAGTGCCATGATCTAATAAATGGACTGGATTTGGACCAAGGGTTGGACTCGATGATCTCGGAGGTCTTTTCCAACCCAATCGATTCTATGATTCTATGATTCTAAAGAGATTGTATTTGACATTTAATTTCTTTTTGATCCAGTGTCAGTGTTTTATATGTTTTGTATACCACTGGTCAATGGTTTTTACAGGGAGAAGAATAAAAAGAAATATATGGCTCCTTGTCCTGGTTTTTGCCGGGATGGGGTTAATTTTTTGACAGTAAGGGGCTTGGCCGAGGCCTGGATGTTATTCTATACCATCTCATGTCATTGCCAGGGATGAATGGAAAAAGGACTCTCTCTCTGGGTTGAGCTGGTATTTGTTTAATGTCCCAGGCTTTCCATGTAAATATTTTCTTTATTTTATACCTTTTGCTATTAATATTGTTGCTAGTGCTGTTTGTTTTATCTCATTGCTGTTTGCAGCAAATTGTTCTTATTTCAGTCTGTGATCTTTGCCTTTTGTGCCTCCAACTGGAGAGAAAGGGGGGAGAGCGTGGACGTGTGGTTTTAGCAGGAGTACTAAATTGGAGAATACCATTCCTAAACCATAACACTCCTGTTTCTTAGTAACTAAGTGAATACAACAATAATGTGAAGGTCAGGAAAACTAACAATACAGGAGATCTTCTGGCAATATTTTGCAACCAAAAATACAACACGGAACACAAACAAACAAATCAAAAATTCTCATGAAAATCTGTGGCTAACAATCTAATCATAACTTAAAGCCTGAATTGCATTTTCTAGTTTTGACAGCTCCTTAGCTACCCATTTAATGCTGAAATATCTTTCTATGCTTATGAAGAAAGAGAGTGATAAGACTGCTTGTGCACATGCCATAATTATGTATCATTTTACCTTTCATCATACTTTTCATCTTAAAACAATTAAATTTTATGTGCACATTTGCTCTTATTAGTGACTAGAAAAAGTATGCAATATATTTTTATCAGTAATTTTTCACAGATTCATGTGTCTTGTTAAGCTGAAGGGAAAATAAGTCTTTAATCTTCAAATTCACAAAAACATATTGTGAAACTATTGAAGGCATATATTACTTCTTTGAAAAGAAGCAGTATGAGACAATACTGGAGAAGGTATGAAAGAATATGAAAGATAAACTACTACTTTCAAAGTATGGGTGGAGAAAGGACATTTTAGTTGTAGCCAGAGGACCTGGAGTTGTCTTTCATCATTTATGTATCTGATATTCACTGTGTGAACTCCACAGTTGCTAGGACTGTCACTCTATTACCTGTTGGCACAGTTTCTTAACCTGGATTTTGTGTCACTCTTTTAATTCTTCTTTTTCTTGTTCTGTAGCTCCAGGAATAATTCATCTTCAACCATCTACCTCCTCAGACTTTTAAGGGCTTGTTTTTCTTCTCTTTCCTTCTCTTTGAGATGTCTTTGCTCAGAATGGGGGTGACACCTGAAGAGGTAGATTCTGTATTTTGGGTACTAGTGAGGAAGCAGGAGATAAGAAATTAACAATAAAGTCTGCATCCTAAGTGAATACATATTGCAGTTTTGTAGGGCAGTAATGCCCTGATGACATTTGAAAGAAAACACTGTTAAGGCCATTCTCATTATGTCACCTGTAACATAGTATTTTTCCCTCTAAGATCTAATACACTTTTTTCTCTTATGGAAGTTCCACAACAGAAAAAAACAACCAGCAAACAAGAACCAGATTGAAGTTTTTCAAAATAAATATACTGCCTTTATTCCAATATATTAAGGGGGGAAAAAGTGCAAAGATTTGTTGGATTTTTAAAAAATATCTCTATATCTTAAAGGTTCTCCTTACGTTATGGCACAAGATTAATTCTTTTTGAAAGAATAAAAGATAACAAGGGGAAAGAATGATTATTGTAACCTTTAGTTGGTGATATTGGTTTAACAGTAACCAACTACATTTGAATTCAGACATTGTTGCACAATCCTAATGGCTGGTAATGGTATTGCTACTTTCAATAACAGAATCATGCATTATGAAGTTATGCTTTACTATGTAAAGAGGAGAAGGACTTGAGGAGATTCTGAGTGGATGAACTGCTGAATAAAGCTTTATACAGGTCCTTAAGTATATTATAAGCCACTTTTGACAAGGTGAAATGTCTGTCGAATTCAGCATTACAAAGAAGATCATGGTGCTTTCTTTGTGTAATTTTGAGGAAAAAAATAACAGAAAAAAGTGAATATTATTCATAAATAATTAAAGATAACTCAACTGAAAGAAAAAAGCTAGAATAAGATACTGGGCTTTGGAATAAGTTACTAAAAAATTTAAAGGATGATGGGTCTCGGTTTTCTGCAAGATGCTAAGAATAAATCTACACATAGCTGTTGTTATGCTGCAAAGTAAAAACTATTGGCACTGAAGTGAAATCAATAAGTTAATATTCAAATATTATATTCCATACATGCACTTATGGCATGGAAGCTTATATTTAGTTTTTAAGGAATAAAAAAGCTGTGACTAAAGAAACTAGTAACTTATTCAAAGTATTATCTTTAAATACATTTAGTAAAATCAAAATTTGTTTTAAAATGTCAACATGATATTCACTTTCCTCTAGTACTTTTTATAGCTGTGCTTATCGAAATATACAGCTTTAGGTAAATCTACAGTTTTGCTTTTGATGTTATAATAATATGTACTTTTAGCACCATTTTCCTTTTTAATTAAAGCTATATTCAGATTTATTTTTGAATGAGTGTCTTCCTTTACAGTTGCATCAGATCCTTAATCTTATTTGAGTGACAATAAAATCTCAGTCCATTGAAACTACTTTGCTTGTTATCAGCTTCTATTCACAGATCCATGATAATTAAATCAGTGAGATTCTCTTTTTATTTTTTAGCATTGTACAGAAAACGTGATAGTTTTTGTGTGCAAAATTAATATAGGTCTTATTAATGAAATAAAACTTTTATGTGAATACGAATCTCTTTGGTATATTTAAAATTATCTATTTAACGCTACTGCATTGAAGTTTGCATTAAAATATGAAATTTATTTTTCAGCAATGGTATGGTACTGTTACATAAATACAAAATTATATTTAATTTGGAACTTAAAATGTAAATCTTGGGGTCAGTGTCTAATCAATAACTTAACATTTTAACTCAGCTTTAGTTTTGCATAGACATATGATTATGTGAAGAAAATTTGGAGGAGCTAGAAATGATAACTCTTAGAAAACTTGTTTCTTTTCTTTCCTATATTGTTTGCAGGCAGGTAATCCATTACAAATATTTAACTGGACTACTTGTCACTGTTTGTTGCATTTTTGGCTATATGGGTCAAACAGCAAATAAAGTAATGAGGAGTTTTTGACTGAATTTACAAGGTGTACTGTCTATTGCTTATAACAAGGTTTTAAGTGCAGCAAACTGTTCCCTAATTAGTTCTTCATTGTCCAGTAGACTATAGACCTGTTACACTGGGCCTTTCAAAGGACATCATGTCATGAAAGGTCAAGTTGAATCCAAAATATCAACAAAGTAGATGAGTCAGAGGGGAGTTGTACCTAGGTTTCTACTGGGTCCTAAGTATTTAGTAGTTGTCCTCCTCTTGCAATCTGCTTCTAGAGCATGCATAATCAAAATGTATGTCTCTTATCCTGTCTTCAGGGTAGCCTGGAGTGGCCACGCACAAAGCTAATGTATGGCAAAAGGCCATAGAGGGCGTTACTTTCCCAAGCCTGCCCATGGGGGCCAGTGTACTGACAGATATCTTTAGTTACAAGACTAAGCAGTCACGGAGACAGATGTCAGGAACAAAGCAGAGAACAGTATTTTGCAGCTGCTTCGAAAATAATCGTTCACAGTGAGTTGAAAACACAGCTGCTGAGATTGGGAACAGACTGATATTGTAGAGAAACAAACCTCTGAGAAAATACATCTTCCAGACAGAAGAAACATTAATTACATTCTTCCATAAGATGCAACAAGTTTCTGGGAATATGATATTCACCTTAGGAATGGAATTGAACATTTGCATTGCAATTTTCTGAATATGGCGAGGTTGACCTTGGCAAGCAATGAGTTGTCTAATGGAGGGAGGATGCCAAATCTAGATTAAAACAGAATAACATGGGTGTATTGCAGTAGTTTTAATTGAAAAAGTAAAGATCATCATCTAGTAATTCAGCAAGAAACCTTCCAGGTAAAATTCCATCTGTCTCCAGAATTGGCTTTCTTTACGGATTTGCTTCACAGATTATGTTGCCCTGAATGATTATCTTTACAGAGCTAATGTAGGTCAAACCTACATCAGCAAAGCAAACCTTTATCAGCGGAGATTGCAAAGTCTAACTGTTATTATAATACACTGCAATGGTTACAATATGTTTGAAAGGTGTTATTTTATGTCCTGGAGCATTAATAAACCAAAATGACCAATGGTATCCATAGTAACAAAACCCCAGAAACAGTAGATTGCAGTACTATTCCCAGACATGCTAAACTCCTTCTAAAGCTGGGTCTTTGTTCCAGCCCTACCTCTTCTGTACTATGAAAACCCCCAGCATTCTCTAATTTAAGAATCTACTTTCAGATTAAGATTTCCTCTTAAACAGTTGTGTTGAACTACACTGTTACTAATGGAAGTATATGTAAATTTGCAAAATGTCTTGCTTCACTGTCCTATTTATCTTCTCGTAATAATTAGGTAATGAATCAATGTCTGATAACTTTTCTCAGGTGCATGTAAGAATGTAGTGTTGTGAAACTGAAGTTAGATTAAATTTTTACTTAAAAGTTAGAGAGAAACTTTTTCGTATGATGAAAGAAAAATCATACTTTTTTTCTAAATTATACTTTGATTTTTCTTTTTTTAAATTTAATTATACATTAATGACATAAAATCTATTATATATTGAGAAAATATTTTGAAGAAATTAGTTCCACTTAATTCCAGTTGTGTATTAAAAGGAAGTATTTGAGATAATACTGATTTATTTGTCTTGTTACCAAATTAAAACCTGTTAGTTGATGAGTTGATGCCTGATTTGTAATTTGAGAAGAATGTAAGAAGCTGGTACTCTTAAAGATATGCTAGTAATGTTGATATATTTATAACTTTATCTTGAACTTTGGAAGACATCTGATATTAAATTACTTTTTTCAAAAACCTAACTTATTTTTTAAGAAAAAACCCTAAAATTCTACTTTTCCTTCATTTCTGTAAAACTGTGGGTGAAAGCTTTTTTAGTACATAGCCTAGGATTTTAATTTGGTTTTTTTGAAGACAAAATTTTATTCATTGACTAACAGTAGAGAACCCTTTATTTCCTGCTCAGCAGATGGAATAAGATCTGAAAGACTCAGTGTTCCTAATGAGAAAGTTAATGTTGATGTATCTTTTGATAGAAGGATGTTATGGAAAAGCTAAATACTTTATTTCAACTCTTGAGAAATTTAGTGCCTTCTCTTGTTTGCAACAGTATTAGATAATATTTATGAAGATATGTTTTTTAATGAAAAAATATGTAAAAAAATAAACTAAACCCCAAAGGTTTTTAGTTATGTAGATCTACTTTAATAGTTTCTGATCCACTTTTATCAGTGCAACAGAATTCTAGATTTTCTCTAGCAATTTTATTTTTGTGTTTATTACTCTAGAAATCTTATTTTACAGCTTTTCCCCTACAGTCTTTTGATTAGGATAGTTAATTAGGTGAGGATACTGTGTATCTCAGCCTCATATCGACAATATTCAAGATATGATAAGTATGCGGACAAAAGTCCCAAGGCTCTTCAATTCCATATACACCACCATAGAGTAGCCAGTGTTGTCCATCTTTATTTATTCTTTATAAATTCATTCTTGAATAGGAACTGGGAGAATAACTCTTAAGTTGTGTTATTAACATAAAGGAATAGAGACCTAACTTATAGCAATGTGTGTTTCTATTTCCCACCTGCTGAATTTTTCTCATACGGCTCTGTGGAGAGGTGTGCCTTTACCTTACTTTGAAAAGAAAATATAAGGACAAAAGAAACAATTGTACTAGATATCTTGACTAGTAGAACAGTTACCAAGTATAGACCCTCACAGATAAGCAGAAAATATATCAAAGCTAAGTATGAGATACGTCTTTTTTCAAAGCAGGACTGAAATCATATCCTGAAAAATGGTGGATAATTTTGATGTGGCTATCTTCAAGATCTAATCAAATAATTATTAGCAGTGCAGATCAAATTATTACAAAAAACCCCCAAAAAACCACCAACAACAACAACAACAAAAAAAAGAAAAAAAAAAGAAAATAAATATTCTTACAAAAGATGTCTCCTGTCTCTTTGCTTACCTCAGAGGCTGCAAGGAAAGACTAGAAGTCAACTTTATGATGTTTACTGTTATTCATGGTTACCCTTATGTAGTGGTGATGCTGTGCATATAGCTAGCTGTTAATTCAGATACAATTCACACAGTGGAGACATATCTACTTTTTATCTGTCATAGATTTTGCAGCTGTCTTTCAAAATGCCTCTATGCTCTGCAAAAATTCGTTGGGAACTCTTGGAGTTTTAAATAAAAGTAATACTCCCAGTAAAGCTTGAGACTCCAGGGTCAGGGTCTTACAGAAGTATGCCCTTTAGGATTTGATAAGAACAGAAGCAAAGCCAAAATAAAGTAAAAATGACACTATTATAGCTAATCCATCATCAGAATTTACTTAGTGATTTCTTATAAACACAGAACCAAAAAAGGGTCACAGTGAAGAGCCTCCGTATACTCCAGAGCTTCAGAGATAAATACTGGGCTTATTGCTACTAGTTCTGAATTATCTGGGTAAGCCACTCACGTGAAGGAGACATTGAACTTTTTTTATTTTCTCTATATTTTTTTTTTGTGAATATCAGAGTAAACAGTAATTCCAAAGTGAATAATCAAAATAATATGTTCTAAAAATCTAAACAGAGTATTCCTCAAATTTATGGGAGCTTTCTGAGAGTTGATTCCATGTGAAATGTTACACGAAGTGACCCAATTTTGTGAAGCAGTTTTTTGCTGCGGAAGTCATATATACTCTGCAGTAGACAAACTAGACTTTCAGAGGTGTGTTTTCTATTAATCTTCCAGGTTTCTTTTCTATGTATAAAAAAATACTTTTTAATTAATTTTTATAACTTTTCCATTTTGTCTTATTCCCTTCAGGATTTTGGGCATCTTATGTATTCATGCTACAGCTCTCTTGTGTTCAGAGCTGAAAGAAATCACGACTCATTTCCCAAGTTCCTCTTGATCTCATGCCTTCTACATTGTTCAGCCTAAAAGTGAATAAGTCTGTCATATGGCTGCATATGCAACAAACTGTTCTCTGGTAAAGTAATTTATTGCATTCATGAAAGAGCTTCCAGTTTTGCTTTTAGGTGGGATTAATTTCCCATAAGGTAGGATTAATTCAAGTTTTGTCTTGAATGAGCATTTTACCATCTCATCTTCAATCAGTAGTTTTGTGTTAATTACTAAATAAACTTATCAAATAAACTTAACTTATATGAACAACTGAAGCATTTGTGATTCTGTTTATCATGAAAAGTAGTTCTATTTGATATATGATTTTCAAGTATAACTAGAGATAACAGCAGTAAGAATGTAAAACTGACTTTTAGGCATTGAGTTCAGATTTAAGAAGTGGAAAACAGGAACATTTTGATTTGTAAAATGAGTAAATTTGATGTGTGAGCCATTTAGAAAGAAATTGAGGTGGAACTTCAGAGTATTATTCTTTTTATAGTCATTTGTGTAGCCATAGTCTTACTTCAGAGTCATATCAGTTTACATCAATATAAATAAAATCTCCCATCAGTATTGTTTTTCCTTTATCACAAACTCTTTTGCTTTCATAGGCCATTTTACAATACTTTCTATCTGGTGGTCTACAAAAAATTCCCAACATAAATTTGAATCTATTGCAACACCCATTTTTCTTCCAGAAAAGATTTCTGACTTGCCTCCAGTTACTTCTTCCAGGTTGCTCTCTGTCCTTCCTCTATATATAGATCAATGATTTTCTGAGCTCTTTTTTTTCTCCATAAAAATCTAAATTAATGTTAACATGTCTGTCATATCGTTCACTATATTATTTGATATAAGAGAATGACTTTTCCTTTTTCCTTCTCAGCTTAGTGAAAATATTTCCACTTGCTTTAGTTGGAAGTGGTTTAAGCTCTAAATTTTCACTAGGAAGGGCTGTAAGATTTCAATTATCCTTCAGATATTGACAATTCACTCAAGAAGTTTCATAGCAAAAACAGGCTACAAAGTGTAATATCCCTTAGCTAAACACTGTTGTGAAGTAAAAATACACACTTACTTTTAAACTTTTTTTTTTCTTTCTGTTGCAGCTAGTGGAGCTCATACTTAAATTGCTTTAAGGTACATTTCCTACCTTCCTGTTATTTACTTCTAAGAAAAAATGAGCATATTTTTCTAACTTTCCTGAGATCACTGAGATCATAAATAAGGATGACAGATAATTGTTTGTCACTCAAAATTATGTTATTTTTCCACCTGTTGCAGTGGCAAGAAAGACTGGGAAATTAAAATAAGTGGGATAGAAATTTTTTTTTGCAACAGAGCCATTTTTATCCTACTTAGTAACTTCTGCTTAAAAACATTCCATTAAGAAGAAGTACTGACTACCTAAGCTATTGACTTTGTATGCCTGGGCCTCAACAATCACATTACAAGATAACCAGAAGTTAATGTAATTTTCACCATAAATAGTATTGGACACCAGTGGTATTGTGTTCATACCAAATAAAAAATAGATAGCAAATTTGATCTCGAATAGAAATCCCATTAACATTCAAGTCAGAAAGACTACTCTCAGCCCTAGTATTTACAAATAAAACCAACATAGTAGGCTTTTACAAATTAGAACACTGGCAACAAATATATCCAAAGATGAAACTAACAAGAGTGTCTAATTTTGGTAGGATTTTACAAATGTCCTCATCCAATTGTAGGTCTAGTGAAGAAAAATAATTCATACAACTTAAAAGAAAATTGAATAAAGGTCAAGTAGCAGGTCAAGGGGTAATGATGTTAAACCAGGGTTGATTTAGATTACATATAAGAAAGAAATTTTATCCTATGAGGGTGATAAAACACTGGAACAGGTCGACCAGAGGGACTAAGATGCCCCATCTGTGGAAATATTCAAGGTTAGGACAGAGCTGTAAGCAATCTGATCTAATTGAAGATGTCCCTGCTCCTTACAGGGATGCTGAATTTGATGACCTTCAGAAGGTTCTTTTCAACTCAAGCTATTCTGTGATTCTATATCAGTGCAAAAATATCTATTTCTCTGTTTATAGGATGGGAGAAAGGTACTGGTGCTCATGGAAAAGTTCTGTTGAAATCTTTATGTATTTATAAGCTAAGCTTTGAATATTATAAGATTTTTATTTCTGCTTCAAGATTTTGCTCAGATGAAGAAGGAAAACTGAACATATCTTTGAGAAAAGAGAAAGATATGCCCTGAAAGAAAAGTAATGAGGTCAATTCTAATATTAGGTAATGAAAAAATATTTTCACTATAAGAACCTCTTTCCTAAAATAACTTAAGAGACAAGAACAACACTGTAACAAATTCTCCAGTTATAATATTTAAATTAATATCTCTGTATCTTACTTTATTCCTGGCTGCACTTCTAAACAGTGCCTTACATTTTCATCAAACATGACATTAAAAAGGTCTCAAATGCACTCATGGGAGTAAACCTCAAAGGCCATTCATCAAAGTCAAAAGCAAAAAACACTGCCACGAAAGCCTATTGAGTGTCCAAAATTTTAAAAGCACTTTATGTTGAATCCAAGACTCTAGATTTAGATTTTCAGTATTCTAATGTCATCTTCAACAGTTTCTCAACTCATCCAAACAATACACATGCAATGGAAGAGCAATCCACGTTTATAAACTCACAGGAAGCAAGCAGTGGAATATTTTTGATTTCTTATTAGTGTGAGCATGAAAACTTGAACACTGAGCATTCCCATGAAAAATGATCTGGCTGTCAACACAACTGACAATTCTATTGCTCAGAATTTAGTTGATCATATAAAAAGCAAAGTAACTATTTATATTGGGAAGGTGGTTGTAAGTGCTTTTTTGTGGATAAAACATTAAAAATCATAACTAGTGTTTAGCTTCCATTTGTGAGTGAAGGTTGAATTTGATCAGATACCTAGCTTCCCACCAGTGGAATAATTTTCTTCCAAGCAGATTTAAATTTCTAGCTCATAAGAAGCTATTCTGTAATTTTTTTAAGAAAAATAATTCCCATTCATAATTACTAGGTTAACTGAAGTCTTTCAGAGTGAATATAACATTTTTTCCCTAGTTTTCCTGTATCTTCTCATTATAAAAATAGTGTCTAAAGAAAAGACAAAAATTCAAACTGCAAACTGTTTCACATTATGGATAAAATAATGTAAAATATGGGAAGCTGAGAGGATGAGACTAGATACGTAGCAAATCCTGAGAAGATATTGTAAAGTGCAGTAGTCTGTTGTAGCTTAATGTTGACTTTTTGCCTTCTTCATTGTTAAGGGTACAAAAATATATAGATTGTGTGACAGACTAACATATTTTTTACAGGATTTGCTTAACAGTACTTTTGTGGTTTTGAGGAGCTCTGTAATTATAGGATTTAAATGTAATTTGTGGCAGTCTCTAGCTCACCTGGTTCATGAAGTTTGATAGGTAGACATTTTAAGCTTTTCATCCTTGCTTTACTGCATCTATATCTCTAAGAATTCTAAGTTTTAACTGGCTTGATTCTGAGTTATGCTGAAAACAGAGTTTTCAGATCTTAACCCATTTCCTATCTCTTACAGAGTGCTTTGATTTTCTTAGGCACAGTGTTCATATACAGCTGATTTCTATTTTATCTTTCAGAGAAAGATACCTTTCAAGGATATTGATCTCAAAGTTCATGACATTAGCTATTGCTTGCACTTAACAAGAAAGAAAACATTCATCCACTTCTCTACCCACAGCACGTTCTGAAAATAGATGAGAGAGAGAGAAGGGGAGAGAGAGAGAGGGAGAAAAGAAGATTGTGGTAAACTAATCTCCCCGAGATCACAATAGTCCAAAGGTGGAGCCTCTAGGCATCTCTTTCATATGACTGGAGGAGAAAATGAATTCTATTTAAATGCTGCAGTTTTGCAGGGGGTTGTTGTGACCCAAGTGCAGGACGTGTCACTTTGCCTTTTTGAATCTCATATAATTGACCTTAGCCCACGGTATCCCACCCAGATACATTTGCAGAGCCTTCCTGCCCTCCAGCAGAGCAACACTTCCACCCAACCTGATGTCTGCAAACTGACAAAGGGTGATCTTGAATCTGAGTGTCATATAGCTTGATATGGCAATAGGCAGTATAGAAATATCACCTCAGTATAGAAATGGTCACCTCACAAACAGGGACAGAGACAAGGCAGAGGTGTTTAACGCTTTCTTTGCCACTGTCTTTGACACGGATGACAGACCGAGGGAGTCTCAGTGCCCTGAGTCGGAGGACCTTGTCTGCGAGAATGATGAACTCCCAGTCAACCTGAAATTGTGCGACATCTGCTCCTCTAGCTGGATCCCTACAAATTTATGGGGCCTGATGGGATTCATCCCAGAATCCTCAAAGAGTTGGCGGATGTCATTGCAAAACCTCTCTTGATAATTTTGAGCAGTCTTGGGAATATGGAGAGGTCCCAACTGACTGGAAGCTGGTGAAAGTTACCCCAATTTTCAAGAAGGGCAAGAAGGAGAACCCTAGAAACTACAGGCTTGTCAGTCTCACTTCAGTGCCTGGTAAAATTATGGAGAAGATTATTCTGAGAAGTATTGAAAAGCACTTGAAAGACAATACATTCGTTGGTCACAGCCAGCACAGCTTCGTGAAAATCCTGCTTATCAAACATGATTTCCTTTTATGACAAGATAATCCACCTAGCTGATCAAGGGAAGACAGTTGATGTAACTTTTTTGGATCTCAGTAAAGCTTTTGATACTGTCTCTCTGTCGTGGTTTGGACATGACACTCTCACAGTATCCTTTTGGACAAAATGTGCAGCACACAGCTGGATAAACACATCATGTGATGGTTGAGTGATTGACTCACAGGTTGAGCACAGAGGGTAGTAGTGAATGGGTTGACATCAGAGTGGTGACCTGTCACTAGTGGGGTTCCACAGGGCTCAGTCTTGGACCCTGTGCTCTTCGATATCTTCATAAGTGACTTGGACACAGGACTGGAAGGGAGAGACCTCAACAAACTACAGGGCTGGGCAGTCAGCAACAATATAAAGCTCAAGAAGAGGATATGCCAAATTCTGCACCTGGGGGTGCACCTGGGGTAACCCTGAATGTACATAGAGATTGGGGAATGAGATGCTGGAAAGCAATGCTGGGGAAAGGAACCTGGGAGTCCTGGTCCATGGCAAGTTGAATGTGAGTCAGCAGTGCCCTGGCAGCCAGAAGGGTCAACCGTGTCCTGGGGGGCATCAGGCAAAGCATCACCAGCTGGTCAAGGGAGGGGGATTGTCCTGCTCTGCTCTGCACTGGGGTGGCCTCACCTTGAATATTGTGTGCAGTTTTGGGCACTGCAATATAAGAAAGATACTAAGCTCTTTGAGAGTGTCCAAAGGAGGGCAACAAAGATGGTAAAGGGTCTTGAGGGGAAGCCATATGAGAAGCATCTGAGGTCACTTGGTCTGTTCAGCCTGGAGAAGAGGAGACTGAGGAGAGACCTCATTGCAGTTACAACTTTCTAGTGAGGGGAAGAGGAGGGACAGACACTGATCTCTTCTCTTTGGTGACCAGGGATAGGACCTGAGGGAACAGCCTGAAGTTCTGTCAGAGGAGGTTTAGGTTGGATATTAGAAAAAGGTTCTTCACTGAGAAGGTGGTTGGGTGCTGGAACAGGCTCCCCAGAGAACTGATCACAACACTAAGCCTGACAGAGTTCAAGAAGCATTTGGATAATACTCTCATGTACATGGTGTTACTCTTGGGATAGTCCTGTTCAGGGCTAAGAGTTGGACTTGGTGATCCTTTTGGGTCCCTTCCAACTCAGCATATTTTGTGATTCTGTGATAAATAAACATTATAGGTCTGTCAGCTTCTGGCAACTTGTTTTCAGGTCTTCAAAGATGTAAAGATTGACCATGAATATTGCTCACTGCCTAAGTATCAAACTTGGAAGCACAGGAATAAATGTGCACACGCAAATTCACTTCTATGTTGGCTGATTTTATGAGCTTCAAGATCTGCTGTCATGGCTTTTTGTCTCTTGTTTTGTTTTGGCTTCTTTGCTTTTTATGCTGGATTTCCTATGCATTATGAGCTAGTTCACTGTGAATATAAAACAGAATATTATGGTAATTGGTGCTAATATATGTATATCTGTATATCCATAATAGTTTTTTTCTTTGGTTGATACTGCCTCAGCTGCTGACATGTGAAAGTGTTTCAGGATGGAATTAGTAAAGTACCTGTACAATTTCCTAATGATCACCTTATATAATTTTATATCAGAAGACTGTTTAGTTTCCTGTACCAAACTGTTTAAAATTCTAGATGCTGAAGTGTTTGGTGTTTGGTGCTATTTTTCACATGCATCTAGAATACGTCATGTCCGAAACTGTATTTTGTTCCTTTGGTTCAAAATACAAAATACCAGTGCCAAAATAGAATAGTAAACCAAAAGTTAACTCTGGTTAAGTCAGATGACGTAGTGGCATATTTGTTATTCATTAAATTCTGTCTTCTTTTTAAGTGCCAGAAACATATATTTACCACAGGAATAGGATTATCATTCGCTTCATACCCAATGAAAATTTTTTCATATATAATAGTGTTGCTCTTTTTTTCCTGTTAAGTATCTTATTTCTTTAGAAGCACAGGTAAAAAATTTCAACACCCTCAATATACAATTAGCAACACAAAATCTTACTAATGAAAAAAAACTGTTTTAATTTATTTTTGTAGCTGATAATAACTTTTCTTGCCCAGAACCTTGCCTTCCCTTTTGCAATTCTTTTATCTGTAAATTAACTCATTTAAACACTGATGGTACAAAAGCCGGTCATTTACATAACAAGGAAAAGCAGGTAAATTTCAGCAGTGCCCCACCTACTGTAAAGTATTAATAATATGCTTCAGCAGTCTTAATTACTTTGGTGACCTTTTTAATTTAACAGATTTGACTTTCCCCATTTGTAATTTTGCAGCAATAATTGGATAACTAGGCAATGCATGTACCTAAACAAATTAGGGCTTTTTTAATAAAACTTGATTATTCACAGTTCATTAGACAAAAAGCTGCATTTTAATATTAATTGCAATCACTCCTGTAGAATGTCATTCAGAATTAAATATTATGTTCTGGTTTTTATGTCCATAGAATCACAGAATGCCTGGGTTGGAAGGGGTCTTAAAAATCATCTGTTTCCAAAAGCCTACCATGGGCAGGAATGCCAATGACTAGACCAGGTTGCTCAGAGTCCCAGACAACCTGGTCTTGAACACTTCCAGGGATGGGGCATCCACAGCTTCTCTGTCCAACCTGTTCCAATGCCTCACCACATTGATAGTGAGGAATTTCTTCCTTATAACTTAATCTAAACCTACCCTCCTTCAGCTTAAAGCCATTAACCCCTGACCCATCATTACATGTCCTTTTAAAAAGAGACTCACCACCTGTCTTATAGGTTAAATTTATTCAGAAAGGTGAAGAGCTGTATAGAAACTAACACATCTGAAATATATCAAAACTGTTTATATAAATGTTTTTATATTGATGCTTTGACCTAAAATCTGCTTTTTGACCTCAGTGAGAAAGGCCAGCTCATTTCAAAGTTATGGAATAATTCAGTTTAAGATCCATTTTCCTTTTAGTTATTTACATGTCTGCAGTAATACTGACTTGGAATTGCATCACTGAAAATCATGATATCAAACAATATGATGTCCTTAGCTATGAATGTCAAGGTCCAAAATATTATGATTCATTGACTAATGTGCTAATGTTTCAAACACTTGTTATGAAGCTGGAATTTTAAAACTTATTTCAGGCAATACAGTTCTATTCTAACTGATAAAACTGAAAAAAAAAAAAGAAAAGTATCACATCAGTAGTAGGAATATGAGAATTGCTTTCTTTAGTTTTGATTTTAAGAATATATTTTCTATCAGGTATTTTGTTAATTCAGAGCAAGTTTTAATGATGATTATGAGCTTATTTCAAAGATTTAAACTTGAGTGAGATGATACAAATTTTTTGTTTTGTCAAAACTGCCAGAGTTAAAATAAAAACTGGAAAATGTGGAGAAACACCTCTGACAGTAATGTTCTTTTTCGTCACAAACCTCATAGTCTTCAGTTATTCAGTAGGTAGTTTTTTTGTAAAATTTGTTCTCATTCTCTGAAGATATTTTCCTGTTGGAAATTAGCTGCTTTGTTTTATGAATATTTTGAACATTTTTTAAACTCTTAAATATCTTTACACAAAGTGTGAGTAAAAGAAATCCCATGCATCCTAAAGCAGGCATTATGCATGGAGAAGAATTAAATAAATAAGTAAACATTGCTGTCAACTTACTCTTGAGAAATTACCACTATATTTTTCCCTAACTTAACTTTTCTCTGAGCATTCATATTCATGAAGGCAAAGGGTCAGTTGCATATATGACTTAACCACAGGACATTTTTATCCTAGATCCAGATCTAATTGAGGCAGCTGAAATGTTAGCATATTTTGCTCATCCCTGACCTGCAATTTCTGTCTGTTCTAAAAGTGAGAATTAGTTTGGTCACCCTGCTGTCAGCCCAGGGCATCTTCTGACAAGAGATTTCTAATACACTGAACAGCACTTTACATTAAGTGGTACTAATTACTGGGGCCAGATAATCAGTTTGACCAACAGTTGGAAGCGTAACTGCAGACTATTTGAGAATTCCAGCTGGAAATACTGACATAATTATTACTATTTATTTTCTTAATTATTAATTCCATAAGAACAAAAATTCTTAAAGTCCAAATATTCTCTAATATGTATGTGTGTATTTATTTACAATAAAGAGTGCATTTTAGTTTGCATTTATTAAAGAAAGTCAGAATTTAAACCCATTTAATAAATAAGAGATAGAAAAAGTTGGGGGCAAAAAGCCTCATGGATGTTTCAGCTCCCCAAAACTCTGTCCTTCCTGAAACATTGCATCGCTGTTTGGAAACAAAGGATATTCTTGCAGGAGTGGCAAGAATTTCACCTATTTTTTTTTAACCTCTATTCTAAATTACCATTTAGTAGTTATGTCTTGGTTTCTCCATTGATATGATAGGGATGGTAGTACTTGACTTCACAGGATGATATATCTGTCAAATTTTAAAGCATTCTGACTGTGAGGATAAAATTTTTGACTAATATTATTAGTATCTGTACATTAATGCTGTTCGCCTTGGGGGAAGAAAAAAGAAAGTTGGAAAAAATTGAGAGTTTATCTACATTTATTGTCTCTGAATCTGAAAGCAGCTTCTTTCAGGGTATTTTCAGTTTTCTATTGCTTTTACCCCATTCACATTCTACCTTTAATTTCAAGGTAACAATGTACTGTGAAGGAGGTTTCTCAAGGGTTCCACTGAAAGAAAAGAGACTATTGATCTTGGGAAGCCGTATAGAAGCTTGTTTGAGGGTTTTTTGTGCTGTTTGGGGTTTTGTTGTTGGGTGGTTGGTTTGGGTTGGTTGGTTGCTTTTTTCTTTATTTATGGATTTGCAGGCATGTAAGGGTATGTGCTATTATCTGTAAGGATTCGAATTCTTCTGGGGAATTTTTACAGAAGTTGTGGAAAAAAACCAGTCTGTGAAAGCAAGTCCCTTGGAGCCCTGGTAACAAGTGCATAGTTATTCAAAAGGACTTTTATGATACTCTGTCTTTCCTAACACAGTTGGACACTATGCAGATAAGAACCAGTAAGTATAGTTTTTCTCTATTTTCATGGATGTGTGCTTTCTGCATTTTATTTATCTACTTTTCTTTCTTCCCTCTTATACCTATCCTTTCTGTGCTGGTTTTAACTTTTTTTTTTTTTTAGCTCTCTGTAAAATTATGCCACTGATTCTTCTTTTGCTACTGATTCTTCTTTAAGTAACCTATTACCATGGAAATTAACAACAGACGAATTCAGAAGGATACTTTGTATGTGGTTCATCTGATAAAAGCAGATAATTTCAATGTCTCTGTCTGATACACCTTAAGCTGTCTTTACAGCTAATAGACTGAAATATGCACATCTAAAATATCATTAACTTTATACATTTTAAGGAAGCGATTTTCTGCCTCTACTCTTCACTGGTGTGGTCTTCCCTCAAATTCTGTGTGCAGTTTTGGGTGTCACAATATAAGAAAGATATAAGGCTACTAGAGAGCATTCAAAGGAGGGCTACAAAGATGGAGAACAGTCTAGCAGGAAGCGATATGAGGAGCAGCTGAGGTCACTTGGTTTGTTCACCCTGGAGGAGATTGAGGGGATACCTCACTATGGTCTACAGCTTCCTCACAGGCAGGGACACAGGGCAGGGACACAGGGCATGGACAGGCAGTGATCTCTTCTTTCTTGTGATCAGTGACAGGACCTGAGGGATGGCCTGAAATTGTGTCAGGAGAGGTTTAGGTTAGATATTAGGAAAAGGCTTCTCATCCATAGGGTGGTTGGGCACTGGAACTGGCTCCCCAGGGAACTGATCACAGCACCAAGCCTAACAGAGTTCAAGTCCTTGAACAACACTCTCAGGCACACAGTGTAATTCCTGGTTTTGTCCTGTGCAGGGCCAGGAGCTGGACTCTGATGATTCTTGTGGGTCCCTTCTAAATCAGAATATTCCGTGATTCTGTGATTCTATCCTGAGAAAACCATTTATAATGGATCAGGTGGCTTCCACCCTAAAAGAAACAATTTCCACCTTAGGAAAGAGGAACAGTAGGGCCCTGATCATAGAGTTTAGCTATGTTCATGTAGCCAGTCAATAACTACAACAATCCCAGGGAGGTAAGAAACTGGAATGCTTTATTGGACTTACAACTTGATATTTAAGGGGTTTAGGGTCTACATATTCGACAGGGGGTTTACATATTCATCGGGGGTTTGCATATTCATTCTATTAAAATTAGGGGGTTTCACAAGGATGAAGTAATAGGGAAAACCCAGGCTGACATTACCTCATGGGGAAAAACCCATTTTATCTTAGGGGGTTTTACAGGGAGGAAACAGGTATTCCGGTCTACAGAATAGAAGGATTCAGGGAACACAAAGGGAGAGGTAAGATACAATAGGTCTTCTGTGCAGGTTTGATGAGATCAGGGTTCAGACTCTCTGGCTTGGGCAGGGCGTGTGATAGCATCATGCAAGGAGTGTCTTCATATCCTGCCACAGTGATGAGGTCAGTGAAGAGAGGTTTTCCCAGCTTCTGTAGCCCATGGCCTTTTGCAAAGACCACTCAAATTTCTCTCTGCAAATATTATATTTCAGGATACAACATGTTCATACTGCAAAAGTAAAAAAGTCTCTCGTGTGAAAATTAAGAATACACTCTACCATTGAGTGGTATCATACATAGTGCAATCATCAAGCATTTTTAAGTTCCTATCTATGCTGTATATATGAATGTGAAATTTTGTTGAATATTGGAATAGAAATTGTTTTTTTTTTTAAGAGAGTAGAATATTATGTTCTCTGAGTTCTTTATGCTCACCTCTAAAACAGATACAGATTGCTGTCTCATTTACTTTTATCTTCTTTTGTAAAGATTAACCATTTTTCTATAATTTAAGTGAAGACTGTTCAGAGTTTTTTTGCATATGCGTTTTTTGAGACATTTGGAGGCCAATTCAGTTTCCTAAAAATGGTAATCTGATATTCTTTGAGCTGACCTATCTTAGCACACCACTTAGTTTTCACCTTCTCCTCTGGAAGTGTTGCTGGATTTTAGGAACTCTCTAAACATGGACAAAGAGTCAAGTTTAGAAAGGAGACGTTGTTTACTCTGTGCAGGGTACAAGATGGAAGTTTTCTACAAATCAAATATGCAAATGAATAAAAAGTGAGAACATTTCTACATTGAAATCTACATATACCCACCTATTGAATACATAGTTACTGCCTACCTAATGCATAATTACTTATCTTGCACAACATTATGTAATATTTGTTACTGCTCCTGTGTGGGCCCCTTCAGGGGTCTCTGGTGGTCATTTGGAGAGGTGTCCCCCTACTTAGTTTTGAGCAAAGTTCAGAGCAGGACGCATAGATACCTGGCTGAGTGCCAAAGATGATGTGATCTGCAGCATGGCACCACATCTTCTCAAACAATTGCCAAGCAGGATATAAAATACAAAAGCTTTCTATAAGCATTAAGCAACATCTGCTTACTACACCTGGTAACATCTATTTGAATTCAAAAGAGGAGTTAAAGGTGAGAATGATACCATAAGCTTCTGCCTGGAAGGGAGATCAAAGGAAGGGACAGGAACAGAGAATTCCGCTTAAAGATATTAGAAGGAAAAGGTTGATCCTTTTCATCATGTAAATGGTTATTTTAAACAAAATTCAGCTTATCTAAAGACAGATATCTATAATTGCCTAGAAAATTCCATGTACAGTACACACATAGATACCTCATATACATCTCAGATTTATTTACTAATTATTTATTGTTTGTTAATTAAGTAATTGATTGATTGATTGATCTAATCCTTTGTTTGAAATGGAATTGCAGGACATGCTGGTAGTAAAACCACTCTTTGGGATAGGTAACAACACTAGATTGCCTTTCTTTAAAGTGTGAACAATCAAAATTCACATCTTTAAATTTATTTTCTCTCTTTTCTCTTTCCAAAGCATATAAAATGTTTGTATTTTATTAATAAAGAATAAAGGTGAATCATTAAATGATTTTTTAAAAATAAAAGAGACTTTCATAATCAATGTTATTTAGAAGCCAGAATTTACTCAATTTAACTAAAAAATTTTCTTTCATTTCGATTCTTGCATTTCTCTAATTATTGACAGAATGAAAACCCAAGACCATTCTGTACTTATCTTAAAATGCATTTACAAATATATATTATTCATTTTTAATGGAAAAAATAAATCTTGATTATTGAAAAGTGTGATACTTCTGACTGAGAAAGAAGGCGGCTTTTGGGGCATACCTAAATAGGTGAACTTCTAGTAATAGATGAACTTCTAGTAATAGGTGAACTTCTAGAACTTCAGATACTTGTAAGTATCTGAAATTTCTAGGATTTTTAGGATTCAAATATTTTAAGTATTTCCTATATATATACATATATATTCTTATGTTGTAGCCAACCAATTAAAATCAAAGGCAGTTCAAACATATAGTGAGAGAGACAAAGTCATGAATCAAGCTTATAAAAAAAATTTTAGAAAATATTGTATTCCTTTGTAAATCAAAACTGTTGATCACATTTTTACATTAAAACAACAATCATATTGGAATGACTATACAAAGAGAAAGAAATATGACCATAATAAAAATGATGACAGACCTGTCAGCATGCTTACATCTGGAAATTGGAGTTTGCTCCTAAGGAACAGAGCACTTCGACAAATACGCTGTCACTTGACAGATGTGCTGTAGCCTAAGGATAATTAAAGCTGTTCTTGCTTTCTCACCTGAAAACCTGTTTGTCTTATGTTTCAGGGTCCAGCCATGCAAGTGCTATCTGCAAGACCACAAATTCCCTCAACTTCAAAGTATACTTTCAGAGAGTACTTAGTAGCTAAAATAATACTGTTCAGATCTTACCTCCTTCATATAAAAGGTCTGTGAAAGCGTTGCACTGAGGTGAGTATTGTGGATGATACTTCAGTTCTATAATCACATAGACACAAATGTGTCCCTGCAAATCTTGCTACTTATTATGATTCCAGAAGCTTCTGTGACCATTAAAATTTAAAAACAACAACAAAAAAACCCAGTATGTATTTATATTCATATATTAAATGACCATTTATTACACTGAAATGTATGTTGTCAAGGATTTTTTAATCTTTATTCAAGGGAGAATATACAAAATGTTCCTTATTTAATCTCAACTAGGAAATTAACCTGATGTTCTTATGTAACCACATATAAAATATTTTGTGAAATACTGACATAAGAAGAATTGCATAACTGATCTAACTTTATTCCCAGGGAAGAAGAAAATACTTTCTTAATCACTGTTAAAAACAGGCTTACACTTAAACTCATATCACATGTTCTTTAAAACAAAGGTGCACCTTATCTTTTGAAAAAAATATAAAAGTTAATGAGTAAACAAGGCACTAAAACTATTAATGAGGAAATTAACTTCTTAGAGACATAGTTATCTTTAATAGGTTTATCACAGACAAAAAAAAAGAAAAAGGATTTATTTAAAAAATGTGGATACTAGCATATTGTTTTAACTCTGTTAACATAAACTAAACAATATATTATTGAGCAGAAGTTGCATTGTCAGTATTTACATAGCAAGAGGATTTCTTTGAATTAAATATTAAGCAGGGAAGCTGATAATCTATCCCATTTCTTTCTCTGTACTTTGCTACAATAGAAAAGTGAACATTATGTAAATGAGTTCTTCAGCCAAAATCTCAGCCTTGGCCATATTGATCACCATAACTGGTCTACTCTGGCCTCCAATCGGGAGGTCTGGAGACATACCATCTATAATGCTGTTGATGCTTTTGAGAATGCACGCAGGATCATCCTCAAGGAGAAAAGACAACGCAGAAAGAATCGTGCCTTGCAGAATACACCACCTAAGGAGTCCTTCTGCTGTGCCTTTTGCAACCGGACATGCCTATCTCGTATTGGCCTCATAAGCCACCAACGCGCTTGTAACAAACATGGATAGAGCCCTTCCCAAATCTTCGTTTGCGAAGCCCAGCCATGACTGACTGACTGACAAGTACATTATAACACAAAAATACACTCCACTGCTTTTTACATTTGTGTATGTCATATGTGATGTTATTAAACAGGCACGACATCAATCTTTTCCCATGGAAGTGTAACTGACTTGAGCATAAACTTTCATTTAATTTAATCATATGGAAAAGGTAGTGGGCCACATTGATTTTCCTGTGAATGGTGAAAACAGTGGGGCAGTATGAGTTAGAGATTAGTCTTCAAATAAGTATTTTAGAGAGACTATCATTCCAACAAGTTCTACACAGGACTAGTCCCACAAAACTACATACTATTAGACAACTTCAGAACCTGAATAATATGATTTTCATTATGTTTGCTAGGTTAAAGAGATAATGGAAAGAGCTTAAACAGGAAAAGAAGCTCATGTTATTGCTTAAAACAACTTTACTAAGAAAAGCATCATTGTTCATAACTGGCTATTTTTAACAATCAAATTTCACTGCATTTCTTTATAAACTTAACTTAGGCACCGATTCTCTAGATTATAATTAAGAACGTTGAGTGGAATCTATAGAGATGAGCAAAACTAGTTCTTGTTTCTATTTCCTCTAATGTCGGGAGTGTAGAACAGAAATGCTCATTGAAATTCAAATAACCAAGATCATAAATTACCGGAAACTAAACTCCATTATTCCTGCACCTGCTTTAAGTGCACCTTTGGGTTATAGGCTGTGAACAGTAAACAAGTGTATACCATAGAGTGTCCTCTAACTGAAATTCACAGGTCTGCTCTAGCTAAATTATTTAAAAAACCCTAAACTTTTCCCTGTTATAGCAGCTCTAGCATTTTTGCTAGACTTGCTAATATTCTACAATGTAATATCATATCTACTGCGATTTGACAGCATTACTTCTTTAAATGTTGAGCACAAGAAAGCTATGTGAGTTTTACAGTTCACAATAATTTAAGTTTAGTGGAAAGCATAGGCAGATTTTATAAGTGCTTTTTAACTGCAGAAAAATACACCATTTACTGTGGAGCATTTTAAAATGTGTAGCAGACAGTGTTTAAAATCTATCTAGCTTACAGAGCTGTAAGCTGTGATCCACTTTAATGTCACAGAGAATTATATTTATTTCTATGACTAGTAGTGTAACTAGTACCTGTATTATGTTATACCTGCCCAAATGATCAATTTTAGTTAATCAATCAAAGAATTTCACAAAAATATATTTATGTTTCTTTCTTTTCCTGTCACTAAAAAAGAGCATACGACTGTACAGGAATATTAATGGTCATCTTCACAAGCATGGGTGTGCATGCTATCTTTTTGTTAATTTATTATTTTGTTCTTTCTAAAATTAAGACATATTACCACTAAAAGTAGTGATAAAATTAGAATCTTATACTGCAAATAAATCAAAATTTATACAAGAAATACAATTTATTTTTTTACATCATAATACAAGACAGTATTTTGAAAAAAGAGAAAGTTCCATCAGCCAAACCATTAAAAATTTCTCATCTGTGTGGCATTGTTTAATTGGTTGTATTTCTCTTAATGTCTGACTGATATTAATTCCAGACTTCAATTCCTGAATTTTTTTTTTATTTTTTCTTTTTGGTAGGGGAAGTTGATTGCACTTCTTTTTAACTGTGTATTTTCATTGTTTGTAATTTTTTCATTTTCTATTTCCAGACTTTTCATATCAATTTATAATTTCCTACCTGGTACTGTAGCCTAAAACCTAGTTTACTAGTGCTTCAGTTTTCTATAATTTTTGTTCAGAATTTCAATAGACGAGGATTATAACGTGGTAAAGGGTTCCTCTGTCTGTGAACTGGACTGAGAAAGAGGCATAACATCTGACAAGAACAAGTCAAAGCTATCCAAAAGCCTTGAAGTCATTCCAGAAGGTGTAATATTGTGTCAAAGAAGATGAGGAAGAGGAAGAGAAGATGAAGATAATCGTCTTCAAGACTTCTGACTCAAATTCGGGAAGTATGTCAGGGGTTGAGTGAGGGAGGTACTATGGGAGGGACGGTTTGGGAAGTGGATGTAACAGATCAGGTGATATCCAAATATTGTAATTAGATGATAGTATAAAGCTGTAACACCTATGTAGTTCGGGATGCACACTTTGGAAAATATTCCTGTACATCTAGCATGCTGTAATAAATGAGTGCTTTTGCTTTCCAACATTCAAAAAGTTTTAGAGAGTTTTTTTCTGGCTCTCAGCATCAGTATCTCCCTCTGCCTTAATCCTGTTGCACATACTTTTGTGTGTGAAAGAGTTAGTTTACATTTTTATAAAGATTACATGCAAGACATCTTACATACCAACAGTCTGTAGATTTTGAGATATTCGAGATATTTGTGCAGTTTCTGCATTTAGGTAATTTTATTATTTCACAGAATCGCAGAATATGTGGAGCTGGAAGGGACCCACAATGATCATTGGAGTCCAACTCTTAGCCCTGCATAAGACTATCTCCAAGAGTCACACCATGTACCCGAGAGCTTGTCCAAACCCTCCTTGAACTCTGTCAGGCTTGGTGCTGTGACCACTTCCCTGCGGAGCCTGTTCCAGAACCCAACCACCCTCTGGGTGAAGAACCTTTTCTAATATCCAATCTAAACCTCCCCTGACAAAACTTCAGGCCATTTCCTCAGGTCCTGTCATTGGTCACTACAGAGAAGAGATCAGCATCTGTCCCTCCTCTTCCCCTCATGATGAAGCTGCAGACTGCAATGAGGTCTCTCCTCAGTCTCCTCCAGGCTGAACACAAGTGACCTCAGCCACTCCTCATACGGCTTCCCCTCAAGGTCCTCCACCATCTTCATTGCCCTCCTTTGGATGTTCTCTAATAGCTTAATATATTTCCTCTACTCTTCAAGTCACAACCTGGGCTGCCTAAACATTCATCATTACTTTGTGATTAACTGTATTTAAAACAATATGGATTAAAAGAATACTTCAATCTTTTCTTCCAAACTCTCCTGTGTTCTGATTTCAAGTTAATGAGATATTTGGATTAGGCTTATTAATTGTTTAATCTAATTCTTAAAATTATTTTGTTGCTAATTCCAACATTTTGCAACTTCACTTGTCTTTTGGAAAGACTATATATATTATACACAATTTATCACCTATGTACGTATTTCTATTTCTATTTTTGTTTCTCGTCTCATGATCCAAAAACCTTTAGGCTCCAGAAAATAAAGATACTTACTTCTCTAAATTTTATAAAGCTGAAATTTTCAGAGGAATCTTAGATCCCTACTTATCCCTAAATTCCTTCTGTGAAAAACTTATACTGCTAATAGTGAACCATTTCTGAGTGAGTTGAGTTGAACTCTGAGATGGTAGAAGACATGTCCTGAAGGGAAGGCCTAATGTGTAAAAGGTATTTACTAGTAGTTTGTCTGTCTCTTGTGACATGCTGATACACGTATGTCTACTGATGGTAGATACTGAAAAATTCCTTATCTTCTTATACTCAGCTGGAAAAAAGAAAACAATTTTATAGCCTAAATGCACTGTTTTCCTTAGTGTTACTTTATTTCAGCTCTTACTTTTATGTTAAAATTCTGCCTGGAAAAATCTTGCAGTTCCTGAGTTGAATTGAAAACATTTTATCAGCTATTTAAACTTACGATGAAAGAAAAGTGTGAAACCAGCATCAGAGCAGAAAACAGAGAGGCTGTCTGAAAGAAGAAAGATATCAAAATACTAATAAAGATTACCCTTAAACAGATAACCTTCTGATGTGCATTAGAGGAAATTACAAGCTGTAGGTTTATATACATGCACCAAATATTTTCTAAGTTCACAGCACTCCTTTGAAGTGTAAGAAGGAAATAAAATAGCTGTCTCTTATCAGTGAAATCTGAGCTACCTTCAAATATTGTCTACGCGTTAAACTGTACAGAAAGGTTGAAGAATAATAAAGATTACACAAAGGTAATTGTGTTTTTAAAAAATGGTTATTTGTACAGAGAAAAACATATACGAGACTTACAGAGGTAATGAGCACTGAAATACTGCAAATGAGAGGGCAGGAAGGTGGTCTATCAAGGCAACATAAACTAAAGAGGAAAGAATAAAAGCTTTCAGTGTCAGAAGGTGGGTCATCCTATCCTCTTGGAGCACATACAAAAATAAGTTCCTATTAAATTAAAACATCTGAACCCACAGGATGTGAAAACTGGACTTTCTAAAGAACAATGGCTTTCTGAGTGGCTTTATTTTCATGCTACTCTCAATAAAAACGAAATGTTGCACGTAACATGAAAAAAAAGCAAAGCTTGAATTTACAGAGATCCCATCAGGATGTCAATCTGTTTACTAAAGGGACAGATGTGATCATCATACAAAATGAAAGTATAGAAGGCTTAATTACAATCTTTTACAAATATGAAAGAAAAAAATCAATAAAAGGACAGACCTGGGTAACAAAGACAAAGTAAAATACTGATGTAACTGATGTGTGAATATTTCTATTGTCTTTTGTACAGGTAGAGTAAGATACAAGGCTGATATAAATACACAGCTGTACTGAGTATGACTGAGATGGTGTTCATTTCCCCACAGTAGCCCTCCCAGTGCTGTGCTTTGCATTAGTAGTTAGAAGGGTGTTGATAACACACTGGTGTTTTGGCTACTTCTGAGCACAGCACCAACACTGTAACATTCCTTCCTCAGTCAAGGGTAAGATTCTGGGAGGAGACACAAGTAGGCCAGCTGACCCAAACTAACTAAAGGGATATTCCATACCATATGACATCAGCTCAGATATAAAACCTAAGGCAAGGAGCAGGAAGGCAGGCATTCATTTTCTCCAGTGGCTGTCTGCTGAGGAACCATTGTGCATGCTGAAGCCCTGGTGCTCAGAGGTGGCCGACCATCGCTGCTCACGGGAAGTAAAGAATAAACTGTGTTATCTTTCTCTTCACTTTTGTACACTCAAGCTTTCACTTTGCTTCTGCTTTGATAAACTGCTTTATCCCAACCCATGAGTTGTTTTCCATCTTACTCTCTCCCCTGTCCGTCTGGGAAGGGGAATGATAGAGTGGCTGAGTGGACACCTGGCATCCAGCCAAGGTCAACTCACCATGACAGCCAACACAAAATGTGAAAATCTCATTTCAACTTTTCGAGTAAGGAAGATCTGCTAATGCCCATTTATCAAATTGGGATTTACTGGAAAATGGAGAAATTATGAACACATTGAAGATTAGCAGTCTCTCTATGACTCTGAAAATCAGGCAATGGACAAAGTGCAGATTTTGAATTTAGAAAAGTATTGAAACAACCCCCACTACCTTTTCAGAGAAAAGCTTAAGTAAAATGAAAAGCTGGATCCAAATGACCTGTGAAGGCACTTTGGAAAGCATTTCAATACAGAAACCTTTGTAGAATCAAAGCTGAGAAATAGACAAGGTTATAAAACTTTTATAAAAGATTCATTTGAAATACTGCAGGAGCAATTGCTAGCTCTAGGGAAGCAACTTTAAAAGAAAGTTGAAAGTACTAATCTATTTCTTTTTATTCTATATAAAAAACAATGCATTACTGAAGTTATTCCATGTGGAATAGCAAGCAGCCTCTCTAATGGAAAAGTTAGACTAAGGTTTTATAATCAAATAAAAACTATAAACTCCCCACCCACTCTTCTGTATGGAAGTGGAAATAAAATTTTTCATCTACCTTTTAAAAATCTAGTACTTAAGAATGATATTGACCCCAGAATTTATTTAATGTCCACAAGAAGTGGGAAAAGTGGGAAAAATATCTTCTTTTTTGTTTTTTTTTTACCTCCTGCTGGGCACCTAAAATGTGTCTCAGCTGGGTAACTGTTCTACACCTGTCAAAATCTTCTTTGGAGAATATTCCATGAACCTCACCTCTCTTCCTGTTTCACAAGCTTTTGGATAATATTTCAGATATCCAACACATGCAAAAGCTTGTTTATGCAAGTCTGTCCCCACAGCTAAATCCTCATTTTAAACTGAGCGGGTTCTAGGAAGTGTGACTACCTTAGGAAAACTGGTCATGAATTCACTAGTAGTCCTGAAACAGAAAATAGATAAAATCTGTTAAATCTGCGAGCTCATGAAAGGTGTTTCTGGACAAATGGATATTTCAGATAGATGATCATAACTGCGCAGTGTTTTGGGAAGTCAGACAGCAGACTGTACCACAAGATGGACTACCAATCAAGAGTACTAGTTCATCACCTCTGCCAGCATGCAGACAAGTTTTTATAAACTTACTGGCAAAAACGTCGTTCAAACTGATAAGCTTCCACCTAAACATCATAGCATATTGTGGCTATGATCTTTATCCTGAATGGACTATGTCATTTAGTGTTATAGACTGCATCTGATAAGGGATGTATATGCTATTAAATATCCCTAACTCAGAGAAGGCAGCCAGTCAGGGTAATTGCTCTGTACAGCTCCAAGTTCTAGATAGTTGGCATCATGCATCAACATTTTTTTTTCATTCTCAGAAGTAGATGTAAGGAGTACAAACAATACTAAAGACTTTCAGTGGTCATCACTGTGCTAACCAGTGTGTTGCACTCACGATTTAATATTTCTTCAAAAATTTTCAACCATGTTTTCCTTCCTAAAAGAACAATGTGCATACAGCTATTAAACAATAATCAGTTTACTGATTAGTTTGAGCAATAATAATCAGTTTACCATTTCATTATTGCTTTAAGACATGCCTACATTTACACCCACTTCAACTCTCCACTATTACCTCCTCATCTTCATGATTACCTCCTCAGAGAAGAACCATGCAGCTATCTGGGGAGGGAAGACACATCCAGTGAGGGAGCTTTTGACAAGGGCACCGAAAGCACTTCCCAAGTAGTCACTGCATTGACATTTTTCCACCACTGATGAAAATTTCTACTCTACTTGACTGAATTGATCAGTAAATTATGTCAAATCACACTATTTGCAGAGATTAGATGTACTAATAGCTTAAACAGCCCTGTTGAAATTAGATAGTGTTTGTTTTTATAGGGTAAAGCTATTAATCTAATATATAACCAATTCAATTTACAAGAACACTCACCACCATTTGGTAAAGCAAGGGTTTGGCTTATGAAGAGTTGGATGACAGCTGTACAGGAAATATTTCTGACTTTTTTTCTATCTTATTAAATATGAGAAAAATACAGGGACCAGAATTCAGACCTTTGAGAACAATTTTTCAAACAATTAAAGATATTGTTCATATGACAACTTAGGAGTGGAGTTGTTAGCCACTATGAAGATCTCTTTCTGGGCACACAATAAATGCGAAAAATGGCATACATAAACTCCTGTGTACCTGTTTCCAGGGGAATATATTTCTCATTCTTCTCATTCTTTCTTTCTTCACTGCAGGTGAATTATAGAGAATGCTAAACTACTGATATGAAGACTCAGAAGATTTGTCCTGAAGAATCACAAAGAAAATGGAGGCATGATGAGCTGCATGGAGACATCTTTTGTATAAATGTCTGTTGAAAATATGTAATAATAGAGATGCTCTTGCTGACAGAACTCAGGGCATGTAAACAGCCAAGAGTAAATAGGTTCAGTAATATTCATTTTATTTTTTCTATCTGTAAAATTGTTTTCTGATCTGGCTATGGTTTCAAATGAATTTCACATAAATGAATATCAAAGGGCAATTATAGAGAAAAACACCATGGAGAGGTGCCCAGGAATATTTTGCATAGATCAGCACAAACAGATATTGGTGAAGGACAAAGGGACATCTGGTAGCTTTATAGATATATACATTAATCTTAATACTCTGCATTGCTGTCAAAGAAGATCTAAGTTACGGAGAACTCTGTCTATCCAGACTCAATTGTCACTGTCTACTTGAATAAAATATGCAAAGATTCATATCACTGATCACATAAAAATCAGATACTGAATAAATTATTTTTAAATCAAACTCCATATCTGCATTTCCTGAACAAAACAGGCAGTCACAGCTGCCTTATGCAAAGCACATGGAGGAGTTAGCTGTGCTAGTGTTTTACCCTAGTCCCTCTATACGGACTAGAGCAGAAAGTTTTTTTCACTAAAATTTCTTGAATGTAATTTGTAAAAACATATATTAAATGTATTTAAAATATAATTAAAAGTATTTAAAATATATTTAAACGTCTTAAAATATAATTAAAACCACATTTTAATTATATATTATATTTAGTTTAATAAGACTAGCAGGGCAGTTATAAGATACATACATTTCCTTCACTCAAATTCAGAAAAAAAAAAAGTAAATTGTTGCTAGCTGTTGAGTTCTTTCATGTTTTAAAGCATGCTTTCTTCTGTACCCTAGGGGTCATGTAAGCAGCTGAAAAGTTATTTTTTGCAGTTGGTTAAAAGCACCACTATTTTGTTCATTGATTCTTATGTCTCCATTTTCTTGAGTACAAAAAAACCCCACTGCTTATATGAGGAATAGCAATTTTTTTTCCTTTCTGGTAAAACTCAAGCAAGCATCATTGTTCCCAGATAGCTTCAATGTAGCAATACTTTGCAAGCAGTAATTTGCCCATTTCAACATTGCAGCATATTTTCTACTATAGGAAACATAACATGCTTACAGATTAAAAATTTCTAACCACTGATATTGATGAAAAGCAGCAAAAAAATGATTTTTTCTATCTTCTCCCTCTTGTAATGAACAGCAATGAAGAACTGCAGTTAAATGCAACAGTCAAGCTATGATCTCAGCTATTAATACTCATAATCAGTGATTACACAGTATTAAGTATTGTCATTACAACATAATTTTGTGCTGTTAGGTCTCAGAATATGCTGCAGAAAATCTTTAGAAAGTCAAATGAATAAGACCATACAAGAGTCTGATTTCTTTATTTCTTTTTAGCTATTTAGCACACCAAAATAATTTCTCTCACATAAAATTTTAAATATGAATTTTAGAGGAAGATAATGAATAAGAGCATTAAACAATATGAAAAAAATGCTAAAATAATCTCACAGTATTATTGTAATAGTTATATAAGCAATATTAATTGACTCCCTTGGACAATAAGATGTAAATGACATTCACATTTTAATTTATCCAAATTATTAATTAAACCCTCCCTTTAGAGTTTTAAAATCCAGCTCATTGTTTTCAAGTTTCTCTTCATCTGAGTAAATCCCAGTTTTGATTTTCCTTGGTCCTTATTATCTCTTCCTCAAATCCTTAATCAAGCTCACTTTTTCAGAACTTTCCAAATTGACTGACTAGGCCATGATCAAACACATTTGCTTGCCCTACCACACACATATTCAACACTTCCAAATAACTTATGTCTTTTCAGAAGTACCCCAGTATCTTTTCACAGATCCTGTAGTTTACAAGCTTAAGGAGCAGAATAAAATTGAAAAATAACACAAATGCTTCACAGAAAAATCGTTCTTTCTAATGCTCTAAATAAATATGCATATATATTAAAGAAAGAATATCCGTATGTCATTCTCTTCATAATATTTCATCAGTATTCTTTCTGATTTTCAGATGTCTTTTTCTTGCTTTCATTTTTATTGCAGAGAAAGGATTGCTCTAAGAAGTTCTGGTGCTTTTTTATATTAATCTACTTTTGACTTTTGTTGATCAGCCACAAAACCGTGATAAGCCACAGAACTCAAGTTCATCTCCTGAGAAGATTCTTTCGCCGATCAAACCTGTTTTCTCCAGGTGGTAGTAAAATTTTTTCTATTGTTTTCTCATTTTTAATAGAAGGTCACCAGTATTTGATGATCCTCCCCTTCTACACTTTGAATACTGATGCAGTTTCATGCACTGTTAGTTGATGACTTGCTTCTGTAAAGGTAAGGTCCATGATCCCATCCACTGCCCTTTTCTTCTTTTCCCATCCTGCTGTCCTAGGACAGCCAGTTATTTGGTCACCCAGTGAACTAAGAAGAAAAGTAACTCTATCCTAGCTGAAAACAGGCCACGAATCTTTGGATGGAAATAATTGAGAAGTAAATTTCACTCAATAAACATAGAAACATTAAAAAACTCCAAAACTTAAGTAGGTTATTAATTAAAAATAAATAAATAAATGTTAATCAGTCCATATTGTTCGAAAATAATTTCAAAAATTATTTCTAGATAATTTTTTTAAATACCTTTAATTAAAAGGTCATTACAGTAGGAAAATGTCTCTAAATAGTCAGAATATACCAATTACTACCTGTAAAAATCCAACAAATAATAACGACAATTAATCTCGTGTACCACATAATTAGCATTCATCATTGATATATTTTTAAATAGAGAGACAAATAATAAAATAAGCCTATCCAGGTGTCAGTTCACTTACTTCTTTTTCCTATTTCTTCAGTTTCTTTTGCCCTTCTCCTTGACTCCACTTACTAGCTTTCATCAGCAAAGCTTACTCACTGTGCCAGTAATACTAAATAACACCTATCACCATCAGGCAATTCAAGGATGTAAACTAACTAAAGCTACCAGAAATTCACAAATAACACATTGCCTACCTAACCAAGAACTACTTCACAAAAAATATCCCTAAAATAAAAGGAGGTAACTATGGGTTTTTGAAATTCCTTATGCAACAGATTCATTTGAGATGGAGAATTAAACCATGATTAGCATGTAACACTAGAGAAAGACTATTCTTACTTAAGGATAATAATGGGTCCCTTATTCTGATTCTATAGCTCTGGTTATTGACAGGGAAGTAAAAAGAGGTTTTTACCAAATACAACTACAAACAACCCTTAAGAATGTTTGCCAGTTCTTCTACAGTTGCTGTCATGGTTGTTAACTAATCTCAATTCTACCACTCAGGGTAGGCACAGCTGCAATCTGAATAGGATAGCGGGGGCTGGAGAAAAAAAGATGTGCTGCCACATGGCCTCAACTTTATCATATAAAGGAGAAACATGCATCACCATCTGGTTCTAATGATGGGGCCAAAAAAAGGCATCATGCTTCTTCAGCAAACTTCTCTCTGTTTCTCTTGATTTGTTATTGACCTTGGATAAGTTACTTCAATGTCTTTGCAACTCTGTTTCCTTGCCAGCAGAAGAGGGATGATAACACCTACTGTATGTTCTTCTGATAGTGTGAGGTTTACTTAATACAAGTGAAGCAGAAATGTATTTATCAGCAGTTATATGCCTCTCATCACCATGGTGTGAGGAATCTGTTCAATATTGAAGGTAAATCTGAAGCTTACATTGCTTTGCACATGATAAAAATACTGGCAGAGCTAAGGTGCAGGCAAGTGATGATGTATAATGCCCTTGCCACCTTCGAAGGCTGCTGTGATCAATACAGACTGAAGGTTGCATGTATTGTAAACTTGGCTGTGTTGCAAGATTTATTCTACATTTATTTCTTGATAGGTACCTGAGGTGAAAAATACTACAAAAGTCCTAGGCACTACATCAAGTAGTGGGGATCTGTATCCTAGAATTTTGAATCTGAAAAATAGTTTCTGCAAAGATGTTGAAAATAAATATCATAAATAAATAAATAATTTCCCAATATTTTGATAAATAAATAAATATATTTATTCCATAAATTCCAAAGATCAACTCCTCATCTAATGTAAATGAGTTCTATTTTACTTCACCCCAGAAAAGCATAAAATGTATCGAAAGTGTCAACTGCTGACATGAGCATCAATAAATTCTTGGGCTATTACCCTTAAGATTCCAAACGTGTGAAAATCGGGAAGGATTTGGGTAAAGTTTGAATCAATCTCTAATTTGAAGACCACAGTCAATTTGCATAGTCACTATTGTACAATCACTGCAAGAAACTAAGGAAATATTCTCTGGGGTTTTTTGATGGTATGGTATTTCTTAAATAGTATTAGGGACAAATAAAGTAATATATCATGTTTGCAAAAGTAAAAAAGGACTGGCATTCTCAAGATCAAACAATACTTATCCACCTTTACTTTTCATAGATGCTTTTCATAGAGATTATAAATCATAACAGAATCCTACATTTGGCAGATAAAACCTTTTGGACACTGCTCATGTGTAGTACATCAGTGAGATAAAAATAGGATACATCTGGTTGTCAGTCTTAAATAAACTCTTGTAAACTTTAACCTTTCAGAAGCAATTCTGCTGTTCTGTTTTGAGATATATTGGGGGAAAACCATTTCAGCAAGTAATAAGGCTCAGAACAACAGATTTTAATACTGTATCTTTTAACATTACCATTGCAACCAATGTGCAGTTGTAGAGTAAGATTTTTCAGCACAAAGACCATGTCAGACTATCCTTGCTCCCATGGGAATGGTGTTATGGGACTCTGTTTAATCTCCTGTTTTCTTTTTTGCCTCTTCCAGGTTTTAACTCTGTTTAAGAATTTCCCTTAATCCTAGCCTCTAAGAGTAAATGGTACCATGCTCCTAGAGGGAGCATTTGCTAAAAGCTCATCAGCTTTTCTCTCTTTCATGAAACAAGACTAGTGGCAACTACTGGTTTTTATTGTTGTTTTTACATCCTTTTACTGATTTTGTTGCTGTTTCATAGGAACAAAACCATGCTTTGCATATAAATAAGTTTCTGTACAAAATCACCCTCACCAAGTTATCAATGTTGTGTATTATTATAATAGAAGATTTCTTACAAATTGTATTGAAACTAGGGGAGAGTGCTTAATAAGAAAATAAGTCATTTAGAAAAGGGAGAAACAAATCATGTGTTCCATAATATTAACTCATTTACGTCACTTTGTACTCATACATTTAAAACAAGCTTCTTTTATTCAATTTCCCTTCAGGTCAGCACTCTGCCTCTCTGAGCCCACAGCAGAGATTGCATTATGCCAGGCTTTATATTTTGCACAGGTATTGGACTTTTAGAGGAGCTTAATGTTTAACTACATTCAGCTATTAATTTCCCTGAAAAAAACAATACTTGAGACTATAAATTTGTGTCAAAATGCATAGGTTACATTCTCTTGTTTACCTTTATATCACAGTAAATTAACATGCATATGTGTTGAAGCTCTAGCTGGTGACCTCTTCAAGTTAATAAAACTTGACATTTTAATAGGATAAAGAAATATTTTATTTGTACAGTGTGGAGTATTTTACCAGTGATCTGATGTGATTTTGTTAGATATTTGTTCTTTATATAGTAGAGGCAGAACTCATGAGTGCTAGATGACTTATTCTGCTGATTCATTGAATACTTGCTATAATTTAAAGGTCAGGGCTATCCATTAAACTTATCAACATGGTGCAAGATACTTTAAATCAAAAATGTTCCTGTGTGAACTTCATTAATTCTATGGCATGAATACTAGAACAATAGTAAGACAAGTCAATGCTCCAAACTGATAGATTACCGCCAGTGACTCTTATGACTACAGACCTTCAACAGACTGGAGTCACAGGTAGTCCACAAAAAAAGTAAGTAGGTAAATTTTCATTGGAACTTATAATTTATTTCCCACTAAATAATATCATTAGGAAAATTAATTCAAAAATTGGTTCCAGGACTCTGGAGTATAATCCCATTATTTTATTGGAACACACAGTAGATCAGAGTAACACAATTTAGACCTGATTCAGCTTTCAGTTTGGTTTTGTGAGGTGATTTAACTAAGACATTTTGGTTGAACCAGTATAGCAAATATGTACCTAATACCCAAACCTGATGTTATTGAGTTCACAGACAATAATGGATTGGTCATGTATTACTGTGAACCTTTCAAAGATGCTGTGTTTTTATTTCTTAGGAGAGTTAGAGAACATCTAAATAGACATTATGGAAAATAATATTCTTAGATATACAGTCATATGTAGCAACTATGTTATATAGCCACGTAGAAGAGAAGACTGGATGTCAGCTTCATTTATACTGTTATATTAATCTTCTATATAATACTATTATTTGTTATGATTGTCCTAAGTGTCTAAATCAATGCTGAAAAGGCTACATATGGTTTCTTTTGGTTTTGTTGGGGTTTTTATTTGTTTGTTTGTTTTGTTTGTTTGTTTTGTTTTTTGTAATTGAGATTTTAGAAAATATAGGTGGAGCTCCAAGCAGCATGCAAGCAACAAAAAATACATTGACAATTGCAAGTCCACTGGCAATGTTTATTTTTGGGTGACCTTTAAAAAAATATCTTCTGCCTTCAGGCACACACATGCTATTTGCACTAATCCTCTTAAGTTTTCCTTATGGCTCCAGTATGCTGCTGCTTACCCTACCACTTTTTGCCTTTGGGCCTATTTCTCTGTTTTAGATTTGTTTTTTAACTTTTGACAGTAGCTGCTAACAGGGCAAACTTTTCCCACAAAGTTTACTAGGACTGTGCAGTTGATTTCAAAAACTCAGGATTGGTTTTATGGAGTACAGCCTGAGAATTAGAGGAAGGCATCCCAAAGCAGCCTTGCAAATGAGTTGTTTGGTAGAGTGCAGACTACAAAAGGGATAGGAAATTCTATCAAAAGCGATTAAGATACTCAAAGAACATTTAGGCAAGAATGGATTTTTTTGTATTTTTATATCTACTCTCTTAATTTTATCAAAAAGTTGTTTTCTAATAATAAGAAAATAACATTCAAAGTTGTTTATTAAAGAATAAAAATTAAATAATTTTTCATTGACACTACTTTTATTCCCATGGAGTGTATTTTTTCAGAGTTTTTTTGCTTGTAACATGTAAATTTAACTACAGTTAGTTGGAAATATCCACCCAGATAATACTGTTAAAGAAATATACACCCAGAAAATACTGTTAAAAAATGCAGTTAAAAAATACTACTAAGAAATGTGCAATGCACACCTGCACACCAGAAAGCCAGATGTATCCTGGGCTGCATTAAAAGCAACATGGCCAGCAGGCTGAGTGAGGTGATTCTCCCTCACTACTCTACTCTCTTGAAACCTCACCTGGAGTACTGCATCCAGCTCTGGGGCCCCAGCATAAGAATGATATGGACCTGTTGGAGGAATTTGCTTAAACCATAAATTGTCTTTTCTAGATGAAAGCAAAGTTCCAAATTCAGTTTGCATTCCTTGGTTTTGGTACTTTTATCTGTGAATTACTCATTGAAGACAGTTTGAGCTAGATCTAGAAAAAGTTAGGAATGCCCAAGAGTGAGATGCAGTTTAGATATTGTCAAGCCTGTGTTAGGAACAGAGAAACTTGATTAATTATCCAGACTATGCAGAGGAAATGCTGAGTACCTCAATATGTAGATTAAACTAAAGTCACATTCAGTGTGCAAAAACATACCCATTCGGAAATTGTTAAGACTGGATCCAATCTTAAATATCAGCCTTCTATTATTTTAATGAGAAATCTATTTACTCATAATACCTTAAAATCATGAAGATAGTTGTCTGTGTTTTTTTTTAATTTGTGTCTTTTCATTGATTGATCAATTTAATTTTGATAAAACAAATCTTCAGTAAATTTGTATTCAGTACAATTAATTGTGTAATCTTATTATGTTTTTTTCCACAGAGAAATATGACAACTTAGCTGTTGTGTGACAGCTTGAAAGTAATTAGACCTCAATCCAAGCACTAGCCACCCTCTTGTTTCTGTAAAACTAGTAGTAACTTACTCATCTTTCAGATTCCTGCCCCTCTATTAAATCGGATTTAAATCACTCAGTGGGTTCATACAGATGAAACAATCCCCTTTGCCATTACTGAAAACCTAAGTGATATTTAGGCACTTAGGGTACGACCAAGATTTGTCTCCCACATGGCACAGGTGAACAGCATCAGTATGTTTATTTGAAGCTTTTCCGCAGTGGTCAAAGGGCTAGTCACAATTCTCTGTGTGAAATAGTCTCAACTCATGAAGATTTAAAGAATGCCCTAGAAACTGGTATATGCCTTGTTTCATTCTCTTTTCTTTCTCAGCAAATAGTGGATAGATGGGTTGTAGCAATGGCCTGCAACTGAGTGCTATTTAAACCTGAGATTTAAATATGATGGTTTACGTGTTGTCAGGAGTGAAAGAATAAAAATCTCTGAGAGCAGGAGAGCAAAAGGCCATTTGCCTAATAACATGAAAGAAGGTCATGAAGGAAATGAAGTTTCACCAAGTCGGTAGGGATGCTACTATAGATGCTTCAAAAACTCTATCCCTATGTTAGAGTGAGTTGGAAAATAGAGGGTACAGGTACGAGAAAGGAAATATGAGACATGTAACTGGTTTTATTTTGGGGAGATGGAAGAACCAGGAATCAAGGTAGAAAGCATAGCACTTGAACATATGAGGTTATAGGTCAGGACACCTGAAAACAAAGAAATGTAGATTCTCAGAAGTTCAGCCACTGGTGGTTTTAAAGTTCCCTCTCCTAAATTCATTCTCTAGCACATAGTAAACCGAACTTGCATGAGCTGTTTTCCCAATTGCAAGGCCTCACTTTTAAACCTATGAAGCTTTGTGAAGCTTGAAAGAATAAATGTAGAACCCTCATAAATCTGTCCAAACTAGTTGATATGAAATATATTTTTTAAAAAAATACTATCAAATAAACTATGTTTTTCTGTCAAAGTAGGCTGAAAAAAACCCCAGAAAATCCAGAGTTCCTTTCTTTGAAGTAGATGTTCCAGCTGTAAATATATTTAGCTAAGCTCAGTCCTCAGCACTCTTTCTAACCTCATAAATCTTGAATTCTTTCCTGCATAGTGACAAAGATTCTATAGGAGAAATGAAGAGTAGTCCAAAAGACATGAATAACTTATAGCCTGACAGTTATGGCACTTAAAAGTAAGTGATAGTTTGTAAAGAGCCAGATTCTGTCAGTGTGTATTAGTCATGCCCTAAGAACACCTCTCTGATTGAGTCTTTGCCTTTGTCAAAGATTGCTGTGTTCAATGCCCTTTCCAGATGAAAAAAAACTAAAATCTTTAACTTCCTAGGAATATTTTTATCAGAAGACTACTACTCAGGCTGAATGCCGCATTGTGGATATTTAGTTACTTAATATTGTTAGACAAGAAAAAAAAAAGTAAAAAAACCTCCAAAAAACCCAAGCAAAACCAATACCCCCATGAGAGACTGAGATGTTAATGGTTAATGGCTCAAACATTGGTAAGATCACCAAAGGACTCTATGACAAACTGTGTAAAGAAGCAACTGCTCACCTTCGTCCAAGGAACCCAAACCTCCCCACCTGCCCTGCCCCACCCCACCCCAATATGCCTTGGTGAATTCCAGGAAATTTGGATGGTTAAATTAAGCCACATGATGGGAACTTGAGATAAGATAAACATTGTTCTATTGTCTAATTTTTTCAGGTCAAAAGAGTATTAAACAAGGCTGGAGTCAGAAGAATGTTATCCACAAGGAAAGCCAACTCAGCAGTTATCTTGAAAATCAGCCCTGTCTGGGTCTGGCAAGGGGAGGCCATAACCTGCAACCTCACTTCTGAGGCCTCCCATCAGAAGACTGCACATGATCCACAGTGCTGCAGAAAACAGTGTAAAACTCCCTCCACACAGGGGAGGTTCTTGGACATTCCCAGATATACCTGAATGTGTATTAACCCATTGAACTCTATGTTTCATGGGCTTCCCCCACCCCCCTGACAGATCAAGATGATGACCATCACGTTGACCAACAGACATCTAAATTGCAGAAATCCAGAGCAATCCTGTCTCTGGATCCATGGGTGGTGATATCTTTCTAGTCTTATCCTTTCTTTCTCTTTCTTTCTTTTCCTTATATATTTTCTTAAGTAATATTTTTATGCTTTTATTTTGTTACATTACTATAGATATATAATAACAAAAATGGCTACATACCTGCTTTCCACTGCAACCAAATTGTTCTAAAATAGACTCTACATAGATATATCTTTATAAACACTGATATTCAGTGTTATTTCACTCTAATCTGCCTCAAGGGATCTATTAACAAGAACCTGGTTACCCTCGCCTTTAGGGTCGGGTCATAACAACACCAAACAAGCATCAACAGAAAAAGGACACACAAGGAGGGGACATAAACGTGTCTAATTTCTTGATTATAGAAGTCAGTGAAGAGGTATGGTCTTCAAATAGGTTAGACTAAGGGGAAAAAAAGAGCCCAAATGTCTTATTTACTTTCTAAATGCTCTACGTATGATGTTTTACACAAATGGTACTTAAGAGACAATTCTTTTGTGGAGAAATCTGGACCCTAGATCAAGAGCTGGGAAAAGGGCATAGACATGACAGAGGAAGGTACTTGTAGTATGAATGGGGTAGTCTCTAGCTGCAATTTTCTGTACTGAGTAGCTTCTGACATGTTTTTTTCTTAGATTCTGTTTTTTTTTTAAGAAAACAAGGCTTAAATTTTCTTTGCATCATCACATCATCTTTCCTCACTTCCCCATCAATAACTTTGCAATTGATCAATTTCATTTAAATGTTGCAGAGGCCTCAAAATGAAAAGAATTTCAAGAAAAAATTGACAGCTTAATAAAAATTAAATACTTTATTGGGCTGGCTTATCAGCACACATAGTCAGGCTATCAGTCCCAGCAAGCAGATTTCTGAACTCACAAATACAAATAATCTCTGTCACTAGGAAAAAGAAAGTCAGTAAGTTAGCAAGTCAGCATTTTTGTAAAAGAGCTGGAAAGAATGAGGGGAGGTGGCAGAAGTTCTGAGGTCAAGTTGTCATGGGCAGTATTTTAAAAGGGAACATAAAACACCTATGTATGAGTTAAACTTTGTTGCTGCAATTATCACAGAAGAGGTTGCTTTGCAATGCCATTTAAAGGGCAAACCTACACAGACAGAAATAGATAAACTTTTTAGAGTTTACCCCCAAGCTTATCAGATGCTGTCTATGAAGCTAACACATCTTTCCAGACTACAACTGACTCAGAATATAAGCAAGATGGGGTGGGTTGTCTTGGTTAATGGACAAATTCCTATCTAGTTGCTCAGTCACTCCACATCCTCAACTGGGTAATAATTTACACTTTGTAAAAGCAAATAATTAGTGCTTTTATTTGAATATTCAACTGTTTGCAAGCTCTTTCATGAGCATTGTGTTTTGTACATGTTCAGAGTGCAATATTGCCTTGCACAGTTAGTTTACTCTTCTTATATAATGGGGGGAAAACAAAAACCTCAACATAAACCCTTAAAGATTATTGAATTTAGGTGTGTTTAGACTGTGTGATTCTAACCTTCTATTAACCATGAAAAAGTTTTTGAAATCATGTCTGTGCTTTTTCCAGTGTATTCATCACTCAGAACCAATTTACCAGTTAAACAAATTATAATGATGACTTCCCAAAAAACACAATCTTTGGATTACCTTCGGACTTTTCTTTCTAATCTGAGTGTCTTCTTTAAAGAGCATTGTCCTTGCTGCTCTGAGTTTTAAATGTAAGTACCTGATTTACTTAGACAAAAATAATGAAGCTACATTTGGAAGAATCATTTTGAAAGAAGAGGTGAAATGGAGTCGTGGAACTGAATTTAAAACCCATAGAAACCTGAGATTTATGAAGATGTTGATTCCATTTCTTAACTTTCTTATCATGGCCTTGTCTTGATGCATGGTTGCATAACTCTGGTAACACTGATTCTTTGGTGCTTTGTCTCAGATATTTTTCTACAGAGGTAGACAGTAGAAACCATAATCAATACCGTCTCTCTCAATATTAACTTAATGCAAAATTCTAGTAAAAGTTCACAGTATGACAATGCTTGCAATATGTCTTTCTTGGTTCACTGGGGAGCTATGAAGTAATCCAGGAGAAAAGATGGTGCAGAGGTGGATTAGAATTGGCAAATTTTCTTTTCAGAAGAATGTCATAGTTTAAAAAACTCTCATGTCTGAAACGGAATTTTGATGGGAGAAAAATATATCAAAACTCTGAGATGTTATTGATCTACCTTCTTCAGAGCAGAAACATGAACCTTACAGACACACAAAGCTCTGTGATGCTTGGTCTTCCAGACATCTTAACTATGTTTCAGAACTCTGTTATGCATCTTTTTTTCCCCTCCAATAAGGTGTGAAAACAAGTCTTAAAATACGCTATGAGATTAATTTCCCCTTTTCTAGGCAACTATAAATATTAATCCCTAGCCTATGCTCTAAAACCTCTAATGACTGAGATAATACTATTTGTATCTAAATGCAGATCTTTTGTAGGCTGTTGAGTAGCATTCAAATTAGTAGCAGTATTAAAGCAATCCTATACTAAAATCCAGCAAATTACTACTCTTTTAGTACTTGCTTTATGTGCATAGGCCATTTCAAACCTCAGTTTAGGAAGAGAAAGACAATGTGTGTAAAAAACACAGTAATTTTTCCATTTTAGGATTTTTTTTAGGAACCTAACTTCTTCCTTCTTACTCACTCTGCCCTCTGACATATGTGCTATTATTCAGCAACTGTTGTATGAAATCAAATTGGTTAAAGAACAAACAGCTAACTATTAAAAAAAAAACTATGTATTTTATTGTGATTTTAGTACTCAATCAGTTATATTAAATGATTCATTGTATAAATGAAGCATCTGTTTCAAAGTAGAACCAACTAAATCCATAATCATATGTGTCAATATAAAGCACAGTCTGAAAACTGATGCATGTGCTTGTGAAAAAAGCTTACCTTGATTCTTCTTATCAAATGATTGTGCGAGGCACAAGATTTTAAATTTTTTAGCACTGAAAATTGGATTACATGGAACAAACATAAATTTGTACAAGCTAAGGATTAGTTCATGAAAATCTCCATGATTTTAAAGCTATAATACTGCATTGATAACACCATTTGTTGTGTGTGTATGTGTCTAATAACATTCTAACTGTACTGAAAATATTTGTGGTTCTGTGATGGGTTCACCTTGGCTGGCCATCAGGTGCCCACCAAGCCACTCTATCACTCCTCCTCAACAGAACAGAGGGACAAAATACAATGAAAAAGGTCATGATTTGAGATAAAGACAGGAAGTTCACTCACCAATTACCATAATGGTAAAACAGATTTGATTCTATTTAGTTGAATTTATTCTAATTATTAAGAACAAACCTAAAACCTCCTACCCCCTCACAGCTCACTTCTTTCCAGGTTCAACTTTTCTACCGACTCATCTACCTTCTCCCCCCAAGTAGCTCACGAGGATGGGGAAAGTAGGTTGTGGTCAGCTCATAAGGCTTCATACCTTTTGGTCCTTCCCCCTCACACTTGTACCCTGCTACAGTTTGGATCCCTCCAGTGGGATAGAGTCCTTCACAAACTGTTCCAACATCTCTCCTTCCCACTGGCTGCAGCGCTTCAAGAACAGCTCCATAGTAGGTCCCTTCCATGGGGTGGAGTTTAGAGTCCTTTAGACTGTTCCAGTGTGGATCCCCTACAGGTCACAGTTTCTTCCAGAAAACCTGCTCTAATTTGTGCTCCTCTCCGTGGGCCTCATGTCCTGTCAGGAACCTGTTCCCGTGTGGGGTCTCTGTGGGCTGCAGCTTCATTTGTGGATAATGTGGTCCACTGTAGGGTCCTCCACAGACTGCTGGTGGATATCTGCTCCACTGTGGTCCTCCATGGGCTTCGAGAGGACACTCTGTGTCACCATAGTCTTCTCCATGGGCTGCAGGGGAATTTCTGTTACAGTATCTGAAGCACCTCCTCCCTCTCCTTCGTCTCTGATCTTGGTGCCTGCACAGTTGTTTCTCTCCTATTTACTTAATCCTCTCTCAAAGCTGCTGCACAGCAATTTTTACCATCTCTTTAAAATATGATATCACAGAGGTGCCACTGGCACAGATAATGGGCTCAGCTTTGATCGTGTGTGGGTCCATCTTGGAGGCAGCTGGAGCTGACTCTTCCTGACACAGGGACAGCTCCTAGACTCTTCTTGTAGAAGTCACCCCTGTAGCCTCCCTGTTACCACAACTTTGCCATGTAAACCCAACAAAGATTCTAAAGGTTTACACTGTAAAATTGAAATTCTTATGCAATACTTAAAGCTACTCAGAACAGAGTCAATCTGTCATCAATCCACTGCAAAATCTGGCTCATACCTTCATAGAGATATGACCAACTATTTTATGTCTTATTCACATATCATTCAAACATGATGATCTTTTGCTCTTTTGAATATTTGCATGAATTTTCAGCAGTGTTTTATAAATCTAATAAATAACTTTTCTGCAAGGGGTATCATGGAAGAATACTGTAATGGGTATCTGTTTTCCAAGAAAAAAAAAATATTGAAAACTATTGTCGACAAGAACATCAATTCACATATTAATTCTGACACATTCCACTTCTGAAGATATACTTGGTTGACTTGGATTGTATTTGGTTTTCAAGGCCAATCTTTAGGAAAGACAGCTATATTTGTGGGAAAAATGATAGTATCAAAATAATTTGTTACAAATTTTTACTCTATCTCAAATTCTCTTGAGGATCACAGTAAGATAAATATTCAGTTTAAGATCCAATAAACTATTCAGTTTGGCTCAGCTCTAGAAAAGAAATGAATTAAAGCACGTTTCATCCAGCTGAGAGCAACATACACTAAATGAATTTTAAAAGTCTTCTGTTTCCCAGGTACCAAACACTGTAGGAGGATGCCAGAAACATATAGGTTATTTCATACTGAAACTGTTCCTTTAGAACTCCCCTCTGGTGGTTCACCAATTACTTCTGGGAATTCAAGTATAAGATATGTGCTTCCCTTTGCTTACTACCAAATTTTTTATGCTAAAGCACTTAAATTAGAGATTAAAACATTTAAAAACTATGGAATCAAAACAAGCAGACAAGCAAAAAACAAAACCCCAGGTGAAAAAACAAACAAACAGAAAGAGTCAAAAGCCTTGGATAACACTCTCGTCTTTCCTTCTAAACAAGAATATGTGAAAAAAACCATCAGTGACTCTTCATGTTTAAAATTATATTTGATTTAATTGGAACAAGATAATTAAAAAAAAGTCTGAACTGCTGGATGAGAAAGATAAAAAAAGGTTGGAAAATAAATCTTTTTTTTCCTTCCCACTGCATTTCTGTAGTTCGAAAGTATTACTTCCACCCCTTTGCATATAAATTTCCTCTTTCTCCTCTGGATTGTTTTTCTGCTGCAGATCCCCTGATTACTGTCTTTCTTCACCCATCTGTCCCTACCCTCTGCTCTAAAAAGTTCTCATCAAATCATGATCATTTTTTTCTGTTGAAACAGCAATGTCCTTGTCCTTCCTTGTTTCCTGAGGTTTCAGTCTGATAAAATGTGCTGTAGCAAAGATTATACACAATGCCAATCATCACCTCTCCTGCTCAATGACACTCAACACTATATGCTTGGTCTCTATAATACCTAGGAACAGACTGCATACTTTTAGTATTTGCTATAGATTGGGATTTACGTATTTTGATGTATCTTATCCCTTGTTATCACTTGTATTATCTAGCAGTCTCAATAGGAATGACAATGGTAATAAGGGCTCTGTTCTGTGGCCTTGAAACAGAAACAAATTGAAGTTTTGCAGCACTATCAAAAATGCTCTGTTTTTTACATTCTCTTTTGGGATCCTTTGTTTCAGTAATATTCGCAACTTACACTGTTGTGAGTGATTTTTTCTGGTTATCACTGATCACTGAAGATGCTTTTTCTCCTGACCTCTATAACATTAGCTCTCAAATTGATTTATGAAGCTTTAGTGGATGTATAACTTGTTACCCTTTGGCCTCCTTGTGGAAATTGCTAGGAGTGTCGGCTTTGTGTACAAATGCTGCAATGACCTAGTTATATGGATCTGTGCAACTTCAGTAAGGAATATCTTAGGTAGTTTTTTTGAAACTACCTCTAACTTACAAGGTTATAGTAAAATGCAAATAACATGTTTATTTACAGCATCTGATAAAGGCCATAGTTAGAGATGCTCCGAAAAGACAAGTGAAGGAAAATCAATTCTTAATTTACACTAACATGTAATAAAACAGATCTGTTTGGCTGCTCAGTACCTCATGTTTTAAGTTGCATTTGTCAAGGAGAATAACATCTTTACAAATCCTCCTGGCTTTAACAGACAGTTTTATATTGAGTACTCTCAGTATCGCATTTAGATTGAAAACTTTTCCTCCATCTTTCTCTTTATCCACCTTCTCCTTTCCAACTTGTAGGATGTGTGTTATCCTATTTCCATGGAAGGTGGCAGCTGTGAAAACTCCTTAAAAGAGAGAAAAAAATCACTATTCAATAGGGAATATTCCAGACATGTTGTATTAGTCTTTTTACTTGAAAAAAGAAAGTAAAAAAAAAAAAAGTTATATCATACGATTTACAAGAGTGAAAGTTCATTGTTTTTTTTCCAAAGAAAATGAGCAATGCATTTTTTCCAAGAGACAGTTTCAGGTATAAGCCTTGAATATGCACCAGGGCTTTCTCCTGGAAAATATTCCTCACAGTCAATATTTATATTGGCTGATTGACTCTGTATGGCAAATCCTCTTTTTACATGTTTGCTGATTCACTGATTCAAGAAAGGTTCAGTAGTGAACTTAGGAACTTGACTCTGTAACATAGACCTCATTTTGGAGGTAAATTGTTCTGAGGGTTTATCCTTGTGATAGCATAAAATTCAGCCCACACTGTCATGGTGTAGATGTAGTAAGTCTCTCTTCCACTTGGTAAATCAGAATTTTTGTAGGACAATGACTGATATTTTTATGTTTTAGACAGTGTAATGATGCCCACAACCAGTTGTAATAACCCCTTCTAGTTATAAATATGGCTAAACTATATTATTTTTTCCTTTTCTGCAGAATATTTTTTGGGGGTTGGGTTGTTTCGGTGTCTATGCTATTTTGTTCGTTATTAAAAACAAACAAACAAAAAACCCACAAAAAAACCCCACAAACAAACAACAAAAAAAACAAACAAAAACCAACCAAACAAAAAAACAAAAAAAAAAACCAAAACAACAGCAACAAAACAAAAACAAAACAAAAAAACCACAAACCAAACCTTTTTCTTTAACAACAAAGACAAAATCCCCTGTAAAAACCCAAACAAACAACCCCAGAGCAAACACATCCACACAAATACAAAAACAAACCATGAGCAGCTGCCTGGACAAGGCATTGTAGGTTATTGCCCATTTCTCATACTTATAGTATAAGATCTTTGAGCTAAAACCTCTATTTTGTTTATGTGTGTGTGTGCACAGTTCCTAGAACAAGGGATAGTGGTCTTGATGAGAGTTATAAACACTATAACATGTTGAACTGAACTGCAGAGAAGAAGAGGGGAATCCATAAAATACAGTTTGCAACTCTTCTCTTTTCAGGAATTATGCAGTACTTCTTTCTTTGGCGTCTGTAATTACGTAAATCTTAAGGATTAAAAGCTTGTATCTTTCTGATCAGAATGAGACACCAAGTCTCTTTCTACAATACTAATAATTAAAAAATAAGTGGGTGGATGATTAACATGTTTTAAAGTTGATATTTCTGAAAATCAACCTACAGATTTAGATTTTGTAGACTTTTAAAGAGCCTGGTACATAAAACATCTCATTGAATAGATAAGGCAAATTTTGATCTTATCCACATAGCAAATGACTACACGGACATCAGTTGTTATACATCTTAAAAAAGAAAATCATAATTTCCCTAAGAAACTGATGGAACTGCCATAAATGTATTCCAAGAAGCTATTCATAATTATTTCTCAGAAAAACATAACAAGTTTATGTTTATTTTTGTTTTTACATTCATTGACAGAGCTTGTAAACCTTGAACATCCTGAAAACTAGTTTATACAGCTCTTTTCCTGCAGAAAAACAAATCCAAAACCAAGCAACCAAACAAAATAAAAACCCCAAACGCACAGACAAAATAGAAATGCATCCATAATGAATCAGCATAGTATCTCCTGGAATTTCTTAATTTCTCATCATGTCCTGAAAAATGTAATTTATGTGGGATTTTAGGTAAATATGTAGAAAATACTTTGTCTAAATGTATGAATGTGCCTATCTAGTTTTATATGCAGTACTGGGATAGCACACACCCTTGCAGATGAACTGGATGTCTTAATGCTATCAAGTTTTCTTTTCTCTAAAGGCAAAACCTGTATAAGTTGTCATCATGAGGAAAACTGCTCCTTATGCTGAATTATGATGGAATAAAGTTTGGAATGAACTTTCATATAGTCAATACTTGTTTATTTTTATAGACAGTTGGTCCTTTGTGTAAAACCTAAGTGTAAAACTTAGGACATGGGTCCAGAGCTGATCTCAGAGGACAAAAAACAATTTCTCCTAGAGTCCCTCTGTGCTTCTTTGCTTTTTTTAACTGTGGAATTTTTGCCAGTTTTGACTGTTGCTTGACAAAGTAATCTTTAAGTGAATGAATGATTTTCTTAACATTTCTTATTCTTCCAATCACTACTGGAATACAAGTAGATATTTATAACAAAATTACAGTCTTTTTCTTTCCAAGTACACTTGCTTCTTTAGTGCAAAAATCATTCAAAAGTGATTTTAAAAGCTATAGTCTATTTCGTGTCACATATTTTTGAAGTAGTTATTGATGTATTTTACCAGTGCACAAAAAAATTGCAAGAACAGTCTTTTCTTTCAAAAGAACTTTAAGAATAAATGTCAGAATGATAAAAAGATTCTACTTTGCAATAATTTGAACAGTACTGATATTAAACTAGTCTGTAGGCAGTAGCAGAGCACAGTAGACATGTCATGGTTAGGAAGGGTACTCCCCAATTTAGTTCTCCAACCTAGACTCTCCAAACTATACTGTTGCTTCCTTGGCCCCATCTTCCACCCTGCCCCTTCCCCTATCCTCTCTCGCCCCCCACTGGTGTTTGGAGAGAATTAGAGGCAAAAAAGGCAAAGATCATGGGTTGAGATAAGAACAATTTACCTGAAACAGCAATGAGATAAGAAAACAAACAGTAACAGCAACAATGTTAATAACAAAAGTGTACAAAAGAGGGGGTGGTTTACATGCAAAATGCTCAGGTAAGTTAAGAATGGGGAAAAGTCAGGGAAGACTCCATTGTAACCATTGGCATCAGTTGATGGGCTGAACCTATTGGGTAAGATCCAAACTCTATGCGCATTGAATGATTACCTCAAACTAGCTTTTGATAGGAATTAGAGTTTGTTAGTACATTGTTTTGAATATGTTTTTGCAGTCAGATACTATCACTGGTGACCCTCAAACCTTAACCTGCCACAATTTTATTAATAAAGAATGCTATTCTGTAAACTGTTAATGCAAGTCCTTCAAGGGCACTAACAGTCTCCCATAGTGCGTAAAGGTGTGGAGACCCTGGAGGGGGTCTCTCTGTTGGCATGTGACCCTGAACAAGTTAGTCAAACTGCCCTCTGATCCAGTGGACCGTTGTATGGAGTCCCCAAAACAGGACCCTGACAGACTGGTCAGGCAGAATGGTCTCAGTTTTTCTGGGGTGCCGGCAGACTAGTAAAACATTAAAGATTTGGAGAAATTTCCCATTTTCATGTGACACTACGAAATATCAATCTGGCAGACTTCCACACAGATCTTAAAAATTTCAGATATTTAAAACTGGAAAAGAGTATGTGCACATGTACATTTATGTGTGTGTGTACATATGTTCATATATGTGTGCATACAGGGATGTCATATGTGATCCAGAGGAGACCCAAAACCAATACGATGTTATGCAAATAGACTCAAATTATTGCTTTTAACCTCAAAGCTAAAGAACAAATACTGTCCCTCTTTTATTTTGCAGTTTTGACATAATTCATTGTACTCCATCATTATTTGCCTAAGGAGGCTCACTGAAGTCAGTGGAACTGTTTGTATACTAACTGCCTCTGTGAACAGAGATACAGAGAATTTCTTGAACCATTTCTAAATTCAGAACTGGTGATAGTCTATGCCAGAAATAGACTCATTTCCACTGCTACATTTCCCAGGATTGTGTTCTGAATCCTTTCATGGTTAAAGGATTCAAGATTATTTCACCACACTCCCAAAACTTCCTTCTAACAAGAGGAAAAAGTCAACTATTGAACCACACTCAGCACTGTCTTTATTTCATTCTTTTGTTTTGAAAGAAATTTCATGTTTTTCAGTTTAAAAAGTTTTAAATTATATCAAAGGCATGAGGCAAAACCAGTAAGCACAGGAGAGGAAGTCACTTATAAAAAAAAAAAAAACATTTGTTTCTTCAGAAGGCTGGAGGGAAACATCCTTCTACAAAAATAAAGAGAAAGGCGATGGAGGAAAACCAGTGCTCAGGAGGAGTGTCTTGCTAACAAAGATTTTTTTGTGACCAGACTGAATTACAACTTTGAAATGAGACTAGTAAGGAGAGAGAAAAATGTGTTCTTTTAGAAAAGGGATATTGTATGGATTGGTTTTTTGATGTATAATGATCCATATTCTCATCCAGATGCTGAACTAAATTTTCTATATACACTATCATGTCCACATATATCAAAAAGCAAGGTGTCTGCTCCTTTCTATTTAAAACAGGAAAAAACTCATTAGATAACACATTAAACCTAATATGAACATATTTGTAGAAATCTCTACATGTACATGTATAGCTACAGTAAACGTTTATGTGGAAGTATGACAAATTAGACCAAAACCTTATTACTCTTTTTTTAATGAGAAATATTCTGGGTTATTTCGATACTTTATATAAGTTATGGAAATTACACATGCCAGCCACCATAACAGAGCTCAACTATCTTTCTGCTGAATCAATAAGCCAAAAGATGTATTCCACTATAGAAGTATTTTTTATTAATAGCACTACAGCTCAATATGGCTGTCTCTGAAGAGGGACCCTGAACAGAGAAATCCCTGGGCAGTTATACCCTTACAATCTGAGCTCCTCACCCGTCACACAAGGTTTAGGTCAATAATAATATTAGGGTCAAGGATTTTCCTGTCTTCATTGGGTCCTTTCATAGGTGAGTAATTTCTTTCCTTATCTCTAGGCTGCAGCTTCCTCTGATGATTGTACCTTCCTTATCTTCAGTCTGGAACAATCTCTGGGGCCTTCTTTACTTAACTAGGTAAAAAGGTAACTAGGTAACTAGGTGAAAGTTCACAGCTTGCAACCTAAGGGATCAGCAAAGTGAACTACTAAAGCCAAGCAAGTTATGCGAAAAAAGTTCTATATAAGTAGTATACCAAATCACATGGCATATGTCAAAAGGCTTTCTCTTTCTTGCATACAAATATACAATTTGTCGATAGAAAGACATATAGGAAGACTTCGTATAATTTATTAGGTGATTAACACTGACTAACACACAACTAAAAATCTTTGGACTGAGATCAGCAGTTCAGTGCTCTAAGAAAGAACTTTACTGTATTTGCAAGCCATTCTTTAACTTGGGTAGAGGAATTTTTGTACAAAATACAACATAGTTTCTGAATGTATCAGAAATTCTGAAATCCCTTGAAATTATGTATGATTTATATTGCTTCGGTACATTTTTCTTATGAAATTCTTCTGCTCAGTAAAAAACACATTAAATGAGGCCTTGCTTGGTCTAAAATAACAATAAAAAAATCCTAATTTACAAAACCAGCCATTTGTACTAATTAATCCACTAGGGAAAAGACCTCGTCTCCTACACATAAATAATACATATTTTAATGAAACTACAGGACACTGGAGAGAAGGAATTGCTTGTTTCTGTGTTTTGAGCACTTAGATTTTTTATTGAATCTTGATGTTTAGTTTTAGAAAAGGGTATCTTATCCCAGCAATATATTTTCTTTTTATCTGCAAAGAGATCCAAAAAGTATAAAATTTCAACCTGGAGACAATTCCCATTAAATCCAAACAGAATCTGAAACGTAATGGGATGTAAATGAATGCATAAAAACATAATACATGATGAAATGAAAATAAGAAAGCTAGAATACATCATCAGATATTTTCCTCACACTTTGCTGTGTATTCTTGACATCAGTGGAGTACAGCAGAACATAATTTTATTTTATGACTAGTTTAGACATGAGCATAAAGACACAGGACATATTTAAATCAATGTCATTTAACAGAAAAGATTATAATAATGTGAATTTATTAGGTAAGAAGAGACAAGATCAGAATCTTTCTAGTTTGCATTTTGTTTTTGATGACTTTATTAGACCTTGAGTAAGAAAATGAGTGACTTTCACACAAGTACTAGCTGCACACATTGCAGTCAATTTTGGCTGCTGAAGAGGCTCCCAAGTTCACCTGCTTTTATTCCACTGTGTGCTTTGAAGATTAAATTAAGAACTTGCATTGGGTCTTAGCCACATGTAGGAACTCATTAGATCAAAAATTTGGTGATGATATGCAGTGAGATTCTTTCTTATACAAAAAATTGCAAAATATTCTATCAGGCTTAAATCGAATGTTTGTGCATGATATTAAGTTTTGTCTCCGCAAATATTTTCCACTTCCCTTCCCAAACTTTCCCAAACCTTCCCAAACCTTCCCTTCCCAAACCTTCCCTTCCCAAACCTTCCCAAACCTTCCCAAACCTTCCCTTCCCAAACCTTCCCTTCCCAAACCTTCCCTAACCTTCCCAAATCTTCCCAAACCTTCCCTTCCCAAACCTTCCTTTCCCAAACCTTCCCTTCCCCAGCCTTTCCTTCCCAGACCTTCTCTTCCCAAACCTTCTCTTCTGTTGCATTCCAAAATTTGGATATGAGAAAAAGAAAACTGCTAGGTTTAAATAAAAGCCTTGGGCTAACAGAGACTGGGGAAAAACCTCCATCCATTGATGTCATGGGTTTGGAATGTCCTGCCCAAGCCCAGAGAAACCATGCCCTGATCTCATCAAACCTGTGCAGAAGATTTATTGTGTTTTATCTCTCCCTTTGTGTTCCCTAGATCCTGTGCATTCTGCAAACCTGAATACCTCTTTCCCCCATGTAATCCCCCTAAGATAAGATGGGTTTTGCCCTATGATGTATGTGTAAGATCCCAAATTTGTTAAGCTCTTTTTTCCCTTATGCCATCCCCTGAAACCCCCAATTTTAATATTTGTAATAGTTACAACCCCCTGTTGAATATGGAGATCCTAAACCCTTTAAATATGAACTTGTGAGTCCAATAAAGCATTCCAGTTTTCTGACTCTGCTGGGATCATATTACCTTTTTTGACCTCCACACCCTTCCCTTCCTAAACCTTCCCTTCCCAAACCTTCCTTTCCCAAACCTTCCTTTCCCAAACCTTCCCTTCCCATGTCTTCCCTTTTCTGTATTTGTAGTTTGATATAAAGAGAAAATTCTCTTCTTTTAGAGGAAAAAAAAAAAAGAAGCTATGGTCCAAGAAAAAGAAATTTTTTTCAATATCTCTTTCCATACAAAACTCTAATTTTCCTCAAGAATGTTTTTCAGGAATGAGAGCAGTTTCAGGACTTGTGCTTGCACTCAACCTTTTCAAAATTTCTTAAAGTGCCCAAAGCACAGTATTGACAATTCTATATCATTTACTTCCAAGTTGCAGGACTCAAATAAATAAATAAATAAATAATATATAAAATAACCCACAGTATTTTTTTAAAGTCACTCACTGCAGCACACAAAAAATACAATTTTTTAGTCTGCAATCAAAGAGTAAACACACATATTTTTATTGAGATTATATTTATTGGATAAAGTCTGGAGGATATATAGAATTTGTAAAGGCTATTTATAGCGCTGTCAATTTATCTTTGCAATAGAGCCTACTGATTTATCACAGCTATGTCAGCAATAATCTACTCCCAGATTTTCTAACACGGTCAGGACAGATGTACGGGCTGAATAGACCTTTATAATAAGTCAAAGTATATATATTTTGTAACCCCATTGATTAATGTTCTCAGATTCACATTCACAGCACCATTCTACATCTGAAAAATTCAAAATATAGTAAAATAGGTAAGATATTCGGCAGACTCCCATTTATAAACTAGCAAGTTTCTAAAGACTCACAGATCTGGTCTTTTAATCCATTTTCATGTGCGTTTCCATAAACTAAATTTTTCACATTATGGACAAGACTAGAAAAAGAAAATGAAGAAGAAGGAAACAAACAAACAAACAAACAAGCAAAAAAACCAAAAAGACATTCTTTATTTTTTTCACACAATACTGTCATTCTATTATATCTAATGTTGCTTTCAGGATCTAATTTTGCAGCATTCAAGGACAGAATAGGCCATGAAATAAAGAGCCTACTTTTACTCTCTTCAGTACACTCAAGGCATACAGCACATTTTCACACAGTGGCCAGTTCCAACACATACACTTGTTTCTGGCACACAGTGGCACAGTTCATGGTGGTACTACATGGTGCCCGGTAGACATTGAGAGACAAGTGCTTTGCACTGGCATGGATATTATTAATCATAAACACAGGTGACCTCTCTTGGACTAATGAGTGTAGAAGCCTTTGCGAAAAAGAAAAAAAGCATGATTTTAGAGCTCAGTTACTGTTCTTTCTAAGTTAGTCAGCAAAATTATATTTATCGTTAATCTGACACATTTCTTAGATAGATTTGCCAAGTGAACCTCTTGCTAGACTTTTACCAACTGTTGACATTTGGGTAGATTTAAACAAACCAAAGGCATTTTCTTCACACATTTAGGACAGAATCATATTCAACCCTTGCACAAAGGATCAAATATAATTGATGAGCTGGACTTCTCTTTCTGCACTAGTCCATTCTACATATTTTGCACTTGCTACTAAATGTGTTGTCACTACTTTTAAAGAGACTGATGATCCATTTGGAATTCAGAATGTGTAATATAAGCACAGAGTGATTTATATATAGGTATGAAGGTGACATATTATGCCCTGAGGCCCAAGTGCCTAGCGAGAGCGCTTAAAAAGGGGCAACCCATCTCTAAAGTTATCTAAGAGTGAACAGAGACCACTTTCCTTTTCTCAGATAAGATCTTTAATAATCTTCAACAATTTTTGAGAAGCAGACTAGACAAGGAAACCATGACAAATATAAAAATCATGTGAAGGTGACTTTGCAAACTGCATCAATCTTTCCTATACCACTAACTGCAAGAAACTTGATTTTTTGTCATTCCCTTTTCAGTGTTCTTTCTTTTTGTACCTTTTTTTTGAAAGCAGAGAAAGAGATGGTGAACAGTGCAACTTTGCTAAATTAAGCAAAAGAAAAAGCGCTTCTATATTTACATTTGTTTTGTCATATACTCCATTTAAAATCTAAAAGTGCAAACCACTCACATTTTATGCTTCACATCGCTGTCAGCTTGAGTATAGATTTGTCTATATTGATCTCCACGGCAATCAAGAATCATATTGAATATAGTCTGACTAGGTTAACAATTGACTTTGCTGTCAATAGCAACAACATATTATCTGCATACAACATGATGTGTTACCATTTACTGCCTCAACTTGCCTGTTTTTGGAATTTCTTGCCATTTTTGTCAAGGTTTCCATTACTGTATTAAATAAGACAAGTGAAAGGCAATCAATTGTTTACTGGTTTTTTACTAGATGGAAAAAAAAGAAATGGGTCTGAAGAAGTAGAAATTATGAAAATTATTAACCTTGCACTAACACTGCATGTACCATACATACAATTGCATTATATGTAGGATATTATATGTATTATATGTAGGATATTATATGTATTATCCTTCCCCTCCTCCCCAGCCCAACATCTCCATGAACACGTGATAATCTATTAGAATTAATAATTTTTATTATAAAATAAAAAAAACTGTATGTGAAATGTAGGAATTACGGTTAACACTCCTACTGTAGCTCCCATCAAACCATAGCATGTGCATCCTAGTTTCTAATAAGACAACCTGCTCCATTTCTTGCTTTTACTGTAAGCACATTCAGTTAAATCCTTAGGTATCTAAGGACAAACTGCAGAAATAGCATAAGGGGAATCCTGAGAAAAGAAAAAAAAATGCATATTTTTGACTCCAGGGCTTAGTTGTTGAGGGGATATGTAGACATCTTTTGATATTTATAGTTGAAGTGCTTCGTTTATCAAACATGGAAAATATACTCATGAAAACTTGTGGCAAGTGATTATTTTCCTAAAGTTGCTTGTCATATTGTTGTGATTTAACTCCAGTCAGCAACCAAGCCCGCATAGCTGCTCTTTCACTGCCCCACCACCAGGACAGGGAAGAGAATCAAAAGGATAAAAGCTAGAAAAGTCATGGGTTGAGATACTGACAGTTTAATAGTGAAAGCAAAAGCTGTGCACACAAACAAAGAAAACCAAGGTATTGATTCACTGCTTCCTATGGGCAGGCAGGTGTTCAGCCTCTCCAGGAGAGCAGGGCCCATCACATGTAACGGTGTTTGGGAGGACAAACACCATCACTCTAAATGTCCCTTCCTCCTTCTTTCCCCAACTCTGTATACTAAGCATGATGTCATATGGTATGAAATGCCCCTTTGGTCAGTTTGGGTCACCTGTCTCACCTGTTCCCCCAGCCTCCTGGACAGTGTGTCAGTATGAAAAGGAGAAAAGGCTTTGGCTCTGTATAAGCCCTGCTCAGCAATAACAAAAACATCTCTGTATTATCAACCCTGTGTTCAGCGCAAATCCAAAACAGATATTAGCCACTGTGAAGAAAATTTACTCCAGCCAAAACCAGCACATATACATACAAAATTAAGGGTTAATAAAATTTTTTTGCAAAGATATTTAAATACCTTTAAATGTTACCTTTTGCTGTCCTTGAGGTGCCTGGAAGTGGTCTTATACTAGACCGTGTAAGAAAAAAAATCTTTTAAAGACACTGAAACAAAAGTATTCATTAAAATTCTATAAAGTATTGTTCAAAATTTTATATCATAACTTAATCATTGTACACTGGTGTGTACAATGCCTTTTTCTGGACACACAAAATTCTACTTGAGAAGTATTGTTTTGAAAAAACACCATTTGCATACATTCAAAAAGCAGTATAAAGATACATTTGTTTATATTTTCATCTATGCCAATAGATGAAATACTATTGTATTTGAATACTATAGTATTCAAATATTTTGAAAACATTCAAATATATGTGTGTGTATATATATGTATAGATATGCAGCTGTATATGTATATGTATGTGAATATATATGTGTGTTTGTGCGTGTGGCTTTTATCTTACTTTGATAAATTTTAAAAATTAATTATGCCCATCATATATGAAAATGATCAAGCTTTTTCCTTATTCTGTAGTAAAAAAAAAAAAAGAAAATGAGACAACACCAATTTTCTTCTTTTTCCTGCCTTTCTGTCATTCACTGCTACCAGTAAATAGTAGAGAAACAATTATAGACCTGAGAGAGAGAAAAAAAGAATAGGAGAAAATCAAACTGCAAAGGCTGAACATGAGGAAAACTTGTTTGCTATTATGAAGATATACAGAAAAACAAAGACAGGAACTTGGACAAAATTGAAGAGCAGAAGGCTAAGAAATAGTCAGGAATGGATGGATGAATAAATAACAATTTCAGAGAAAACCTCAGGGCAGTTGGATACCAGACAGACATTTCAAATGAGATGAGTGTTTTGAAAAATTAGGAAAGAGGAGAGTTTGAACTATTTTGCTTCATGAATGGATTTTCATAATTCATATTTTGCTGCTGATTTGAAGGAGGGCATTACTTGGTAAATGATGTAATACCTTGTAAGTTCATGAGATCAGTGTTGGCTATCTCTGATCCTTGTAAGTAAATATGAATACCAGAAAACCTTAGAAATACATATTGTATTTCCCTGTTCTGCAGCTAGATGTTGGAAGACATTATTTTAATACTTTTCAGATTCCCAGTAGATATTTTAAGGGTTTTTTGGAGTACAGATACTTTTATGACAGTGAACAACAACACTTCCTTCATGCCCCTACTCCCTCTTTCTAGAAATAGGACAGACCAAATAGTACTGCAGCTGTGTGCTGCTGTGGGGTCAGACTTTTGTCATAGCTGCCTTTAAATAAAGTTTGTCATTTCATAAGCAGCAGTTTGACTTCTGGCAGATAGCATGTTATTGCTTCTGTCTTCACCGTCTGCTCTATAAAATATATATCTATATCCAAAGGGAATGTAAATAATCACTCTCCTTGAATAAAGAAATATTTCTACTTATTGCATATCTGCCTCAAAGGAAATAGCAAAGTTCCTGATGAAATTTAGTGAGGTAAAATATTACAAGGAATGAAATCAATCTAAAAATTATTATTATTCCTATGTTTTCCTTTGCACATAACAAAATCCTTTTCAAAATAATCTTTTGAAGTACATACTTTAAAAAGTTATTGAGAGACTAAGGGTATCCCTATTCTTTATATTCTTCAGTCAGTTTGGCTTAACATTGATCATCTTTTCTTGCAACTACCTGCTTTCAAGAAAAGCTTGATATGAAACTGAACAACCTGAGGAAGACTATTAGCCCTTAATAACTAATTGGATTTATTTCCAAGGAATGTTTTGTGATTTCTTTTGTTTTATTAATTATTAAAACCAGTGATAAGATTTAGAGTATTTTTGATTTTCTTTTTACTTTCTCTTGTTCTAGTCAGGGTAGCAATGATGTGATCTATCCAAGAAGTGTTTAGTCACGGCTATTTGGATTCTTTAGACTGAACTCAGTTGCCCAAAGCTGTAAAATGCTTTTTTAGACCCTCCATAATATCACAGAATCATAGAACATGTAAGGGTGAAAAGTACCACTGGAGATCACCTAGTCTCACCTTGTCAAGCAGGGTTCCCTGGAGCACATTACCCAAGATTTTGTCCAGATAACTTTTGAATATCTGCCGAGAAGAGACTCTACAACCTCTTTGGGCAGCCTGTTTCAGTGCTCTCTCATCCTCACAATAAAGAAATTCTTCCTTGTGTTCTATTGGAACTGTCTGTGTTCCAGTTTCTGCCCATTGCCTCTTTCTGCCCATTTTCTATTGTTCAGCACCACTGAGAAGAGCCTGGCTCCATCTTCTTGACATTCTTCCTTCAGGTACTTGCATGCATTGACAAGATCCCCTCTCAATCTTCTCAAGGTTGAAGAGGCCAACTCCCTCAGCCTTTCCTCATAAGAGATATGCTTGAATATCCTTATCGTAGTCATAGCCCTCTTCTGGACCCACTCCAGGAGCTCCATGTCTCTTTCGTACTGAGAATCCCAGAGCTGTTCACAGCATTGCAGGTGAGGCCTTACGAGGGCTGAGTAGAACTACTTGCTGCAGTTCCTCCCAGGATATCATTGGCCTTCTTGATCACAAGGACACACTAGTGGCTTATGGATAGTTTGTAATCCACCAGAACTCCCAGGTCTTTCTCCACAGAACTACTTTCAAGTAGATTGGCCCCCAGCCTGTACTGGTGCAGGAGGTTATTCTTTCCCAGGTGCCCTTATTGAATTTCAGATGTTTCCTCTCTGTGCATCTCTCCTGCCAGGGTCTTTCTGAAGATCTGCACAGTACTGTGGGGTATTGGCCACTCCTGCCAGCTTTGTGTCATCCACAAACTTGAAGGTGTACTCTGTCCCTTTATCCAATAAGTTAAACAAGACTGGACCCAGTATTGACCCTTGGAGGGCACCACTAATTATAGCACTCCAACTAGAATCCATGTAGCCAATCACAACCCTTTGAGACCCTCATTCAGCCAGTTCTCAATTCACCTTACAGTCCACTCTTCCAGCTTGAACTTCCTAAGTTCTTAGCCTAAATTCCAGATGCCCCTCCAGAATGGTATAGACATAAAGTCCTTAAGTCATATCATAGATTCATAGAATGGTTTGTGTTCAAAGCGACCTTAAAGACCATCTAGTTCCAAACCCCCTGCCATGAGCAGGGCCACCGTTCACTGGACTAGGTTGCTTAGAGCCCTATCCAACCTGGCCTTGAACACTTCCAGGGATAGGGTATCCACAAATTCTCTGGGCAACCTGTTCAAGTGTCTCACCACCCTTATAGTAAAGAATTTCTTCCTAATATCTAGTCTAAACCTACTTTCTTTCACAGGAGAAGCTTCTAGCAGGTTCTCAGAGAAGCCTACCCATGAAGACTTCCCCATCTCTGCAAACTTTGCCACACAAACCCAATACAAGGTTAAAGTTTTCTCTCCTGAAATTCAGAGTTGTGTCCCTGCTTTTTGTACTGCTTCCTCCTTTTAGGATCATGAATTCCACCTTCTCATGGTCACTGCAGCCAAGGCTGCCCTCAGATTTAAATCTACAACTGATTCTTCCTCATTCAGGTTCAGGTAAGAACCTCCCCTTGTCAGCTTCTTGATCAACTTTGTCAGGAAATTGTCATCAATGCAATCACAGATTGCTTGTGCACTGATATGTAGTCATTTTAGCAAATTTTGAGGTGGCAAAAATTCTCTATGAGGACCAGGACCAGTCATTGTTAGGTTTCTATTGTTTAAAGAAGGATTTATGTGCTTCTTTTTCCTAATAAGTAGCTGCATTGCAGGTAAACTACAACAACAGCCATGTTGATTTGGGCACTAATATTGACCCATAAGCTCTCAACTGACTCCTAATCTGTCCAAAGGCAGAGTTCCATGCATTCCCACATTTCTCGTGCAGAATGAGCAACTCCCTCTACTCCATTACCAGATCTGATCTCCCCAAAGAACCTGTATCAATTGTAATTCTCCAGTGATGTGAAACATGACCATATTTAGTCATTAAGTTTCTTCTAAATTAAAAATATTCTTTCCTTTATATGCCTTAAGCTTGATAATTTTTAGCAATTTTTGATTGAATTCTGATCAAGTGAAAGATTATATAAAATCAAAACTAACTGCAAATTATGTGAGAAAAAAAGATGACAATTACTTAGAATTCTATCACTTTTGAGGTTTTTTGGTTCGCTTGGAAGTATCTCACCACCCCAAAGAACTCAATTCAGTAATCCCAATGCCCATACAAAAGTGGTAGACATGAACCCGATACATTTGCACCTCTTTGAAGAATCAACAATGTATATTCCTTGTTTCTTGCTTCTCAACTCATATTCACGCAGGTAAATATTCAAACTTTAGAAATGAAACACAGGAGGGAAGCCTATAGTTATGTGTCTTAGATTTCTAATCTATACTGCTGAAAGTATTTTACTTTTCTACTTGTGACTATGTACTTCTTAGAACCACAATGTATTTCCTGGTAATAATAACAATATAACTGCTCACTCAGCAACCAAACATTTCTAATTCTTTGGAAAGAGTAACATTCATTCAAATGAATAGAAGACCTGAAGAAAAAGTCAAACTATACAGCATCACCATTTGAATCCTAAATAAATAAATAAATCCTAAAATAAAAATTTTATCTTTAGTAGCAAAGGAAACATGGCAATATTATTTATGATAGTCAAACAAGCAATTAACTTGACTCAGGATAGTTATATTCAATATATAAAAAGATTTTTGTGCAGTCTGTTATGAATCACTGCCATGGAAAATGTCAAGCCTAAGAAAATATTCTAGTAGATTAGAGAAACAGCAAATATTGCAGTTTTCAAATACCATCCTGAAAGTTTTACATGCTCTGAATTTGGAACATAAAATCTTACCTGAAGAATTGAAATCTATTTTATAAAAATAGCAATTTAATAAAGCTACTGCTGAGAATAGTTTTTTTTATAATAATGTGAGATTTATATAAACTGCTAAATTAATTTCAAAGACTATGGTTAATTTTCTGAATGTACTGGAATACATAGAGTATTTGACAAGGGGAATCTAATTAAGATGAAATATCATTTGAATACTGTTTTAATCTTACTTATCTCAATCAGGTATGTATTAACACATCCTTTCATTTACATTTCAGGCATTGATTTCATATGCAGTTTCTCACAATGAATGATTACATACTGAGAGTAAGAGAGTGTAGCTTTGCTGCATTCTTACCTATTGTCATATTCACAATCAGCAAAAGCTTGTTTTTTGCATACAGTGAGAACAGAGGTAAAAAATATCTTTAGGGTATATTTCACAACAGTTTCTTCTCAACAATTCAAAAACCTGTTTTCTTGTTCCTTTCTTGTTAAAAATCAGTAACATTTTTCTTTTAGTCTCTCTAACGTTGTAGTGTTTAGTGTTGATTAAGTAACTTCAGAATTTTAGAGTTAACAATTATTTTTATTAGTTTTATAGAGATTCATATTTTTCTTTTAGGACAAGTATAGCTAGAAAAAGTATTAGAAAATTTTCTAGAGCTGATTTCAGTGAAAAAAATGCTAAAGTCAGAATGAGTGTATTAAATGTAAATATTTAAATAAATATGGTTTGGAATATGCATGATCTTTTAATTAGTAGAGGAAGTTCACAGGCTATTTATTCACCTGACAGTACATAGTGTCAGGATTTGTCGTGTGTGGATCTGATTTTAATTTCTTTTAGCAGCTCACATTCCACCACAAAGAATTCTGTTCTTTGCTGTCTTCTTGTTACCTGAGCCCCACTCAGTTCAACTCAAGTAAGACTAGCACAGGTGAATTTGGGACCAAAAGAGCATTGTGAGTGTGAGCATAACACAATGGGAGAGAGTTAGATGCTAGGAAGTTTGTGTTTAAAAATTTTGATGGTTTTAGTAGTGGCGTGTTTCTATTAAAACTAGAAAAATTCAGGTATGAATGGAAGTAACACTGTAACTAAACTAGTGAGTTTGTTGTAGGTTTGATTCCTATAGTATTAGTTGGACTAACAACAAAATTTTATTGCTTCCTTATGCCCCAACAGTATTCTGAGTATAATTTCAGACTAATCCAAAATGGGGACGGGGAAGGAGTCAATTACCATAGAATCATAGAGTCATGGAATATCTTCAGTTGGAAGGTACCCACAAGCATCGAGTCCAACTCCCTGCACAGGACAACCACAAAAATCACACCATATTTCTGAGAGCATTGTTTTTTGAATTCTGACACATTTGGTGCCATGGTCACTTCCCTCAGGAGCCTATTCCAGCGCTTGACGACCCTCTGGGTGAAGAAACTTTTCCCAATGTTCAACCTGAACTCCTGACACAGAGTTTTTGAAGGGTAAATGGACTTGGAATTCCAAAAGTTACTTTCTTTGACAGACATCTTTAGCCATGCTTCTATTTCAGGAGAGGGTAAGGGGGGAGAGCAAAAATGTTTGTTGGCAACAGTAGCTTGTCTGTTTGTGTCAAGGGAAATTCAAAGAATAATTTGTGCAGATGCTTTTTTAAGAGGGAAAACCCCCCAGCCAACTCAACTTCCTGTATTCCCTGTCTATTGCAAACATGACTGCATAGTTTCTTCCCTGCTTTTCCTGTAAGGCTCTCTTAGGTTTCAAGCTGTTCAGCCTACTGAGTTCTCTTTACTCCAAAACATGCTTATATAGGTGGGTGTGTCTTGGTTCAGTCAGAGTCAAACAGTGAGGGAGAAGATGTTGGAGTTTCCTTCTTTCATATATATACATATATATATATGTCAATATATACTAGCCCCTAAGTGTTAGAGAAAGAACAAGGGATGCTTTGTGAGTAGATATATGGGTTAGGTAACCAACCTTGTGTAAGTTATCTGGTGTGGACAAAGGTTTTGAGAAAAATGTAGCAAATAATGCAAAGGGAGCTAGCTAGCCCTTGTTATATTTTTTTTTCTACTCCGTTTGCTAATGAGGTGTAAAAGTTATTGATTAATGAAATGGGTCATTTCATAATTATGAAAATTATGCTTTTCCAGACTGTGTGTGATTAAAATGCTTCAATGAGAGCAAACAAAAAAAAAACCCAAACCAAACCAAACTAAAACCCCCCCAAAACAAACAAACAAACAAAACTCTACCTTTTTTTAGTTTAAAAGCATTATCCCTGTCCTACAGTAGCAGGCACTACTAAAAAGTCTATCCCCATCTTTTTTATAAGTTCTCTATAAGTATTGGAGGACCTCAATAATGTAACTCAACCCTATTTGAGTTCCTGTATTTGATTCCCAGGGCTTCCTGAACCTTCTCTCTGCACACTGCTTATTCCATTCCTTTGGTACAGAATTAGAATTCTGCTGTGAAACTAAAAACCATATATGATATGGGACACATTTTCTAGCAATGAAATTTCTATGTTATTTGCTGTATTAACAAAGTCTAACACGCAACTCATAAGATCTTTTGTGATTTCAGTGTTTTGGAGAGGGGTTAATGAATGAATTGTAATGTAAGTAGCGAAAAAAAATAATTTATATTCTACTAATTCAAATTAACTTTCTTAGAGGACAAAAAAAGATGATTCTGGGGTATTTCTAAGTGTGATAATAGGGGAAGGAAGTTTTCGCAAGTTAAGTCAAAACAAGCCAGTGACAACAAAAATACTCAAGATGGTATTTAATTTTTATACACAAAGGGCTTCCTACCTATTCCATTTCTATTACATTTTAATTAGTTCCTAATATCCAAGCATCCTTCCTTTAGGTCAGTGACTTAACTTTCCTTAAAGTGATATTCATTAGGCTAAGGTCTTAGAGAAATATAGTTATATTAAAAGTCTGTAAGTTTGAAAGGATATGTTTTTACAAGGTTAAGACAGTTAAGTATGCTGGTTTTGTCTGTGATAAAGTTAATTTTGTTCATAGTAGTTGGTATGGAAATATGATTTGGATTTGTGCCAGAAACTGTGTGTGACTCAGAGATGCCTTCACTATTGCTGAGCAGTGCTTACACAGAGTTAAGATCTCCTCTGCCTCCCACCTTATCCCACCAGTGAGGAGGCTGGGGGTGCACAAGAAGTTGGGAGCGGACGCAGCTGGGACAGCTGATCCCAACTGATCTAAGGATATACGAGGCTACCTGGTGTCATGCTGAGCATATAAAGCTGGGGGAAGAGGAAAGGGGGGTGCAACATTCAGTGTGATTGTGTTTGTTTTCCCAAGTCGCCACTACACATGATGGAGCCTTGTTTTCCTAGGGATGACTGAACACCTTCCTGTCATTGGGAAGTGCGAGATAAATTCCTTGGTTTGCTTTCCTTTGTACATGTAGCTTTTGCTTTACCTGTTAAACTGCCTTTCTCAAACAAGTTTTCTCACTCTTCCCCAGGTGAAAGTGAATGAGAGGTGCTGTGGGGCTTAGTTGACAGCTGGGGTTAAACTATGACATTAAGTGACACATTTTGCATCATGGACTTAAAAGTAGGCTTGGATTATTTCTTTACTTTTCATATGTGTAAGGTGACAGTGCTTTAGAATTACCTTAGCTGTCCCAGAGCACAATGGTGTTATCAAGCTCCTGAAAGTAATAGAGATTCTTCTCTCTCTAAATGATCCTGGCACGTTGGTCCAGGTCTGATTTGATCCCACAAGCTCTCTGAGGGCATGATGGTGTTAGTTTATGTTTGGTTGGTTTTTTGGGGATTTTTACTATTCTTTAAGTATAAATAATGTATAACAAAAATTGTTCTTGATTGCAGTTTTGTATTTTGTTGTCAAGGTTATATGCTATAAACAGAACAAGCTACTGTGAAAGATGTGCACCGTCTCAAAGCTTATGGAAATAGTGATGGAAACATTGGAAAACTTGATGAGGTCAGATTTACAGGTGACACCAAACTGCAGGGACCTCTTGATACAAAACAGGTGACAAGCAAAACGGTTGATAAATGCTTATTTCCAACTCTGAAAGTAGTCTTTGAAGAAAATGTATCATATATCAATTTTTTAATTGAATCTAAGAAGCAGTTTATATATTTTCTACAATCTAGGGAAAACTCTTTAGCAAAACATAAGTATTTTTAAAAGTATAAAAGAATACAAAGCCAAAAACATCCATTATAAAAAGAATAACAAAACCAAAAAGAAATACAATATGACTTGAATTTTTTTATATTTGTTTTTCAGTCTACATTCCCTTGCAGTTTTTTGGTCCTTCATGGTAGGGGGCTCCTTTTTTTTATTTTTTTTTTTCATTTTTCATTTTCTTTTATTCTATTATTGTTCACTAGGGCAAAAAAGCCACTGAAGTAAAATAGAAGAGCTATTGACATCTTTTGGAACTCATATTATTTTCTCTATCTCCAGTTTAGAAATAAGAAAGAATTACAGAGTTTTAAAAAGGTTGGAATCAGAAATGGTTGAGAAATAGAAATCAAAAGTTTTGCTTTATTCTTAACTCTTACAGTGTGCATAACTTCAGTACAGCTGGATAAAATATAGGACTAGAAAAGTTAGACATATAAAGACACAACTTTCTAATATTGTGCTCACAGGCACACCAGATAGGTTGGTTAATTACAAAATTTAATTATAGTCCCCATCTTACATTTTATTCCTTGAGACTTAAGTGACATTACATGAGCTCATCCATCATATCATTCTTGCTCATCCTCCTTCCTGGGTTTTGCATATGAGATGAAATATCACTTAAAAAAATAAAAAGGAAATTAAAAATCTTTGACTAGATACGTTTTATGCATAAGTAGAAAAACTGAGCAACTAGGACAGTGACAAACATCAGGAAAGAGTACAAGATAAACAAGAAAACTGAAATGATTCTAGCAATTGATCTAGGGAGTCATTTATGCAAGGCAAAACCCTCTGAATAATGATGATAATAACTGAAAAAGCTTAGTTGCAGAAGGTGCAGAATCTCCACAAAATATAGTGATATGAATTCATAAATATTAAGATAACATCACCTTACAATTAAAAGGATAGCTAGAAAATTTTTTTCATTTTTTACTTGAAACGTAATTTATAAGTAGTCAAAGTAATAGCTGAAGAACAAACAGATATTGTCATGTAGAAGTTAAAACTGAATAAGAGATAGACTAAAAGATTAGAATATTTGCTATAGAATCATTACTGTCTAAATGGTGAAACTTTTTAATTCTAATTTGAATCATTCCCATGCCTATAGAAGCTTGTGTTCATAGTGGTAAAAGTAAATAGTCTGAACTTTATCCTTCAATCTAGTGGGGTAATGAAGACAGATAGATTGCAGGAAATTAATTCCTGGAGATATTAAACACAAGATCTTAAGCATCTTGAAAAAAATCACGAAGTTGATGCTTCTTGAGTGGATAGCTGGAACAGATGACTTCCTGAGGTTCCTTCCAACATTAATTATTATATGTCTACAATAACTAACACAACTATTTTATATATGCATAATTTAATAAAAATGTAAAGAATATGTTTAAAATATTAGGAAATTCCAAATATATATGTTCCCATTGTGCTTTAAGTCTTTTTAGGGCTCTATTTAAAATGTCATTTATGACAGTGCAAAGACTTTCAGCATTTATTTACAGCTTTATGTATGACAGTATTTCTAGACTGCAGAATTAACACCAAACCTTATGGTACAGTATTGCACAAAGCAGCAGTGCTAGCTTATGTCCTAGAAACCAGCTTATGTAGTGTTATGCCCAGAAAAATTGACCTGCACCGCTTTGCTGTATCTGTCCTGTTTCTGGCTGTAGAATTTGTTCAGATCACAGCTAGTTCAGTGCATGGCACTGTTTCATGAAAGGTAGACATACCTCCTATATATCTGAACTATTTTTCTCAGGAAACAAGACAACCTTAACCAGCTTTGAATTCTTAATGACAATATGAATTTACATTTAATTTAATTACAATAAGTAAAGCAATACAGCAGCCATTACAATTGCTCTTAATATAATAAAATGGATGACTGAAAGTCTTGCCATTGAATTTACTAGAATTGTGCTTCAATAAAAGTTGAAATTAATAATGAAGAACAGTGGATGGGAGGGAGGAAGAAATGGAACACCTATACAAAGAAGTCTCTAATTTTCTTTAAACTATTTTTAAATTGGATTTTTTATTTAAATTGTATTTTGGCTTGACAGTATCTTGACTCACTTCCTCTTTATGTATGAGAAAAAAGTCTCATCTGAAAATTGATAATGATTACCTAACTTTTAATTCACCCCTCTCACACAAACCAAAATTGAATCCTTAAACAGCTCAGCAACACAATAGAGTTTTTGAACACTGTTTTGATATTTTCTAGGAGGCCTCACTTCACAGATTTCGGTTTCCTTCTGTTTACTAGATTTCTCTATTGGACTGTAACTGTAAAAATGCAGTGTAATAATATAAGACATGCCCTCTCTTCTAAAATTCTCTACAGGTATGGAATGGAGATACAAAACACCTTAGAAAATTAAAATGTATATCTGAGTAGGAGTTCACAGAAGTATTTCTATTTTAAATAGTTACTTTTAAATGAAAACTTTTCTATACAATTTTGAAGTGAATCCAAAAAGAGAGAAAAGGGTAAAAAAATGGCGAATCAAATGACAAGCACCTGAAATTTTTCACTGTATTACCATAAAAGAATCTCCAATCACCATTTACCATTACTGGGTTTTTCTGCTAGTCCCAAAGTAATAATCTTACTGTTTTTAAAAATTAAGTAATAAACTCTGAAAACAATATAAAGGGTATCAGTCTTTATATTGTTTATCCTACTTAATTGTTAATGTGATAGCATCTTGGAATGCAAAAATTTCTTTAAGCAAAAAAAAATGTACTCAATTTTTTTTTTCTTCTAATTTTGTATTACAAGTATTTGGAGTTTAACCTTAGACTCAAAAGGGTAATATTGTACGGTATGCTTTCCTAAACCCTATAGTGTAGTATATTGCCCTATACCTGCTAATACATTCTCTCTAGCTGTACTGTTCAGTATCTCTTTTGTGACAAGAAGGATGCAGAGCTTATTTGCATCAGAAGTGGTAGAGAATATGTATGCTTTAGTTTTATTACAATAACAATACAAGTTAATATTGTTCACTTAAATTTACATCATATTCATTGTAGAACTATATAAAGCATTTATTATAAAATCTTTATTTGAACATTGCTGTATTGTGAGCAATTATCTTTTTCTTTGATTATATAATTCTTATGGTGACATTTAAAGTAAAGCTCAATACTTGGAAAGAAGAGAACACCTTTTAAAAATCTTATGCTGCTTTGTTTTTCCTTTCTTCAATGGATGTACAAGTTTTTTGTTATGCTAGGACTGTGTATAAATTGTTACATAGTATAAAATTTGTCAAGCAGTACAAGATAAAACTTAAACATTTGAAATCATATCACAGTAATTCAGCATAATTTACACTCTTTTTCATAAACCTTTCTCCGTGATAATTTCCATCAACCCAACACCTAAGCCTAAGTAAACACAGGATACTTTACTAACATAGTTAATGCCCAGGGTAGATTATAATAGGTGAGTCAATCCTTTGTGCATATCTTCAACCTGATTTGTTTGCGTCTCCTCTGCCAGTGTGTCAATGGGCCAGTGGGTGGGAAGTATCTTGTATCCATTATGTCAAATTTTCTTCTCTCAGACAGTGTCAACTGCATCCTTATTGTCAGCCTGAAAATGTCAGTCATTATAAACGCTCACTAGCATCAGCAGCTGGTCTAACAAACTAACATCTTAGGGAAATGTGTTGTAGAAAACTATCAAATTCCCATTCTTGGGAGATCACCATTTGAAAACAGTTCATCAAACCTCTTTCCTAAACCTCCTGCACTGGCACAAACAACCCTTGGGGGTGGGGGGAAAATTAGTGTCTGAAAAATGTCCTAACATACTGCAGAATTCAGATGGTTCAGAAAAAGTCAAAAGTTGTTTGGTATTTCCTTAAACTCCTAATACAAGTACAGAAGAAACTAAATAAAATCATACCCGTCTTTCTACTGTTACAAAAAATCAAAATCTACCTGAAAAACGCTAAGCCCTAGAAGGACACCGTTAGCTACTCTTAGGGAAACTATGGGTTCTTTTCCTGATACCTTGGTTGGCACAAAGAAACAGTCACCTATTTAAAAAAATTTCTGAAACACTTGGTGGTCGTTCTGGTAATGGGTTAGAACACCAGTCTTTGTACTCTTCAAAATGACTAGTATGTACATGATGCCTGATAGGATTTTGAATAGAATGAGTAAAAGGTGATCTTTAGGACTTTAAATCAAAGTCTGATAGAGTCAATGGCAGGTATATATGCATTCCTAATTAAATAATGCATTGTGTGATTTATTTCACTTATATAAACTATGGATCACCTTGTGTTTTCTTGAATGCTCAGTTTCTATTTTATTTTATATTTGTCTAATGCATTTCTTAAAATATATTACATTTTCCCCAAAATAGAATTTAAGAACAAGACGATAAGTAAGCAGTGACTCAAAAAAAAACAAACAAAAACATTCTTTACCAATCTATATCTGTGAAACTGAAGGCATTTTTGTGAATTTCATTTCCATTTGTCTCATTTTGTATTCATTCAGAAAACAATATCTTTTGGATTTGTTGCATACTTTCAGAATTACAGTTTAACTTAGTTAGTGCCATCTCCAGTTATGGTTGACTTACAGAACTGAGGGATAGGGAAACAAAAAATATTACTGCTGTCACACAGCAAAACACAAGAATAATGTAAAACATAAAGAAAATGTCATTTAAATGCAATGTTTTGAAAGGAAAGAAGGTGATTGATAGCAGTTCTAAACTCTACAAGGCAGGCTAAGAGTTGGGAATTTACCAGCAGTTCTACAATTAATTAGCATACAAATATCAGTATTTCCCTGTGTGGAACATGTGGTGTAGATTGACGCATACATTTTATAAATCACAAAAGATAGTTCAAAGTCTTCTTTACGTATGGTCCTGGGCTGTCTGTGCATTTAACATAATGCAACTTTCTAATTAAATACACTAACTAAAATTTTGTGAAATATCGATAGTACAACATGTATTTGATATAGGTATTTTCCATATGAGATTATTAGTGCATTTATTTTTTAATATATTAAAATGGATTGAAGATGCTCAGAAACAAGCAGGATTAACACCCTTGGAAGTGTGTACATATATTAATGAGGTTATCAGTTACATAAAAACTACTCAAAATAACATATTATTTACTGAGCAGAAATATTATTTTGAACAGCTTTCCTTCTGTGCAGCACTGCTGATTAATGCTAGTGTTTGGATATAGATCTGAACTCTGCATTATGATGTGTATCCTTGATAAGAATCACATACTGATTCTGGTTTTTAATTATTCCTTAGTGTTTGGGTTTTATTTTTAAGATTTAAAATCAAAAAAATACTGGAAAAGAACAACAACAAAACAAGCAAACAAAACCAACACAAACCCCCCAAAATGAGGGATTTTTTTTAAAGAAGGGCACATCTGAAGTTTTAAGATATCTTTGCATATAAATTTGTCACAGTTTAATGAAAAGTATAATGTTTAATTGTAGGAGGTAGAGAACCTTAGCATGTCTATATATCAGGTCAGACCAAAGGTGGGTCTCATTCAATATCTTGCTTTCGAGGGTAGCTGTATGCAAAGGTATGGAGAACATGAAGAGAAAAGCAATTCCTCCAGATACATCTGCTAATATCCTTCCTACCTTCAGCTATATTCCAAGATTTAGGGGAGGTGAACCCAAGTGGACTGTAACTATTTGTGATATTGTTTTCATAGAAGCATAGAATCATTAGATTTGGAAAAGAACTTACACAGCTTTACACAGGACAACTACTTCCTGTGAACTACCACCTTCTCTTTTGGACCTGACTCCTAGCTCTTGCACTAGAAGACAAAGTGAACAGTCCATCCCTGCCAACCTTCTCCATGACAATTATGAAAACATATTCCACACTTGCCCGAGCCATCTCACTTCTGAAATGGAAACCCTTTGCTTATGTAGTCATTCCTTCCACAGAAAAAAATTCACATAGGCTAGATAGAGAGAGGTGATCCCTGAACTGTCACTCAGAAGCTATCACTTCTTGCTGCCACCAAGGGACTGATAGCCATGGGGGACTTCAATGCAGTCCTGGGACATTCACGATGTGGGGTGAGGTCTCAGGGACAGGGATGATCAGGCCTGTCAATGCCTTCAGGGCACTGACACTTCCAAAAGGTCTATTGCACGATGACCTCAGTTCTAGAAATCTTAACGTATATGAAACAGTTTTGGAAACCACAAGATGATAGAGTAGTCAGAAAGAGAGAATGCTACAAAATGATGAACATGTGACCATCTGAATCCTATGACTTGGGACCTTTCTCATATATTGAATTCCACTAAAATACTGATTAGCAGATAGCCATGACTTTTAAGTGTATAGTTAACAAATGATTAATTCAGGCATCAGGTCTTAATGTTTTTTTTTCTGCCATACATATATACCGTTTAATGATGATAATGATAATGATGATAATTATACTGACTGTAACATTGCTAGAAGCTGGAATAAACAGTCTTTTCAAAGAGTTAAAAAGATATAATGAGAGATCTTAATTAAATACTTCTACAGTTTTCTCAAATCTACTGTAAATACCTTCTGGGTTTTTTAGGAACAGTGATAGCTTGTTTTTCTTTCTATTTAACAAGTTTTCATTTGTGCTGTGTGTCTTTCTCTAATTTGCTCAAGTTAAGGTCACCTGTGTTGACCTTTGTGTCTTTTATATGAGGCTTCTCAAGAAGGATGAAAGCATCATTTAATTTTTAAACTTCTGCTTTACAGTATAAATATTGTATTTTGTTAACCAAGCATAACAAAACAAAACACTGTGAATTGCACAGCAATTCAAAATACTTTGTGTTTACCTTGTTGTGATCAGCTTATTCTAGCTCAATGATAATCTTCCAGGGAAAGGGGAAATTTCCTTCTCCTTAAATGCAACCCATCATCTTCACATATGTGCATGTGCATGTCCATGTTTGGGAGAAGACATCTGAAGGGCCAGAGGGAAAAATTGTAAATTAAAGAGATTGCCAAGCAGCTTTGAAGACCTTCAAAAGAACAGAGTCTGTCTACCATCAGAAAACAGATCAAAGATAAACCTAACAGATAACAAAAGAAACTTTCTTACAAACCAAAAAAGGCAACTCTGTGAAGTTCATATGAGTGTGTGTAAGTGTGAGTGCATGAGAAAAAAGAGGGAGAGAGGGAAGGTGGGAGGGAGGGAAATATTCTAAAAAATATTTTAGGAGTATAAAATATAGTCAAATTATCTGTAGTGTGTTCCTTTTGTTAGTGACATAGTCTACAGCTACTTTTGAAATCAATGCAGATGAAAAGTAGTTGATGTATAGAGCAAAAATCTTATTATGGAGCATATAATCATCACACTGTACACATCTCAAGGTGCTTTATTTCAGAGTAACTTCAGTTTGGTCATATGGACTGAATGCACATTTGCAGCTGAAGATCAGTTTTTATTTTTTGCTCTTTTTATTCCTGTACAAAGCAGAAAGCTCTGTGAGTAATCTTTGTCCCTGTGGGTCCATTTGATATCAGTTGAGGACACATGTTATTATTTGTATGCTATATAAACTGCTTTAGGACTGATGCATGAAGAGCATTATCAAGGTCTAAAGATATTTGCAAGTGACAGTGTATCTCTGCAATTTTTGTCTCAGAAGTTCAACATTTATTTATATATATATACATATATGTGTGTATGTGTGTGTAAATAATACTTTGGGGCATATAATCCATATAGTTGATCATCTGCATTCCCTTCCTCTGGCTGGGATAGAGGTAATTGTCTTCATACCAGCCTGTTTGGTGCTGTGCTTTAGATTTGTGACTGAAACAATGTTAGTAAAACAATTGTTCTAGCTATCGCTAGTGCTTGCACAGCATCAAGGCCTTCTTTGTTTCTCAGCCTGCTCTACCCTGAGCAAGTAGAATAGGGACAGACAAAAATCTGGGAGGGGACATAGATAAGAGAGCTGACCCAAATGGATCAAAAGGATGTTCTATACTATATGACATTATGCTCAGCAATAAAATTGGGGCATAATTTCTCTGAAGGAATCAGTTTTGTTATTTTGCTCTTCTGAGTCTTTCCTCCGTTCCTCTGTGGGGGAAGAGCAAGCAACTGGTGGATGCTTAGTTGCTGGCTGGGGTCTGCCGAGTACACCTCAAAATTCCCAGTTTAATAAGTCATAGCACAGCCAACATGGAAGGAAATACATTTATGAAATGCTATTGAGATAAGAGAAATGAGGCTATAGACAACATTAGTCAGTTCTGGGGAAAGAAATAACATTTTGTGCACAACTGGAGGGAGGAGTCTACTGAGGGAAGAAGTTCTTACAATTTTTCATATTAACAACACAGAAATATAATTCAGATGTTGACTCACAGGATATTTATTTCATTAATATGAAATTATTTGTCATTTATATGCCTGAAAAGACATTGAATTAAAAAGTGATATTTATTTTGGACTGCAAGTCCTGAGTTTTGTCCACCTAAGGTGCAGGAACCATTAGAGGTTGATCTGAAAGTTTGTTGATGAGAAAGTTATGCAGGATTGAGAGAGCAGTGAAGCTCACAGTAGATTCTTAGCCTTTGGTCCCTAAAGGAAGTAATGGAACTAGGGAACCTTTTACCAAGATCTAGAACACTCATTACAATTCACATAGAAGTAGGAGTTTTAGAACACACAAAATGGCATGTGTGCATTCTCTAACGTAGATAATAAAATGTTTTTTTTGATTTTTCCCTCATTAAGTTCCGGGTTTAGAGATTTAAATTTATTTATTTATTTATTTCTACCTATAATGTAGTGAACTAATTGTGTTTTTCTTCACTGTCAGAAATTGTATTTCTGGAAAATGGGAACAGACACCATTATTCTTCGCTACTGCAGACATTCAGATAGGGTGTAAAGGGAACATTACAAAACTTTAAATTATCAGCCTTTATCAGGATTGTTTGTTCTGTCAGGAGTCCTCCTCCCTGCAGAGCATTTTCACAAAGTTTTTTCAGTGAATGTGCACAAAATACTACTTGAGGTCTAAGAGGCTCAGTTTCTATGAAGACTACTGTTACGGTAGAAAAAAGATGACAGATAAAATTTCACTGATTTAGAATTTCTATAAACACTAACTTCAGCATGATTTTCTATTCATTGTAATTTCTGAGACTCAATTTATTCTTACTACATCATCCTATCTACAAATGTTTAGTTTATGAGAAATGTAGATTTAAACACAGTATGTCTAATTTTGAAAATAAATGGCACTGATCTATAAGCTAATGACATATGGTAGTTCTGGGTTTATAGAATTTAAGGGAACTGTTCTGAAATAATGTAATAAGTAATTAAGAAAATTAGAATAACTATGTGCACATTGTTCAGCATTTCTTGGATTGGATTAGATTTCCTCAAATGAAATACTAATACTGAAAGCAAACAATAAGTGATAATACATATGTTTATATACAGTTTAAACAACAGATGGTATTTTCAGAGAAATATTGAAAATTAAACTGCCTGGTTTCTCATAGGATGATATGGTTTGATCTGTAGGAATGAAATGAAAAACTCATTAAAGAGAGTTTAAAAGAGAATTAGAGCTAGTATCAACTTTTGATTTCAGCATGAACAAACACTAAAGAACTTTTTCAGAGATTTTTTTTTCTACTGATAAAATAAACCTTATGTTGTCAAACTTAGTGTATACTTTTGAAATAAACAGCTGTAGAGATATAGCATATTTTTTTCAGGCACACTGTTCATTTTTATTTATTTGTTTGCTTTTTTCCCATAAATTAATTCTCCACAGAGTGGAAAAAAATGCAAAACTTGAATTACTTTTTCTTCAATATGAAGTTTAACAATGACAAGTACAAAGTCCTACCTTTGGGTCAAAATAAGCCAAATAAGCTGAAGAGCCCAGTACGGGATAAGATCTGTGTGTCTGAGGAGCAGTCATGCTGAAAGGGACCTGGAGGTCCTGGCAGAAAACAAGCTGAACATGAGTCAGCACTGCAAAAAAGGTAAATTTGGATCCTGGTCTGCATCTGCAGGGGCATTTCTAGTGGAGATAGAGGCATTGGAAGTAGGTAGTTGGAACTAGACGATCTTGAAAGACTCGTCCAACCCAAACCATTCTGTGATTATCATCCTAATCGGTTCATCTTTTTTCAGATCACACCTGAAGTACTGTGCTCAGTTCTGATCCCCATAAAAGAAGAAAGGTATGTACAGAGTGCCAAAGACCAGGAAGATGATCAAAGTACTGGAGAAGCTGCCTATATGGAAAGAAGTTAGGTCTTTTCTCCCTGCAGAAGAGAAGATTCAGAAGGGACTTCATAAAATATTCCAGTAAAGGTGACTACACAGGCGATGGAGGCTCTCTCTTCACAAAGAGTCACATGACTTGGTCGCTCATTCAGGTGTATAGCTGATAGAATCTCATGTGCAAACTCATGCCCCCCCCCCCAAACAGATTTCTTTTAATATACATCTACTTCAACTTAATCAGATTTCAAACATACAATATCAGGAATTATCTTTATGTTCTTCCACTTTTCTGACAAAATTTGTCTTGTATTTATACTTGTTAATTGAGTCTCATCACAAATTTAGAATTATTTTGAATCTTTGCAATGAAACACATGTTGGTATGGATTGATCAAGTCTTGAACCTTTAAGATGCCAGAGAAGCTGGAAATCAATCTGCTGAAATACACATTGATTTATTAGTGTAGTGTGTTGAAAGTAATTTTTTTCTATACTAAGTTTTCTCAAATATTTATGAATTCCATGTCTTTTCTTGTGATTCAAATTTCACAGGCTTGGTAGTGTGATGAAAGTCTGATCTTAGAAGAGATTGTAAAGACCTTTAAATCTCTTGCTTATACAGAACCCCAGTGAAGGTGGGGTGTGAGGTCCCTCCAAATCTTCTGGACTTTGCAAAACCTTAATCTATGGTATTCAAGAACTTAAAACTTTTCTTTGTTAATGAGTAATTTTCATTTTAATTTTGTCTCTTCAAAAATAAGTAAAATTAAAAAATTATTGGAGGGTCCTTCCTAGGGAAAATTAAGAAATTCTGAGCTAAGGACAATACTTCAGAAATGCTTGTTAATGACTATTAATTTTTTGGTTTTAATGTTCTGTAGGAAAATATTTTCCAGCGTACTTACTTACCCTCAACAATCTTACTTCATTACTTTTGGCAGTTTCCCTCCACTTAAAAATGAATCTGTATTCATACTCTTCCTTCTATTAAGCTTTGTAAACCTCAACTTCATACCCACTGATCCTTTTTTACTCCGTGGAAATGAATTACTTTCCTTAGTATGCAAATCAGCTCATCAATTGAAAGTCTGACATCATCTTTTTAATCTTTTATTTCTGAATTTTATACTTTCTTCTTCGTCCTTCATAAAAAAAAAAAAAGGAAAAATATTCCTAATAAATTACAATGAGTACCTCTGAAGAGGAACCACATTTTCAAGTAAAGACTACATTCTGTTCTTAGGGAAATGAATATGAATTTGATAATTGTCTTTAGTGGCAGCAGAATTCTACTCTGTTTTCTTTAGAAAATTACATACGTGTATACACAGTTTTCTGTTGGTTTATCATAGCTTCTGGTTTTGAGTATAAAATATTTTATATTACTTACCATAGTGAATGGTGCAAAAAGGGAGCCAGCATTAACTATTTCAACAGTGGATAGGTGTCTTGCATGCATAAGGACAATAAAAGTAGATAGTTTTGTTGGTAAAAACTGTGTCTTTTAACTTTTCATGAATGCCTCACTCCAAATCAGCCAAACTCAGTACTTCCAATTGGAACACAAAACTGGCAAAAGTAAATTTCTATTGAAGTGGAAATGTCTCCTATTTTCTTTTCTTGAAGCGAGGTAACAAAATATTTAAACTTTTGCAGTCTCTAAATGTGTAGCTTTGGGGGAGTGCAATTAAAGGGACTTGAACTATATGGAGAGAAAACACACACTATTAGGTATGGCACTGTTTAAATAAAAGGTTTGCATAGAAATCTATATTTCACTCACTTTTCAATGCAGGTTCTCTTTCTTCAGCCAAACAGCTCCCAGTGACTTCTTGGGTTGACAAATCCTTCAAAACTCTCCCTGGATCCCTGCAGGACCTGGCTGTGAGTCTGTTGCAAGCTGACTCTACATCCATTCATCTACCACTCTCGGTTCCTGTTATAGGCATCTCCTTTCTATGTCACTGAATGTTTCCTCACCATGTCATTTAAAAGCTTCTTTAAACATATCACTGAAGGTCTAGTACTTTTTTCTCTTTCGAGGCATGCTCCTAATCTGATGTGTATCACTCAAGGTGACCTCCTACTGCCTAGCTTCACCCTTGTTGGGGTGAACCCATTAGAAGAACTGGAATAAATAGGTTTAATAGCTTTACCATCCATCACACTATGTATCAATTCTCATTCTCAGAAGAGGGCATTAAGCTGCACTGAGCTCTGTTGCAATTACTCTCTCATGAAACAGCTAATTTGCTTTGTATTCCTGGAACAATTCATTTACAGCTAGTTCAGTTTTCAGTGTAGACATGTGCAAGGCACACAAACACTTCTGGGGGTTTCTTTTGGAAGATTTATAGTATCCAAAAGGGTAACTATCTGTCCCACTTTTAAACTTAACCTCCACAGAATAATAAAAAAGGAAAACTGTGTTAGCAGAACTTTACTGTGAACAGAGTGCTTGCCTTAGGCAGGATTGACCTTTATTCACACACACACCTCCCCCTCCCATACTCCACCATACACAACATACATTTTAAGATCCATTCAGTGGTCTTACAGTATAGTACTAATTTTATCTGTCTTTCATGTGTTTTATCTGGTATCCTAAGAAAATGGGACTTTAACTATCACCGTATGTGTCTCTTTCTGTCACTTATTATAATGCCTGAATTCATTTTCCAGTTGAAACCAATATTTTACATATCTTAATTATAGATGACATTTTCTTCCATTTCATTGAAAATCTTCTTCCAGGTAGGAGTGCAAGAGTCTTCCTACTTGTGTTTGGAGAAAGGAATGTTCCACAGTGAAACACCTTCAACATCAAGAAAATCTAACCATGAAATGCAACGTGCTAGTTTCCTGAGAGACATTATTCACTTTATTGAAGAAGTGAACGATTCACATAGATCCTTATTGTTGTTAACATCTTACAAAGAGGACTGTTGACATTTTTTCATAAACAGAGATGTCATAGAATAGAATCATAGAATCATAGAATCGATTGGGTTGGAAAAGACCTCCGAGATCATCGAGTCCAACCCTTGGTCCAAATCCAGTCCATTTACTAGATCATGGCACTCAGTGCCACGTCCAATCTGCGTTTAAAAATCTCCAGGGATGGTGAATCCACCACCTCTCTGGGCAGCCCATTCCAATGCCTGATCACTCTCTCTAAAGAATTTTCTCCTGATATCCAACTTAAATTTCCCCTGGCGGAGCTTAAGCCCGTGCCCCCTTGTCCTATTGCTGAGTGCCTGAGAGAAGAGACCAACCCCCACCTGGCTAGAACTTCCCTTCAGGTAGTTATAGACGGTGATGAGGTCACCTCTGAGCCTCCCCTTCTCCAGGCCAAACAACCCCAGCTCCCTCAGCCTCTCCCCATAGGACTTATGCTCCAGTCCCTTCACCAGCCTTGTTGCTCTTCTCTGGACCCACTCCAGCACCTCAATATCCTTTCTGAACTGAGGGGCCCAGAACTGAACACAATACTCAAGGTGTGGCCTCACCAATGCAGAGTACAGGGGAAGGATCACTTCCCTGCTCCTGCTGGCCACACTATTTTTGATACAGGACAAGATCCCATTGGCCTTCTTGGTCACCTGGGCACACTGTTGGCTCATGTTGAGCTTCCTGTCAATTAGTACCCCCAGGTCCCTCTCTGCCTGGCTGCTCTCCAGCCACTCTGTCCCCAGCCTGTAGTGCTGCATGGGGTTGTTGTGGCCAAAGTGCAGGACCCGACACTTGGCTTTATTGAAATTCATCCCATTGGAATCAGCCCATCTCTCAAGTCTATCCAGATCCCTCTGCAATGTCACTTCATTACAAAATCTCACTGTCTAAATTTCACATTTATGAAGGTGTTTTCTCTAGTGGGAATATTTTTATGGAGTTCACACCAGTATTGCCTAATTATGGGGATAATTCAGACAGGCTTGAAGGCATGCAACAGGTTTACTGTCTTGGGCCAAGCTTCAGAAGTTGAAAATGGGGGAGAAGACAGATACTCCCACATAGTCATACTTTCTGCTTGCCATTTTATCCTCTTTCTTGATCATCACTGTAACCATATTTACTGTGCTTTCAAAAAAAACTCTGTCAAACACCAATTTATTTCTTTCCTTTAGGTCTAGCTCACTGTACTGTTGCCTTAGGGTTTTTTGATTTTTTGATTTTTTTTTTAATTTTTATAAGTTTTAGAAATAGTTATATAGCAAATGTAGATTTTAGAAGCAGCTGCATTCATTCCCTCACTCTTTAGCACAGTAGCTACACAGATCCCCAACCCTCTTACCCCATTCCATGTTCCCCATATCAATTCCCCCTTAAATTCAATTTTGCATATTTAGTCTTCTTTCAAGGTAGGCCTTCTACTGTTTAAGAACATCTACTCCCTAGCCTGGACCACAAGATACAACCAAGGACTGTGTGCTCTGAGTGCACTGTGTGCTCAGAAGAAGAGGAAGATGATGAAGGAGTGGTCCCCATACAACCCCAGACTCAATTTCCGAGGGGTGGATTGGGGGGTGGAACAGGGCAAAGGCCAGAGGGTGGACTACTCCGGGATTGGATGGACATTATTATAAAAATTGTAACACTGGATCAGGGAGCAGCATGCGTAACTTGTAACCCCAGTTCCTGAGAGGCACCATTAAAATCTTCCCTCACCTTACCTTCAAAATTAAGTTGCCCTGGAGTTTTTTTCTCCCTGAGTTTTCTTTTAGGCAACAGCACCACATCCTTATTTGTAGTTAAAACCTGCCTTAGTAAAGTTCTTTGTTTATTGCTTCCCCTTTGCTAGATATACTGCAATTTGTACAGTTCAAGTCTCCTCCTCCACCATTTTTTTGTTTTCTGGCAAGAATTCAATGTTCATCACCTGCACAAATTCTCTTATCAGTTTTTTGTCAAGAATGAGATATATCATTTTGAAGTATTTTAAACTGAATTTTTAATATGAGATATGGGAAACATCTGAATACTATGAGGGCTAAGTCCAGACAAAAGTAAAAACCTACCTATAGGGTTTTAGAAACTAGGAAAAAAAATTGTAAAATTCTGGTTTTCTTCTATTATTGTATAGTTTTATCAAATGTATTAATTTCTTTATATATGCCGTGAACCACTAAAAGCATGTAGATATCAGTACCTATAAGTGGGGGATGTTTTTTCCAAAACATTTAGATAAAAGTATGCCAAGATTATGTAAACCAGAATATTCATTAAAAAGTAATAAGCTGATGAAGAACCATTGGAAATTGCTTTTTGCTATATCTAACTTCATGCCAAAATTATCCAGCAACAACTGCAGTTTTCTAGCTTAGAACACTTAAACAGCACATTTTTTTCAGTTAAAAGAAAATAAAAACCCTTAAGATCACGTTGTAATTAGGTTAGGAAACATGGGAGGCTTAGTCTTGCCTCATGTTTATCATCAAAATCTACCTCAAAATCTTTTAGAAAATGCCATACCTGAGCATGAAATCTTAAATAAGGCACACAGCAACCTCTCACTCAGCACTTCACCCGATTCAATACAAAAAAACCATTCTGAAATCTATATGTTTTATTTCCAGTTTGCATGAGGATGTTATCTCAGACATTCAGATTTTCAGAGCTGGCTGAGTGCTTGCCAAGCATATGTCAACTCTAATACCTTGCAGATACTCTGGATGTTGTTATTATGTTATTGCTCGGTCTAGGTCACCTTTTGGTAACTGCTTTTTGAAAATGTGTTTTTAACTTGACAAAGACCTTGCAGATGAATATCTACCCTATAAGCCTTTTTTTTTGCAAGGATAAATTAACCACAAGGTTTTTTCTATTGTTTAGGTAGTATCAGTCTCCTTGGTAAGCTGGAGGGATTCCAGCTGACACTATGCATCAAGAAAGAAGCTTAGTTACAAGTATGGTTTGTACACTAAAGATGCAAATGCAGTTGTTTGGGTTTTGTTAGTTACTTAATTTTCATTTGTTTCTCCAAAATGTTACAAAACATAGTCTTGAAAATTATCAGCTTAGTAGGAGTGGCAAGACTTGAGCTGATTTAACAACCAGGGACACTAATCTTCAGACAAAGCATGAATAGGGATGTTTTTATGAGTCAGTTTTACATACAATGCCTTTGCTGCCTCTCTCCCCTAAACACAAAGGGCTGGAGCATGGGAACACATGAATAAGGTGAAATACTGTCTGGTTTGCTCTTTCATTCAGATTCCTCCACTATTTACATCTTAATTCAGTCTGTCATTTAACAGATATTTCTTTAGAGAGGAACTAGAGAATCATAAGTACAGGGTTACATCTTACAGCCTATAGAAAAAATAAATCATACCTAACTGCCATGTAATAGAGTCTTTTTCTGTGATGTCTATCTGATATCAGCCATAACAGAACCAAGATCCTAGATCAGCTGAACCATTTCTGTAATCCAGTCTGCCAGCTCCTGTGCTACCAAGAGCACCATTTACTGCAATTTTAGCTCAGTTTTGGTATAAAATTTCTGTTTTCTATTAATCATATTTATGGGGTTTGTTTTCTCTTTTCTTAAAACTATAACAGCATTTTTAAATTTATTTCTTTTTTGCATTTTTTATTTTTTATTCAAGGTTTTTTTTCTGTTGCCTTTCAGTTACTGAAATTTCTGTACATAAATTCAGCCTAACTTCTGAAAAGTAGAAAATTATCATCACTCATAAAACTGCCCTAGTGTCAAGTGTCACTTCCAAGGAATCTGTAAGATTTTCCCATGAAAGAGCCCTGTAAAAGCAGTTAAAGTACTGACTTGCCCTGTTCTTGTCTTAGAAGTTAATTCTTTTGTTGAATAGTTTAGTTACCTCGTGCCAGTGACAATTTCTGAGTACTTGTACCCAACCAAATAAAGACAGCAAGGTCTTATTTAATCTTCAGGTCAACCTAGAAAACCAATCTCTGTTAAGAGAGATTGCTAGAAGTATGAAAAGCTTTAACATATTAGATATAATTAGGTCTAAACATCAGAAATACAGAAAATACAAAACCATTGGATTAACAAAAGCAGTAACAGTGGCTGATATTTAGAAGAACTATGAAATTAGTTAATGTTAAAGCCAATAGATTCCTGCCTCCATTAAGCATTTCTGTCAAGTAGTTATAGAGTTGTAGTTGTGCATCTGTAGAAAAATCCTACACTAGTAACCATGTGCGATTTACTAGAAACTTTGGTATCTTGCAAATCCTTCTTTGTCTGTTACAGAGTTCAGTCAAGGGGAGATATTAAACAGTAGGAATTTTTTTTCATTATTCTGTGGCATGAACAGAATTAAATGAACATGTCTAGCTGGAAAAAATCTTTTCAAATATCACTCCTGTGAAGAACCACCTGGTTTCAGAAGAATAAAGATTAACTCAAGATCTGGTGCAATGTACTTCGGTAGATAGCATGACTGTTTACACTGACAGTTATAAATATGACTGACATTTTGCATTACAATTTTATTTCCAATGCATTTTGTTTTATTTTATATTTTATTTTATTTTATTTTATTTTATTTCATTTTATTTTATTATTGTTTTCCCAATATGCAAGTATTCTACTCTGGATATTTTCAAAGGTCTGAGTTTTCTTGGTGAGATTCATCTGAAACCATTCATTTTCCCCAGTGGCATTAAGACTTTAAAAAAAAAAAATAACAACAACTTTACTACATTTTTAAAAGAGTTTTCTGGCTTCAAGAGCTCATGCGGCATTTGGCTGATACTTTGCCAATTAATCAAGAAAATATATTTGCTATTTCATTTTTAAAAAATTCTCTGTTCAGGTAAACTTCAATTTCTAATTCATTCATTCAGTAAAAATTAATTACAGTTTGGCATTAAATTATCTGAAAATTTATTCTCCATTGTTCATATTCAGTCAAAGTCATATGGGCTGAGTATGATCTTTTTCCCCTGTAACTGCTAATCCATTAAGAAGTACACGATTTCCAGAACATACAAACTGGATATTTCCTAACTTTTGTATTCTTACTTTACAGAACAAAGTCCTCTAATGTGGTATGACTGCATATTCTTTGTTTTTCTATGGGGTTCTTCAATTTATTGTTTTTAATGCAAGTTGTCTGAAGGAAACGCCTGTAATACTGGGAACTGAAGTGAAAGTGCTCCTACCTTGCATTATCCCGTGGTGATATGCATCTGTATCATGTAGACAGCTGGGAAAGGGCATCTAAATTAAAGAGATAGATGGTGTACAGTCAGGTTCCGTGAGTGAAGTATCATTTATACTGTTTCACACATAGCTCACTGAGAGTATGTTCCTTACTGTTAAGACAGTTTTCCAGTTTGGTAATTGTTGATATGAAGAGACATCTATGCTCCTGTAATATTAAATCACTTTTACAATTGTCCCCTCACATGTTATCAGTGTATTTGAATTTTGGTTTATATGGTATTTTCTTTACAGAAAAAAAGAGAATGAAATGGAAAACACTGACAGGTATACAAATTGCAACACTACTACTGATGAGACAATACAATAATATTATATATTATAATGTAATATAATAGTCCAGATGTTCATTATTCTCAAAAGCTAAAAATATCCTGTTTATTAATGTGTCATTGCTCTTTGATTCACAAAAATGCTATTTTTCCTTCTAATAAATTAAACTTAAAAATATTAGAATCATACTGCATCCAAAAAATTGCTTGCAAACCTCATATATATGTTGTTATTTCTGGGTATTAGAATAGAGAGATGTAATCATTAATAATGCATTATTACTGCACAATCTTTAAATTAAAAGGTATTTCATGTTATCTTCTACTAATTTGAATTTAAAATTAGATAACATGCTATGCATATTTAACAAAGAGGAACATAATTAACCTCTATATGCTCAATATCTTCTTCAGCATTCCAAGCTGAAGACATTCAAGATATATAATTACATGCAATTATAAAATAATTAAATAGCTTTTTTCTATTATATATTTGATTACAACAGAAGCCTATGTGGTTTATCAACAACTACAGAATATGTCTATTCCTAAGTGACAATTCTTATGCTTACTACACTTTGAAATAATAGATATTAAAAGAGATTAACTTAATAGAAAAACATCTGTTCAGCCTAATAATAAAAATAAATAATATACAAACAATACAAAAGAATATTGTGAATTCTAAATTTAAACGATCTTTTTAAAAAATTGTTATTTAAACAACAGAAAGATAGCTAGAGGAAGTATATACAACATTATCATTTGTGAATGTTTTAAAGAGTAAGATAGCCAGGAATATATAGAAATCAGATTTTAAAAAATCATTATTTTAGCAGAAGTATTTCACACCTGCATCATACTTCAATGCAGTAGCAGGTGGGTGGTTTTTTGTGGGGTATCTGGAATATAAACATGATTTATACAAATATAGTACATTCTAGTGGGACTTAATTAAAAAATTCTCTGACCATCCAGAATTTATAAATATTTAAAATATATCTGTTTATTTTTCTTTCATCAAACTTTAAACAGGAAATCATCAATGTTTATGAGGTAAAAAGGATACACTTCAGTATTTGCTATTTGAAGGATATGACGGTTTAGTCTCACTATGTTTCTAATCACCTCTGGTTGTTACAATACCCAAGTTCTAAGAAAGAATCTGAGCCCTTACAACTGGTCTCTGCCAGTAGATCCTATAACAGCAATATCTGGGTGCATAAGGCACACGTGGGACACAGACAGTGCCAACATTTCTCTGTCTAAGTAAAATTTAATTCTGCTTTATTCAGAAAGAGAAAGTTTTTTATCTTTTCCTGTTGTTGTGGTGTGGGGGTTTTTGTTTTGTTTTGTTCTTGTTGTTGTTGTGTTTTTTTCCCTGTTGGAAAGGCAGAGTAATTGGAAAAAGGAACGATAGTCTGTATGAGCTGGAAATGAGATCTGAAGAATCAAGCTTATTGTACCTGTTACCAACAAGAAGGTAATAGGACTCTGGTGCCATTGAGAGAGGACCTTACCGTCCTTTTAAAGGGTGTCACACACCTTTTGCTTGATAGCAAAGGGAATTGATGAGAAAAAATTACAACAAAGTTAAGGTGTTTCTGCAATAGCAGTGAGAAAAGGAGCAAACCTAATATATAAGGCTTATCTATTACTTACAGACTCACTTAAAGAATTGTGGGGGGGAAAATGTTATTCCAGTTGCATAGTTAGGTTTTCTTACTAAACAAAAAGGGATGTAGCACGGAGATTTCCATAACGATAACTGAAAAAGAATGACATTTTTTAATGGGTTTGTTTTTCTTTTTCTTTTTCTTTTTTTTGAACTGCAGCAGGAAGGATTATGTAAAGGATGAACAAAGAGATTTTGATTTACCAAGATTGGAAAAAGTGACTGTTAAATCCAGAGTCATGTGGAAGTGACTATGTCCTCAGACAAAATCCAATCAATAGCAATCAATCCTTTCAATTGTGTAATAAAGTCTTGAGAAGATGAAGCTTTGTCACTGAAATGTGACATTGTTTTCCATTAAATAGTGAAGCAATTATTTCCACAGTAAACCAATGTCAAACAGCAGTGAGTAAGGACAATTCTTCATCTATTGTTATCTAATATTAATACATTTTGCTGAAGTACCTGAAACACTAGACAAAAGTATACAGAAACAATAAAAATGGAAATATTACAATGGATTCACTTTGGCAGTGAAAAATATTCACTTAACCTACATTCTTGTTTACATTTTATTCTTTCATGAATAATGAAATAGTTAGCAAAATATACATGTCTTCTATTGTTTTCAAGGCTGCTCTGAAAAGCAGGTACCACACTAGGGTACATGAGGAATTAAAAGGTAAAAAAACCTCTGAAACTCTGTAGCAATGGATATAATTTATCTGTCAGGCCTTTATCTTTCAATCTTCCCCTTTTAATTCCTAGTGCCTCTCAGCTGTTAATAAAATAACCTCACAATACTCAATGTTCATTGCCATTTTTTCTATTTGCATGCATTTTTATTTATTCCTTTACATAGTAGCTTTGAAAACTTGCGTGAATGGGTAAATGAGTAAACTTTCTTCTCTCCCTTACTCTCTCATGAATGTCTTCCTCTAAAGTATGATACCTATTGATGTATTAAATATTCACCACAATTACAGGACTTGAATCAGAAGTCTCATGAATCCCCTAGTAAAAACACCACAATGGGAACCTGAAGCAGTGGTGAAAACCTAAATCAACATAGGCAGTTCCTCCTTTGATGGTCTTCTTGATCAGAAATCAAATCTGAGAGATAGTATAGAGAAAGGAAATTTTTAGGAAATTATTTTTAAAATATAACTCCAGAGCCAAAAATTATCTCAGGTAACATAGTTTATTAATGATAGGGAGAAAGTCTTCATATTTAGCATTTGGGATGTTTGTTATTATGGGAGAAATTAACAATAGAATATTTTCTGAAAAAGTTATTGCTTCTTTATTACATTAAAATATATACTCTAATATATTAATATATTATATTTGTATAGTAATTTATGAAATTACATAAAATGTTAAATTAAATATAGATTGTTTCTAAGACAATACTGACTGAAAATGGATCAACAGCTTTTTAAAGTCAGATTGCAAACAACACTATGAAAGAATCTGGGACAAAACTTCCAAGCAACTAAAATTTCAGTATTAATGAAGTTTACCATTAAGAATTTGAGAGATTTTTGAAAGCATTTAATTGGTGAATGTGAAACATCTAATGAGAAAGAAATGAAAAAAGCAAGAACGATCAATGACTTCTAGTGATAGAGAGAAACTTTAAGCAGAAAATGAAATTAAGTTAATGAAATTAAGTTAAGAAGGAAATTAAATGAAGAACACTGTAACTACTTATATATCTTTCTTTCCACATCAGTCTTTTTAGTCATCATTTTATGACCAAATCAAGTGATATTTTAGGTTCTTAATTCTAATATGATTCTCTGTGATAAATGGCTAAAAGTGACAAAGACTTATGATTTACTCCACTTGTTATCCACTGTATAAAAAGGGATGCAAATATACAGTGACTATGATTAAGTGGTAATGTAAAACCTATTAAGAAAGAGGTATATTTGAGTTACATTTTATTTTTATATTTATTGGCTAAATAATTATTGGTAGCCTACTTTAAAAAAAAAAATGTTAAAAAAGGAATAAGTAAATGGGATGTCTATTTGTTCCTGACAGGCTCTAGATAATCCATTACCCCCAAAGCAGATAATTAAGGGATTTTGGATGTGTTGCTGATGAATTCAATTTGACACATTAGAGTTTATAATCCCTGTGACCTCAATTATTGAGTATGAATGATGGCAAACACTACTAATCCAAATTCCTGGTGCCTTAATTTCTTTATAAAATCCAATACTTAGCTAACTAGCTGTGAATGAAGGTTATCTGAATCACAAAACACCCCAACCTTCATCTTTCAAAAGAAAAAAAAAGCCAATTGTCCTGGCTGTGAAGGTCACTGCCATAAAAATGTTCATTGCCTATGCTCTGAAATATACAGGAAAGAAGGTGCAAAAGGTTTTATCCTTAATATTTATGTAAAAAGGGGGACATTGATAGAATTTCATTTTAGAGAGAAACTGACCCTTATGTATTCTGTTTTGAAATTTTCAGCAAGTCTATGCTGAATGTGTCTTCGTTTGCGAAGCCTAACCATGACATCAAGAAATATTTGATTACTCTGAGGAAACATGCAGCGAAGCTGAAGTCACTATTCAGAACTTAAAGAGTCACACTCTGAAGTAGTAAAAGTTCTATATTCCCGTTAAAATAAATTTCTGATATATTTCAAATTACTTTCTTCAACTTGATAGTTGCAGACTTGAAAGTTATTAAAAAGTATGGAGCAGGTCCACCAGATCCAGTTCATGGCCAGTGTGATGGACTGAAATGTTGTTAATGTCTTAAGTATTCTCAAAATCACAGAAAGCCTTTTCCTCAAACTGCAAAGAAGCAGTTGCCTGTCTGTGACCACTGAAACACACCCTCTCCCAATGTCTCCTGACTGAAATTTGGACTGTGACTGGGAACTTGAGATAAGACTATTGTCTAACTATCTTAAGTCTAAGGAGAAGTAAACAAGGCTCAGCAGGTGGTGGAGGAGGAGGGTTTTGGCTGTGTGATGTCGAAATCTCTCCACACCAAACAGAAAGAGTAAACCCCCCACCACTCCAGAAAGGCCATGTGCACATGGGACATTCACTGTGAGAGGCAGCTGAGAAGGGGTCATAAACCATCCAAGATCCCCATAACGCCACCCGCTTACTCATTCCTGAGGCCTTCCACCACCAAAGGACCGCACATGATCCAAGTCCGCGCACATCCAAGTGTGATGAAACAAATCCAGAACCTGTTGCAAGAGACTGCAAAGCTGTCCCTCCCAGGGGAGGTACCTAGGCATCTTCTGAACATATATTAATCCATTGGACTTTATGTTTTTTGTGACCCTCACCACCAAGAAAAACAGAAGAACAGAAGGCCCACGGGATGGTGATACATTTTCTATTTTAATCTCTCTCTCACTCTTTCTTCACCCCCCCCCCCTTTTTCCTATTTCTTTCTATCTCTTTCTCTGCCTCACCTTTACTGTTAAATAAAATCTATGCTATTGACTTTAACATATGATCTCATTTGCACCTTAATTTGGGCAAAGGCATTTCTAATGATTTTAATAACCAGATCATGACAGTCAGTCACCAGTGGGGTTCTCAAAGGCTCAATACTGGGGCCAGATCTGCTTAATAACTTTATCAATGATTAGGAAGAGGGGATCAAGTGTACCCCCAGTCAGTTCGCCGAAGACACCAAGTTGGGTGGGAGTGTTGTTCTGCTGGAGGGTAGAAAGGCTCTGCAGAGAGATCTGGACAGGCTGGATGGATGGGCTGACACCAGCTGTGTGACGTTCAAGTAGGCAAAGTGCCAGGTCCTGCTCTTTAGTCGCAACAACCCTAGACAGTTGGAAAATGGCCCAGTAGAAAATAACCTGAGGGTACTGGTCAACATTGTCTGAACATGAGCCAGCAGTGTGCACAGGTGGTCAAGAAAGCCAATGGCATCATGACTTGTATCAGAAATAGTGGGACCAGTAGGACCAGGGAAGTGATTGTCCCTTTGTACTCGGCACTGATGAGGCTGGAGCTCGAGTCCTGTGTTCAGTTCTGGGCCCCACAATTCAAAAAGTCATTGGAGTGCTGGAGTGTGTGCAGAGAAGGGCAATGAATCTGGAGAAGGGTCTAGAGAGTAAGTCACATGACATTTTTCATCATCCTTCAGCTGATGCAGTCAACACAGGTAAACAATTAAAAACCAACATGGTATGAATTAATGTTCAAATGCCATTCTGGGTAAAAATCTACCTTTCATCACACTGATTGAGTACTGCTATGTAGCACTAAAATTAAGGTTGTCTATTGCATTGTTGTAGTAAATTGACAGTAAGGAAGAATAATAAAAAATCCCTTTAAATCAATGAGGAATTTTGAAATTACTTCAGTGATGAGACCTAAATGTCATCTCCACCTTAATAAGCAAGTAATAGTAATTACATTGCTATCATTTTAACAAGTATATCTGTTTCAGTGTGATTACTTTTATTTCCTGTATTAAGTCAACTTCTAAACTGCATTATGAAACTCTTTTCCATCCTTAAGAATTAAGAATTTTTGCTTAGATATTATTAGCCCTTCTTAAAGAAACATCAATGTTATTATTAATTTTTTGTTACTGTTATTGCTAACTTTCCATTGTGCATGTAATTATAATCTTATAGTTTGCATATCCTACTTTTTGAATACTTCTAGAATTAGATTTGTTAGACAGCCAAAAGTGATCGTTTCATCTCCCTGCCAAGACTACATAGGGTTTTAATCAAATGATAGAAAGATTCAGTACCGCAAGTGCTTTGGACTGCAATGACTACATAGGAAAAAGAAGACAGTAAATTGTCTATATAGGTAAGGTTTTTATTAAGGAGAATGCAGGGTTGATTCTCAGCTGATATAGATCAGGTGATATAAATCTAAAGACTTCATAAACCCCAATATCAAGATAAAGAAAAAAAACGATATATTGACATCCTTTCACTAACATATCTATGATTACATAAAATGAAAATCAGAACAGAATTTGACCTCAAAATTTATATATAATGGCATATAAAAGTATTAGATCTCTACATAAAGACTTACCATGGAAAGAAATCGGTTTTAGAAAGTGTTAAGAGAAAAGTGTTGAAATCATCCGGAAAGAGTGCTTAAAAATAATTTTCAGGTAGAAATGAAAAAGCAGTTTGTAAGAAGTAAATGATGCTTCTAGACTTTTATCTCCTTTTGTTTGAGCAGCTGCACACTGAAAATAAGAAAGGTATATTGATTTTATTTTTTAATATAACTTTGGGTTTTGAAAACAATATTGAAGTTGGTAAATATATATGGTTTACAAATATTTGCATTCTATAATTGCTTCTACAAAGGATTGGAAAAGTTGAAATAGAGTAATTCTTGTTTTTTCTGCAAAGAGCAGCAGAATTTTAACTAGCTTCTTTTCCCACTGTGAAATAACAAAAAATAAATAGCCACTATATTTAAATAATAGAAATTTCTGAAAGTATGACGTGTAGTGCAAGGTTCTGCATGCATGCCATAATGGATAGTTAAGCAGGGTTACCTTTCATCATATTTCAGTGTTGTATTTAGAAGAATGGTTTAAAATTATTTTGATGGTATTTAACACATGTTGCGTTGACTTGGGAAAACCCAAGGTTAAGACTTTTTTTTTTTGGTACTACACTGGATCCACTTGTGTATAAAATACATATTTATATGTATAAATAGATATATAGCAAAAGACTGAAAAATGGATTCATTATACAAAAGGTGGTGTTATTCATTTGCCATGAACATGTCTCAAAGTCCTAAGCTTAAAATAGACTACCTAAAGTTGAGAAAGAAAACCTCATGCAAAGACTGGTTTTACATCAGATTCCATATTGATTTATGAAGGCATTAATTTGCCATTTAGGTCTTAAATTTGACTATTAATAATTCTTGACATTCGAAAGATAGTTTTTTTATCAAAAAAAAGTCTTCTTAATTTCTTAGAAAGATGACTTTGCACATTAGTGCATTTCTTTAAAGAGCAATGCACTTTTAACACCTTTTAAACAAAAAGAACTTTCTGTAAATTGTCAAGTTATTATTAAAACACCAGTTTGCACAGTCATTGAAAAAATGTTGCTATACACTTGGTTAACATATAAATGGGTAATTTATTTGAGTAAAAATCAAAAGGTACTGATATTCATAAAGCCACAGCATATTTTCCAGCTTTTACTTGGTATGCCATACACAAAAATACATATTTTCTTTGAAAAAGGTTTAAAAGAATTGTTTAATTTAAAGCATACTTAATTCTTAGTTAAAGGCAAAGGGAAGTTCATTTCAACTCAGAATGTGATCACGGAAAATAAGCAGAAGTAATCACATAATTGATCAATACGATGGTAAAGATAACTGTAAATTAAATGCTTTGGGATATTGTTGGCTGACAAAGAATAAATAGAAACACTGAGTAGTTTAACAGCAGATATATTGTCTACGGATGTCTTTGGCAAAAGAGACATTAATCCTCCTTAATACTTTTATATAACATGATTTTCTAATAGTCCTACAACTGTTTTGTTCTAGCCCAAATGTTTTATAATATGCCACTGAGACAGGTAAAGAAGAAATAGATTCTATGTATATATCATAGGCTAGAATAAAATGAAAAAAAAATACTGAAAATAACAATATCAACAGCAAAAACAACAGATAAAGATCAGACAGGAAAACGAACTGCTTTAACTTTGGAAGAGGAGTTAGAAATGCCAGCTGACACCTGAGGCCCAAAATAACATTGAGAGCACCCATCAGAAAGAAGATTGGAAAAGTGAGTGACAAGAAAAGTAAAACTTAAGTGAGAGAAAAAAGGAGAAAACTATGTGAATAAATAAAGATGTGCTGGTATACAATTACAGTGACAAAAAGCATATGAAATCTGAAGAGCTTTGCTTTTATACTTGGCAGGTTAAATATCTACATTGGGCTCTCAAGAAGAAATTATGTAGTATGTATAAATTAAATAATTTTTAGAAGATGGGGTGTAAGTCCTGAGTGAAAACTAGTGGATTCTGAATAAAATTTCATTTTAATATAAAAAAAAAGGAAACAAAATTTTTGACTTTGAGCAGTTCTCTCAGTATCTTTAGAAAACTTCAAAAATCTGTGTTCCATATATCTTTGGTGATTAGAGAAATAGGAAAAAAATCCTAGCTTGAGAAATATTGAAGCATTTTTAAGAGAATGTTGTTTACTGGAGGTTATGCTAGAGAACAAACTCAGAGAGAAACTCAGAAGACTGATTTTAGCTTATATGTCACACAAACACAGAGTGCAGAAGCAGACAAGGTCAATAACAGAAAATTGGTAAAAGAGCATAGAAATATACTGCTCAATAGTAAAATACCTGGTGAAAATGAAACCTTATTACTAATTGGGAGAGCTGTGAAGCCTCCAGCATTCTGTTACCTTTCAATTCCACCTTTGTCAGTTACAGAAGGGTTGGATGACATCTGTCATAAAGGCTGAATTTCTAATTTAGTTTAATAGAAAAATGAGATGCAAGAGTGTCATCTCCTGCTCTTTAAGTACTATGTCATGAGTGGATTTGACATGAGTTTTCAAATATAGGAGTAACCAGACCTCTTGTGAGCAGAAGTAGAGGACAGTCTTATGAGAATCTTCTGCTAGAAGTTTTTAATGACAATTCTGATAATTTAAATGGAAACAGTGATATTGAGGGAAAATAGCCCAAATTATCTTTTATTTTGATTTTACAAGAGCAGGAGACTCCAGAATATTTTCAACATTAAGGAAGAAGAAATATTTGAGACATATTTTAAGCTTAATCTTAGTGAATTTCATAGGATGTTCAGAACACAAACTTTTGTTTTTGTTTCAAATCACAAAGTAAAAACATGGAAGGTTTGCTAGAAAGCAAAAGTGACATAAAAATGTATAGCCCTCTCCTCAAAAAAAAAAAAAAAAAAAGAAAAAAAGATTAGAATATGTACATTTTGGCAAAAGTTAAAACACAAGAAGTTTTAATTTCTTGACATGCAGAAATATGGAATATGAGTTAAGAAGAATAGTTTTGGGTGTTTAAGGAGCTCCTGTATAAATGCCATCAATATGGGTTTTTTTCATGTTTCTTCAGTGTATTTAAATGACAGAGAATGTGGATTGAGAGGGAAGGGGCAGGGGGAAATTAATTACTATTTGAGATGAATTTATAAGCAGTGTCATGGCCCTGGGGTCATTATCATCTTTACTGTCCCTGTTCAGCCTCCCTGGGGCCTCTCCCCAACCTGTCCTCTCAGGACCCTGTGTTAACCCCTTGAGCCATCAGCCCTTGTCCTAGTGATGCCACAGCAGGGCCAGCCTCCAGCTCGCCCTAGCCCTGCCCTTCCAAGCCATGGGCTCCGCTCAGTTGGGCCCATGTTCCATTCCACCCTAGCCTATGCCCATCCTATCCCTATGGAGGTCCCCAGTGCCTCGGACTGAGGCTGCCGTGGTGTCCCCCAGCTGCCCTGCTCAGTGCTGGGGCGTGGAACAGTTTGCGACTACCAGGCCCTGCCCTAAAGAGACCTTGGGGAGTGACTCCCCAGCTACCATCACCGCAGCCTCCTGAGAGCAGCAAGCTGAGAAGTGAGACTGATCAGGCTTAATTCAGGGGAACTGGATACCCTAGAAAGATAGTAAAAAAAAAAAAAGATTTCAACATAGAAAGAAATTAAGGAAGACAGAAGGGAGATAAAATAAAATCATATAATTTAGTTTAAAAATTAAACCCTAGTAAAAATTTATGAGAATGATAACTGTCTCACGGCTGGGGAGAAACGAAAAGTCAAAACACTAGGACAGCAAGTTGTCAAAGTGCATAACAAGTTAGAAATACACATTTTAGTATTATATTCTAGTAAAAAAACCTGAAAATCTGGGTGATAATGTTATTTCAGCCAGAATTTAACGACTTTTTTCACCCAGACAAGTGGAACCAAGGCATTAAGCTCTGTTTATTTTGTTCTTTCTTTTTTTTTCTTTTCTATTAGTTATCAGTCAAGAGTTGACAACCTTTCTTTCTTTTTTCTTTCTTTTTCTTTCTTTCTTTTTCTTTCTTTCTTTCTTCTTTCCTTTCTTCCTTCCTTCCTTCCTTCCATTTGATCATGCAAAGTATTATCTTGGGACACTATGAGCCATGTAACATCAGAAAATTAAGTTCTGTGGTACAGCACTTATTAGGACAAAAAGTGAAATAGAAAAAGGTGGTGTCAAGGAAGAATTTAAGAAGCAGAACATTAATTTCTTAAGTAACTAGTATAGATATACACTTGTCAACACTGTGGCTCCTGGAAAATGTAAAACAAGTACTTGTTTCAGTACACAATAGTGTAGAAATTCTGTTATATTACCCAGTATTTCAGCATGGAAGCACTTCAGATTAAAATTGAATACTCTGTTCATTTCTGAAACATCTCTGATTTTGAGAAATGAAAACCCTAGAGAGTAATGACAGCAAGAATAAAGGGCTGTGAAGGTGAAGGAAGTGCCCAAAACTTTCAATTATTACATATTTCCTTTTTTTCCTAGGGAAGAAAAAAAAGAGACACAGAGTTATTTCAACATGAAAGCTATTTTTTCCCCAGTTCTATATCTAGTGGACACCCAATACTATTTACTGCAATTTAAATAATCTTATGTTGCATTCTAAACTGCCGATGTCTATCCCTACACCTCTTAAGTTAAGCCTTATTTTAATACTGGCAGTAAAAAAAAGGTGGAAGTTCCCACTGTATGCTCAAAAGCAAACTCTAATAGAGACTTAAATATCTTCCAGTATACTAACCTTCACTGAGTCCTGAAAAAAGCTATAGATCAAACTCACAGCATATTCAAAATATATAGAAACATATAGAGTAAAAAAAAAAAAAAAGGAAGTGATACAAATGTATCTTTAAAGACTTAATTTTGAGACAAATTTTAATGTAAGACCTAATGTCATTGCAGTAATGGTATAGACCAGTTCGCAGAAACTTAAGAGAAAGATGATAAGAATATTAGAGATGTAAAAACTATGACCTATGAGCAAACCTTGAAATTACTGGTGTTACAATCCACAGAACTGAAAAAAGTCCTAAGAATGCGTTGTCTTATACCAGGAGAAAAGGTGGGGAAAAGAATCAGAGGAGTAAATTTGAGAAAACTTGTGAGTTGAATGCGAGGCAGTTTAATAGGTAAAGCAAAAGTCGTACACACAAGCAAAGCAAACCAAGGAGTTCAATTCCCACTTCCTGTGGGCAGGCAGGTGCTCAGCTATCTCCAGGAAAGCAGGGCTCCATCACGCTTAAAGGTTACTTGGGAGAACAAACACCGTTACTCTGAATGTCCTGCCCTTTCTCCTTCTTCCCCCAGCTTTATATACTGAGCATGACACCATATGGTCTGCAATGTCCTTTTGGTCACTTGGGATCAGCTGTCCCGGCTGTGTCACCTCCCAGCTTCTTGTGTACCCCCAGACTCCCTGCTGGTGGGGAGGGGTGAGAGGAAGAAAATTTTGATACTGTGTAAGCACTGCTTAGCAAGAACTAAAGGATTTTTGTGTCTATCAATCCTGTTTTCATCCCAGATCCAAAACATAACACTGTACAAACTACTATGAAGAAAATTAAGTGTGTAGGCATCTGGATCAGATCTAGTCAGTAGAGTAAGTAGAGACCAAGGAGCTATTACTATTCTCAAGGGGACACAATTTAGTTAAATGAATCATAAAACAAACATTACTAAATGTATTTGCAATTCAGTTCTATTGTTCAATGCAGTTACCCACACAAGTGTAATTTGAGAGGTCTTAACATAGTAGAGTGACCCAAACAGGGTTGGTGGATAAAACACAGGACCAATGGAAAATGAGTGGCTGCTGAAACACAAGCAGGAGATCCTAGGACATCTCAAATAACACTAGACACATTAATCTAAGCTGGGCAACTAAATTAGATCTTATATCTCCACTAACTCTAATTACTCCCTAAGTCAGATTGAAACAGTTGTACATCTGAATGTACATCAAGATGAATCCTTCCCAAGACATTCAAGCACCTTCCCAAAAGCTTCATTACTGTGAACATCAAGTGGAATTTTATTTACAAATACATATAATATAAATGCATTTGAAATAATCAAAAAATGGATGCATATTACAAATGTTTTAATTCTGCATGGAGACCAAAGCTGAGAAAAATACTTACTTCCTTTTTATATATTATTATCTCCCATTTTTCTGAGAAATCTTAGCATAACCTGAGGTAATCTCAACTAGCAACCTGATGGCATAAAACTGGTCAAGAAAAGGAGAAATATGAACTTAGCAGATGAGGGTAAGTATGTCTCAAGAACTCTTAAATTAATCTGGAATATCAGATCTGTAATTTTCTTGGATTGGCTTAACTTCTGTCTACTAAATTAAGACAGAGTAGATGCAGTTGGCTCAGTTATCTTTTTTTTATTCCCCCAGAAATGTGACAATATTAGAGGGACAAGATATAAAAACATAGTATCTCCTCTGTCTCTACTTTCTCTGCCTCCTAAAAATTCATTTAGATTTGTATGCTAATATTATAAAAATGTCTTTCTAAGAGGAACTATTATGTACATTTAGTTATGTTACATGGAACAAATAGGATCATCATATATGTTGGTGAAAACAAAACAAAACGAGGCAAACCAAAAAAATAGGATTGCTATTGACTGAGCAATGAATTTATTTTTTTTTTAAGTAGAAAAAATTACATTTTTATTGTATTTCATTATTTACTTGGACGGACTGTACTAACCAGAGTCACAACAGAAAGAATATAACTTTCAGTGAGTAGAAGATGTATCTCAGTAGGTATATGATTTGCTTTGAGGATTTTGTTTCAAAGTTATCCAACAATAAAGTTTGTTCTCTTTCATGAATATGATGTTTGGCATAGATGATAAAATGTCCCCTTCAGGATAAGGTGAAGAATGAAGGGCATTTGATCAGTGACCCACCTTTAAGCTTACACAGTTCATTTCCTCACATCTGACTATTAAGGCTTCTGGGAATCTCAGGATGGTTCTTCAGACATAGTTTATGAATCCAAAGAGAAAATAGAGGAAGTTGCAGTTCTAGGAAACGTTTCTTCTTTAGAAAACTATCAGTGCTTGCCTAACTTCTCCAAGTATAACGATGCAAACCCTTACATCTCTGGGCTGAGGTACACAGCTACAGATCTGATTGAGTTAATGTTCTGTTTCAAATATGAGATTTTTGTATTTCAATTTATTTTAGTTCTCTAAGGTAATGGTTGATAATGATGTATGTGGGATTATGTCATTTTTCTGTTAGTAATGTTGAACCTTGATAGGAATAAAAAAGGTCTACAAGTTACATAAGATTTAATTCTTCCCTCTAACTTAGTGGCCTGTGAGTGATATCTTGGCTCCCTAGATATTTGTGGGACCTTTGTGGCAATTTAAAATGACCTAGATTTATGACCTGAATCTGTAACCAAAGACACATTAGTGATTTTCTGTTGAGCAAGACAGGAAATTTTACTATCAGGCAAATTACTGCTTCAGATCTTTACCTTTTTTCTAAATTGATGGTGTCTTGTAAAAATACGTTGATATAAACTGTAGTGAACTGCTATTTGTATGAAATTACCAGGAATCAGCTTATATTTATCACTTTTATAAAAATATATTTTATTATGCATCCTTTAGATATATTTTTCCTTATAATTGTTAAAACTTAATTGGAAAGACTGCAGTCAATGTAAAATGTAAAATGGGCCAGAACTAGAGTAATTTTTTATGGTCACAATGTAGTCTAGCACATGTATTACATATTGTTATTTTCACTATATTACTATAAAAATACAGCATTAGTAGTGTTTGGTAGTACTATTTTTAATTGTTCATGTTCCCTTTCACCATCATGTGAACTTCAAAACAGATGTACACATTCATTTGATTGTTTTCTTACCCTCCTTCAGAGGTTTTGAAAGGAGTAGAAATTAATGCTCTATAATTGAAAGAGCACTGTAGGGACCACAAAGATTGATCATTCTGTGTCTTCCTCCCAGATTATTGCGAGAAGTCATGAAATAAGGTGGATGAAATGCATAATGAGCACACCCTGCCCTGTGTTCTTCTCAAGAGATATGTACGATGCATTTACTCAGATGTCACTTTGCACAAGAGTGACAAGCAGAGGAATTAAATGCAGTTGCCTCAAATTTAACTGAGACAAATGAAATGGCATCAACAGGATTTGAAAAATACACTGATGTTATGGTGGGAGCATTACATTTTTCTATTTTCAGTATACATCCTAAAATCCTCAACATAATGGCTGTTAGAGCCATTCTACTCTTGGACTAAGTTTTCTAATAGAGAAAAAAAAAATGTTGCTTTTTTTTTTTCTATTCCGGCAAAAATCTTGACAGTTCCAACAGATGACAATATAAACCTTTTAGCTTGAACCTTCACCAAGTGTGAAGATAAAAGAAAAAATTTAGATATCTGCTTAGTGTCTACAACAAAATAGAACCTAAGCCATAAATGATAAAAGGATACTGCAACAATCTTTCTATGCAAAGTCTTCCCACTGAATCCATAACAGCCTGTGGATTATGAATTCAATGGCTTATTTTCCCTCTTTGTGACCTATGGAGGAAAATCAATCAGGACCAGAGAGAGAGGCTTATGGATCCTAAACAGCAGAGCTGAGCAACCAATATAGCTGTTTATATGGATTTGCATTCTCTATAGTTGCATAGATAAAATAAATATTGGTAGTATTTGAACAAATTTAAATGTTTCTATATCCCTTGCACATTCTCCCCACACATACGTACCAAATTTTATTATAAAAATAAACAGTTTACAATGGCTTTCCATAAAGATCAAAATATTTCCTGAATTATGAACAAATGTAATTTTATTGTTTCTAGATATGTAGCTCTCAAATATCATTAGAAAAAAAAAAAACCAAAACAAAACCAACAACTTAAAGAAATTAATAAAGTATTTCAGCAGGGATCGCTACTTATACGATAGCAGAATCTCAAACTCTTGCATTCTTCTGAAGATCTGGAACAAAACGCCATGAAAGACATAATCAAGGTATCATGCAGATTGGAAGAGATCTCTGGAGGTACTTTTTTCCATCTTCCTTCTTGTGGTTGGATAGTTAGATTAAATTGATTAGGACTTTCTTTGCTCAAGTTTTGAATAATTTGTAGGATGGAGACTCCATAACCTTCTTGGGAAAACTGCTTAACCTCCATTGACAATAGGGGAGAGAAAATTGGGAAGAGGGAAGGAGACGTGTCTGAAGTGAATGGGAAATGGGGAGAAAATATATTTTCCCTAAGCATTTAAATATTTGTCTGCTTTGTTTCTCAATATCCCAATCAGTAATTAAATGTCTATGTTAGCTGGCAATGAACTAAGTTAAATTTTCCAAGCAATCAGTAATTAGTGACTGATTTCCCTGATGAATTTTTATGTTCTTTCTATTTTCTCCCTTGTCCCACTAGCACAGGGGCAGTGAGTGAGTGGCAGTGTGCATGCTTGACTACCAGCTATGGCAAACTCACCATACAGGCAGCCAAAAATCCAATTGCTACTTAAACCTCTGAGCATATAGAAATCTCTGGATATCTTCCTTTACTCTATGAAACTTCATGAGCTGTTTGCACCTGAATTTCTTATTAGGTGTGGATATGTCAGTCAATCAGGCCTAGAAACATGTGGTAGCATACACACCCCATGAAAGATTCAGTGAGAGAGAGAATGAGAATGAGAGAAGGAGCCAGGGCAGGTGGAGAGACCTTCCCAGACCTTAGGTAACACAAATACTAAAGCTCAGATGATACTCTTGCTACTGCTTTTATACAAATAGATGAGAAGGCAGTTCTCACCTACTTAAGTATCAGAACATTTAATTAATTTATTCCAAAAACTAGACACACAAGGCTAAATCTCTTATTAACAAAATGAGGTTCAAAGCCATTCCTACTATTTCCAGGAAACTTCTACTGCTTATTACCTCTTATCACCCGAATCTTTACATTCAGGCCTAAATGTTAAGAAACCTATTTAATTGATCTCCTTTCCTTGGCACATCCTCTGTGCGGCATAGATTCCAGGAACAAACTGGTCCTTTGCCATAGGAAAGAGAGAAAAACCTTGTGAGAGGAGTATGACTGTGGAGCCAACAGAGGCCTGTTTGTCTTTCAAAACTGCAAGCACATTGAGAAGGTTTTAAATAATATTATCTAGTTCTAACTTTAAATGTTAACACACTGATACAAATAGCTTTGAAACAATACATTTCTGCACCCAGTGCAGTATTATCACCAGGCACAAGTTTAAAGCACCACTGCTATAGTTCATCCTGACCTCTCAGGTTTGTTATCAACTGTTATGAAACTCACTATGTGAAGCAGAGCTTAGCTAACTGTACAGAAACCTAAACATTTTATAAAAGTAGATCTTGATTGAGGAGTGGAGAGACAATGGGAAAAAGGGACCTGTTTTTCTTCTGGCATTTCTTATTGAAAAGCTCTTAAGCCTAATTATCCGATTTATCTTTTTTATCTAAGATGACTGGAGCAATGGTCGTCTGTGCTAATGCACAGCATTAGTTTTATGAAGGCTTATATAGGTACCTGTGAATGCTACTTTCAATAACTTTTGAGTATGATTTTTAAAGTTTAATTGCCTTCCATATATAGTGATAATGAGTGATATATTTAAGAACTAATAATTATCAAAGTATATTTTTGCTGATTGTCCTTGTAAATTTTTACTTAGCCTGATCTATGACTCTTCTAAACACTCTCCTTGCAATCATCTCTTATACCGTTACATGCACATATACACACACACACACACACACACACACAAACTCAAAAGGATTTTCTTCAGCTAGTTTTCTTCTTTTATCCTTACTGTGTCATGTTTACTGGGAAACCCCTGTTATATTTCTTTGCAAGATAGTTTTTAGCTCTAGGTCATAACTAGGATATTTAATACACAAAAATATACTTTCCATTGCTTTCAGTTTAAGTGAATATTTTCCTTGGCCTATTTATTGTTCTTCACATTGATGATGAACAGAATACAGATAAAAGGAGATTTTACTAGGTTATGAATAATCTTAATACCTAGTAGAGAATAGGTCTTTACATTTTTTTTTCTGGAAAAAATGTTTTTTGATAAAGAAATATCTGTGGTCAACAAAATTGTTCTTGGGGATCATTACATGTGCAGAGGATAAACTATTTGAAATATTTCCTACTTGCTATACTACTTTTATATGTAAAGGCAGCTTGCAAAACAAGAAAACAAGTTGTTGTAGATAGCTTTCCCATGCTTAGAGATTTTTGTATTAATCCTAAACTGTTCAGCATACCTTTGCTTATTCCTCTTTGTCAGATTGTTTCCTTAATAGCAGGATTGGTGGTTTTGCACAGAATGGTGGAACAAATTTTTGATCTATTTTTTTCCTTCTGCTTGTTGGTACACTTACAAATTAGCCTTTCTTTTTCTTTTTTTGGTCCTTAAAATAAAATTATCTTATAATGTTATTTATCACTTTGGCACATACTTTTAATAATGTCTGTAATGATCCATAGGAGATATTTATTTACCCTGAAATTTCATTTTCATCAGAGGTATATTTACTAAGCACAAACAAAGTATTCCCCAATGCAATCAGTGCCATAAAACTCCTTATTAATCAAATCAGTTCAAAAATAAGATAATTGAAAAGTCTTAAATTAATGAGTAAGAAGCTGCAGATCTGAAATGGTCTAAAATTCATAAAAAGAAAAGCCTTGGTCAACACAGGTTTTGTATATGCATAGTCTAGATTAAAATCTGTTTAGTGTCATCGAGGGAAGGTTTTACACTTGGAAACCAAGCAAACAAACAAACAAAAGACCAAAACCAGGATACAAATTATGCTTATATTCTTGTGGAAAACTTTCGTTTCCCATATCCTTTGCTTTTCATAGTGCAAGAAGAAAGACACATCTCCATGCTATAGCTTGTTTTCCAGAGTAATTTATGGAACATACTATCAATCTCACTCCTTCATGTGTGCTAAGCATGAGAATCTCCCAATTACCTGAGACTTTAGCTTCTGTAAGGTTTCACTTTTGTGTGTATTTACTACTTAATGAATGCAATTTTACAGAAAATGGTAACTGTAAGAAAGGGTTGAAGAGAATTATATTTCTACAGAAATGAAGCAATGACTAAAGAATGACAGTTCATAAGGGGAATAGGAACCCAAATGTACTTTCAATTTTGTTTAAAATATGTTTTCAAATATTATTTTACTTAATACATAATGCATCTCTGCTATTTGATCAAGGTATAGTGTATAGATTATGGTCCCTCAGATGGTATGGAGAAAGTCTGATTTCCGTTCATCTACAATGCCTTTGCTAGAATATTTTTATGGTACATATTTTTAAAATTACTTTCAATTCCTTGTTAGTAGGATTGGCAAAATTGTATAGCCTTTTAAGAGGTGGAGGGGTTAGTATATTTGTTTCAATTAATGGTATTAACAGCTATGTTTATATTTTTGAACAACATGACAACAAATATGATAAAATGAGTAATTGTAGTTCTGGAATAGCCAAAGCCAATACCACTAATTTTTTGTATTTATTTCACATCATTGTGCAATATGCACATATTGGAATTTCACAGAGTTAATGAGTTTCTAGGAACAGACCACAGTTATAGTTTGTTCTTGTTTTATAATAAGAGGGGGAAAAAAGAAAACTAAGAAATTTTTAAAAGACATTAAAATAAGTACCAAATTAGTACTATTTGGTACATATATTTTCATATCAGCTTACAGATCTAAACTAATGTATCATTTACAGTTTCTGGAGAGCTCTGAAAATTACTGGAAAGCAAAGAAGGAAGAGAAATGGAATAGGAAGACTTTTCTTGAAAGAAATTACTGCAATCAACATGCAGTACAGAAGTCTTGGAAAGAGAAAAAAATGTTCAGGGACTGATAATATTTGAAAAGCACAGTAATCATTTGTTATGGCTGAGTAAAAGGGTCTTCTAGATACTTCTCCATGAGAAATCCTGACTACTAGTTCTTAATGGCAAAGAAACCTTACTTTTTCATGGTTGTCAGGAGAAGCCATTACTCAGAAGAGGGAAATGATACTATTTTATCTTAAAACACCTTTCAACTCATCTAAGAGTTCAATAACAAAAATTTTCTGCTGCTGCTACTAAAGTAGAAATATTTTGCAAATCATGTTTCATTATCTTCATAGTATCTATTTTGTCTACTACTCTTTTCTGGACAATGCAATATCCAGGTCTCCAGGGAACATTTTGCAATGGAAATTTTTGTTTGTTTGTGTTTCCTGTAACCTGTTCTCTTATAGAAAGAAAACTACATGTTTTTAAGCACAAAGAGGGAACAACATGTGATAACTTAATGACATACAACAGCAAACAAAATCTCTCTACAGCCTGCTGAAAAATCAAACGGACAATTAAAAAAAAAAAAGTTTAATAAACAGGAGGAAAGAACTAGAATCCAGAAATAGCAAAATAGTTATAAGTGTTTCTGGAAATATAAAGATTTATTTGAAACTTCAAAACGTCTTGTAAATCTAGGGATAAATAGAAAACCCCCAGATCTTTCTAGTTAAACTAAATTAGTATCTTTCTCTGTTTCCCTGTTTGCTTTTTGTGCTTGTTTCCTTTACTGACAGAAATATAATTAAATGCTCTTATAGATTTTGGAGCTAACTTAGTCAGATTCTTATAAACCTGAGAATACGTGCCTTAAAATTGAGCTATGCCTATTCAAAAAACAACTTGAAGAAATGCAGATTTCACATCTGAACAGAGAAGGGTTAAGAACTGAAAGTTACACAGTTTCTAAAATGTATTGTATGCATTTAATGCCACTATTGTTTGAATGGAAGCAAAGTATTTTGGTAACAATAATGATTAGATTTCTGTCACAGTGCACAGGGAATTACTGTCATCTCTGTTTATGTTGATCAGAATTTCACAGACGTTCTGATTCATGGCCTGCACAATCCTTTTTGAAGTGCTCTATAAAATTTAAATGCCTATTTTTTATTCTTTTCCCTTTTTTTTTTGTTTCTCGTCTGAAAATGAATGGCTGTTTGCATACAGAGGTGTCTTGTCTTTCTACTTGTGCACGTAACTCCCACTGACATTAAGATGAGTTAAGCATAAAAAGAATATATCTCTTAGGATTTTGCAGATGTGTTGCTGCCCCCAAGTCTTTTCTCTTCAGTTTCCTTTGATAACTCACTGTCAATTGTAATAACCGATGAACTCAAATCTTTATAGACCTTGTACTTTCAGTAGATATTTCTCACAGCACAACAGTCCTTGGTGTATAATAATCCGGAGATGTTCTCATTTTCTGTTTTTCACAACAGGATGCATACCAATTTTATTTGACTTAATGCAGTATATTGTGCCTGCAACCTGATGAAACCCAGTCCACTTTTTACATACTTCATGAAAGTTTGATGAGAGGTTACTTTTCCCAAAAATTTGCCGATTTTAATTACTCATTAAGTCTTTTTATTAGTGGGAATTGCCCTCAATGGCTGTTCATAGCCTTAGCCCTTCTTTATTTATATTGCAGTACCCAAAAGAAAGTTGATGTTAAATTAATTTATATGTGTTCTTAAAGTATAAATCTGAGCTTCAATTTTTACTCTTGTGTGAAATATGGGCTTTATCAATCAAACTATAAAATTATGTGTTTGTCATTTTGTGGAGGGAGAATAGACAAAAATTGTTATATTAATTTCATCATTTTTTTTAATGTCAAGAGAAGTGAGTATGTCTTCTTTGTGCTATCCTCCCTATGCTGTCGATAAAAGTCAGATGATTCAAGATCTGCTTATTGAAGCCAGCATATAAGATGTCATTTCTTTTCCAGAAGAGCACACAATCAGTAAATACAAGGAAAAAAGCTTGGGAATAGAAAGTGACACAGCATCCAAGAATATCACTTGCCAATGAGCTCATGTATGTGCTCATCTAGAGAAATGGGCTCCTTTATTTCTGTCATGTGAGCTATTTCCCCTGTGCTTTCCTATGTGAATAAAGAGCAGCTACTGCTGGTCTATTGGTCTACTGCATATGAAGATAAACAGAAAATAAATGTTAGATGAAGGTTTGGCTTTTTTTTTCTTATAATTTTCCCACCATACTAGAATGAATTTATGCAAAATTCACTGTGAAGAGAGTTAATTGGAGATGAAAATAATTTCTTTCCTAGGTTCACAAAGAAGAGAATAGAATTCCACTGTAAGCAATATACTTCCTCATGGATCAATTTCATTTTTGTTCCCAGAATAATCTAGTCCATGTAATTTAAACCTTTGATTGCTTTTGCTTCCATTTCTGTTTCCTTTCATCTGTATAAGAAATCATTGAGACAAAAGTGTCTGATTTATTTTTTATTCTTGATTCATTTTCACATGGTTCTAAGACAATACACAGATTCATGATGTTGTTGAAGAGTAAATTCTTTCTGGGTATTCAACACTTTAGTCTTGGAAGGTGAAGGTTAGAGGCTCAATGTCTCTGAAGCCAAATAGTTTTTATAGCATAGACACAGACATTTGAGCTTTCTTAGAGGACTTAAATACAATTCAAATGCCTGTCTACCTATTCCATGTTTATAGACTACTTGGCAGGAAAGACACACTCTGCCTTGAGCACATATTTTTTAGAATACACAGGTAGCTGAAGTTAAGAGCTGGGAAACTTTTAAAATATATATGACCTCAAATGAGTTTAAACACTTCCGGGGAGGCAGGTTGGATCTATTCTCTCACAATATATGGAGAGAAAAGTGGCATTTTATGTGCCTGCAACTGTTGAAAGAGATAAAGGTGATCTAGTCAAAGAACAGGTGATGTCAAATTCCAATTCCAAGAAATCCTTTCTTTTCTGTATTTGGATCCTAATGAAAATTACAAATGTATCAGTCATCTTAGGATGTACACTGTTGTATATCTGTATCTGGAAAAAACTGAAACAATGTAAAAAATTATTTGAAATAAAATATGGTTTTTTTCTTTGTCCTAATGTGGATACTGTTTGTTTTAATTCTGATAGTTCCTGTGCAAAATACCAGTAAATACAGTTTTCTGCTCTCAATTTTTCCTAAAATAAGGTGAAAATTAAAATCAGAGAAATAGACAGTATTCTGACTGTTTGTTAGACATTTAGAACATTGCCTTCTCAGTCTAGTTACTCCATATTGACATGACAGAAGTATTTTCATTATAGTTCTGGTGTTCTAGATGGCCAAATGGATGATGCTGACTACTATGCTGGCTATCATGAGTCTACCTCTGTCATTTAATAAAGCTACGGAATACAAAATACATAGAAGAAGCTATGAATTTTATACAGAATTTGTAGCATAGCAACTTATCCTGAATTTTACCAGTGTGTAAAATAAGTCAACATGATTAAAAATGTCACTGATGTACTTTCTTTTTTCTTCATATATCCCCATAAGAAGTAAAACTAGGAAAACAACCAAACAAATCAAAACCACCACCACCATCACCAAAAATCTAAATAGACAAAAAAACTCCAAATACTTTCAAATGTTTCTATTTCTTCATCTTACTGAATGAAATACAAGGCTGTCTCCATTCATTTCCATACCTAATGAGTCAAGCAGCAAATCCTGCTGATTAGAGTGTACAATAATGAGGTGCAATCCCAGTATATGTATAATTTCTGGTACAGCTCATACAAAAGAAATTGGACAATGTAGGCACTTGATACCATGAAAGTCTAAATTTTTTCTACATTTCCAATCACAGTTGTCTTGTTTATATCCTTTTTGTCTGCTTTGTGTATAGCAGTAACTCATGAGAAATTCAACTAGAAACCAAAATAGAAAATAAAATAAATAAATAAATAAGTTTGAATGCTTTCAGTAAGATGTTAAAGTTTTACTGAAATATTTATGTGAGGTGACTCACACTGCTTTGAATGGCATAAGAAACCAAGATTATTTATTTATTTGTGTGATACAGTAGAAGAAATATTAATTCTGTTTTAGAGTGAGAGATTATGATTTTAAATATATTTATAATTCATATTGTTGTCACAATTTTTTTTTAATAATGGAAAGTTATAAATTTTTCACCTACTATAGACTTTCTCAGAGATTACTTAAGAGATTGCCAGGTAAGCATCTCACCTAGGAACAACCTAGGACATTGAAAGAATCACTTTACAGTGGATTTGTGAAATTAATTTTTAACTATATTTAAAGTCTGAGAGGACACTGTGTATTAGTGATTCATCATGCAGTTATGGAGACTTAGTTCATGTTAGGCATAACTGTAAATGCTGCAAATGTCTTTCTCTATGATAACAGTAATCTGCATGATATTCTGTTCTCAGCCCCTTATTAAAGTTTAGGTCCAATTTGTGTCTAAATTCTGATTTTGAGGTAATACCCTATTTATCAACAGAGATGAAAAAGTAATCATTAAAAAAAAAACCCACTTTGTTGCCTTCAACTTTTAATTTCCATCCAAGTGTCACAGCATCATGGACATATAGGTCACCATTCTCTGCATCCTTTGTAATATCTCTGATTAGAGCCTAGAGTATTAATTTAGTTTTCTACCAAGAAAGCAAATTAGGTGTAGCAATGCTTAGCTCTACTTCAGACTTGTACTTGCATTCTTCATTAGTGTGACTGATAAAATAAATATACTACCTTCAGAGCAGTGCTCCAAACCATATTATATCTTGTCTCAGGAGAACTGTAATGTCATGGTTAGAATCATTGTTTTTCTTGATTTCTTCTGCCACCAGGAAGCTTATGTGCTTTCTGACACATACCCTGAAGCAGAAACTAAAGTATTATTCCAAGTGCAGGCTCATTTCTTCTTATTTTTTTTTTCTTCTGGAAATGGAACAAGGAAGGTCAAGGCCAGTTTGGAATTAAATCTGACTGAGGATAAGAAGAAGGGCTTCTTCAAATATACCGATGACATCATTCATTGCTCAACTTTTTCAATGTCAGAAGCTTTAAGTTAAAACCAAAGTTTTAGAGAATTTCCATTCTAGATGGTATTATATTTTAATCTAAGATTATTTTTGACAAAGAAATGTGTCTAACTACACATCAGTTTACTAAAAGTTTGATCATGAGGAGCAAAATGTCATGCAAAGAACTATTTTTTTCAAGCCATCATTTCTCACTAATTTAATCAGAAGATAAAAGTATTGTTTTGATCTCATGTTCCATTGTGCACACAACATGCAATAACAACATAAATACTTTAAGGAACTATATATGGAAAATATATGAGCATGAAACTTCTCCAATATTGCACTACTGTATATGCTTATATGTTGAGCCTTGATCTTTCTTGCTGAATTTTTCCTTTACTATATCTCACCAACATATGTTTATCTATTAAGTTAAGACTGTTTTCAGGCAAGTGGAAGCTACAGAATATTCGAAGAATTAAAAATATTGCTAGACTAGGGAATTTTGCTTCAGCCTTCCTCTGTGTGAATAAAGTAGAAAATATATTTGGATAGCTGCAACAGTACTAACAATTTATTATCAAGTACTCAAATAGCTGCATCTACATTGCATATAAACAAGAGCCATACTCAAGAAAGAAAATTCAAAAGATTGATACTTGTTTTCATATTCTTGAAATGGTTTTTCCCAAAGATGACAAGGTATCTTGCAATAATAAAGACAGAGAGCAAAAGCCTGAACTATCATCTCTTTTTTTTAGATCATTACATATTAAATACTACAACTCAAACTGGAAAACAGCTGTTTTACTCTATGTTTTCTTTCAAAATAGTCTGTAATTAAAATTTTCATCAGTAGTATCTCTAACAGCTTCTGCCCCATACCACTTATGTTTTTTTATGAAAGAAAAACATATCAATGTAGTGCTCACTTTACATGTATATTGATTTATATGAATAACTCTCTTAGGCAGAACATAAGGCTGGGGATCAGATATAATTAATGGCAACAGTGATGACCCTGATACATGTCTATCCAGAGATTAAGCCTTTGTCACAAAAAACAAATTTGGAAATGTAGGTTTTAAACTAGTTCCAGACTAAGATGATTGATTTCATATTTTCCATGTCATGACATCCTTAGGGAGTAAAGAATATAAGAAGCACAAAGACAAAATAAGAAAAAGTTAAAGGAAGTGTAGCTTTGGTTTAGTAGTTGTGTCTGTTAGATTCAGGAAGTTCTTTAATTCTTGCAAAGAAACACATTGACACACTGTTTCTAGTTAAATGGAAATGGAGAAATTCAAGATGTACCAATCTAACTCTCCCTTAAGTTTCAGAGTTAAATGTAGGTCACTGAGTGCCTGTACATGCAGATTTCTGATAAACATGTAAATTTATATTTAAATATTAGAATATGAAAAATGGACTAGGTTCTGGGGCATATTTTATTGTCTATTAGTGGAAAATACAAAGATTGGTTGTGTCTTTTTACTGCCATCTGTCCTTGACATCTTTAAGCCTGATAGATAATAATCATTTTATCTCTACCTTTTAAGGCATATTTGTTTTTTTCTCTTCCTATAGTAGCACTGGATACCCTGTGTTTGTTTATTTTGTTTCTCCTTGCTTGATCTGACAGATCCTGAATCATTAAACAGAGAGAAAGAAGAAGAAAAAATGTTTTTCACAGGAACTTACATGCACAGATGCAGTTTCTGAAGGTTTTGAGGGGTTTTTTGGTCAATTGCTTCTGATTTTCTCTGAAAATGCTGACTGTGTTCACAAGATGCTGATCCAACATGACATGATGTATGTTTTTTAAACTTTGATCACCTATATATTCTCCAAAGGGATACAAAAGATACTTAAAATATGAAGGGAATCTCTGTGTTTTCACAGTGAGGAAAATGCTGTTTCACACAAGACGTTACATAGCTTCATTTGGTGAAGTCTTTATGACTTTTTTTTTTAATAAACTCTGTTTTAGAAAATTACACGAAACAGACACATTCTTCATTATACAGGGAAGAACGATCACAATTCTTTCCACTGTTAGGAAAGCATTGGCATTTCTAGGTTAAAGAGACATGCTTCTTGCTTCCTGACTGATTTCATAAATCTATATATTATTCATTTGCAGTAGCTTATATTTCTCAGAAGGGTTGAAAAAGAATCAGATTTAAGCTTCATTTACAAGGTGTATGTTAGACTGTTTCCTCACAAGTAGGACTTGTAATTTGTCAAACTGAAGAATTGTTTCTATGTGTGCATTTCCTTTCTTAAGGAAGTGTTCCATCCACTAAAGCATTATGTAAAATCAGGAATAATTTCCTCCTCCATTAGAGTGATCTGAGCAGGTTTAATGTGCAAATTTATTCAGAGAAGAGTTTATTGTGAGAATCATAATAACTTGAGAGGGAAAAACTTCTGTGCTGGAGTGTTTGCAGATAAATGGAACAAGAGGTGTCCCCAAAATGTTTTTTCATGAAAGATTAAATACTTAAATTGACTAGACACAACTAAGAAGATTCCCATTTGAATTGCTGTGATAAAGTTAACCACCAAGCAGAAACTTAGAAAACTTTTTGACATTTTATGTATGAGTCAAGTGATAACTCCTCCAGCTTCCCTGGTGGCCATGATACCTGTCCAGGCTGACAGATGCCACTTCCCGTTTACAGGTTCAGACAATAATAATAATAATAATAATAATAATAATAATAATAATAATAATAATAATAATAATAATAATAGTGAAGCTCAGCACATATCCCAGAGACTCATAGACACACTAAGAGGACATTGTCACAGCCGTAACTGTGGCTACACAGACAGACACAGACAAGGTGCTGCATTCAACAGCATCTACGTAGACGACTCAGATTTAATAAAAAGATGTAAGAATTTAGAACTCACTGAAGTAATCAAGTGCAGGGCTCAGGCAGACTCGGGTACTGACTGGTCTCATTTTACACATGACCAACCCCATTTATACCACTTTCTGTCCTACCTCCACCAATTCTTCCACTCTGGTCTACCTTCCCCCGCACATCCCCCTGTAGGTCGGTAAGACTTTATCAATTCCTGCACCATTCCCAGTGAGAGGCTCCCCTGGTTTACAATCTTATTTGTTGCAAAGTCCATGCTGATCTTCCTGGAAGAGCAGTGTAGTGTCTGGATAGTCCATTAATGAATGTGACTGGTGAGATTTGTGTCTTGACATTGTCTCCATGAGTTGTTTTTGTGGGGTTTTTTAAGGTCCGTGTCTCTGTACATTTTGTTTCTGTTTTCCCCTTTTCCCTTATTTTCACAGTTGACGAGTTCCATGACAAGTAGGAAGCTAGAATCCAACTTGGATTTAGGAATCTTGCTAGGCAACTTAAAGTTACATACAAAATACTCAGCCAGATACCATTTTGTGGTTATAGCTTGAATCTGATTGTATTTCAGTGTTTTAGAACTGACATATAGGTTTTTTTTCCTCTGAGACAATGATAGTTTGCATTTATATAATGTCTTTCATCCAGAGATCTCAAAGGACTTAGCTAGCGACAATAAAGCTTGAACTATTCAGTAACTCTTTTCATTTTGGATATTATTTCTCACTGCTCTATCTCACTCAGGTGGTTAAATTTATGTATGTGATTTTATTTGCCTTTACAAGGTACATGAACTTTATCTACCTGACGTGGAGTCTATTTCTCTTTCCAGTATTAAATTTTCAGTATTAACTTTAATTACATTAATACACATGCATACATACAACCTAAAATACAATCTCTCTCTATTGAAATCTTTCCATCTTAAATTAATAATCTCAACTAGATAATAATAATAAAGAAATTCAACCAAAAATATTATAGGGAATATAAAAAGAATAAAAAGAGTATCAGTGTGCTTATTCTGTTAAGACCAAGGAAAAGCACAGGGAATCAGACTGCTGACTACAGTCTAGCCAGCGGTAATAATCCCCATTTCATCAGGTACATTTAAAAAACTGTGTTTCACATTCCTCTAAAGCAGCTCTGCACATGTCACAGCACAAATTAGTGAAGTCTAAATTTCAGCTCAAGGCTCCATGTGTCATTTAATGACATACACTTGTTAACTGTAGCCAAAAGCAGACTTCCATCAGGGACACTGAAACTTCTCATTTACATAAGAATGGGAAGTTAATTGTGCTACAGATATTTTGGCTTCCCCAAGGAATTCATTAAGCATGCCAAACCTGCTGAGAATATAACTTAACTGACATTTCTAGGAAACCAGGGAAATTGAACTTCAGAAACACCACCAATGAAAATAAAATAAATTGTTTAATATTAATTTGATACAAACATTTCTGGACTGTGTCTGAAATACCTGTTACACTCTCATTTCTGGAGTAATTTTCAAGATATATGTAGTTTCTTAGAGTAACTTTTTCTTTCCTTTCCAATGTAGGATCCTGAGCTGGTCTTGTTATTTGACAAGAGGATTTACATTTACCCCTGAGGGATTAAAAAAGAAAGGTTAGGTGACATTTTGCATCATATACTAATTGTTCTGAGTAAGCAAGTACTCAGACCATTTATGCAAAAAAGTTCAAAAAATTATTTAAGATACTCATTTCAGTAATGTAACTATACAAGTTATAAAAATATAACAATAAAAATGTTCTTACAGTTAAGATGCAATCTCCAGAAAATGGTTCTAGCGCTTCTTATATCAAAAAAGACTCTGATAGTGAATACACTGAACTCACAATTCCCCCTACGAGGGTTGTGGTCAATTGAAATAGTTGTAAGATATTCCAATGTAATAACTTCTTTTTCTCAAAAAGAATTTTTTTTTCTTACAAAATCTACTTTTTGGTGTAAATTTTTATTAGATAGAAACAAAATATTGACTTCATTGGGAGGAGAGGTCTGCTTATAAGTTACAGGCATTTTACTTAATTCAAGAAACATTACATTTTTAGAATTTTTAAGGTTTAGGGTTTTTTTCTGGATTACAGGGTACTATTAAAGCATGTTCTAATTATCTATTCTGACAAAGAACTAATGAATTCTCCCCCTTTTGCACTTATGTATATATATAGTATACAGTATATCAAAACATTTCTATTTGCTTACATTGAAGAGTCTTTACCTATTGTCATTTAGCTTTATGTATGCTCATTCACTGATGAAAGTTTCTAGTCAGTTAAAGAATTTTTCCTATGCAATACTATGAAGACAACAATATTAGCTATTTGTTAGTTATTCCATGCAATAAGATTTTGATTTTCTAACAACAGATGACATATCAGCTTATAACTAAATTCTTATGCTTCTTTTCGCAAGGACTTTAATGTTTATCACCAGACTTACAGTATTATAACTGTTATTATAAAGAAGGTTTAGGTATTCATAGTATTAAGTCAACTGAATGTTAATAACCCTATTATTTTGCACAAAAAAAGGAAGACTTTTTTGTTGCAGTTAATTAGTTTATTGCCATTGTAATTGTAAGAATGTGTGCACATGGGTGGGTGGGTGTGTGTATAGTAAATGAGGAAGAAAATAACATACTTATTATTTTATTGCTTCAAGTTTCCAATTGTATTGTAAATGGATATGTCTTCAGTTTCAGTTTCACACCACTATATGAAATCAAATAAATAATTGGATATAAAAATAATATTTATCATAATATTGCATTTCTGAACTAGTGTTTTTTATGAAAAATTCTATGATAGTGATAAATCAAATGTACCATATAAATTTTATTATTTCAAATGCATTTATAACTTATATCTATAGACCTACATAGGGACAGCTGCAGTAGAAAAATAGTAATATCCTTAATTTATGGAGCAAGGGATATGGATTGAAGGATAGTAATAGGACAATATTCAATACAAATCTGAAAAGGTCAGGAGTAAATTAAACAGCACAATAACAGTAAATAACACAGGCAAAATTAAACTGCCTGCAATGCCATTGACTAGCATGAACAATATTAACTGGCAGAACAGAGGGAAGTCTTATGAGTTCTTTTCGTAGAGGTTTAAAACCTAAAAAAAGATTAACCATGGTGCTTGGTATGAGTAAGCAACTTGGAGAAAACAAGTCTCTCATAAACCTGCTAAAGGGAAGATAATCAATGTGCCACAGTAGTACCATGTTGTCAGCTTTACAATGTGATACAATAGGGATTACAGGTTAAGGGCTGGTACTATATGAAGGATATTACAAGAAAAGAGAAGCTCTTCAGAATCTTTGTGGGTGGCACTCATAAATAAAGTGATATTAAGATTGGGCTATCAACAACCTAAGCTGGGTGATGGTTATGTTCAGGAAATATTAAGTGATATTGAGAAAGATTAAAAATTAGTAAGAATAACAGTAAGAGTTCTAATTAGCCACACATAGGCTGGACTGATGCCTTGCCAACATGAGACAAAGAAAGGCTGCTTTTTAGAAATAGTCTTGGAACCTACAAGTAAAGATGCTATTCTGATCTGGACTCCAGTTGTAACATCCAAGATTCAGTCCAAAAGGTATTAGTGAAATGCTAATGTAACAACCACTACAAAATTAACCTTTGAATTGTAGCAGAAGAAAGTAGGGCAAATAAATTGAGAAAGTTTATACTTACTTTCATGAAAGGAAAGTTCATGAACATTAAGAACGGGAAAAAAAAAACAGCAAAAGAAACTCAAAGAACCAGTCCAAACAGCAAGTGATCTAAAAGGAGCCCGCAGGCTGTTTTTATAGAACCATGTAAGAATATGTATCACAATTCAAAAATAAAGTGCAATGTCCCACTCCCCACTCCCTGCAAAACAATACCCTCTCACCCAAATTAAAGCCCTCAGAGTGGCAGAGGAATCATGTCCCAGCACATTCCTACATACTGCATGTCCTGACACTATAGAGAAGTAGCCATGGATAGTTAGGATAGATGTGAAAAGTGTGCAACTGACGATAGATGAAAAGCACTCTTTCTTCCTACTGGTAATTCAAGAATTAAGTAGATACCCAGTGTAGCTGTAAACATAAGAAGTCCAGGATATTCTTTTGCATGTAACTAGGCCTTTCACATGTCCAAAGGCCTTCTGAGGAGTGGACAAAGGTTGTTGAACTATCATCAGCAAATGGAGAAGCCCAGTGGATGGGTAATGATGTGCATAGTGAGAATAGAACAAAATGCCTCAGTCCAAAAACCATGAATGTATCAAGTAGGCATCACTGGTTAAGATACTGATTTTCAGCTGGTGTGCGGGTTTTGGCTGTTTCACAGTGGCTAGTATGGGTCTACATTTTGGATTTGTGCTGAAAACAGCATTGATAACACAGAGACTTTTTTTATATTGCTGAGCAGTTCTTACACAGAACCAAGGCCTTTTCTGCTTTTTGTGCTGCCAGACTGGCAAGGGGATTGATGATGAATGGGAAGCTGGCCCAGGAGACCCAGACTGTCCAAAGGAATATTCCATAGCATATGACTTCATGCTCAGTATATAAAGTGGGGAGAAAAAGGAGAAAGAGGGAGGTCATAGAATCAGAGAATATGCTGAGTTGAAAGGGACTCATCAGGATCATCAAGTCCAACTCCTGGCCCTGTGCAGGACACCATAAGAATCACTCCTTGTGCCTGAGAGCATTGTCTAAATGCTTCTGGAACTCAGACGGGCTTGCTGTTTGGTGCTGTGACCACCTTCTTGGGGAGTCTATTCCAATGCTCAAGCACTCTCTGGTGAAAAATTTTTCTCTGAACTCATCTTCATGTCCTTTCCTCAAGTCCTGTCACTGTTCATGAGAGTGAAGAAGTCGATACTTACCCCTCTGCTTCCTGTCATGAGGATATCGAAGAGTGCAATGAGGTCTTCCCTCAGTCTCTTTCAGGCTGAAAAGACCAAGTGACCTCATCCGTTCATCATATGGCTTCCCCTCCAGACCCTTTACAATCCTCATGGCTGTCTCTTGGATGCTCTAATAGGTCAATGTGTTTTCCAAATTGTGGTGCCTAAATCTGCACAGAATACTCAAGATGAGGCCACACCAATGCAGAAGATGTTTGGAGTTGTGGTGTTAGTCTTTCCCAGTAATAGTTACGTGTGATGGAACCCTGCCTTCCCATGGGAAGTAGTGAAAGAATTCCTTGCTTAGCTTGTGTGCATGGATTTTGCTTTCCCTATTAAAATGTCTTTATCTCAATCCACAAGTTTTCTAGCTTTCACTCTTCTGATTCTCCCCCTGATCCTGCTGGTGGGAAAGTGAACAAATGACTACCTGGTGCTTGTTTGCCGGCTGGGGTTAAATCATGACAACCTGTATCCCCTATTTCTCCCCTGTATCTTGAGGTTTCTATCACAACTATCCCTCCACTCTTTCCAATGCCTGTAGAAGTCTTAGAAAGGTGAGTTGGCAACCAAAAGGCAACAGAGGCCATGACACCTTGATTGCAGAAAAAAAAGTTTACAGATAGAAGGGAAACACTAGGATGACCATGGTGGTTGTAACTGCAGTTGCCTGGGTTCATACCATGAGGACTGTGCTGTTAGAACAAAAGGGAAGAAAAGCCCTTGTCTGGGGCTTAGGGCTGATGACCAAGGCTTTGTTTTGTTGTTTTGTTTTTTTTTCAGGATGGCTTCTGCTCTTGGCATTTCTGCCAGGTGAAGAATTGGTGGTGAGTCACCAGGTCATGGCAGTTGAGTCTTCCTTTGTACTGCTCACAAGGGGAGAGAGACTGCAGAGGAACTAAGGTCAAATACTTTCTTCCCTTAGATTCCCCCCAGCTGCTATGTGAATAAGATTGCAGTAGCAGATTTCCAAAAGCAGGTGGGGTTTTCATGGGTGGAGAAATAATGAAAAAAAGGTAAATTAGAATAAGTCAGCAACTATATTGCAAAATTATTTCTTTAATGTTTGAATTTTGTTTTGAGATACAGAGATATTCTCATAGAACTTCAGAAAATATATACAAAATAGGGGAAAAAACCATGAAAGACAGCTAACAATGTAATGTAAATTATTTAGGTAAATGCATACTTTAATATGAACATAAACTTGGGAGAATTCTTGTGCTGCACTGGTTGATGGATTATAAGAATACCTCTGACTTACGTAGGGAGGAAAAATGTGTGCTGTGTCACTCCAATGCAAAATAATATCACTGTTGCATTACTGTGCTATTTAAATTTTTCAAATACCTGCTGGGAATTAGAAAGGATAAGCATAACATCATTAAGAATATTTTCATTTTAGGTAAGATGTGCTTTGGTCAGACATTTATTTCAATAACTGTATTTCTTCCCCTTTTTGCAGTCAGTGGTTTCAGAAACAACAAAGACAGGGTTGGAGGTTTTTCGGCAAAGATAATACGGTAAATCATTCCAAAATCACATTCTAAACTAAAACCATCACAAGTATGAAAACCACCTGAACAAGTGATGGAATCACTTTCAAAGAAACTTTTTTTTTTTCTGCTTGGAAAACAATTCAGAGATCTTTCCTAGGTATTTTTCTGAGGAATAAGCTTTAATTATAGTTATACACAATAAGAGCGTTCAAACTGATAATCAGAGAACAAAATACTGCTAACTAACTTAGCATCTACCCAGTTGCATATTTGTAATTTCCTGAAATCCTGGGTTGAAAACAAATTTTAAGAAGAATCCCTAAATAATACAGAATACTGAAAAGATTGAGCTCCACCCTTGTCTTCATATATCTTTTGTTTCCATCATAACTTGAGCCTTTTCAGAGCACTGATGCTTTCTGTCTGCATTAAAACATCTTACAGGCTTCAAAGAATACTCCAGGAATTTAAATGAGCCAGTAGTGAGCAAATAACACTTATTTTATCACTTAACCCTCCCATGGATTTTGATAGGAAGAGTCCCACCAGAACATACAGTACCCTACTTCTGGTTGATATTTTCAGAGTAAATATTTTGTATATTTAACACAGTTAAAAATATCGATGAAAAACAGTCCTAACTCAATCAGCTAATTTCATTCATGTTACTACATTCTATGGAATGAGACACACACAAAACCAGAGAAAAAATCCATTCTGAAATACTGCTTTAGAATCAAGTAATAATTTCTTGACTTGTTATGATCAGAATTTCATTATGGGCAAGAAGACAATACAATTTATGGACACACTGATTTATTACTAATCCAATTAAAAAACAATAGATAGTTAAAATGAAATTTATGTATCAGAAATCCATTATCCCCCACTAAATTAACAAAAAAAGAGGGGAATAATAATGAAATTATCATAATACAGAAGCTGTGCTATCTTACTGCTGCTCCACTTTTCTGACTCTCTCTTTAGTCCTTTGTACTGTTGAAGGATTCCTGAGCAGTCTTTCTGAGAAAAGGAGAGGAGAAAAGCCTTCTTGGTTAAATGTTAACATACCGGGTTCCTGGTAAGACAACGTTAGAGCTGATGGTGTCAGTGTCTTCCTCTTCTGGTTTTCCTCAGTTTTGAGTTTGTGCTTGTCAGTTTGTCAGCTTCTCACCCATTGCTCAGCAGTTCTGTATTATGGTACAGTTTTTTACTTACTCCTGGTTGTTTTCTAGGGTTAATAAGTATAAGACTCAGGTACAGACAAGCTTTAAATCACACATTTAAGAAAAGAAATTCTCAGAAGTCCAAAAAAATTCAAGTAAATTCAAGGTTACCAGTAACAAACAAAGCCTGTGGTTAAACTATAACTGCTTAAAATTCTTTGTTAGACTTTTATTGTTAGACTTTGTACTACAATCCTCAAGCAAAACTATATTTATTGTGTAGAAGATGGCACATTAATTGATGATGTTATGATTATATTAAATTGGAAAACAGAAAAGCACAGGTGCAAAATAACTTCCTTCAGTGATGACTTCACTCAAAATGAGAGAAAGATCTATATCCATCAAGCTGAAAAGAAATCATGAAATTGAATACTTTTGTTTTGGTTTTGGTGAATGTTTGACCACTGCACTACTGGTGCTATTGAATAGGGCTTTACAGTGTCTGAATAGGATTGCACTGATACACGCTGTGAGCAATCAACTAGTCACTGTCATGCCGTAATGTTTATGACCCACATCAAGGAAATGGACAAAGATAACCTACTTTATTATGGTTTCCACTCTTTGCCAAATGAGTTTGCACACTTAAAAGCATAATAGGTAATACTTTCTGTTATACCAGCATCTGAGGCATTTAAGAATGGTTTAAGGAATGTGGAGGAGGACAAATATGATTGTAGCTTTGTCTTGTCATGCCAAATCATGTTAGCAGACATAGTGGTAAGTAGTTCATCATTAGTCTCAGTAACTTTTATTTCAATCTCTCTTTTTTTCTTTCTCTTTTGTTTTTCCTAAACTTCCACTCTGCCTCAGCCCTTCCCAAGTGAGAACTTTTGCAGACGTATATAAAATTTTTCATGTAGACTGTTGAGTTAGATTTTCAGTTTCTGAAACAATCTAACACATTTATGAGTCACCAAAGAAATGAGACTCAGGAATAGTGGAAAATAAACCCCAAGGTTTAATACAGATTTGGATGCTTCTATGAGAGTGAATATTTGAAATGGTTAATTAGGTGGCATGCAACTGATGCATCTGCTCCCCAAATGTGGGGTAAAATTATTCTTCTCCAGAGAGCAGGCAGTGAGTGTACTGTTTTGACCCTCATGATTAAGAATATAATTTATTCATATTGCGTAAATAGGTATTTCTCTCTATGACTCAGCTCTGGACTCATAATTTGATTTCATTGTACCTAAAAAAAACCCTGACTGAGAATGGTATGGTATACTTAAAACAATTTATAGGGAAAATATAACTACATTTAGCTTAACCAGATGCAAAAGAAAGCTGTAGTAAATCATACAGGACTTTATAATTGGTTTGATTGAAATTTTATATAGCATGTAATCATTGTATATGTTTTTAATAATAGTAGCTTTTATAAATGCTTATCAAAAGGTTTTGATGCCATCATCCATTAAGAATCCATGAATAATTGATTTTCTAAGAAAGTAGATACATTCCTTAAGTATTTTGTGACCCTGAACATAAAAACATTTTAAATAACACCTTCATCTCTGTTTCCTGCAAATAGATGACACTAGTCAAAACTGTCATGCCACAAATTGTTTTTACTATTTTCCCTCAAATTCTTATGTGTGACTAATAATTTGTGAACAAGCCAATGCAAAGAAAATGTCTGTGTTACTTTGTTTGGATCAAGTCATAAATTGTTGCCATCACTTTGCTAGTCTGGATCCACATTGTCTGAGACAGGAAATTATAGGAATTATGTAAAATATATCTATGTATGTTTTTCAACTCCTGCTTCTTCTTAAGGATGACATGTGAACCCAGCAAACACTTCAGAGCTGCAAAGAACAGCACTGAATACGATTTCTTCATAATTAATGCTAATTCAAGTCTGGAGCAGAAGTAATAGTACTCTGTTTCTGGTGGTCACTGACCTCTGGGGCAGTTTATGGTGACTATGCTCTACAAAGGGATGCTTCACTTTAGATAAATGTCTATAGTAACTGCAACAAGCTTGTGACTCTTCACTTTCTAAAATTAGAAAAAGCTTTTCACTTACTGACCATGTATACTCCTATTTTTATCCGGCAGGATATAAAAGAATATGTATACATACACACACGAGTACACATACACACACACAGTTTCATGGTGGAGAAAGCACAGTATCAATTACTATAAATGAAAAAGGATTGAGTGAAGATTTGATAGGGTAGAAGTCTTATGGAAGACTGTAAGATCACCAGTTTCCTCTTTTATTATGTAAGGAGATACTACAAATTAAAATGGAAAGCACCAATAGACTGAAATTATAGAAGAGTGATCTTCATTACAGGATGAGGTTAAAAAAAATACAATGAAAAAACCTGTCCTTGTGTCCTTTCAAGAGAATATTTGAGAGAACATGATCAAAGAGATTTTTATCAGGCAAATATCCAGTATGTTTGTTCTAATCAAATTACTTTTAAGATCATCTTATGATTAATTTGTACAGCAAAATCTAGAAAGACTTCATAGATCTCAGAAATACTTTGTTTATATATGCATAATGGAATCTTAGCAACTGGGAATTGTTGATAACTTTATGTTAATTTGCAATATGTTCTTCAATATTTTTTTCAATGCCAGTGATTGCTAAAATGAAAATTAGCATATAGTATTGAGAGTTAAGTATATAATTAGCTATGTGTTTCCTAATAGTTTATATAAGGTTTAACTTTAAAAAAAAAATAATTATTACTAACCATAATTCCTGTGTATTAATTTTTTCTATATCAACTGTGTATTAGTTTTCATTTTTTATTGGAAAGTTTTAAGCAAACAATTCTTAGTCTTATTTTTCTCAGAATGAATGTACCAAAATATTTCTAAGCCAACCACTTCATTTGCTCACCTATGCCGACTTTGAAAGTTATCTATACTTAGTATTAGTCAGTACTACAATAACAGTTACATAACTAAGGCTAAATGTTACACTCGTACCTATTTGCATTTGACGGAACTGAACAACTCACAAAATACTTTTCTAGAATTTAGAAAAAAACCAGTGCTTTGTAGGTCAGACACAACTAAATTCTTCTCATTCTTTATACCACAATTTAAAATTGTGTAATGGAAGCTCAATTCACTTAATTCTTTCTCAGTCCTACAAACCACACATTTTTTTCTGCAACACACAGTTACTGACCCAAACTCTTGAATTTGTATTTAGACTTCAGTATAGGTATGCCTTAAAGCCAACACAAAGCAACAATCAAGTAAATGTTTAAGTTGCAGGAAAAGTCCATATACAATTTAGATCAAAAAAACCCCCAAAACCCAAAACAAAACTTCAAAATATTTATGAATAGGAATACGTTGTGATTGATATCACTGAAATCCAGTGGGATCACTTTTTGAATGGTTAAAATTCCAAAGTAATGAAATAGCATAAAAAAATAAATACATCTTCTTTGGGAAAAAAACCCAACAAACAGACAGCTGGATGGAGTTCTCAATACATATAAAAATACACAAATTTTAAATTATTTGGGTTTCTAAAATGTAAACATCTATGTGGATAAGACCTTCTACAGGCAGCTTGAAGCAGCCTCAAAGTCAGAGACACTGGTTCTTGTGGAGAATTTCAGACAGCCTGATATTTTCTGGAGAAGACACACTGGAAAGTACAAACAGTCCAGGATGTTCCTGGAAACATTGACGACAACTTCCTGTCACAGGTAGTGGAAGTAGTGGAGGAACCTACAAGGAATTGTATGTTGCTTGATCTCATACTAACAGAGAAGACTTTGTTGGAGATGTGAAGGTTGGGAGCTGACTTTGCCGTAGTGACCACAAGATTATGGAGTTCAGTATAGAGATGTTGACAGAGCAAGCAGAAATGAGATAAGGAAGGCCGGGGCCTATCTAGAATTAAATCTGGCCAAGGATGTCAGGGACAACAAGAAGGTCTTTTTGAAATACATCAGTAATAAAAGCAAAACTAAGGATAATGTTGGGCCCATTACTAAATGGAGGGAGGGGCCCTGGTAACAGAGGACACGGAGAAGGCAGAGTTACTGAACACCTTCTTTACACTGGTCTTCACTGACAAGACCAACTTTCAGGAATCTCTGACCCAGGAGTCCAAGATAAAGGAATGTTGGAAGAAGGACTTTCCCTTGGTGAAGGTGGATTGAGTTAGAGAACGTCTAGGCAAACTTGACACCCACAAGTCCATGAGCCCTGACAGGATGCATCTGTGAGAGATGAGAGAACTGGTAGATACCATATTGAGGCCACTCATGATCCTCTTTGAAAGGCTGTGGCAGTCAGGAGAGGTGCCTGAGGGCTGGTAGGAAGCAAATGTCACCCTGGTCTTCAAAGAGCGCAAGAAGAAGGAAACTACTGGCCAATCAGCCTCACATCAATGCCTGGAAAGGTGATGGAGTGCCTCATGCTGGAGGTCATCTCCATCCACATGGAGGACAAGAAGGTCATCAGGAGTAGTCAGCATTGATTAACTAATGGTAAATCATGCTTGACCAACCTGATTGACTTCCACAATGAAATAACTACCTGGATGGATGAGGGGAGAGAGCAGTGGAGAGCATTTTCTAAGGCTTTCGATACTGTCTCTCACAACATCTTCATAGACAAACTTAGGAATTGTAGACTGGATGAGTAGACAGAGAGGTGAATTGATATCTGGTTTGCCAGCAGGTCCCAGAGGGTTGTAATCAGTGGCATAGGGTCCAGTTGGTGGCCTGTCACTAGTGGTGTCCCCCCAAGGTTCAGTATCGGGCCCAGTATTGTTTAAGTTATCCATCAATGACTTGAGTGAAGGGGTAGATGCTACCTCAACAAGTTCACTGATGACACAAAGCTGGGAGGAGTGGCTGATACCCCAGAGTGCTGTGTAGAAGGACCTTGACAGGAGAGAAGGACCAAAAGAAAGTGTCTGAAATTCAACAAAAGGCAAATGAAGGATCCTGCATCTGAGGAACAATAACCCCATGCGTCAGTACAGACTGGGGGCTGACCTATGAAACAGGTCAAAAAGCAAAAAGCAGCTCAGCAGCTCTGCGGAGAAGGAGCTGGGGATCCTGGTGCTCATGAGCCAGCAGTGAGTCCTTGAGGCCAAGAAGGCCAATGGTATCCTGGAGACCATTAGGAAGAACAATGTCAGGAGGTTGCTGGAGATGATCCTGCCCCTCTACTCAGCCTTGGTGAGACAGCATCTGGAGTGCTGTGTCCAGTTCTGGGCTTCTCAGTACAAGACAGGTAGATCCTGGAGTGGGTCCCTGTAACACTCCAGCCCCGGGAGCTACCAGCTCACTGGCTCAGCTAGGAGTTTTACTTTAAAATATAGGTATAGGGTTCTTTAATACCTCAAGATATTGTCAAGAGAACGACTTGTACCCAAGGGATTTCTTTATTAATTTAGGGGAGAAAATAAGAGAATTTGGCTAAAGTTCACAAAGGGCACTACAAGCTAGAAAAAATGTTCCACAACAATACCAACCCAGCACATATTAATCTGTAACACTTAAGTCAAGATCCAATAAATCCACACCACCTTACCCAAAATTCAATAAATCCACAACACTTAAGTCAAAATCCAATCTCTCCAGCTCCAAACCACCCAAAGCGTCTAGAAAGGAGGAAAGAAAGAGAAGCAGGGAGAGCAAGAAGAGAGAAGGAGAAAGAGGGAGAGACAGATTACATAGCTACCACTGGAACCTTGTAGAAGACCAGCTCTCACATGTCCAGATGGCCGGGTCACCACATGAGGCAAACACGTCTGTGGTATTATGTGCTCTGGTCCCTATGGTCAACCTCTCCAGACAGGGTCTCTGACCCACCAGCCACTCTGGGGGTTCCAGGCCAGGGTGAGAGGCAGTGTCCTCACTGTCCCCGCCAGTTCGAGGCTGGGTGAGGGGCTGCAGGAGGTGTGATGTGTTATAGTTTTCCTGGACTGTTTGTGACTGAAAGCTACACCAGCTACACCCACATGGGGATTCCCTATGTGGGCTCTAGGGGCCTGTCAAAATGGATACAACTCCACTGCACCTCCATGAGGTTTGAACCCATCCCTTTCCCCTCCACACACACATAGAAACACTCCCCACAAGGTGGTTCTGACCCAATAATCACTGATCTCGTGTCTAACAGTCTAATACTGTCTTAAGTGTCTGAAAATTTTTAAAACAGTTGTTTAATGAGTTTGGATAATAACGCATTATCACATAAGATCCAGGGAACTACATGCCACACCTCAGTCCCTGGGAAGGTGATGGAGCAGTTAATCCTGAAAACCATTTCCCAGCACACAAATGACAAGAAAATCATCAAAAGTAGTCAGTGTTGTTGTGCTTGACCAATATTGTGCTTGATAATCTTCTATGTAGTAGTGACTGGCCTGGTAAATGAGGAAAGAGCAGTGAATATTGTCTACATGGCCTTGTAGTGCTTGTTACTGTCTTCAATTAGAATTTCATAGGCAAGCTGCTGATATATGGACCAGATAAGAAGACGGTGAAGTGTATCAAAAACAGAGAATTTTTAAAATTAAGTATTCTTTCCAGGACCACAATAGAGAATGTGACATTGAAGAGACTTGCACTCCAAAAGGAAGAAACAACTTAATTATTAATTAAAACTAGGGGATTTCACTTTAACTGAATGACATTCAGCTCTTGAGTCTTAGAATATTATCCTGTTGCTATTCACATCAACGGTCACTTTATTCCACAAATACCAAAATCTCAGTCTGAGTAACAGCATCCATCTAGATTCTACTACTACTTTTTTTGCATAAAACTCTGTTTTTTCTTACTGTACACGTTGAGAGTTCATTACTATTATTTGTTTTCACAAATAATACAAACGTACTCTCTAAACAACACTTTTTTGTTAAGATCTATGTCATAAGCACATAATATAACCTATTAATTTCAAACGTACATCTGGCAACTTCCTAGTTAATTTGACATGTCTTAGGCCACAATATGCTTCCTTCTTTTCACAGCATAAATTCTAATGTCCTGAGATTTCCAAGGCCTCTTCAATATGCTAGATCATGTGCATACATCAGGCTACAGCAGCTGTTTTTACTCCTAAAACAGAACTAAGATGATAACATAAGTAAGTAAACAATTTCATGCCAGTTCAAAGTGTCATTAACAGTTGATAATTTATTTTGATGGTTAGCATGCTTTCTTCAGAATATCACACACTAAGAATTTTTCCTATCAAAAGTTTTTTAGCATAAAAAAATTTATTAAGGACAGAAATATTTTAGAAGTATTTTTGCTTATAATAATTAATTCTTGATTTATGCTCTCTCAATACAATGATTAAAATATCAGTTATTGTACTCAGGAGTAGTTTTCACTACTAGTTTTAGGCAGGACCTACTGTCATTCTTACCCCTCACTTAACAGTTCTCTTAATGACAATCAAATTGATTGTAACTCTGCCTTTAGTCAGTTTTGTTTTTAAATTTGATCATGAAAATATCTTCAGTAGTACTTATAGTGGGCTGACCATAGCTGGACAACAGATAGCCATCAAAGATGCCCTATCGCTCTCCTGCTCTGGACAAGGGAGAGCAAATATAATGAAAGGCTTGTGGGTCAAGATCAAGACAAGGAGTGATCATTCACTGTCATGGGCAAAACACCCTCAACTTTGGGAAAATTACTGAATTTATTACCAATCAAATCATAGTACCATAATGAGAAATAAACCCAAATCTTAAAAACACCTTCCCTCCACCCCTCCCCTCTTCCTGTACTCAGCTTTACTCATGATTTCTTTCTTTCTCCCTCCCTCCAGCAGTGGAGAGGGACAGGGAAGGGGGTTGTGATCAGTTCACATGTCATCTCTGCCATTCCTTCCTCCTCATGGGGAGGAATCCTCACACTCTTCCCCTACTCCAGCATGGGTCCCTTTCTACAGGTTGCTGTCCTTCAGGAACAGACTGCTCCAGTGTAGGTCTCTGTTATGATCCAATTATTATAATTATTAGAGAGATGCCTCTGCCCAAAGTAAGGTGCCAATGAGACCATATGACGAAGTCAATAGTACAGATTTTATTTAGAGTAAATGTGAGGTAGAGATAGAAAGAAATAGAAAAAAGAGAGGTGGAGGGGAAACAGTGACAGATTAAGTAGAAAGATATCAGCACCCACAGATCCAGAGGTTTCTTGTTGGTCCTTTTCACCCTGGGTTTCTTACTGGTGGAGGAAGCCCATGAAACATAGAGTTCAATGGGTTAATAGACATTCGGGTATACATGGGAACATTCAAGCACCTCCCCTGTGGTGCTTGATCCACAACGCTGCGGATCTGTTGCAGCACTGTGGATCATGTGCAGTCCTCTGGTGGGAGGCCTCAGAAATGAGGCCAGGACCCAGCCAGGGCTGGTTTTCAAGGTAGCTGCTGAGTTGGCTTTCCTTGTGGATACATTCTTCTCCCTCCAGCTTTTTTACTTCTCTTTAGACCTGGGATAGTCAGACAATGGTATCACCTTCATCTTATCTCAAGCTCCCATGAGATGGCTTAACTCGCAGTCCAATTTCCTGGGATCCAGGAGGCATATGAAGGGATGGGAGGGGGCGGGGGCTTTGATGGACGCAGATGAGCAGTTGCTTCTTTGCAGAGTTTGCTACAACAGGCAAAGTTGTTTGGTGATCTTAACAGTATTAAGTCTCTCACAGTCCCTCATGGGGTCACAAATCCTGCTAGCAATCCTGCTCCAGTATGGGCTGGTCTCTCTATGAGACCCCGGGTCCTGCCATGAGCCTGGTCCATTACTATATTCCTATAAATCTCCCTATAATGTGCAGAATACTTACCACTTCTAAGCTAAAGTATACTAACACTGCAGTTCCTGTTTCTGTGTTTCTATACTATGTATTTTATATGCTATCTGAAAAGCAACAGATTTTATTGAAAATTGTATATTTTAAAATTTGGGAGTTTCTATAATATTAATCTTCTTATACTTTCTAAAAATACAACTAAATATAACAAATATTTTTATCAATAACATGATGCATAAAACTCTATTTTCATATATCTATGAAAATAAATAGGAAAAAAAGCTTCTGACTTTAACTGAGCTGTGATCTTCCCTTTTTTATAGAAATGTAGTGGGGCATAGACAAGACAGCACTGATTATAAAGGTGGACAAAATGTTCAAATTTTGTACTTTATACTTTGATCTGTAAAGTTCTCATAAGGTATTACAGAATATGTGAGTATATGCAAAAAACATTCTATTCTATGCTGACATAGCAAAAAGCTATTTGCCTAAAGCTTGTGGATCCCTACTACTACCACCTACTAATCTACTGAAATTTATTTTAGCATAAATGTCTCATACCTGTACAATTCTTGAGAATGATTTTCACAGGCTCACATTTTCTTCACAATTTCCAAGGACTCCCAGAAGCTTTAGTTAAGGTGATGTAAATCTGTGTTTAAGATTGGAGAGAGATAACTAGGGAAATCTAATTTCTTAGGAAAATTTTTATCCAAAATATTGTTAAAACCTACATACACAAAATGAATAAGTGCAGATCAAATACCTGAATGGCATGTATAATCTGCATACTATAGCACCAGGTGATCCCAGACAAATTCTTGATTAAGGATTATTGGTGAGATATGAGAGGAATACCTCTCTTTGTTCATAGAAGGAGTTGAATTAAATGAACTATCATAGTAACTTTGCAAACTGGGATGACAGACAATTAGCACAATTATAGGTTATCATAAAATGGATAAACACTTTTCAATCATGCATGTATTTTAATTATATTTGTTTGTTTGTTTGCTTGCTTGCTAATTTTTGTCTAGGATATACAAGTCTCATTACACAGTATAGAAGGCCCAGACATTTGGATAACATATATACCTTTTTTCCTTTTTATTTTTCTTTATTTTTTTTAATTAATAATTTGAATGCATAACTGTTTTCATGATTGATTCAAAACTGAAAAATTAACAAAAAGTGAAATCCAAACAAAAACGTTTTTGTCTCAGAGACAGAAATAGGTCTCCTGAATATTAGATGACCCTCTATTGCTATACTTCTGACCTTACTGAAAGTTTTTTCTTCATGGAAGTCAGTCTGCTGGGAGTCTGTCAATGTATGTATATATTTTCTGGTAAACTTTTGTGTTCTTGCTAGAGATTTCCTTATTTAGAAGACCTACCCCTCTAAATTCTTAACAATCTAAAACCTCAAGAGGGGTCTAACAGCCCTCCTGAGCCTTCTACTGCTCAGACATTTTTTTTCCCCTCAGAGATTCCAGTTCTACTTAAAGCCTTTGTGTGCAAATAATAGACAGACAGTGAGAGCAGACCTGTCAAAGCATCTCTTAATCTCTCAGGCTTTCACCTTGTATGACGTTGGAGAATGAAAGGTCCAAGAAAAAGATCAAAATCATTAGCAGAGCTGATTGCTCTTCAGAATCTTGATCTGCTTTTCCTCCCATGTCACAGTGATCCATCCCTTGTTTAGAAAGCAATATCCCTAAATGTTTCCACTGGAGAAATCAAAGGCTCCACTTCAATCCCTGACTTTTATACTGAATATCATTCAAAGTCAACAGCCCAGTTGAAAACACATATATTTGGGACCATGTCTCATTCATCATTAATGGCTCTTGATTTTTCCATCATCTTTTATCAGTCTTTTTATTTGGTGTCAAACTTACACTACAAAATTTTTGTACTAAAGCCCAAAGGTAATTTTAGCATGATGTAGAAATAGCAAATTAAGGTCAGAGTAAAAGGTACAGGCTCTGAAACCATATGGAATTTACAATCTGACACATGATATTCCCAAACTCTTAATCTCTTCATCTTTATTAAGCTACATTTTCCTTGAATTCCCTATTTTGTTTCAGATTCTTTTATCATATGTTTTCCCTGAGCATTAAATATAATGCCAATATTTTGAAAGTATAAAAATTAATCCCTAGTTGATTTAGGTAACACTAGAAATATTGTTTCTAGTAAAGTAGGAAATTCAGGTGAGACAAAGCAATATTAATGGTATTATTTACTTTTATTAAAATGTTATTTTAGAGATAACATGATTTATTTTTCCTAGTTTTAACTGGAAGAAGTAAAATTCTGTGTAAACTTACAATATTGTTCCTCTTGAATAGCTTTATCAAAAAGTTACAATTAAACTGGAGTCAAAATTTCTTTTAGGATGGAAAACATTTCAGTAATGATTTTAATGTGAAGATATTTGACAAAAACAGAATGAAACTTCACCTTTCTTTGCATAGATTTTTTTCTCTTTTTTTAATATCAGAGAAATATATAATATTATGATGTCTAAGGAGGACTGTACCACCACTGCTTGTGAATTAATCTCACAGAGCCAAAAAACTCTTTTGTCAACTAATCTATACATTCATACTCCATAAATCCATAAGCATTGTATAATTTACTCAAAAGTTTATCTGACATAGCAAATTTTAAAAAAAAAAATATATGGACCATATTGCTTTTCCTGAGGCATCTTTGGTAGTTTTCAACACCAATGTAAAATTGATGTAAAGATCTTCATAAAGAGGATCATAGTTGCCTCTCTTTCACATCTACTTTCTATCAATGAAAAGCATATCTCTGACTATACATTTTACTGTATGACATGTTAGAGTCTCAAAATATTGGTAGTAGCATAAATTTTGATGGATAGTCTTCTGTTTTAAAATAAAAACTATAACTATTCTGTACTTATGGTTCAGCTTTCAAGCCTTTGTCAAAAATCATAATTTTGGTATTTGGGGACAATAATTATCTCGCTCTCTGTATGATAGCAATATTATCTCATTAGCATAGTTTCAACTTAAGATATTTTTAGGTGTTCCACGTGTTGAACTTGATGTTCTTACAGGTCTCTTCCAAACTTAAAGATTCTATGGTTCTACATCCACAAAAAATTCTGTGGATTTTTAGTAAAGGCTTTGTTAGCATTGTAAGAATCATCTGGAAGAAATAAACTTAACAAAAATGTCTCTGTCTAAGATCAGTTGAAAGAAAGGAAAAACTGAGACTGACTTTTCTTTTTCCCTCTGCATCTTAAATATCAATTATTTGCTATTTATCCCATGGCTACACACAAACTGCTGGTACTAGCCACTGCTTGTTAAACAAGTTTGAGGCTTGTCTGACTTTTTTCTTACTTGACGTAGTCTCACAGAACATGGTTTTTGAATAGTCAATCCTTAAGTAACTTCTATCATTCTGAAAAAAAAAAAAGCGCAGATTCAGTTGAATATCTATACTTCATCAATCATTCAAAAGAGCTTTTCAAGCTCACTACAAATGCCATTTCCATGCCAGGGTAGAAGAATTGCGTGACCTATAAAAGAATGGAAAGTTCCAAAGGTAAATTAAACTCTTATCCATACAAATTTTACTGGGGGACACTAACAAAATCTGTAAGTATGCCAATTACTTGATTAAATAGCCAACCCTGAAATAGCTTAAAATTTATTTCTTGCATGTAACTTGAATTATGTGAGGTTTTTGACACTTTTATGGGAAACACTTTGTAACTTATTATCACAACAACCAAGGAGAATGATAAATTAAATCAAGCTCCTAGGAAGGATTGTAAATAAGAACAGTTTTTCTACACAGCAGAGATCCTGATTTTCCTCTTCCCTCTGATATATATAAAGAAATATTCCATGCATTTTAGTGAAGTTACTTACTATAAAAAAAAGAAAAAGGCTACATTTTTAAAAATACATTAGAAGGGAACAAAGGGAGAAAAAAGAGGGGAAAGGTAAGGGAAAGGGTCAAGGAAAGGAAGGAAAAGAGAAAAGGTTAAGGAAAGGAAAAAGGGAAGGGAAGGTTTGGGAAGGGAAAGTTTGGGAAAGGAAGGTTTGGAAAGGTTTGAGAAGGTTTGGGAAGGGAAGGTTTGGGAAGGGAAGGTTTGGGAAGGGAAGGGAAGGTTTGGGAAGGGAAGGTTTGGGAAGGTTTGGGAAGGTTTGGGAAGGTTTGGGAAGGTTTGGGAAGGGAAGGTTTGGGAAGGGAAGGGAAGGTTTGGGAAGGGAAAGAGAAAGGAAAGGAAGGGGAAGGGAGAGAAGGGGAGGGCAAGGGGAAAACCAGTGTGGGTAACAAGTCAGGTAGTTCAGACTGATGTTGATTGAGAATTCTTTTCCAGTTAAATGAGATATCTGTGAGGCAAAGCATATTATTATTGATGATTCTTGTCAGTATCAGCTTCACTGAAAACTATTGCTATATCCAGGAAAGACACAGTTTCTCAAAGCTACACCTGTCCTACCCTTTCTGTGCAAAATGATTCTGTCCAAAGAAGAAAGTGTTTTATAACAGGACTCAGTCCAGCACTGAACCAATTTTTTTCCAAATAAACATGGCAAGAAAGGAGGGTAAGGAAGAGAGAATGGAAAAAATCCCAGTACCTCCTGTAAGACACATAGATAAGCATTACATTACCTTTAATACTGTAGTGGTTGGATTTCCAACACCTAACAGACTGACTGGTTTAATGATTCAGATTGTATTAGAAATGGAGGCATCTCTTCTTATTCTAAGCAAACTGATACTTCATTCATCTAGGTTAAGGCCATTATGATAATTTTTTTTCCTATTACACTGCGTGCTGGAACCTAATGAATATGCATGCAGTGATTTAAAAAAAAAAAATAATTCTGTCCTGGAATAAAAGTCTAATGCCATATACAGGGAAAAACAATTCTGTGCACTCAGGTCAATCCATGCAGAATGTATGGGCTTCTCATATGTCATGATTCTACTTTTCTAAAACCAAGACACTTTTCTAATGTGGTTTTTAATTGGTTTTAGTTGTTTTACAAGTTTGATGATAAAGTAATCTCAAAGATATCTAAAGCAGTTTGCTCCAAATAATTGTAAATTTGAATTGAATTAGAATGTTTATCCTAAATAGTATAAATAAAGTAGTCACAAACTCTTAATGCAACAAAATAAAGATAGCTACAAATGGCTGAGAATGTCTAGAATATATTTTTTAAAAAAAAATAAAAAAAAATTCCTTCCTTTTGGTTGTCAGACATCTCCTCATCATTTTTAGATCTACATGGAGAAATTTATATGAGAATGTACCAGAACATTCTCAGAATTATGAATAAGTACATGCTATCACTCTCAAAAATATACTTGGTAGTGGTTTTAAAATGGGGGCTAAAGGTAAGTCATTTCTGTAGCTGCATCACGCCACTTGGGAGAAATATGGGCAGCAATTAAACTGTGCCTGTTTATGTGAAGAAATAAAATTTAAATATACAGCCTCAAGAAACTTAACAAAAAAGCCATCTAAATTGTTTTCAGGGTTATCCATACCCAGGATATGAGCTGAGTGTCCCCTGCGAAATCTCCTGTCATGAAAAAGAGACAATTCATTTGCTTTGAACTTTGAAGCCTTTGTGAAGAAAATATCCTCAAAATATGTTCAGATTTAGGTCATGAAGTAGTAAAGTCTCTATAAATTTAAGATTCAACTATATGTTTGTAATTCCTTTTTGGTATGTGAACTGTTGTCTTGTGTTGTACTCAGAAGGTGTTATTGGTCTTAAAATCATCATTCTTAATTATTATTGTTATCAAGATGAGAAAGAATTCCTATAGGGTTCCATACAAGTGTCCCCTTCTGTTCAAGGAAAGATGTGGTGTTTTTTTCATACATTTACCTCTAATAAATTGAAAAACCAACATTTCCATTCATGTCCCCTTAGATCCATTTTCTAATCAACTACATAAAACAGATACATCTGAAATACAGTTCAGGTTTTGGGTGAGCTGAACGATCTTATATGCATTTCTGTCTTTCTCTGCAGGCTACAGAACTTGCTTAGGGTGACTCTTGCAGCTAGACAGAATAAATCTAAGGCCCAATGGTGGATTTGGTATTTCATATGTAATCCACAGAAGTAAGTGGACACTTTCCATGCAGAATCAATGGATTTGCACGGAATTGAGTTTTCTTAATTCTTCTTTCAGTTCTGAATGCTTAACGTTTATTATCAATCCAACTCTGGATCCTGTGATGAGGGTATTTAGTGGAAAAATAGATTCACACATATTCTTCTCTATTATTTATTTCTATTAATTGTCAAGGAGTTGTCTGGAGCTCTGAGAACACCTTTACGTTTTTGATCCCCATTGACAAAGGAAAATTATTATATCTAATAAAAAGGGTAAAAAAGCTGGAATCAAAGCCTGTTTTAATTTTTCCTAATGCCTCCCAAGACCTCTAGGTAATCAGTGCCTTGTAGCACATCTTGAGATAAGAGTCTAATAATTCCCTGTCCAATCCATCAGGAACAACTGACTGTGTTCCAGTTTGTCAAAAGTTAAGATTTTGCATGAAGTGGGAGCCTACACTGCTTTTCTCTTAATACAGAAGGCTTCCTGATGGAAATGTATATGTTTAAAAGAACGAGGTTTTACTCTGGAATATTTTAAAGGATATAAAATGTGGACACTAAAAAACTATAACTATTCATTCCATAAGACAGAAAGTGAAGTCTGTGAGACAGAATCTCATCTTCAGTGTCTTATTCCATGCTTGAATTCCACAAAGTTGGGAACTAAAAATATAGTAACAGCAACTGTTCTTCTGATACCTGCCTAAAGCCTAAATCTCATTGAATTTTCATGAGAGGATTTAGAACTTTGAATTGTTAAGGTGGATTTTCTTAATGCTTTGTAAGGAATAAAATCCAGAGAAGTATGTAACTTATTAATTCACATTTGATGCTTAAAATCCCACTGAAATGCATGTGAAAGATACATTCAAAAAATTTAATCTAGAATATTAACCTATTCTAAGAAAAATAATTTATGATATTCTGATTACTGACTGAAATAACATCAAATTTCAGGACCAGCAAAATGAGACTTACTTATGCTTTCCTAGAATGTGAAAGAAATGGAAAGAAATGTTGTCAACATTTTTATATTTACCAAATTGTTATTGATTATTTCTTAATACTCTAAGACTTTTAGGCAGCAAACATACTCATACATACATAAATTAATTCATTCATTAATTACCATTCCAGACTGCAATGGAAAATTTCACAAAAGAATAGCCTTGTCATAGTATTTTATCTGCATGATCAAAATCACTACCCATTGTGTTTAGAAAATGAAATTTCAAGTGAGGAAAGATCTTTCTGCAACCACGAAAAAAGCCGATTCCTTCAAGTGTTTAATTCTTTTGAAATATGAAAATTATTGAAAAAATAAATTGATTATGAAGATACTTTTTCAAGAGAAAACTCTGAAGCTTTGACAGTTACTTCAAAACATTTTTTCAAAGATAGGATTTAACTTTGAATTTTTAGTTAAAAACTTACTGAACTCTACAAAGCTTCTTCTTAGTCACAAAAAGTCATTTTTAGCAATGAATTATAATCCCTCTATATCTTCTGTCATATGAGGATGTGAATATGAACAGAAAATTATAAGGAATTTAGGAAGTAAAACATTTCTTCCTTTGACTGTATTCCTGGTGCTTTGCCTTCCTGATTTTGAACACCCTTCTGTCACAACATGTCAGAAATGTACACTGGCGTTCATAATAGATCTGAATTGGTGACTTGACCCGTAATAGCACCATGACAAGCACAGCAAAAGAAAATCAATAGATGTGTCTATCTTAAATTTTTTATTATTTTCAAGGAAAGATCAAATAACAAGTGTGAGTAAAAACTTCTTGATGTGTGTATCTGCAGAGGTATGTGTCATCAGGATCATCAGATTGCTTCATTAAATCATTTACAGTCCGGATTTGGAAATGAACTGATATAAAAATACATTTGAAACCACTTAACACTGATGATTAAAAGAAAAGGAATTTCAGTTCAGGACTTTTAGGATAAAATATGTGTCTTTTTGCCTATCTCACAAAAATACATTACATTAATTTCTCTGTTGCTGGAAACAAAATGAGGACTTACAAAGTTGGGTTTGTCTAGCAGTATCTATACATTAATTTTCTTTTACATCCCGTGATTCTTGTTATTAAAAACGGTATTGTCCAACAAACAAGGTCATACAAGATCCATCTCATGTTAGACTTCTGTGGTATCTGACCCAGTCATTTTATGTTCTTTATTTCATTAATTAGAAGAAAACACTCTATGGGTCCAATTCATCTGATAAAACATTTTCTTGGCAGCAAGTGTTCCTTTCTACTCTAGTAGAAGTCTAGAAGACTGCTTTGAATATATGAAAATTTTGTGGGCATCCTCAGTCCACTAATATCAGAATTTTGCTCTTGATCTGTTTTCTGACAGTCTATAAAATGCCTTCAATGTGTACTTCAGTTCCTTATCCTGCCCAGTTTTTCTCTGTTATTCATTTAAATTAGAAGCTAGTGCCTAATTTTTTTTTTACTTTTTCTCTGAATACTGATTAATGGAAATAGCTTTAATCTTAATTTCTGTTTCAGATGCCACTGAAATATAATTTCTTCTATCTCTAAATATGCATCCTCAAAACTATTTCTTTTAGAAGAACACTAATTTGTCTGTAGTATTGTTTTGTGGCATAATGTTGAAGGAACTTATTTTTCTTGCTTACCTTTTTTATTAGAAGAGTGCATACTGTAATTTTCGAGATTCTACTTATTTCCTACTAAGACAGGTTTACAATACAAATAAAAGTTGGCTTTAATTTTTTTCAGAAGTCCTACCTGCAACATGACAGTACTCTTATCCATTCAAATTAAAATTTCAAATTGTGATGTAGCTGTGATTCAATAAAATTTTAACTTTGTCTTCATAGGGAATGAAATAAGAAGAAAGAGGTGGCAAGCTGACCTGTTTCTGAAATATTTTTCTAATAAAGGTTACATGTCATTCTGAAATAAATTACTGAATTGAAATAATATTCATTTATATAGCTTGTGTGTTTAAAACTCCCAAGATGTGTGTTCTCTTACCACATATTTATGTATCTGCACTTATTAGATGTGTTATTCTACCTAATAAGCATCACATAAAAAATGCACTTATTTCATTTCTTTTACATATTTATGTTCTGATTTTCTTTAGGGAAAGGATTATCTGCCCTCTACTATTGAACACAGAAAATATGATGATGAAAAATTATATTTTTCTTCCCCTTTTTTTTTTCCTGGGTACTGAACCTATAATATCTAAGTAATTACAGAATAGTGAAAAAGTATGCTGATCAGAAATATTGTTGCAGAATATCTGTCCCTTCTAAACAGTTCTTCCCCCCTTCGTCAGTTGTTTTTTACCTCTCGTTATTCAAGCATAACAATTATTTATTTTACTTCTATCTAGTAGTAATTTATATAAGATCAAACTGGAATGTAGCATTTTAGAAACAGGCAGAGTACACAATAGACAAAAAACTCTGTGTTAACCCTTAGAGAAATGAAGCAGACAGTTAAAAAATATTAAGGTCTATATGCTGATTCATTGTTTCATCACACTGATTTTCTCCTTGTGTTTTTGGTTTGGTTTACTTTGTTTGTTTGGGTTTTCTTACAATGCTTTTACCACAGTAATTGACTATTTAGGATAATTTCAAAATATACCTTATTTATCATAATGTCTGCCAATGTATTACTTCATTTTAATACATTTATTACATTGGAATTACATTCAGAATATTATAGCTTTTACTGAAAAGTTGATTTCATTTTTATTAAAAAACAGCAACAGACCTTCAATGGTTGTTTGATCTTACAACTTTTTTTTTCTTAACACCCATCACTTCTTGAATACTCATCAGCCTTTTAAGAACAACTTGATTGAAATAAAGACTGGAAATGAAAAAGACGGTCTGTATGTCTGTCTTTTTTACCCTTATAAAGTATGATGGAGAATGATATACAGAAATATTAAATATTCAATGACCATTATTCACAATATAGTGAAAATTAGAATCCATAAATCTCTAGCACACAGCTGTTGTAAGTATTTAAAAATACAAACCTGAAATGAAATGTGTGTCAGCTTAATGATTGGTGTGAAGCAAAATGATCTGAAAAATACTTGCTGTGATTTTCATCCTTCCAGTTTACCATGATTTATATTGAATATGTTAGGTCTTATTTCCATGAATTTAAACATAGATAAATAGTATGTCCTTTTTCTCTCCTTCAACACATGGAACACTTTTGGACTCAAAAAACTTGAAATCAATCATAAGATGAGTGCCCATTAACAAACTTTCCCTCAACATATTAAATTTCAGTTCCTGTCTGTCAAATTAAGTTCCCCGATTCCTTAACTCATCCACTATTTTATTAAAAAAGTTCTCATTTCAGAAAAAGATTCCTATTCTTCAAAGGACCTAGATAGATTCTTAGCATAAATCATGTAGCTAATTGCTGATTGCCACTAGCTTCTATATATGTTTTTATATTTAAGCTGTTGAAAAAGTGCTTCAGTGAATCAAGAATGATTCCGTTATTTGTTAAACTAAGATTCTTAACTAATATTTCAATAGCTTGCAAAATATTCTTGGTTTGTACTGCTGTTCCAAGTTTAATTCCACTCTTCTTTATATTATTACTGCTATTACAAATCCATCAATGAAAGAAGTAGTAGTTCAACAGCCAGAATTGTCACCTTTCTGTTCAAGACCCCCTTAAGAACTTTACAAAGCTCAGAGTTTAAATATTTAAAAGGATTTATTGATATATTTGCTGGTTGTAGAGGATCAAAGTTCATGGTCCAGTCTTCCTTACAATTCCAGACAGACAAGAAGAAACATTTGCAATATTTATTCAGCGTGCATGTAACTATAAGAGGAGCTAGTGCTGCAGTGGGACATAGAAGAATATTGGTTTGGAATTCATTCTTCCTTCCATCAAATTATTCCTTCTGCACAGCTGGGCAAAACTAAGTCTTGTAGTTTCACTGGAAATTCCTGTGTTAGCAGATATATTTATTTTCAAACATGATACCCGCTTTCCTGTTCTTAGTTCTCCCACTAGGGCAAGAGATGGAGAAAAAATCTGGTTAGAGTCCACATGCTGAAATTGAGCGTATTCGTCAATCCACAGAAAAGCTATTCCATCAATTATTATAGTCAGATTGCATCCTAGACTGTATATGTAGACAGAAAAAAAGTCTTCTCTTTATTATTCTCTTTATTATTATCACTAACACTGCTAGCTAGTTCAAAAGAAAAGGTAGAACTAGTGTGCCAAGTCTAGCTCACAACCCATTTTACACTAAACCATAGAGCATTGGCTCACACCCCCGGTATGCTTCATCCTCTAATGATTAGTTTTCTAAACACGCTATTCTTGGGTGTTCCTCACTCCACACACACATTTTCTAGGCCAGGTGTCTGCATGTTATCCTGCCACAATGATTTATGCCTTCATCATGTCCAGGTCAAAGTATGATCTGTGAATGCTACACCTCAGAGCACACTTCAGCTACCACAAATGCCAATGTTTGCACTTGAGTAATCTTCCACACAACCTTGAGATTCACTATTTATGTGACAAAATTAAAGTCCTCATCATTATCTACATATTTATGAGAGGATTTCCTTCTCCTACATCCTCATTACATTCCTAATTAAAAATGCAATAACAGTTATATTCTGAATACAAATGTTAATTATAAGATGCTTTTGTTTAAAAGCAAAACAAAAATTTAAATATTACAAAATTGCTGATTTTACTTAGAAAATTTTCTTAGTTCTTTCCCAATTTTATACTAAAAAATAAACTATTTAATTAAAAAAATAAAAAACATCATGTTTAGCCTAATCAGAAATGTTTTGGTTAATTAAGATGTGCGAGCTTCAAAAGGCAAACTATATCAGAACAAATAAATGTTAAAAATATATATTTCTTAAACATTATTTTCATTTTCTTTTTACTTATTACTATTCCTCCAGTGCTACCTAAATGAATAAATATTTTGAAACATTTCTGAGGACATTTTCACACTAATTTTACCATAGGCAACATCCTATCTCATGAAAATTTTATTTTTTAATTCATCCCTGTAAAATAGACTTAAAAAGATTGGAGACAAAACATGTAAGTATATACATTTACAATAAAATGGCACTAATATAATTTAATTTCTTATATAACATATTGCTTTTTTGGTTTTTTATACATATCTTTTCCTTTATAAAGCACAATCCCTAGAATTAAATTTCTCATCAGCTCGGTTGCACAACGTTAATGTCTCCTTTATGCTCAGTGTTCATCATGACTCTAGCTGGCATAATAAGGTTGTGAATTTCAAAGAGCTTCCTTGTCTGGTTTTACAGCTGGGAGAATATTTTGCCACAGTTCTGTGTGTATGCAAATACTCTAATACGCACCATTTATTTTCTCAAGTATTATGGTGTGTCACTGATTCAAACCAGCTCCATGATGTACAATATCCTGATATTTCAAAAGAACTCCCCAAGTCTCATAATGCATCTGACCAATCCTGTACTGCTATGCAACAGGGAAAGATATTTTCTTAACACTTTAGAGACTAAGCTATGCCCCAAAGTTTCAAAAGTGATGGCTCATATTTTAGTATGTGTGACTGACTATTGTTATTCATAAAACTGGATAGTCTGCTTTTCAAATCACAGAATCATACAATGGATGGTTTAGAAAAAACCTCTGGAGATCATCTAGTCCAACCCCTGTGCTAAAGCAGGTTCACCTAGATCAGGTTGCACAGAATCATGTCCAGACAGGTTTTGAGTATCTCTAGAGAAGGAAACTCCACAACTTCTCTGATCAGCCCATGTCAGTGCTCCATCACTCTCACAGTCAAGAAATTTGTCCTCATATACAGCTGGAACTCTCATAAAAGAGATCCTTCAGTCCCCTAATCATCTTCATCGCCCTTCACTGGACCCTCTCCACTAGTTCCTTGTCTTTCTTGAAATGAGGAGCCCAGAACTGGACACTTTACCAGGGATTGAGATGTGGCCAACCAGGCTATAGTTCCCTGAGTCTTCTGGGACAATGTGTTGTTATGCAAACTTATTAAATAAGTGTTTTAAAATTTTTCAGACATTTAAGACAGTATTAGACCCAGTCCAGGACCTACATGTCTCCTTGTACTGAGGAGCCCAGAACTGAACACAGCACTAGAGATGTAGCCTCACTGGGGCTGAGTAGACGGGCAGGATCACCTCCAGTAATCTCCTGACAATGCTCTTCCGAATGCTCTCCAGGACACCATTGGTGTTTGTGGTCCCAGGGGCTCACTGATGGCTCATGGACAGCTTGTGGTCCACCAGGTCTTCCTCCCCAGAGCTGCTTTCCAACAGGTCAGGTCCCAGTCTATACTCACGCATGGGGTTATTCTTGCCTAGGTGTGGGATCCTGCCCTTGCTTTTGTTAGACTTCAGATAGTTCCTCTCCCTCCAACTCTACCCTGTCCAGGTCTCACTGAATGGCAGTACAGTCCTAAATCATTAAATCCTGTTACCATATTTCCGTGCATGCTTTCGTGAACTCACTGCATTTTTGTGAGTACACATTTCCATTACTGCCTTCAAGCTATATATGATCAATTTATTTTACTGCCTTTTTCCTTATCTTTTTTTTTTTTTAATTCTTATTCTTAATGAGAAATTGTTTTTTATGAACTACTGGCAAAATGAGTCTTTTCAAAATCTCTACTTAGTACTGGAATTTAGTTACCTTCTAAATTGTTAACATGACTTTTATACTATTGTATCCCTCAAGTTTAAAAACATTGGAAAAAGAATCAAGTCTTTATTTTCACACTGTTGCTGAAGTACTGTATAATTGTATAAATGATAAACTTTCCATCATGTCAGAGTATATTTCTGCATTTGTGCAAGTCTGTGAGAATTGGCTGAAGTCTGATTTTTATGTATATTCCCCTAATTTGTGTTGTGCAGTGTTTTCTTTATCAATAATAATATTGTGGTCCACCATTTAGCATCTTTAGTGAACATAGATGGATGTCAAAAATATGTGCTATTGTACCTGTCTTTACCTGGTGAGGTGCTGGTCAAAGTGTATATACTTGCACATACAATAGCATACCAGAAAAAAATGGATACTTCTACAAATGCAGCATTTTTGTTCTACATATATGTGTTAATGTTCATTCAGGAAGACATCAAATTCCTGCTGTTTTGCAGATTATAATTTAAAAATTAAAGCTAAAATGCACTCTTAAAGAACAATGCGCCTGATAGGAGGAAGCACACTTTAAAATCCTTAGTATATATAGTCCTGTGCTCCTATTTACACATACTAGGGCTTCCCAACCAACACCAACAAAAAAAAACCTCTAATGAAAAGCATGCAGTGGAAGTGAATAGTGACTAACTGAATAAAGAAATTCCTTTAGGAATAGCAATATGTAACATCTATTATCTGAAAAATCTCACACATTTTACAGTCCATTAAAAGTCTATAAAGCATCAGTGTGTATTCATGCAGCCAACACTGCAATCCATCAAAAAATTAATGGCTTTCTTGGTATTCATTGGTCCACTGCAATTACAACACTTACATGAATGTGACTTGATTGGAAAATAAACACAAAAAAACCCAAACCCAAACAACAAGAAAAATCCTCCACTCCCCCCAAAAACCCCAAACAAATGCAAAAGAACAACAACAACAAATCAAAATAAAAAAAAAAACCAAAACAAAAACAACAAACCAAACAAAAAACAAAAACAAAAAGAACCCACAAAAACAAACAAACGAAAAAGAAAACAAACAAATGAACAAATCCCAAAAACAAACAAACAGAAAACCCCCCAGAAAACTGGATCTGAACAAGCAGATAATTTTTAACCAAGTATTTTACCTCTTAGTTCCAAAAGATATAGTTTTGAAGAAGTCCAAAATGCATAACTCTTCTTACCTTCAAATAAACTACCAGTATCCCAAGAAGAGATTAATAAATTTCACTACCTTGATAGAAACTGCTGAAATGCAAATTCTGAATATATTAAAGCATCAGAGATAGAAGAGTTAAACATTGTGGTTGTCTCTGCTAACACTCTTTGCAGAGCATTTACTGATTCCCACTGTTTAATGACATCTGCTTTGATTGTCTTTTTTCTTACCATGATCAAAAAATAAGAATTTAAAGATTGCATATAAAAAATATGTATCATTAAACCAAAATTGCATTTAAGCATGTCCTTGTTAGTGGGGTTAAGATGTCTTGGTTAACATTAAATGGAAATACTGAGCCAGAGAAACTAGAAATCAAACAGGAGTCTAAATAACATCTTCATTGTATAATTTTGTGATTATTTAATTTGAAAGTCCTGGTTGCTCCTGTAATTTAGCCTTCCTGAATTCTTTAAATATTATCGTATATCATACACCATTATTAGATTTGACCGGATGTTATATGGAATAGAGAGCACAAAGAATACACTGAAATTTCTAGTATTTAAAACCTAGTCTCAGGGTCATTTAAATGCTCTCTTTGTAAGGAGAGAGAACAAGTATCCTTTTTATAACCTTATGATGCAATCCATTTATAATAAGGAAAAGAAATGACAAAAAGATATATTTTAAATGAAAGAAAGGTATAAACCAAGTCCTTCCTTAGAAAGAAGACCATTATCTGTAGAGAAAAATAATCACAGTGCGATGCTCTCATTCAGTGTATTAAATATTAGGCAGAAAACTATTTCTGCTCTTATAAATTTTTCAAATAAATTTCCTCTCTCTTTGTCATTTTATCAGTTAAACCTGCAAAGTTTACTGGGGATTAGTTTATTTTAAAATTCTTTATATTTCTGCAATAATAGATCTAAGAATCTAAAAATTGGAAATGACTGAAGGGTTTCCATTAGTAAAATAATTTTTTCTTTTGATCTCAGAAATATTCTTTGCATTCACAGGGCAGAATCTGTACAGATTTCTTTTGTTTACATCCTGTCTGGACATTACATTTGCATTTAATTGTGTATTTCATCCATAAGCATGCAAGAAAAATTGCATACATCCACATACTTCCAGTGACAAATATGCTCTCATTTCACTTCCCAATAAATGAAAAAATGAAAGAGGCAACATATGTTCATTGTTTTACATTTCTGCATAAATTCTCCTGTCTCCTTTGAAGAAGAGTGAATGTGAATATATACATTTTATCCCTCTTTTTCAGTAGTACACTTATACAAATGTTCAAAGAATATGTGGGAGAACAGAATAAATTTATTCTCTCCAAGGAGATTCAAGCTGGTTTTGGGACAGAGGGAGATTATGTTTATCTGTAATGGTTAAAGTGTTCAACAGAGAGAGGTGAAGTCTTTGCAATAAGTATTTCTTTAACTTCTCCTGCTTGTGCCCTTCGCATGGGCTGCAGTTTTTCACAAACTGCTTCAGCATGGTCATTTCAAGAGGGTACAATCCTTCAGGAATAGATTTTTCCAATGTGGGTCCCACATGGGCCACAGGTTCTGCCAGCAAACCTGCTCCTGCATGGATTCCTGTTCTCAGGCTGCAGCTTTTTTCAAGGCATGCACACGTGGTCCAGCATAGAGCTCCTCATGGGCTGCATTGTGAATATCTGCTTCATTGTGGACAGAAAAAGAAAAGCACCTTGCACTGGGACTTGTTGAACCTCGTGAGTTTCTCATGCACCCTATTCTCAAGTTTGTCCAGGTCCTCCCTGGATGGCATCCCTTCCTTCTAATGTGTCAACTGCACTGCTCAACTTCATGTCATCTGCACACTTGCTGAGGATGTGCTCAATCTCAGTCTATGTCATTGATGAAAATATTAAAGAGCACCAGTCAGTGAAGTTTGAGACAAAGAACTCATTAAATACCTCATTAAATACCTCATCCTTCTCCGTATCAATTTCCACCAGTTCACACTTCTTGCTTACACTCTTTGGCCTTTCTTTTTTGACCTATGTACTCATAGAATCCCTTCTGGTATTCCTCACGTTCCTTGCCAAATCCTGTTCCAGCTTTGCCTTGACTTTCCTGAACACATCCCTACACATTCAAACAGCATCACTGCACTCTCCCCGGGTCACTTGTACCTGCTTCTACTGCTTATGCCTGTCTTTCTTACTCCTCAGTTTGAAGAGCAGATTCTTGCTCAGCCATGCCAGTTTCCAGCCTGCCTTACTCGATTTTCTGCACACCAGGATGGAGAGCTCTTATGCTCTGAGAAAAGTGGCCTTAAATAGTTGCCAGTTCTGGTCAGCCCCTACATCCTTAAGGACAGTTACCCAGGGGATCTCATTTACCAGCTCCTTAAACAGCTGAAAATTTGCTCTTGCAAAGCTCAGGGTCTTGACTTTGTTCCTGTCCAGGCTCACCAGGCTCCTTTTCAATGTTAAAATACATAGAAACTTGTTAGTTATTCCCACACTGTTCACCTATGTTTTAACAAGAAAATATGGGCCTTCCCTGTTCATTTGAAAAACAATTGCAGATAGCCACCCAGAAGATTTTCTGTTTCTGATCCTTAGCTCTTGGACAGCACTTGCCTCTAGTTGTAACATTGAGGACTAAAGGCCATAGAAGTGTAGGACTTACAACACATCTCTCTTCTCCATGTTTCCTGATAAATACAGGTAGATCCTGCAGGAGGTTATTTTAACATTTTGGAAGGAAATGTTCAATAATTTTTTTTAAGTACTCATCATTGCCCAGACAGTGCATGGGTAGAGCAATAGTTTAGCAAGAGGTTGAAGATTAAACATCTAAAATTTGAATAAATTATTTCTCATGAGTCATTATCTTTAGCTTCCTTGCATGTGCAGGATAATTTTCTTTTATTGAATCAGCAATCAAATAAGTGTTAATAACACAACACTAAAATTTCTAAATTTTGACATATTAAAGATTTTATATGACAGAAAATTATTATCTTGAAAGTGTACTTTTAGATATAGTTTAAATACATACTTTTCTGAACATTAAATTACAGAAATTTACACTGATATGAAAGTAAATTTATTTTTCTGTTCAGATTCTTTGCAAAATTATAGTCACCTGACAAACTCAGAATATCACTTTTTTTTACCTGCTTATGGATAAAAAGCAATAATTAAGATATATGCTATATATGTTTCCTAATTTCCTCCCTATGCAACTTCTGTAATTATACATTGCATTCTTACTATGATCTGGCTGAAATATTGTATCTTTCATTGATCATACAGCTTGCAGTATTCAGAAATTAATAGCCTTAGTGTTCTAAGGGAAAAGCAAGATTCTGAATGCTGCCTCTACTTAGATGAGAAGTTTTACTTCAGAGATAATAAAGCAATCCTGAAACATACTTCTTTCTTATCAGAAATTGATTCTCTGAAGACTTTTTTTTTTTCATGAGATTTCTTGGGCACAGCCTTCACATGGGAGCCAATCTAATGACTTAGAAATGTAGAAAAAGCAAATTAATCATATATAAAATATTTTAAAATTCACATAATACAATAAAATCCATTTAATTGACAAAATTGAGCCAGTATGAATTCTTTAGTACTCCAGATTGCTGAATTATAAAAATACCTTTGGTCTTAATAAAACCTATTTTGAGATTAATTGTAGCAATTAAAAGGTCAATCTACACGACTCACATATTTATGCAAATGGTTGGGATGACGAAAAAAATAGAATAAAAACATAAGAAAAATAATGAGAATTATTTTATGTACTTTATTAAGATAAAATAGCTTCAATTTCAACATAGCTTTGTGCCATTCAATTTATATTTGTATTCTTGAAGTAATTTTTTATTTGTTCTGCTCATAGAATACGTTTGGAGACATTCATGTGCATCTCTCCATGTATATTCTAGATTTCACATTTATTCCTGGTCACTTATGGTAAAGAATACTTATTTATACATCATCATGTAAAATATATTCAAATAGATATGATATATATTATATATTCCAAATAAATATATTCAAATATTTTCATCAAGATTTCTCTGCTTGTGAAGTGAGGATAGAAAGAATGATCTTTGTCAGTGAACATTCAAAATTTGACACTAAAAGAAGAAAGGAATTTTTGGCCCTGTGTCAGGAACATAAAGGTTTAGAAACAAGATATAGACCACTCTGGATTTCAAGTGTATATATAGGATCAGTTGAAGCTGAAAAAGAAAATAAAAAGAAATAAGAAAAAATTAGAGGAAAAAAAAAGCAAACAAGAATATTGTATCTACTAAAAAAAGACACCCTAGACATTGGATTATGAAGTCAAACCTTGGCTGAAGATGAAGCTGGCAAGAAATGTCTAGTACAACAAGGCCTTTAAAAAACTATCAGTAGCAAAAAGTATTTCAAGAACAATGTCAAACTACTCTGAATCAGGCTGATGATCTATTGAGAAGCAAACCAGAAAACATGATCAACACAATGTCTTCTTCACATAAGCTTTTGTTAGCAAGGTATACTCCAAGGTCTCTCGGGTCTAGAAATTTGGAGAAAAGACAATCCAGAGCAGAATATAATCAATTCAGTGACTACTTAGTTACTACACAAGTAATGCAACCAAATGGGATACTGACTGAGACGGGAGATATTATTGTAAGAACTTTTCTCCTATTTAAAAAGTTATTGGTTGTTGGAGAGGTCCTTAAGGGCTGGAAAAGAACAAACACTCCAATTCCAAGACAAACGATACACGGAAGTGTAGGTCAGATCTTACTGCTTCATCTTAGTCTTTGGGAACATTAAAATGTCACTACTACTAAAAAGTGGGGCCCAAAAGAGGACCCAGAAAACTACAGACCCATTAGCTTTACTTCAGTGCCTGGCAAAATAATGGAATAAATCCTCTTATAGACTATTAAAAGCCAAATGAAGAAAGTGGTTGGGAAAAGCCGTCACAGATTTAACAAAGGCAAATCATGCCTGACTAACCCAATCACCTTCTACAATAATGTAACACACTTTTCTGTCCACGTAAGATCGGTGGATTTTGTTTAACTAGACTTCAGCAAAGCATTCAACTTGCTTCCTCCTAGGCAAACTGGCAGGATATAAATTCAATAGGCAGTCTATGAGATGGGTGGAAAACTGGCTAATATGTCACATTCAAAGAGTGGTAATCAATGTTTTTTACTCAGACTGGCAGACTGTCACAAGTGGGGTCCCCCAGGAGCTGATATTAAATATCTTCATGCTGTTAAATATCTTCATAAATTATCTGGATGATGGGATTGAAAGCACCTTCATCAAGCTTTTTGATGACTCTAAACTGAGTGATGAAGTGGACATGTCAGAAGGCAGAGATATCTTACAGAGAGCAGCTTACCTGGGCAAGTTGGAAGAGCAGGCTAGCCAGAATGGTATAGAATTTGAAAAAGAGAAATCTAAGGTTCTGCACCTGGGATGACATAACCAAACAACTCAATACAGACTAGGATCTATGTGGCTGGGAAGCAGCCTTGATGAAAAGGACCTGAGGGTCCTCGTGAACATGTTCCAGAAGTGGACTGCTGCAGCAATAAAGGCAAAGCAGATCCTGGGCTGAATCCACAGGGACACTACTAGCAGAGAGAGACAGATATGATCGACCCATTCTATTCAGAACTTGTCTGGTCATATCTGGAGTACTGTGTCCAGTTCTGGTCTCCACAATTCAAGAAAGGTGCAAGGAGACTGGAGAAGGTCCAAAGGAGGGCCACAAAGTTGATTAAAGGATTGGAGAATCTGCCCTATTAAGAAAGACTGAAGCAGTTAGGTCTTTTCTCCCTGGAGAAGAGAAGGATTAGAGGAGCCCTCATTACAATACCCCAATACTTAAAAGGCGGCTACAGAGGGGATGGAGGCATGCTCTTCAAAAGGAGCCACACAGAGAACACAAGCAGCAACATGTAAGAGTTGTATCAGGGGAGGTTTCATCTTGACGTAAGTAATTTTTTTTTATAGTGAGAGCAATCAATCACTGCAAAAACCTCTCCAGGGATGTAGTAGAGGCCATCACTATGGGTGTTCCAGATGCTATTGGATATATTTCTCCGTAGCTAGCATCCGAGATGCATCTGAAAGGTAGGATCCCTTTCTGAATAGAGGTAGGACCAGATAGTCTTTTGAGGTCCTTCCCAAACTGAGCTGAGTTCTATGATAATTGGACAAATCTTCATGGGAGTTATTTCCAGGTACAGAGGAAAAAAAGAAATTAAAAGATGGCTATGGCCAGGGGTGTTACCAAAGGCAGCCCATAATTCCCCATCATGATGGTATGACAATATATTGCGAGGAAATAATTGGCATTCAGAGTAAGGAGGGGGAACTTGCTTTCATTTATCATGAACTTGGCAAGGGCTTCTCATAGCCAAAGTGGTGGATGCAGACCTGAAAGCTGAAAATTGGAGTATGGACTTTTTGACCTGAAAGGGCTAGAGTTGTTCCAAGCTTATTTGACAGCTGATTACAAAAGATCATTACTGGAGTAAATACTATTTGACGTCTTCATTTACATAATCAACTTGATCATGGGGTAGGACAAGTAGAGGCTGAGAGAACTTGAACTTTAGTCTGGAAAAGAGAAGGCTCAGCAGGGATTTTATCAATGTGTTTAAACACTGGATGATAGGGAATTAAAAAGGAGACAGGCTCTTCTCAGTAGTGTTGACTACTAGAACAAGAGTTGATAGTCACAAAACACATTAATTCCACCTGAACATGAGAGAACACTTTTTTTTTTTACGGTGAGAGTGGTCAAACAAAGGTATACGTTGTGCAGAGAGGCTGTAGAATCTCCATCTGTACCCAACAGGGCACAGTCCTGGACACCATGCTTCAGCTGACCCTGCTTCAGAAGTGGTATTAGTTTGGATGATCTCCTTTCCAATGTTTCCTGTTGCTGAACAGTGTCAAGCCATTTTCTCTTTTTCCAGACTGTGCCCCACAATGAGTAGTCTGGACATGAGCAAGAAGGTGGGACAAGCACTTCTGGGTCAGCTGACCTAAATTTACCAAAGAAATATTCCATACCATATGATGCCATGCTCAGCAATGAATATTCAAGGAAAGGAGGAGGAAACAGGGGCATTAGTGGCTGTTGTGCTTGTCTACCCAAGAAACTGTTACACATGCTCATACCGTGCTTTCTGAGAAGTCATTAAACAACTGCCTGTCAGTGGGAAATAGTGAATAAATTATTTTCTTTTTTTAATCTATCATTTGTTTGTGCATGCAGGTTTAGCTTCACCTGCTAAATTACTGTTAACACAATCTCTGAATCTTTTCATGTTCCTTCAGTTGTCTCCCTGTCCTGTGAGGTAGAGTACCAAGTGAGCAGCTGTGTGAGTGTATGGCTGTTGGCAAGGGTCCGCCCAATGACCACTTCTTGGCACCTAGTGTGGGTCTTAAGGGGCTCCAGATGGTTATAGCCCTGATTGAACTGTGACTACCTTTATAGTCACAGTTCCTCGGTTTTTAATTGGTGGGGTCCTTGGATTGGCAACAGGGCTTGCTTGTTTTGCTGTGTATTGGAGTCTAGGACTTGTTGGTGTCTGCTTTCAAATGTACAAATATAAGTGTACTACTTCCTTTTGAAATGTTTTGTTATACTTTAGGTGGCCTCTAGCTGCCAGTTCAGATAAGCATCAGTTTCCTCTAAATTCTGTATCTAATTTGTCAGACTCCAAAAATGTCTGTGATATCACATCTCAAATAAACAGTTTCATAGGGACAAATAAAGACATAAAGCCCAAATTTAATTTGTATTTATGACACATTTTATTAAAATTGCCAAGTTTACAAACTTTCTCATGAAACTAATATTAAAATATCCCCAGTCATGGATTTGTATTTCAGTTAAATGTTATGTCCTGGATTCACCTAATTTAATTTCTTCTAACTAAAAATTAAGCATTCAGGATAAACTAGTAATCTAAGATCTCTTTTTGACCCATGAAAAGAAATAGGTATTTCCAGAGGCAGTTCATCTCCTTTTAAGATTCATATCATTAACATAAGTGAATTGCTGTGTGGAGACTATTTCTGTCCATGAATGATAAAAAAAGTCTAGCAGACTACTTGCACTGGAGATCTTGTTTGCACATGCTGGAAGACAGGCAAGATAAATTACCACACATCTTGCACCTACCAACTTAACCTTTCTTTCCTTCAGTATGCCATTGTTAATTTAAGGATACTTTGATTGACCTGCCTATTACAAACCTTGAGGTGATTTGAAACCTGCATAAAGGAAAATTATTTATTTGTTTAAAGTTGGGAAAACTTTATTTAAAATATATGAAGAATGATATTAACTAATAAAACCAACTGAACAACAAGAGCAAAAAAAAAAAAAAGCCACACACACAAAGAAAAAAAAAGCAAACAAAAAAAAAAAACCAACCCCAAACCAACCAAAAGCCACCAAAACACCAACAAACCAACCAAACAAAGAAACCACACCACCATCATGACTGATGTTGTCCAGAAGGGACAATTTATTTTGCATCATAAAGCTCAGCAGCTGCCAGAAAGAATACACAGCTCTCAGGAGTAACATTTTACAGGAGATAATATGGAGCAATTACTCCATCCACCACTGATGGTTCTTGATCATAATCAGTCACTAGAATCTCTAGTATCTAGTTGATAGATAAAATACATGAAAGGAGTATGACTCAAATAACTCAAAATGTCTTCCAAAATATAAAAAAATAAGAAAAGGAATAATGATGATTTAATTCAGTAAATTATAAAAAATTTTTAGTAATTGAGATTGGTTATAGCTGTAGAACAGTGGAAATATATGCTCATATATGCTTTTCAGAAGAATTAAAGAATACAAAAAAATTAAAATAGGAAATTAGATTAGTCAGATAAGTTCTACTTAATACATTTCCTTAAATTGTTAGAGACTGAGGAGTAGGGTGTGTGTGCTAGCTAGTTTTCTTATTAAAGTAGAGAGACATTTGTCCTTGATTTCCAAAGATTTAGAATCAAAGAATGAAGACTAGGATTCATTATTTATAGCTTTAGCTACCTGAAAATAAGCTACTTTTCTTGACTTTGTCTAAGTTAAGAATTCCTAGCAAAGGATTTATTGTTTATTTTTAAAAAAGTTTTCTAAGATTTCTTTTCAAGATGAGATAAGAATCATTGAGAGATATCTATATCTTTCCAGCGTTCAGATAACTGAGTAACTTACAGAAAACTTAATGAAATAGATCCCAGCTGAAGCGCTCATAACAAACATGTAAGAAAACAAAATAAAAACAAAATCATGAGAAAAAAAAAAGCAGAAAAGTTAAATGGAGTTGTTTTTGTAACATGTATATAATTTTCTGCTATTTATATACAACAATATTACATTTTAACGTCATAGTTTATAGTGATAAACAATGGTGGAAAAAGCAAGAGGTAGTGACTGATCCATTTATGTTTTGAAATGAGTGACATAGATACTAATAAGATATAATTCAGAGATGTACTAGCCAATTATTATCCATGTTTTTGTTGCTCTCAGTGAAGCCTTATGGAAGCAGCAGTAGCGGAAATAGGCTCCTGAGAGTGTCCGTTATTTGCCACTCTGGACTCTTATTGTAGATGACATTGTAATGACTTAGCCTAACTGTTATGCCCACATGAAAATCTAAAAAAAAATAGTAATTTTACTGCCAATTATTTGCATTAAAGTTCTCCAACTTTAACAGACTGATAGCTACTTCAATAAAACATTCTGCTCCATTTTTAAAATGTATTGTAGTTCATTATTTAAATTCTCTGTTTCATAACTTGTTCATTCTTTATCAAACCTTTAGTTTTCCAAATTAATGTTTATATTGTGTACATATTAAGGAGTTATATTTGCTGGTTTTTAATACTATAGAACAATTTATGATTATACTTACACACATATATCTCAAAAAAACACAAGTAAGATTATTTTCAATACTGTGATTTAATTGGAAGAAGAATTGGACCTTTGAACTTTTTAATTCACATTAGCTTTTTGTAGGGAGAGGGAAGTTACCCTGACTAGAATGATTTGGACTTGACATGGTTAATAACACCTTCTGATTCACTCAATTGATTTTATTTTAAGATCTGTCAGTAGTTTAACTGAAGCAAGCAACTTTACTGCAACTTTATTTCTTGCAGCTCTTTAAGAAGTCTGTGCTCTCTAGTGGTTTCCAGCAGGAAAAAAAAAAAAATGTTATCAGTTTAAAGTGATGTGAACTTGAGCAATCAGAAAAATATATTGGATGATGTGAATGCCATTACAGAGAGTCAGTGAAGGATGAGGGTGGATGAATCAATCCGATGAATTGTGATTGGCCCTTAAAAAGACAAGGTAAAGAAGTAAATCTAAATTGGTTAGGGAATGTTCATAATACCAAATAATATTACATTTAGGATGCCCCTGTACATCATTTTGTAGACCCGATCCTGATCTTACAGGGAGAGTATCACCAGGAAACACATAGTTAAAATCACAGAATAAAATAAAACCTAAAAAAAAACCAAAACAAAAAAACTCTAAAAAAACTCCCAACAACAACAGCAGAGACCCTTCATAAAACCCCACAAAAAAACCCCAAAGAACCAACCAAACAAAAAAAAATCAAAACCAAGTCAAACCCAAACCAAACAATCCCTCCCCCACTCCCACCCCCCCAGCGCCAACGCTAGCAATAAGGCACTGGTGATAGCGGAGAACAACAGCACGCAACATCTTGTACCTGTAAATGTTTCGTGTATAATGAAGTCATAAATCAGGCCAGTAAAATTCAAAGTTAATTGAAGATGGCATGGAAAAGAAGTCTAGGCCTTTTGAATTACATTGATAACAAGGCTATAAAACATGAGGGAGTCGTGATATTGTAGCCAAGCAAATGTTGCTGACTAGATGGAAAATGAGATGTTCTTCAGTGCACCTGAGTATAAGATCATAAGGCACATTATTGTTAATCAGAGGGAAAAACTTGAAACGTTACAGACTTTAAAGAGTTAACAGACAATGTTCCTGGCCTAAAGAAGCTAATCTATGTTTATCCTCTTTTCTGGACTTTTCTGGACTAGGCTGCGCATTCTTCTGAAAAACTTCATTCTCTTCAAGTCTTCCTTTTCTCTATTTCACTGTGAAGAAAGTTAAGTGAGAAATAATTCTTCATCATTTTTTTCTGTCTTTTTCACATCACAAACTGCTAATGTAAGGATAGAATCATTGATAATGACTAATCGTAAGGTATAACGAACTTTTTTCTCTACACTATTCATTGTGACTACTGCAGTTTTTAACAGCAATGAGGCTTCAAGAAAATTCAATAACTCATCCTTAAAAATGTATAATACAACATTATTCCACATATCTTCCCAGAAAACTGTGCAATAAGTAAATTAAGCTATCTAAACACAATTAATATAAGGGAAAAATATGGGGAAGGAAAAAATTATAGGATTAATTTAATTACCTAACCTGAGAACACAAGAACTTAGCACTGTTAACATCTCCAGGTATTCAAGATTTCTGTATGCTATAACATGGGAGGTTTGCAGGGGACCCATGCCCTATCTGGAGCGCCAGATAGTTGCTAGGCTACATAACCTTCAACGTTTGAAAAGGCATTAGGCAACCGTGGTAGAGCAAATAAATCTGGCCTATTGAATACAAGTACATTTGATAATAAGTCACCTAAATCTAGATATCTATATGAACGTTCTGTCTGTCAGCTAGACGTCCTAATTGCCATTATAGGGAATGGACATGATACTGCATCTGGTCTTAGGTCAAGCAGACATTTTGTGCCATTTGAGACAGCACAGGATAACCCAGTTGGCATCCAGCTGTCTCTCTAGTATATGAAAGTACATGAAAGACTGTGAATTCTCTGTCATACCTGTCAGCTTCATTCAGAAGTCTGAGACATTAAAGGTCTACTTCGGGAGGAGTTAAATTCCTCCTACTGGCCTCATTGAATATCTGTTAACTAGGAGATAAACACAGGTATCTAAAACTACCTGAAATGCTCTGGCCTACTGGTGACAGCCACACAAAGAAGGCTAATAGGACAAAGGAGATTCATGACCTAAGTAGCAACCAGAAGGTTGGTAAAAGATTGTAAGGCATCTCAAAATGTGCTCAATTATGTTTAAGTAATACAGTCAAGGCCTGATTAAATAAATCAATCAAAGCCTATGTCTTTTATGATTTTAAAGCATTAATCACCTTAGGTTCCACTTGCACATTAAACGGCGTAGACCCTTTAATTCTGGTGTTTTAAACCACAGCTGAACTCCATCAGTAATATCATAAATAGTTCTCAAAAAAACACAAAACAAACATTCGTCTCATAGTGGTAGTAATCAACATCTGCATCCTTAACCTCTAGTTAAGTGATTGATAAAACAACTTGTTCTGCCTCTTCATCTGAGTACAGATTTTTGTTTCTTACAATAGTGGTGAATTTTCAGGTTTCTCCAACCTGTCTCTGTTGGATGCAATTTGGAGAGTGATGTTTCAGATGAATTACTGCTGATCCTGATGATAATACTTTTTTTCTTTTTTTTTTTTTTTTTTTTTGCTAGTGGCCACTCCTGCTTAATGTACACCTTATTGTGTACATGCTAGTTGTGGCTCCATTAATCACCATTAGCCAGTGTGCTGTTAGATGCTTTTGCTAGTTTCATTCTCATTTAGCAGCTCCCACTAACCTGCTTAGTGTTAACTGTCACCATGGTAGGTTACATAATCCCCATCTATACATGTAGCTAACTGTTATTCACTTTAATTTGCAAACTCTCCGATAAAAGGAGCACTGAATACCTCATGTGATTTTAGAATGAAGTGAAAATGTATATCAGTTCAGATTCCAAGCCTCTCTGCTAAAAGACAAAACAAGAAACCCCAAACTCAACCTAAACCCAAAAAATCCCAAAAAAAACCCAAAACCAAATCCAAAAGCAAACAAACAAACGAAAACAAAAACCCCCAAACAAAACAAAAAACTCAACCAAACCAAAAATTAGAAACAGAAAATACCCAAAACCAAACAAAAACCAGAAAACAAACAAACAAAAAACAAACAAACCAAATCCAAACCCTCCTAGAAAGTTCAAATTTCACAATCTTCAGTGTTACACATTGTGGTAACTTTCTCACCCTTAGAAAGCTGGCCATAGCTGTCACCCATGTTGTGAGAAAAATAATTTCAACAAACATAACTTTCTCAGACTAACAAAATATGTTTTTTAATAGAAAACCCTCTAAGCTATTACCATGTAATTGGCAATTAACCTTATCCATTTCATTATAGTCAGTGCTCCAACTTTTCACTGAAGGCAAAAATACTTTTAACCTAGTAGGTTGTTATCTCAGTCTTCAGCTGTAAGTAGCAAAACACTATGTTTATACTACTTCATATATTTTCATTTGCAGGTGGAATAAATTTTAAAGTAAATGCCAGTGAGAAAATAATTTTGGAATATGCAAAATAGGTAAACTTAATTTGCAGATTGTATTTATTGGATTCAAGTGACAAAGATTTGGCAGAGGCGTGCTGAAGAGGTGGCCTCTTTGAGGATGACCACAAATTACCCAGAAGATATGAATATTTTCTGAAGGACTGTAGCCTGTGGGAAGGGCTCACAGTGGATGAAAGGAAAAGTGAGAGGAGGAAAATACTTGTAGACTGACCACAGACCCCCACTACCTGTACATCTGTGAGAAGATAAGGAGATAGACGACTCTGGAATGAATAAGTGATATCGAGCCTGGGGAAAAAGGAAATGGCAGGAGAAAGAAGAGAATTAGATGTTTCAGTTTTTGTCTTTGTTTTTCTCTCTTCAAATCTATTTTATTCAGCAATAAATTAAATTAATTCTCTTCAAGTTGACTCTATTTTCCCTGTGATGCTAATTGGTAACTGATTTCCTTGTCTTTATCTCAACCCACAAGCTTTTTCTTCTTACTTTCTCCTGTGTCTTTTTGAAATAAAGGAGTAAGAGAATAGCTGAGTGGAAGGCTGGAAGAGAGACAGGGTCAACTCACCATACAGAAATATATTCTAGTCTACCAGTAACCTGCCAAAATAAATATCAGTTTGCTGAGAAACTACAGGATATAAGTATAATAATTTTAGATCAGAGGTTATTGTAACATGAAGAATTTTAAAAAATCAGAGAACCTTTTACAATAACAGTGATTCATGGCTCTATAAACAAGAATCACAATCTCCTGAAACTCAAATCTTAGTTTTAGCTATTGTATTATTGTTACAACTGTCATATGCATTGCGGTTTTTGAAATTTCTCTAATGATAATAAAAAACATGTGACAAGGTTAGCATGATCTGGTTGTGTTTTTCTGTTACATTCTGTAAGGGCAAATTATTCTTTTTCCCCCTAAACATGTGACTTTGTCATACCTTGATCACAGAATCACAGAATCTCAGAATGGGCATGGTTGGAAAGGATCCCTGGAAGTTATCTAGTCCAGCATCTCTGCTCAAGCAGTTTCCCCTAGAACACACTGTTCAGGACTGTGTCCAGATGTCTTTTGAATATCTCCGGGGAAGGAGACTCCACAATCTCTCTGGGCAACCTGTTCTAGTGCTCAGTTATTCTCACAGTAAAAAAGTTCTTCCTCACTTTCAGGTGGAAGTTTCTGTGTTCCAGCTTTTGCCATTGCCTCTCGTCCTATTGCTCGACACCACCAAGAAGAGTCAAGCTCCACCCTCCCAGCACCCTCACTTCAAATACTTACATGCATTGACAAGGTCCCCTCTCAGCCATCTTTTTTTGAGGCTGAACAGGCCCAACTCCTGTCCTCTTAAGAGAGGTACTCCAATCTCTTAATCATCTTTGCAATCCTCAACTGGACTTGCTGCTGGAACTTCATGTATCTCTTATACTAATGAGCCCAGGACTCGGCACAGCACTCCAGGTAAGGTCTCACCAGGGCTGAGGAGAGGGGCAGGATCACCTCCCTTGACCTTCTGGCAATGATACAGAAATAACTGATATATAATTTACTTCAGCAATGAATGGTCACTGATATTAGAAGCTGCTGCTTGTAATTTTAGCCTCTCAACAACGACATTTATTGTTCACTTATTATTTATACCTTTTGTTCACTGAAATAAGTTTTTTTGAGTATTCAGTCATGCTGTGATTCTCAAAAAATAGCTAAAACTAAATGAAACTTCATTTTTTGCTGTGTAATGACCAAGTATAGCATTTAGTAATCATATAAAACTCCAATATCATGTTGGATCATTACTTCAGAATGTGTTCATAGATGAACAGGCAAAGAAAGGATCTTAAACTGATTCAAAACTATATTGTTTTCCCTAAGTAATTTATATTCATCAGAGCCAGGTATTTGAACAGTAAAGAAAGTAATGAAGCACTGGCGACTAAGCACCTATTGGTATGTTTCTTATTATTTTTCTCCTTAAATCTTAATGAGGTGTAATTACAGTTTCTTGTATTTTGTCTTCAAGATGCATTATTCTAACAGAGAGTAGTGACAAGTAGCTGTGTCTGACTTGATGAGCAGCAAACTTACTGCAGATATGCAAATGAGGAACAACAAAGAAGAGCCTGGAGATATTAACATCTGTGTGAATGAAGCAACCATTTCACAAGTCAGTGGACCTTAAACAAAGCAGACATTGAAATCTGTTCAGTACATGGGGTGGATTTTTAAATATGTTCAATTACTGCTTGTTGCACAGCTGTCACTAGAGCACAGTTTCTGTCACACCAGGGATTCTGCTTTGACATTACCAGCATACAAAAATGATGTTCATGATAAATAGTTTTCCAGCATAGCAAAACAAGCATTTTTCACTCATGTGTATGACTTAGAGATCCACTTATACTTCCATATCTCTGGCAATTTAAGTGAGTAGAGATAGAGAGGCATCTGCTAGGAGCAGAATAGCTGTTTTGCCAATCAACCTAGTAACTAACTGGCTAACTATCTCATTTCTGTGTAATACTTAAGAAAATATATTGCTTTTGAGGAGAATATGAATTTTAAATGAAAGATAATTCATGTCTTTATGAGGAAGGGAAGGAGAAAACCACTCTTCTACTCCATGAAAAAGTAGATTTCATTAGTGAATTTTTTCACACAAAGAAATTGTTTCGTGCCTTAGAATATTTTCCTTTAAAACATGTTACATGTTGGTTGGAGGATAATCTTCAAGATTCAGTTTAATAATATTTTTAAATGATTATAAATAATTCATAATATTAAATTAAGATAATTATAGTATTAATCTGTATTATTAATTTAGTTCATATTATCTTTATTACTGTTTTTGGTAAAAATGTTAATAGTCATTACAGGAAATTACATAGATCTTCTTTTATGTATGAATGCTATAAATAAAATTTGTGAATATATATTACTATAATATTTCTAATGTTAAATAATTTAATTTGAATAACTAAGAGGTAAACTCTATTTTTTGGTAATACTTTGGTGAACATTCATACTCACCAAATCATCTCCTTTAAGGACCATTCTTAGATATTGGAGGAGCAGTTTGAACATGTATTAATAAGAATTCCTGATTTAGACTAGCTAACTCCAGGGACAATTTTTTTGTATTTCTGTCTGACTGCTTCACTCACTCTTTTATTGACTTACTCCTCAGCATGTAGTATCCTCATCCACAAAGTACTTCATTGTCACAGCATTGTAGTGCTGTCACTTAAAAAGTCAAATAGTAAGATGAGCATTGACTAAAATGTCTAAAATCTGAATACAACACATGGAGAGAATTAAGCACCTCACACAGAATCACAGAAACTATCACACAGAGGGAGGAAACAAGGAAATGCACACACAAAATGAATGAAGACAAATCTCAGTACATAGTAATAGTACTCTTTTTTTTCTCTCTTTGACCCAATGAAGCAACAATACTCTACTTGAGAACCTTTTTAACTTTGAAAGAATGTTCCTGTGTACCATAAAATACTGCATCAAAAGATTGTGATCCACAGCCCATCTAGCCAAAGTCACTATGGGATATTTGTAATCAGTCAGTTGAGTTAGATGGGATAATTTCTATTCTATTTATGTCTAAAACAGGGGCGAAATAGTTGGAAGCAATAAATATTACTAAAATATAAAGGCACTGATTTTTGGTTTGTGGATTAGTATGTCATTTGCAAATTTATGCATATAAATCATTATAATTCAGACTTCACAAAAAAAGTTTGCAAATGTAGTATTAGAATCTGTAGCTCCCTTGGGTTCACATTTGACTCTTCAATTTTTGATCATTACTGTTCACATTTTTACTCTGAGAGATCTCTAGTGAGATCTAGCCTGGATTCAGTCTTTTCTTTACTGAACACTGACTGAATGCTGCACAAAGTAGAGGAGGGAAGATGCAACAAAAGAAATTCATTACAATTCTGGAAGATATCTTATCTGTGTATGTCAAGCTCTCCTTTGCTAAACTTAATCTTTAAATTGCTCTAGATTCATTTGGTAGATATGGAGAAAATTATATCTTTATCCCTGACAGCAACTTGGCTCAGTGACTGAAAATTAAACCAATACCAGGCTGTGATCCAAATTCCAACTCGTCCACTCTACATTCCTCATAAATGTAATTCAGATCAAAAAGAGCAATGAATAGTTCCCCCCCTTCTACAATTTTAAATATTAGTTGAGGTGAAATTTTAAAAAAATAACCAAACCAACAAACTAAACTTTTTGATCTGGTTTATCTACATTTCTTGAACTGCTCATTATCATCCAAATTATATCAAAGATACAATTCATAAAAGAATCAAAAACACTTCTCTCTTATGTTATGGCACTTGCTAGAGCTGAAGAAGCAGACTTTGACAGTATTATTAAAAAATACATTACAGAATCACACAATGGGTGAGATGGGAAGGGACCATAGTGGGTCATCTGATCCAACCTCCTCGCTCAAGCAGGATCATCCTGCACTGGATTGTGTTCAGACAGTTCTTGAATATCTCCTGTGAGGGAGACTCCAGTCTGTCTGGGCAACCTGTTCCAGTGCACAGTCATCATACAGTAAAGAACCATCATCTTCATATTCAGGTGGAACTTCCTTTGCATCAATTTCTGCCTGTGGCTTCTTGTCTTAAAGAGTTTGAAAATAGGTGTCTACATTCAAGATGCAAGGCCTTTTGGGGGGCTTCTGAAGACTGTGTTAAGTCAAAGGGAACAAAAAATGTTTCAGTTTTGCTCACACTGTTTATGATGAACTTTTGCATACATTGTATTTCAGACAGTGGAAGATAGTTCTATTATCTGCAATTTTTTTTGAAAGATCACATTTTAATTTTCTTAGTTTTTTATTAATTTTTTATTAATAATCAGTAACCACTGTTTACAACTTACGTATTTGCATACAAATCTATCCATGTTTCTACACACATTACTAAAAAACCGGCAGATATTCTAATTCATTCCTTATTCCATGTCTGCTTGAATCAATAGTACTGATGAAATGCAGAATTTATAAAGAAACAATTATAAACGCCAAAAAAGATAATTTAATTTAGTTTGTTCACAGATGGATAAGCTCACACCAAACCAGAAAAAACAGAACACTTAGCAGTGCAGAGTTTTCTCCAATCAAGTCAGAAATACTTTGAAGAAGAGACTGAGGAAGCAGTGTAAAGTTTCACAGCACAGATCATGAAGAGCATTGTCACATTCTTTTATTATTTTTCACCAGCAAACACTAAATGAAAATTATAGGATTTAGAGTTCCTAGTTTAAAATATGACAGTTATTGGCAGAGCAAGAAACAAGGCAATGGATAGTTCTTGCTTTCCTTATTCAGTTTCTGACATTTATGATACTGTCCTCAGAAGTATCATGAAGAGACTAGTCAATAAGAACCTCATGAAAGAAACAATGTCAAAGAAGTTGATTTCAGATTCTACTAGGGAAAAAAAAGATTGTCTCAATTTATGAGCAAAGCAGTAAGTCTTGCATTTGGCCAGAGAGAACAGTTTAATCTACCAAAAAGAGAACTGTGTTTTTTGATGATGACATATCTACTTATAATTTAACAAAGGAAAAAGGAAAAAAGCTTCTTTGAAGATTCTTCCAAAAGTCTCTTGTTTGAAAAACTGCTCAGATTTAATTACAGAGAGAGACTCAAGAACGGATTGTGTTACTGGATTGATGTGAAGAAATTAATAATTTTTTTTTTTTAAAGTGCCTGGAAATCAACATTATTGAACTGTTTGCCCATTATCATCAGCAAAATCAAAGCAAATGGGACACAATTTCTCTCCATTTCAGTCAGAATTTAAATTTAAACTTCTGATGAGAAGATAGCTTTCATTCTTGTGTACTCTATCTCCTCACAAAGGTCATTAAGTGGAGATCCAATATCAAATAAAACAGCATCTTTTCATATCTGTTTTAAAATACTGCAACTTGCAGATGATAAACATCTTTCAGACAATGTCAAGCTGGCAGAAGCGTTGATTTGCTGGAGGGTAGGAAGGTTCTGTTGAGGGATCTGGACAGGATAGATTAATGGATGAGGGCAAATATATGAAGTTCAACAAGGCATAGTGCTGGGTCCTGCACTTGGATTTGAATAACCCCAACACTACAGGCTTGGGGCAGAGTAGATGGAAAGTGGCCCAGTGGAAAAGGGTTGTCAACATGAGCCAGCAGTGTGTCCAGGTGGCCATGAAACCTAGTGACATCCTGGCCTGTATCAGAAATATTGTGGCCAGCAGGACCAGGGAAGTGTCCCCTGTACTTGGCACTAGTGAAGCCACACCTTGAGTCCTGTGTCCAGGTCTGGGCCCCTCACTAAAGGAAAGACATCGAGGTGCTGAAACGTGTCCAGAGAAGGGCAATGAAGGTGGTGAAAGGATTGGAGAACAAGACATATGAGGAGTGGCTGAGGGTGCAGCAGTTGTTTAACCTGGAGAAAAGGAGGCTGAGAGGAGACCTTATCACCGTCTACAAGTGCATGAAAGGAGGATGTAAAGACGTGGAGGTTATAAAGAAGTAGAGGTGAGTGCCTTCTCCCAGGTAACAAGTGACAGAACCAGAAAAAATGGCCTCAAGTTGCACCAAGGGAGGTTTAGATTGGATATTAGAAAAGATTTCTTCACCGAAAGTGTGGTCAAGCACTGGAACAGGCTGCCCAGGAAAGTGGTAGAATCATCATCCCTGAAAGTGTTGAAAAGGTGTGTGGATGTGGCACTTGGGGATACGATTTAGTAGTGAACATGATGGTGCTAGATTATTCAGGTGGTTCTAGGTGCATAGTTGAACTCAGAGTATTCTGAAGTGGAAGAGACTCACAAGGATCATCGAGTCCAACTCTTAAGTGAATGGCCTCTGCAGGGATTGAACCCACGTCCTCGGTATTTTTAGCACCACGCTCTAAATAACTGAGCTAACTCTATGATCTTAAAGATCTTTTCCAACCTTAACAATTCTATGATTCTATGATATAACAACTTATCTCACAAACACAGAACAAATAATTTAAAAGCAATTAGAATGAATGGAAACACTAGGAAAAAAAGTGGAAAATACTTCTGAAATATTTATAAAATAAATCTTTAAGGTTAATTTCTCCATTGTGGCAAATAGCTGCTGAAGGGTTGTTATACACAGGTCCTTATCTCTCAATTACAAATGAAATGTTTGCTACCAAAGACAATCTCACTTTACCAAAATGTATTTACTATTAGAAAGGTTCTGAACTTTATTCTATTATGCCCATTCTCCTCAGCTGTATTCTACTTAACATGATGTTATCACTATTTTCTGGAGAGTTACTCATTAGAAGGATGAAAAATTTGTGACCATGACTCTAGATTAGTGATTCAGTCATTAAGTCAGGCTTTCAACTAACTTATCCAGTTATTGTTTCACGTGTGATTCCAAATGTGCATCCAATAAACTTCTCATTATATGGAATAGCTTCTAGACTGCTCTTTGGCTGATTCACTCACAGTGACACCTTTGGGCTGCTCTGGTGTTAAGGGTTGTCCAAGGATATTATTCAGTTCTTGGCTTTTTATTTGCTATTTGGTGCTGGTGGTCTCTTTCTCTAAGACCAAAGTAGAAGCCTCTCTACCTTGCCTGTTAACTTGTCACTATAGCAAGATGAAGCAAGTTGAAAAGACACAATGTTAACACCATTTTTGCCCCCTTACTTTGAAAGTATCAAAGAGTCAATTTGGAAATGCATACATTCTCTGCCTGACTATATCTTATTTCTGTTCAATAGCATTTGTTAAGTAAACACAAGTATCTGTCATTGAGGTTGCCCCCTTATTGTGGCTTCCTGCAAGCTAAAGAGCAGGCACTTCTGACAGGCAGCTCACTGAAGAGTCAGTTAAAGAGATCTCTTTGGACTCCTTACAAATCTCTAAAGCTGAGATATTCGCAAATTCCTGCCAGAAAGTAATGGATTTCTGGATATTACTTCAGAAAAATAATAAACATCCCTGAAGCTTGGGTATGCAAAGTACACTGCTGTCATGCTCATGACATGTCCTATCCTCATTTCTCCTTCCTCATCAGGAACAACTGAAAACTAGTTTACTTTTAAGTACATCTTAGTTTGATTTGGGTGCCATAAAGTACCACACAATGGACTGTAAATGTAATATTCAGAAGAAAAAATAAAATAAAATTTTGCTCATGTCTTTTAGAATTTATTTTTAAAGAAATCTATCACCACTACTATATTCCCATAAGATTTTTTTTTTTTGTAAAATTCAGTTTGAGATTAAAATCTGCTGCACTGAAAAGAAAGTGCATCTGTTGTACTCAACTCATTGATAGTCTTGATCAGGAAAGGTTTGAGCTTAATTTTATGACTATTATACATTTCTCAGTAATAACTAATTCTGTTGGATCAGAGCATGTGTATTTCTTGATCAGTTTACTAGTGTTAATGGTAAGTTAGTGGTTAATGTTTTTATGTGGTTTTAATAAACAGACTATAGTATTTAGGAAAGTACAACAGAGAACAGATGAATTTATGAATTTTGTTCTATGAATCTTATTTTACTAGAAGCAGAAAATTACATGCTGCAAATATATTAAGACATGCAAGGAAAACTTTAGATAAGTCTGATACAAAATTACTCACTTCCTTATTTTGCATAATAACAAAAATCATATCTTCCTGCTTTGCAAGGGTTGTGGGTAAAAGATTGCAGTTTTATTTATTACTTAAATTATATGTTGGACAAACAGGGAAGACTGGAAGGCTGACATGATTTATCTCATGTAATTTTGCAAATTGTCAACATGAAGTTGTTCTCTATTGCATTTGTAAGTACTCTTAATTTAAGTGAATCAGCGTGCAACCATCATGCACAAAACAACTGACTACAATAGTAGACCAATGTCTAAGATTAAAAAATGAGCCAATTTTTCTTTTTAAACCATGTGTGTATTCACTAGCAGTGAATCAACTTTCGACATGTCTTATGCATACTATCTTTGTAAGCATTCTCATTAAAGAACTGTTTGTTCAATCTGTAGTCCTTGAAGGGAATTATAATTTTATTAGTGAGAGCATCTAATAAATATTTTCAGTTCCTACCTAACAGTAGCCCTTACTGTCTGCAATTTTTTCAAGGAATCAGCATCCTTCATGGCTCATTATTTAATCCTGTAGATTTAATTGCACTAATATTTCCATCTAGGTGGCATAGCACAAGATTTAATTCTGTTTTAATGTGGCTAGTGGACTTGAATATGCTGCCTGGCTTTTATACATAATTGAGACCAATACGTGAGTCTATGCCACATTTTAAAATCATACAGGAGGCTCCTAGGATATTAAAACAAGACAGATTGATCTAGACAGATAAACATGTACGCACACACACACAAACATTTTTGCAAATACATAATTTCTCTCAAAATAGAAACAAATCATTAGAGAAGTACCTCAAAACCCTAGATTCTGTCATCCCATCAGCTTTTGAGCAAAGCTCCCTATTAGAATTCTGATTAAAAATTGATGATATTATGTACAGTAGCTTTCGAAGACAGTCACAAAGGTTCAAATTTTTAAACGACTTTGCAAATAAGTGCCATTCTCAGGGCCTTGAGGGATCTAATAAATCGTGAATCCTCCAAACTCCTGAAGCCTCCAACCACATGTATGGGGCCAAAGCCATTTCAGTTCTGCTTGGGGCCATCAGCCCCTTCCTGAGCTATGTTGGGGGAGTGTCAGCGTCCAGCTCAGCCACAGACAAGTCCATGCGTGGCCATGGTACCCCGTCATCTGGACCCCAATCTGTGGATGCCTGCTGTGCCCTGAAAGTGAGCTTAGGTCTTCTTGTGCTCTGAATCAAGGCCTGTAGAGTCATAGTTTTGGGCCATCAGACTACACACCCTCCTCAGAGATTAGCCTTTTGCTGGGCTCTGATCTCCCTGCAGTGCTGATCTTTCATTCAACCCCAGATGCCGAAATCAATCCCCTTTTGAACTCAGCTCTCTGAGTCTTTTCAGGAGTTGGCTTCAAGTCTCCTGGGCTGTACCCTTTCCTTGATCATTGTCCAGCTCTTACTTTGCTCCTTGAAACACTCCCCTGACACAAACTCTCTGCCTACAGCTCAGAACCCCATTTTAGACCCCAGGACCATGCGGTAGGGCTCAACTCCAACTCCTTGCATCCATATTCAACCCAGTCAAGTGCCTCGCCCAGCCAGAGTCACCTGTGGATCATATCCCATCTTGGCCTCAGTCCCTCCCGTCCCCAGGGAGAAGATCACTGCCTGATGCTGGAGCTGCACTGGTGCTGCCTAAGGACAGCCCCATGGGAAGCATCCATAGCACACAGCCTCCAGCCCACAGGCAGCCACAAGATCTCTGGCACCCCACAGCTACAAGATACAAGGTCCACACACAAACTTTCAGGACAGACAGAGCATGTTAACTTTATGTAATAATGTATTCATAATTACAACTATTAAGTCTATATGTAGGTTAATCCTATTGTCATGTGGGGTTTAACATACTAGATTCTTACTTTTGTAAATCTGACCAGTATGTATGATAAAACAATGAGTTGAAATTATTGCTTGATCAAAATACACTCGATTTTTGTATTAAATAGAGATTATATACTGATAGAAATCTGATAGTCTAATTTGTTGATTTATGTGACATTCTCCTATGTCACATTCTCCTATGTGACTTTCTTTCTTTAGTTTTATTTTTTTGCTGGTTTGGTTTGTTTTCGGAGTGCTTGTTCACTTGACTGCTTTAGTACCATCATTAAGATTTAAGAGAAGTTTTTAATAGATATACACAGAGGAGGGCAAAACTCTTACCTTAAAGTTTTTACAATTTACAAATTCTACTGAAAAGAATCAGAGAAAAAACCCAACGTAGCAAACTGAAAACATATGAAATTCTATCACTATCTGCAATATACATGTCTGCTGGGAATAAAAATATTAATTTTTATTCATTTTTATAATTGTATTTTTATTTACATAGTTGTTAGTTGAACTAGTTCACTTTAATACTGACTACTTCCCTGGATATCCTTTCAACTTCACAGTGAATTGTAGTAAATTTACTAGCTGCCTCAGTCAGGGTTAAAATAACTCCTTCAGAAACCTAAAGTCAAGGAGGAACATAACTCTAGTAAATCTTATTTTAAATAAAAATATCAGTATATTTGGAGTGAATAATGACAATTTTAGGACTTACAAATAGCACAGTAGTGATGGTAATGCACCACTAAATTAGTGACACAAAACTGACCCAAGTACACCCAGAGTAAGAGTTGTAAGTCACACTTGATTTATTTCAAGCATAGTAAAGTGTGATATTATTTCTTTAGCGAGAAGGATTCTTGTCTGCCCATCTTGATAGTGAAATCGTGAAATCAGTGACAGATGCACCAGGAGTCCTAAGCTGAGTAATTACTTGATTATCTTAAATTTTAAAACTTATAATATTTCAGACGGTAGTTCCAAAACAAACCGTTGGAATCTTAGTTTTACTTGGGTAATTGTGGCTATCTCAGCTATTGCTGATATATTACTTTACTGTGTATTTCAAAGAAAATAATAACAAAGATTAAGTATTTTCCAACAGTGTTACTGACAAATCAGATAGAAGCAATTATTAAAAGCTGTGATAAATCATCAATAAAAATTTCTAACTCGCAAGACCTTTCAGAACTCTGAATGGCATCTTTATTTCCATTTTTTTACCACAAAGACTTTCTAAATAAACTTATATTCAAATAATTTTAATGAAAGAAAGAATCTGAGACAGTCAGAGTAATACAAATCTATGTCATTAACTTGAGATAAATTAAAATTTAATTTGTCCTTCTACTAAAAGGTACAAAGTAATTATTTGTTACATACTTCTTATTCCATGTAATTGGAAATAAGTAACAAACACCTTAACAAAAGTTAATCTCTACAAAATTCTAGTAGTTTCCAAGTCTGGAACCTTAACATAACTGAAAAATGTAATTCTTTCATTTAAGGCTTTTAATAATTGTCTCTGGAACAGTCGATATAAAATATCTGCAATAGAATTTTTGATTGGCAATCTTGAAATGACTAAACCAAAAACATATCAACATATTTATATTATCAGTGGACCACGATAATTTATTTTATTGTTGTAGCTTTCTTGGGGGATTGTGGTGGTTTGTAGGGTATATTTCATATACCATAAAATATAAGTGATGGTAGAACTTAATTTGAGATTCTGAGTGACTGCTTGCAGTCATTATTTCTGAGTTGTGGGGAAAAAAAGAGTTATATAAAACAATTCACTGGATTTTTTTTTCTGAGCAGGTATCAAAAAGAAAGTTGTCAAGGCATTAAGCTATTAGAGAGCATCCAAAGGAGGACCACGAGGATGGTGAAGGGTCTGAGGAAGGGGAAGAAATTTGTGAAGCAGCTGAGGTCACTTGGTCTGTTCAGCCTGGAGGAGACTGAGGGGAGACCTCATTGTGGTTTTTGACATTCTTATGAGGGGAAGCAGAGGGGCAGGCAGCAGATCTCTTCACTCTCATGAACAGTGACAGGACTTGAAGAAATGGCATGAAACTGAGTTGGGGGAGGTTTAATTTGGATATCAGGAAAAAGTTTTTCACCCAGAGGGTGGTTGGGCACCGTAACAGGCTCCCTAAGGAAGTGGTCACGTCATCAAACCTGACAGAGTTCAAGAAGCGTTTGGACGATGCTCTCAGGCACATGGTGTGATTCTTGTGGTGTCCTGCACAGGGCCAGAAGTTGGACTTGATGATCCTGATGGGTCCCTTTCAACTCAGCATAGTCTATGATTCCATGATAAGTCCTTTCAATTGCCCATGGAAATACTGATGATGTTTACAATTAAAAAACAAACAAACAAACAAAATTCTGCCTCTATGACCTTATGAAAATTTTCTTCTAAGCATCCTGTAGCTTGTTACTTTCTTTTCATTTCTCAAACAGAAACTTTAATGCAAAACCATTCTAAAATACATGTTGACATTTTTATTGCTTTCTTTAAAAATGAACTTTAAAATATTTTCAGTACTTCGAGTCACAATAGATTTTAGCATTTTAAAATTTCTGCATAAGTAAGCTTCAATTTTGTACATGAATCATGTAAGCATCCTTCCCTTCAACTCTCTGGAAATTAAGCCAAAAAACCAAAAGATATTAAGAATTTTAATTGAGAGAACTGACATGTACTTTAGGAATGTTATCTATCTAGAAATATTAATTTATTGATAATCATCAAGATAAGAACTTTTTTCCTATACATAGTAGAAAACACAGATTTTTAGTGTAAAACTTTGGAATTTCTAAGCACTCCAGTCACGCAAAAATGACAAAAAATCAAATACTCCTCATCTGTGGGTATCAGAGGACTAACAAAAAGTCAGTCCTTATCACATCACTGAAATAGTTGGCTCAGTCTAAATAGTCTAAAAATAACAAGACTTTTATAGGTAAAAAGAAATAATATGAGAAATAATATGTCTGCTATCTTATACCTCTAATTAGTTGATATTAAGCCTTCAGTATCTAGGACACGGTAAGAAGATGTTAAAAGCTGTGTCTGATAGATACTGTGACTTAAGAATGAATTAATATTTAAAAAAAATAATGAAAAGATGACAGATTAGATTTATCAGTCTTGCTACATTCAGTGTTCCATCTCAGACAAATTTGAAGTATCTAAAGAAGCCATGAAACCTAAAGATTGCAATTTTGAATATTGTGAGACAGTTTACTAGAGTGAGCATTAGTCATGAAAATTAAATTACACTCTGATGGAAAAACAAATATTCTGTTAAGCATGATAGGGTTTACTGATGGGACACTCACTTGTCTAGGTGTTAGCCTTTTCAGTGACTTTCATTATTGCCTCATAGCTTTGCTTTAAAATGAGGAAGGAATCTGCTGCTATTTGCCTCACATCCTTAATCTGATGTTTATGTCTGCCCCTGTTCTGTAAGGAAACATCACAACTAGACAGTATATTCTAGTTTTTGTTTGGCTTTTCAATTTTCCCAAAATGTCTGCCAGATGGGTTCCAAATAAGCTATGCTTTGATCTTTCTTTATTTGTGTAAGACTCAATAAAAGATAGTCCCATTACCCTTTTACTCTAAAATATTTCTGAAAATAACTTCTTTGTTAATAATGACGTACCTTGAAAGTACAAAATTATTATTTCATAAATTATATGTATATCTCAAGAAGGGATTTAGAAGAGTTGCTTTGGGTTAAACTCTGAGATTTTAAAAAATACTATTTTTGCTTCTCAGTTTTCAAACAAAAAGTTATCTTAGATGTATAGTAACAGATGCACATATACCACTGTAGAATCCATGCCTATTTCATATATGAATTTTGACAACATCAGAGTTGCATCAACGCTAAAAAAGAAATGTTTTTTATATATTTTAAATTAAAGGAATTCAATCTTATCTGGTCTTCATTTGTTTTCATCTTTATGTCAAAATACACAATACCTTGCTGTTTTCAGAGCATAACTTGCTGTTTTGTTAAAGAGAACAGCAGCACTGATGCTTAATTTTCCTTCTTTCATCCTCCATTTCCTGGTTCACGGTGCACAGAAGGAACAGCAGACAGGGTGGAATAGAGAAAAATCTTATAGAGAAATATGGTAGGTGACATATTTTGTCTCAACCCTTAATCTCTTCTGTACCTCACAAGGGCAACTTGTAAATTAATTCTTCAGTGATTCAATAACTAGTTATAGGCTTTTGTATGGGTATGGAACCCTTCTGCTACAACTTTTTTTTTTCTGTCAAATTGTAGGGATAACTGAATATCATCATTGGTTTTTGTGCTATAACGTAATAGATGACACAGTTATTTTTTCCATGCATCAGTCAACAAGGTTCCTGGCAAACTATACTGTTTAGCACATGGTTTGGCATAGATTTAACTGGTAGCTACTTCTTGTCTAAAATTGATGGTGTAAATCGTTTGCAGCATTGTGTTTCTATTACGAGAACCTTCTGGTAAGGTAGCAGAGGGTTTACAAGGAGCCAAAATTGTTCTCATTTCATTATTGTTCTTTAATTTGCATGTCCTTTAAAATTACATAGAACAGTGTATGCTGCTAACATAAAATAATCCTCAGTGTCTGTGGACAGAGTGTAAGACAATGGCAAGAGTAATCCTAAGTAGACAAAATCTAATATAAAAGCATCTTCAATCACAGATGAACTGTAAGCTGATATTGTACCCAAAGATTAAATCATAGGTAGCTCTTTATTATCTATTCATGTTCTATACAACACCTCTTTCATCTCCTATAGATATTGTCAGTTTTCTTAAAAAGAATTGCAAGCAGACAGCAGACCACCAGCCTGCATTCTATTCTCAGCTCCTATAGCAATCAAGAAAACTTCAGGCAGTACTATGTATGGTCTTCCTTTAACAGAATGAGGAGACGTATCAAGCAGATTGGAAATAGAACACACACATTCTGTTTTCATATGCATATATACTTAAATCGGAAAGTAAGACGGTAGGAGAGAGGCAACAGGAAGAAGAGAAAAAAAAAGGAAAACAAAACAAAAACCAAGACACAACAGAGACAGAGGTAGAAAATAGGCATAAAAGTAAAAGACAGCTTGGATTTATCAAATCAAAAAAATTAGCAAAAGCTATGTATTGGTAAAGTTTTATAAGACATTTCAGGATCAGCATTTGTAATTATAGTCTTTGATATCACTGATTTATAATTTTAACTTCACAGGATAAAAGTCAGAACTCTTAGAGGGAGCTTCTTCAGCTAGATAGATTGCTGATGATACTAAGTGCTGTTTGGAGTGCCTGACCTAACACTTAGGTTATTTTTGCCAAGAGAGCATGCTGTAGATGTCAGTACTAGTGGAAAGGTGGGAAGAGTTTCACATGACTCACTGACATCTCATCCTCAGTTCTGCTCCTGATAAAGCCAATGGCTTTGTTACATTGAAAGCTGGGACTCAGTAAGAACTGAAAACCCTGTAATTAAAAGAAAGCATAATTTTTTAAGTGCTTTGCAGAAGAAAGAAGTCTAAAACAATTGCTTGCACTGTAAGGGGCAGAAAGTTGCTATGTTGACAATTTGTTTCATTCATAAGACCTCTTAGTGTCAGAAGAGCAGTCTGCAGCTTTTGCATGTCTTCCAGCACTCTGGCGTAAAGAAAAAAACCAGAAGGCATAAAAGTATCCAGAATACTCTGAGTTAGAGAGTGTATTTTGGTCATTTACTTTTAGAATTATATTGTGACAGTATTATTTATGGATATATATTATTTACAGTACTGGGACAGGTGCAGAAACCACATAGTCAATATTCTATCTACAACAGAAGCCAATATCAAAAGTTTCAGAAAAATAAAGAACACTATAGTGGAACAGATATGAGATAATCTGAGTCCCATGTTAAGTCTCATCATGTTTTCCAGTTGGAATATAATATTTTAATCTCCAAAGTATGAAATGTAATAAACATTTCAATTTTTTAATCACTAACTAAAACAGTGAATATTCTTGCATATAAATACTCAGTGATGTCATTCAGAAGAAAATTATGATCTCTTTAATTCAAAATTATTCTCAAATAATCTTGGCTTCATTTAACTTTCTTGATCTTTGTCAAAGTAAGACATATCAAAATTATTTATTTCTTTAATAAGGAGTAAAATGTTGAGCTGAACCCCATTAAAATACAAACATAAACTCAAACTCAAAACCTTTTTATGGAATTCTTAATACTCAGTCCAGTTTTAAATCTACTTATTTGTTAACTACCCATAGCAATTAAATTTTAACTCAAGAGTGTATGAGATAATATCTTTTTTTAGCTGTTTAATTCTTCAGATTTTAATTCTGTTTGTTTAGTTTTTGTTGAGCTTTGCGTCAGCTAGAAAAAAAATCTTGTCTAATATCTTGTCCATACAGCTAATTTATGATTTATTTTTATAATTATTAGTTCTATTGTTCTAAAAAATACTTAAGATTAAAAACCAATCCTTTGTTTCTTTGGAAAGATTCCTCCACTCTTCAGTTATGTTATTATTTATTTTTAACATCTTTTAATTCTGAACTTTCCAATATGTCATAAACATTTTAAACATTTCAACATTTCAAGTCACCATAGTATTCTTTGCATGGTTCACTTCTTCATCCCCTACACATTCCAGTGTCTTGTAGGAGATATTTCATGATAATTGTACAAACAGTGTTTTCTTCTGTCTCATCAACAGTAACTCCAAGGTTATTTTGCTGACTGGAGCTGTTAATTGAAATTCTTGTAGGCTATAGGAATAATTTGAATTCCTGCCCTGTGTGCTTTCCTTCATTTTTATTGATACTAAAATTCATTAGTAATCCTTTTACCCATTTAACTGCTGCCTTAAATATTTCAAGTTTTTCAGAGCTGTAACTGGTCCTAAGTAACTGAATTTTGTGTCTTCTGTAAACCTTGCTGACTAATCTCCTAACTTTCAGACTCTTAAAAATATATTAGGGGGAAAAAAGGCATAACATTGAATCTCAGTAATACTTGCATTTAATGTTTTATGGTGGTGAAAATAGATGGTTCATATTCCATCTTGGTTTTTTATATTTAGAACATTTTACTCCATAATACTCTTCCTGCTGCCTGTGGGTCTGCTTTCATTAAAAGAGCACACTTCCAAATTTGGAAGAATTTCTCAAAACCTAGTATTTGTTATATTTTGTTCACTTATATTATCTCATAGTATGTTACAACATACTAGTAAATGTTTTTTACTGAAAGTAATTGAGTTTTGCAAATTCAATTGTTGACCAAATACAAGCTTCACTATACAGACTAACCACAATTTTATGAAAAATGCAGTGTGAAGGATCAGTGTTCTGCTAGAGCAGCGAAATAATTTATTTTCTATTTCTGCATGAAATCCAGTAAGAGCTTTGAAGTGGTAGATCATCCAGGAAAGAAATCAGAAGAAAATGGAAAAGCCCTGTAAAACTGTATGTAGATTTAAGTATATTCAAGTAGATCATCTAGTTAATAAGTTTTTACTGTACTGATGTGTTGTTAAGGGTTTATGATTCATTTTGTTATATATATAAAAAATTATATATATATTATTACTTAATATATAATATATATTTATTTTATTTATTCTTGTTGTTATTGTTAATAATGATATTATTAATAATAATAATAATATCAATGATATATTAATTACAAGGTAACAGGAGTTTTATTGGGTTTCCTAATGGATTTTGAAAGTTCTATTTTAGGAATGCAATGATCGAGGCCATTATAGGATTATCATTTGCTGACTGATAACATTATGTACTCGAGGTCCGTTACATCACCAGTCTTTAGCAAAGTGTAGTAATTACTAACTCTATGTTAAACCACTTTCTGGGCTATCTAATATGAGAAGGCCACTCATTAGGTGGTACCTTCAAGAATACTCATGTGCTATTAGAAGATTATGGCTTGAGGCTAGATATATTTGGTTCAAATGAAAACGTAGTGGCACCTTCTCTACAGATGCAGTCTTGTGAGAAACACAAAGTTTCTTGAGAATATTCATTAGATAAGCATCTTCTGCTAGGTAGAGAGAGCAATTGACTTTAAAAGATCAATATAGTACATTAATATTACACTATATCACGTTTACCTTCTTTCATTATTTCTCTAAGAACTTTGAGATCCTTTAGGCCCATTGTTTCTCTAATATCCTTTAGGATATTATTCATATGTTTAAAAAAAGTAATAAGTGTATTTATAAACAAAAGGTAACCTAGAACAAATAAGAAAATTTGAGCAATATGGAGTTTTAAAAAAAATCAAGATACGACATAAAAGAAAATACACCTTACAGAATCTTTGCTGCTGTACATCCAAAAGTTTTTGTAAATGCAGTCAAGCATATATTTTTCATTAATTACACATAATCAGAAATAGAAAAAATATATTAAAAAATGCACCCTGATAGTAGAGACTCTATACAAACAGGAAAATCTATCTGAAATGACATAGACATAGTAGTACCTTAACTACCTTAGTACATTAAATTTTTATACTTTATTGAATATTTATATAGAGTTGAAAATAACTGTATCAGTAAGGATGTTTTACTGCTGTAGGCATTTAGGTACTGAAATACAAATACTTTGTGTTTAGCAATATTTTTTCAAAGCAGTTTCAGTCCATCAGTTTCCTGAATGCTTTTACAGTCTATTTTCCAGACAGAGCACTTAATTTCTGAGCTTCCTTCTGAAAGCCTTGGCATGCAGCTGACCCTTTAGTAGTCATATCACTGCACTGAACTGCCTGATAAGGAGTGAAAGGGGCTGAAGACTTGACTGTATGACAAAAGACTATATAATATTAAAGCTGCCAAGAAGCTGAAGTTTAAATCAATCTCTCTCTATACACGCTGTAGTAGCTGAAGATGAATGCAAACTCTCTTTGTACCTAAACACTAGTGAGCATACACAGGCACTAAGAAACTTCCAATCCTTCAGGAAAAATGTTAAAATAACATAATGTTTTATGTAAAGATACATAAAGCCAACACAATCTACGAAAACAAATAAATATGAAATACGAAACAAACAAAAACCCAAACTTGTTCATCTCAATAAAAGTTCATCTTGACAAAACCAGCTTCCTCATCTCATTTTTGATATCTTGATATCAAACTTAGAGAATTTCGAGGGTTAGAATCCTAGTCCCAAGATAAAATCCATAGCTAAGTAAAAGGAAGAACATCAACACTGATTCAATTTGCATATCACTATATTTTGTCACTATCGTTATTTTTAAATTATATTTTTACCAGGTTTTTTGTACAATAGAATGATGTACAAGTTATAATACCAAGAATCTTTTAGTAGAAGTCTAACGATGAATGAAAAATTAAAAATCAACAGAGAAAAATTCAAATATTCAAAACCTCTGACTTTTGCATTGTAGGAGACACCTGGATCATTGCATGTATGCTTCCATTCCATTCCTGCCATTGGGAAGTCATACTAACTTTTAGTAAAGAAAAAATTCTTGAAGAATAAAGTGAAGATTTTGCCTTATAATTGCCAATAATTTTTAGTACATTTTACTTGGTAAAAAGAAAAACCAAACCCAAATAAAGTAATTAAAAAAAAAACCAAACAAAACCAAAGCATAAAATAAGGAAATTATCTAATTGTTAAGCAACATTTTGAACTCATGCTGACTTTTGAGATGCCAAGTATCAGTATTTGGTTTTCTGAGTGGAGTAGAAAGTTCTTAGACTAAGAACTTTAGAGAAACAAGCCATGGCTCAGTCAATAATGCAATTAATGATCTAGGTCACTTAGCCTTTTATATTTGGTTTGTTTCTATGAGGTAAAAGGAACATAAAATTATCTTGGGAGCACATTGTGAGATTTTGTTTTACTCACTATAAAGTTGGGAGATACCAGAGTTTTATATTGTTCTTAAATGTTTCACTAAGACTAGACTATGCATTTGAATTTTGGTGAACTTTTTTTATTTATTTGAGAAAGAACATATGTTTTAGTAACCAATAACTTATAAGTAAAATAAGGGTAAATGAAATGTTACAATATATTGGTGTAAAATTCCATCAAGTCTACTTGTAAATATTGCTGACTATTTTCTTCCTATTTTGTGAATAGCGATTTACTGACTTTTTTTATGTCTTGCTCTCTAGCAGTAAGGACATTTAAAACAGTAATTGATTAGTAGAAACAAAAATAATATAGTGTAGACAAAATTTTGTCAACATGTTATGTCAGTACAAAACTCAGTACTAGTGGAACATCTTGAAAAGTGCCTCTATAAACTCATTTGAAAGTATGTTCTGGAGATCAGTAAAATAGGTTAGCAGACAGATAATTTGAAAAGTCTGGCAGTGAATGATTTGTTTTGTCATTGAAAATTTGCTGATTCCAATTGCTACACTAGAAAAGTGTAAGAGAAGAAAGATGGAGTTTGCTAGGGCAAATCTGGGGCTGTTGATCTGTGAAAGAACAATAGGACATACAACAATTTAAGAAATGGTATGTGAACAACTATTTCTTTCATTGACTAAAAATTTGTAGTGATCTTAAACTACAACATTCTAGATCATATCTCCAAGGAATAGTAGAAAGAATAACAGAGCCAACACCCATCTGAAGTTTTAATATTTGCTTCTTTCTCAACAAGTGTAAGAGAAGAAATTTTGCTATTATTTAGGAAGCTTTCCAACCAGAGGATAGTAGGCACATGATTTCTTAGAAACCCACGGTAAATAGTTATATCTATCCTCTTCCATCCCTGTAAGTGATGGTATTTTAATCATGTCCTCTGTAATTTATCCCATTCAAGCAGCACTTCTGTATGTCGTTATTAAATATACATCACAGCTGCAAAATCTTCACTTTCATGAAATGTATTGTGGCTGTAGATAAAAGCACCACTAATCAATCACCATAAATATGAAAAATATCAGTATCTAAGTCTCACACTTCCACTACTTGAATAGTGCCATTTTGAATAGTTTAATAGTTAGCACTTTGCAATGCCTTGATATCTTGGGATTCACGCCAAGTATCAGGATTTCAACATTCTAAGAGTAGAATATAAAAACAGGAAGACAAGGGTCACATTAAAAGAATAAAAAAGTTTCTATTGAACTGAATCAAATCTATACTATGTCAAACACCTTGACAATACACAGCCCCCTTGAAAAATATGTGTTCAGATGTGATATATTGGCATTGCACATAATAATAAAATGTTTTAGTAGGCAAGGAATAAACTGAGAGTATTAACAGTTCTTTTTTTTTTTTAACATTTTTTATCTAGTAATATGGTAAAATGAATTTTAAGTGTTTGGTAAAGGAGTATCCAAGTCTTTTGAATCTATTTAGGAAACGTTTTTGAAGAGTATGTGCAATGAAACTCCGTTTAACTTTTTTGATGTGTTACTCTTTTTTCCCCTAAACTTTCTTATTTAGGAAATGCTATGATTTTGAAACTGGTAGGTGGTATGTGAAGTCATTTGAAAAGTCCTATCAGCCATTAGGCTTACAAAATACACAAGCATTACCACAACTATGATCACCTATTTATAATGCAGAAAGGTTAAGTACACACATGCACACTGCATTTACATTCAGATATAGCACACATACAGCAAATGGCAAAAGAAGGGATGCAACAGGTCTTTGACAAGTGAAATGAAAACACTAATCTCATGAGAATGTTCACGTGATAGTTCAGCTCTAGCAACCATGTTTAATGAGATGTGAGTAGGGAAAATTCAAATATTAAATACAATCCTAAGGAAGTGTTGCTGTATTTATTTATTTAATATTTTGGGGTAATGTTTTAAGACAGCATATTCTTTTATCCCTAAATTTAGATGAATGCTGAAGCATAAATTCCAATAACGTTCTTCAAACGTATTTTCAACTGCTAACAAATACCTTGCTCCCCAACACACTTACCAACAAAATGAAAGGGTTTCATTTAAGCTGTAAAACTTCTTAAGTTAGCACATCGGGTGCTGCAGAAAAATGTCTTGCAGATCTGTGATGGTGTCCATACAAGAAGATGTTCCACTAGGGACTCTTTCTGATGGTGCACATGAACACTTTCTATTCTTGAACACAAATACACCATCCAAAGAACATTATGCTTATAGCACCCAAGTCAATGAGTAAGGAGAAAACTCATGATTTAAAAATCACAATTAACTTAAATTTATCATTCTTAAAAAAGGTTTCAGGGGTTTTTTTTAAATGTTTTTATGGGGGTTTTGTTTGTTTGTTTGTTTGTCTTAATGTTTGAGGTTTGTTTTGATTTTTGTTTTCACTTAGGGAACAGAAGAAGGTACATATAAGGCAGAGCAGCAGTAACAAAAGGCAGTGTTTTCCCACACATGCTGTGCAGGTATAAGAGCTTCATTCTAATTGGAACATTATGCAATGATGACATTAATAATCTTCCTTTCTTTGATGTTTGTGAAAGTAATTAATGAGCATAGATGGAAATCAGAAATTGGCCCAAAAAACCATAAAGAAGGTAAAAAGACAAATTTTCTCTGTCTTGTGAAACAGACGAGAAATGGAAAATTTCATAATGTTAAGGAACATCAAGAAAATAAAGAAGTTTTTGTTTATCATGGATACAGTTTCAGCATCATGCAGGACAGATCATCTCTTACTCTGTTGCCATATATTTCACTACAATAATCTAAATATCCAGTGTAAGCATATATTCTTAATCTGTTTACATAATTAGCACAATAGTTTCAGTAACAATTCCTTGTTAAAAATTCGGGATTCCAACATTAGATTAGTTTTACTTCTTTCAGAAAAGGATATGACAATACAGAAAAGATAAATAGAGCATTTAAATTTCCATTAGGAGCATTTATTCTAATTTCCCCAAACACCTATTTTAAAAGGCGGCAATGTCTGTAGCCTACATGCCTCATGCAGTGCATGTAATAGAAAGACTAAAGAACAAAAAAATGAATGCAAAGATTTGAAGGTTATACCATCCTGTTCCAACTTTGGAAATTACAGTGGCAGATGCTTTGCCTATAATTTCTGGCATCATTGAAGCACAGACTTATTATTCATTTTGCTTCATTAAATGGCTTTTTTCAGGCAATATATGATACATTACATTTTTCCTATCTAAATATGAATTAAAATAATACTTTACAATCTGGAAATCATATATTTAATTCAAGAAACAAGAAGTTCTTGGGGTACCTGTTCTTTCTGTGTATTTCCTCTTTTCCAGTAATTACAAATAATTAGGCTGATTCCTCTGACAATACCGTCACTGTTGTGGTCTGCTCCTTACCTTGATTATGTCCATTTCTTACGGGATATTCCATTTAGAAATAAAAGAACAAGAACAACTTGTATTAGGAATTTTATCTAGCACTGAGGAAGAACAGATAAACAAAATCATTAATCCAGAGATTCATTTTAAGGGAAGATTCATGCTGTTGGAATTTAAATAGTTATATAGACTACTAAGAATGGTTTAAAACCATTAGATGTTCAGAATATGTTTTTAAACATAGTGAATTCACCAGAGACACAAGAAAAAGTATACTGTACATATATACCGTATATCCTTAAATGTGTGTATACACAACAGTTTAGTGTTATTTGCATATAATATATACATGCCTCTCTATATATATCCCATAAGAATATATTATACACCTGTGTCATTAGGTATACCTACAGAACAGCATTTTTATGTTCTTATGTGAGAATGTATATGTTCTCTAACAGTTAGTGCTATTAAATGGGAATAGTCAGTCACTATGTAGGAATGTATTTTTATATCACCCAATGAGATAACATGCTTTCTTTTTGATTTTTTATTAATAGCCATAAAATTTAATATTGACATTTATAGTACAAATGCTTGTAAATATTAATAAAAATATCAAATCTCCAAATTTTAAGTAGGGAAATATAAAATAAAAATTTGCTCTCTTCTTGTGGATTTAGCCTGTAAACACTGATATAAAACTTATAAATCATGTATTAGAAAAAAAATAGTTATTTCTCCCATAAGTAAGGAATGAAATCTGTAGTTTGTAAGACTTATGTAATGATCATGATGAGATTTTCAGAGTATATTGTATAAAAGGGGCAGGGAAAATTTGTATTCCAGAATAAATAAGCATAATTCTTCTGTGTTCTTCTTTTTGAATTCCTGTTTTAAAGGGAGCAGAAAAAAATAAACACAAAAATTCATAAATTTGTAAAAAAATTGCTTTCCCCACATCATCTTCAGATCCTAACTCAGTAAGACTGGCCAGAAGGCCTAGCCTTTGAATGTCATTGGGCCCAATTGCTATTTTTGAAGGTAAGTCCAAATACTGCTGACCTGTATCCAAATGTGCTATGTCACTACTGTTATTTGATGCCCTTAGCAATGATCCTTTTACTGTCACCAAAACCAAGTAAAATATTTCTTATTTACTTTTCTGTGGGGACTGTCATTGTTTGAAGAATTGTGAGGGTCTATTGTTTGGAGGAGAATTGAGTAGAACTGAATACAGTATTCATAGTATAGTATGATAAGAAATGAAATTATTTTTTTCCTGTCTTTTGGCAGAGATCAGAGACAGCCCATTATTGTCACAGGTGAATTCTAATGTATGATGGGATTATTTAGGTATCATTTTTGTGTACATACTTTGAACTTGTTTGGCTTAATAATTCAAGTTGTAGGGGTTTTGTGTAAATCACTTTACTTAACAGCTGATAGCTGATAGAACCGACATACATTAAAGGGCATTAAAGTGTTCAAATTTGTAATGCTTAATGCAACAGTATGGAGTAATGTATCTTTCCCAGTATTTTAGCGATGCTACTCTTTCCAGGAAAACCTGGACATCCAACACTTTTTGCCTCCTCAGTTCAAATAGTTTCTTCCCAGAATGATGACTTTCTCAGTGTGTAAATTCCTCTGAGGAATTTTGGATGGATGTATTCTCTCTGCAACTGAATTTAATGTTTTTTATGCTCATAGAAGCAGTATAACATCATAATAGAATAGGCTGTGAATCCCTATTGTGCATAATTCCTACATTATAATTTCATAGACACATTATGTTTGGCACTTGAATGATGGTTATCGCTACGCTGTGGGAAAACTGAAATGAAAGAGTAATAGAGGCAGCCTTTTTGGAAACTATATTTTTCAGTCAAGTTTGACTTACAAGGTTTTTGACGTTCTCTAGTTCTTCAGCCTTCTGTAGGCCTTACAGTTTTAATTTCCTTTGTTTCCTACAGTGCCATGGTTTAATCCCAGCCAGCAACTTGGCACCATGCAGCTGCTCACTCATTTCCTTCAGTGGGACAGGGAAGAGAATCAGAAGACCAAAAATAAGAAAAGTTTTGGGTTGAGATAAGGGCAGTCCAATAGGCAAAATTGCACACAAGCAAAATAATGGATTCATGCACTAATTCCCATTGGCAGGTGGGTGTTCAGAAAAGTCCAGGAAAGGAGAGCTCCATCACCATAACAGTGATTTGGGAAGACAAATACCATGATTCAAAATGTCCCCTCTTCCCATCCTTCCTCTTCCCCCTTTATATGCTTTATACACTGACCATGATATGGAATATCCCTTTGGTCAGTTGGGATCAGCTGCCCCACCAGTGTCAGCAACTAGAGGAACCAAGGTAAGTGAAAACAAGTGAAAACAGAGTCTGTGGTGGATTTGGGTGGATTTGGGTGAAAGAGAGTTCTGGGTGCTTGTACCTGTAGAAGGGGCCATGCATCAACAAGGTACATAGGTGTATGTGGCAGTAACTCTAAGGGCCAGTAATTAGAGAAAGCTCAGTGTGCTTGTATTCACTGCTTACATAATGCAATAATAGGGATTTACTGCTGACTAAAAAGATATTTAGCTCTACAGTTACTGTTTAGAGTCTAGAGTCTAGTTCTGAATTGTGCTAACTGCTCTTTCAGCTTAGTTCAATGCCCCAAATGAAATCCAGTTTAGGGCACAGTGGGTAAGTAATTTTAATAAGGTGGGTTTATTTTATTTCATTTATAGGTAAATTAAACCTTACATTCACATCTAAAATACATTCTAATTAAATTGTCATTAAGAGAATCTCTAAAATATGATACTAAGGTGTCAGAGAATTTTCAAAATATGACACATTTTGTTTTCATAGAGCCATAGAATCATCAAGACTGGCAGAAACTTTTAAGATCATCAAGTCCAACCGTCAACCCAGCATTACCTCTTTAACCCCTAAACCACATCATCCAGCACCAGATTTTTAAAATAAATCTTGTTGTTTCTCATCCATATTATTAATGTCTCTTAGGGAATATCACTTCGAGATTTGTTTTGTATAAAATATTTAATTCAAACTTATGATAATCCTCACAGCTGGGACAATCATTCCCTATCACGACTATTTTGAAATAAGAAAAGTGGGAATCTTTCTGGAGAAGATGTGGCAATTTCCCTTGGAGAGAAGGATTTCTGAGAGCTGTAGTGTCTGACAACCAATTTTTTTGCACAGTGGGGTTGCTATCAGCAGTCACAATCTTTTTATAAGAGTGCAAAGGACAGCAAAGGCAGCCAAGACAGACTGTAATTCTTGCAATAGTTTGCTCAACAGGGTAGAGAGAGGTCCAGAAACTCTGCCCAGGATTCTGTTGGGGCCATGCAAAGGTCATGTCAAAGTGAGCAAAGCCGGAGCATAGTCTCTGGGCAATAATCTACCTTGTTCTGCCAGAGGACTTGACCGAGGTAGAGCTCCAGATGCAGTATGTCATTGCAGATCTTGAGCTCCAGCTGCTGAGCAGCCTCTCATGGAGAAAGTGTGCTCTGGCCAAGGTCCTGAATTGCCGTAGGAAGTAGCTGGAGTAAGAGGTGAACAGATCATGCACTAACTGGGAGCACAAACAAAAATTTTATTGGGGCTTCACAGAGAGACTGCAGGGGCAGGAGCCTGAGTCATGTGGTGTAAGGATGGAGGGATGCACAAAAGAGTTTCTTCAAAGATAGCAGTAGATGCAGACTTACAAAGTAGAGGTGTCTGGAAACTTGTGACTTTTAGGAGAATAATGAAGTAATTTCCATTTGTAACTCTATTGCTTCAGGACTTGTATAGTGCAACAGAAATTGGTGATGGTGAACAAGGCCTGTCATAGCAGGCATCAGAGTCTGAAAAGCCTTAATCAAGTGACTGCATAAAGAGAAAAATCCAGATAAAAATGGAGGCTCTCCTCCAGGAACAAAGCAAACCAGACACCAACCTGACTTACCTGTTTTGGGAGATGTAATGCTTGTGGGGAGCTCAGATCTAGGATGTTGCAGAAAGACTCGATATTTGTCTGGTTCTTGGAGCATTGTCCCTTGCTGCTTAGCCTTGATGTGCACCAGTTACAATGTCAGGGCAGACACAGGCAACTTTTCTTTAATACTGAGTATTTGGAAGATGCCCAGCCAAGTTATTGCCATGTCTACAGAGACCTGATCAAGGCCTGGTTCACCTTGTCAAAGGGCTTCTAAACCAGGTTGGCTAAATGGGCTATGCTTCTTTTCACTTATAACAAACATAATCTAAATGATTATTTTAACTGTAGACATGTATATTATAGAAAATTAGACTATAATTAGATGAATTCCACCTACATTGTTCCCCTAAATTCAAAATCAGTAAGTGACACAAAATGGATTGAGTAGTCAGTCCAGCGAAGTCCACTGCAAATAAAATAAGAAAATAAAATAAAAATAAATCATTGCTCATCTATAGAGTAAAGGAGATGAGGTTGCCAGACAAGTAAAAAGGCAATTTACTAAGGTATTACCTGTTTAGTATTTTGTTATAAAAATCCACTTTGTAGATAAAACTAATTAATGGAAAAAAGACCTCAAGTATATAAATGTATGGCATTTTCATTTGTTTTCTTTCTCTTGTTATACCATGAAGAGCAAAAGAAATAAATGTAGACACTTCTATGTAAAGACAGTTCTGCTATATGTCTCTGAAATATAATAACATTAGTGTTCAGAATATGTACTTATTCTAAAGGAAAAAGCTTTCAGAAAAAGCAACTGAAAATGGAAATATCAGTCTATCCAGTGGAGAGGACTAAGAAAATTAAAACTGAATCTTTATTGCTAACACTGATTTTCTGGGAGATAAAAGTGTTAGGTGAGGTATTTTTAACTTTCTGAAAAGCCTTAATTTTCCAAAGTACCTAACATTTACTTGAGCAGGTGATGAGGTAGCAGAATAGCCAAGAAAATTAAATGAAATTGAGAAGAAACAAAAAATATATTTCATTTTCAAAGTAAGAGCTCATACCTCTTCTCCTTTTCCTTGACAAGAAAAAAATGTTAAAACCTAAGACTTAAAATGTATTTAAAGTAAGTAAAGTCCTCTACCACCAATTCTGTGATTTTACTGAACAAATTGGAATCAAATTACCTGGCTCAGCAGAAAAAAAAAGAAGAAAAAAAGGGTTGGTTTTTTTTTTAAAGGCCTGTGTGATTTACATATCTCACTTCAATATATGTGATGTTCTGCTGTTTGGTAATAGAGATAAACTTATTTCCTTATCCTCAAAAAAACCTAAAACTCTCATCCTGGAAGAAAAAATGTAAGAGTTCAAGAATCTTTTAATAACTTATCTGTCTTTCTGAGCACAAAATTGTTAATATTTTAGTGCTTTTAATATTTTTTCATGATATTTCAGAAATGTATATGATAATCCTTTAATATCAGGTTGTATTACATATGAAGAACTCTCTTTAAGAGATCTAACTAGCAATTGCTTTGAGAAAAAAGTATCCAAGTTTGTTAGATCCCTTCCCTAAAAATAGATATCTGCCCCTGAAGAAAAAATATTGATTCTGAATATTTGTATAGTGGAAGGCATTCAAAACAAATAAGTTCTCATCACTGATATTAGGACATGAAAGCAACAGCAGCAGGGAGAGATGCCCCTAGAGCAGATAGCAACTCAGCATACCCAAACCTACCTCCATTTCACTTCTTTGTTGTAACTGTCTCTGTGTCACTGCCTTCTGTTAAAAAGATCTCTGAGATGTACCCTCTGCCTGCCAAGACCTCTGTTCAAAACTAGTTCAAGGAAAAAACTCAAAGAACTCTGCAATGAAAGAAAAAAAAAGAAGTCTCTTTCAAGTTGCACTGGAGATAGAAGCAGAACTTCCTGAACCTGCAGGTCACTGTCAGAACATCTGCCACCTCTGTCCCAGAGGGCACGTGGGAAGCATGGCCAGCTGTGGAGTCAGTGCAACACACAGAGCACTCCTTCAGGCACATGGCAAAATGGGAATATGTGACAGGAGGCAAATGGAGATGGGAAGAGTTGGGGTAATTAGAGTTGAATAAATGTTCCTATTAACCCTAGTCATTGAAAGTTTTCCTTTTTTTCCTTTTATTTTTTTCTCCCTGCAGAGGTACTCTCATATGTGAATTTACATGGCCTTCTATGAATGTATATTCTGGTATAATTCAATTTTATGAGCATTTGGAGGCAATGAAGACTAAAGTAATCAAATGAATTGAAATATACAGAACATTTTAGAGGATATTCAATTATATGTTTATGTTTATTGTAGCATTAATTTTTGCGCTGACACCTGTTTCAGTTTAACTAAAAAGTTCGATGTCAATATCTGCTTGAAAACATAGCAGGTATTCAGTCTTACCTTCTTTAAAATAATAACCTGTGCAGAGAACCTGCTATATTTTTTGTGTTATTACTTTCTACAATTTATTTTTTATCTTGAAAAGTAACAATATGTTTAGTGTTTTCTTAATTGCTGTTGTTATTTCTTGTGCTCCAAACTCTTAAAAATACTTTGTCTAACAGCCAACAATGATCCCAGACTCATTTTCTACACAAATTTGGAGAAAACATTTGCTCTAGTCCTTGAAACAGGATGATTAATTATAATATTTCTGCTTTGGACTTTTGTAGAAGAAGTTAGCATTTAAAAGCTGTATATGTGTTGTTTACAGAGTAATCTTTTAGTAACTATTTCTTTTAAGATTGTTAGTCCTCTTTACTTCTCTCTTTTGTTCTCTTTTGGGCTCTTCTGTATTTTTCTTAAACTTATTTTCTTATTTTTCTGATTTTTACTGTGTATTTAAACACATTTATAAAGTATCTGCCGTTATATGCCTATATCAGTACTGTGTTAAGGAGAAGGAGTAAGTTCTACCCAAAGAAATGAGCCACTTCTACCCTGAATTGTGCAGACCAGATTGCTTTTTATTCCAGGAAAAAATACAGAGAGAACCTTTTGGTCCTTTTCCTCTCTTACAGAGAAAACGTGATCCTTGTGATTTCTTAGGTCTGTTTTATGAGAATCTTACTTTACATCAATGAAACAGACTGAGTTTAATCTAAACAACACTGCCACAGTGTTTTCTTACTGCTGTATCTTGCAAACAGCAGCTTTATGACTGCTGGAATCTCTAGAGATATTTCAAGTGGTGTAACAGTCCAAGATCTTAAGATGAGCTCATTCAAGGGGTTTTACATTAAAAATATACAAGGCTCCAAAACCTGCCTGACAGATTTATTAAAAGAGTCTTCAGTTCTTTTATATCTTGAGGCCACACACAGGAAAAATGCTACGACGCTTTTCAAGGGGTCAAAATAATACATTTTACCATCAAACTTTGGAAAATAAGGAAACTCAGCAAAAGTTTAAAACAAGCATTTCACAAAGCATTGACTTAGAAAATTCCAACATATGCAGGTTTAAGTTACCCAAATATCAAGAAAATGAAATTCAAAGAGGAAGAAGTAGAAAATTAGAGGGAGAGAGAGAGAAAGAAAGAGACAAAAATAGAATTATAGCTACCACCTTATATCCAGTGTAGATCCAGCTACCAGAAGTCTGAGAATGATAGGGCCACAAACCACATGGAGACCACGTGGTGGTGATTTTATTGCTCTGGACTCCTGTGGCCACCCCCTCGCACCCCAGGTGGGGCTCCCAATGTGCCAGCCATTTGGGGCTGTGTTAGAGTTCAGTTAATTTATTGGATTATATGTATTTTTAAGAGTTGGACTAAAAAATAATAAATTTTCTACATTTTGCAAGGTTTAATGGGACACAGAAACAATCTAATTTGATTTCTATACCATTTTTTCAGAAAGTTTCTCCTAAAAACACACTGCTTAGTTATTGGAACAGATTTTCTGTTATGAGGGGAGTAAACTCTGTGTCTCAGGAAGGGAGTAATGAGAAACCAAAATATCATAATCTATGTTTCAATGTTGGAGACTCATGCAAAGACAAGAAAATACCTGGATTATGATGCCAATGCCTATGTTATTCTACTGGGTAAATGATATTTCCACGTGGAAAAGGATGGGCACTTTTCTTAAAGTCCCTTTTAACTTGCATCTGAAGAAGAAGTGTTTTCACAGGCCAAAATATATGTGTTGGTGCTTGAGTTGGTGAGCAAGACGGGGTAGCCAGTGGTCAGAGAGAATTCTGTGTACTGCTAAGGAGAGAGATCTGCTCTTCCTGTGTGTCACATTATATAATCTACATTTGACATTCACAGTAAAGAGCTGAAAAAGATGAAAACTTACTCTGTCAGTCTTCACCTCGGAAGGGAGAAGACAGAATGGGAGAAAATAATCCTGAAACATACTACTTGAAATTGGTTTGTAGTCATTCTCTTACACAGCTCTGCAAATATTAGGACAAGTCTTACTATCTTGATCTCCTCAAACGTAAATAAGAAATGAACAATGGCCTTATACCATCACAAATTTCAGTGCCAGAGATGACCACTCGAAACACTCAGCTCCAGTGCTTCCTTTTCAAGTTCATATCATACATAATGTTTATCTGAAAGACTTGATTAAAGCATTATACTTTTAAAGACAGCCAAGTTCATTTTAAAAACTGCAAGCACTAGTTGGTCCATTACCTCCTGTGGAAGCTTTTCCAGTGTTTAATTATCATCACAGCTAGGAAAATACACCTTATTTCAAGATTGATTTTTTTCTCATTTCAGCTTCCAGTCACTTAATCTTCTAGTTTTGCGTACGTCAGCAATGCTCTACCAGACTGGTAAAACATCCCTTTTCTATAGCTGTCTGTGAGGAGTAAGCAATTCTCAATGTTATCTTTAGTGAAAGGAGTATTTTAGGTATTTAGGTTCCACATTGTAAAGCTTATTTCCTGGATTTGAATGATTTGCTTAATTAATGCTTAAGATCACAGAATGTTCTTTGCCATCTCCACGCTGTTGTTACTCTTAGCCTTGACATGGTATATAAATATTAAAAAATGAAAGCGGCAACATTGATCCATAGGGGAATTCTGAGTGGAGAAGCATTTAGTTGACAAGCATTAATCCTGCCTATTTTGAACTGGCTAGTCTGAAGTAACCTGAACAGACCTAGTAAGTCCTTTTGTCCCTGCTAGGATGTGCTGTAATGCAAATGTACTAACTTTTGATGTATTATAGAAATTTTTACTTTGCAGTCAACAATTAGCTTTTACTATTACTAATCAATCCTTCATTAGATGAAGTACTTTGAAAAACCTCTCTCTTGGACTTGGTCAGAAAACAGTAAATGTAAAAAAAAGGAAAAAATATTATTCGATAATTTTTTTCATAGCTATTTTTCTTTGCTATTTAATGACTTTTTAATTCTTCCTTATGTGTATTCATTGATGCTTTAGGAGATATTGAAAGGTCTAGAATGGAGGTTAAGGAAATAGATACTTATCCTAAACTGCTGTCACTGCTACTCAGTGACTTTCTTGTTACAGTGACAGTTTTGTTCCCTCATGAAGTGACACGTTCAGAGGGTGAGGTGAGATTTCTGCTGTCACTGCATAATAGAAACGTGATATAGGAAAAAGCGTTTATTGGAAAGAGATTGCTCTTTCCTGTCCAGGTTCTATTGCAAGTAATTACCTAACAAGAGGTTACATCTATTGCATAGCAAGAGCTAGTTTCCTTCATTCCAATCTACAGTTGCAAGGAAGTTTAATTTCTTGTCCTTTTAAGAATAAAACCAATACTATCAACATTTTTAAAACTATTGATGGCCCTACTAATTTTACATAATTGCAAATTACTATAGAAAATGTAAAGGCATCATTCCTTTCTTTCTAAAATCTGGGTTTTATGATAGCAAGTTCATATAACAAAAAGTTATTTTCCATCCTTTTAAATATGTTGGAACAACTTATCTAAGACAGACTTTTAAGAAATTTATTTCTAAATTAAGAGCTCTACCTTTGAGATATAATAAAAGCTGCAAAGATCTGAAAATAGAAATTGATTTCACCTGTAAACAGGATTACAGTATGCATAGTCCTAGTAGTCTGTTTAGTAACATTTCAGCAGAGGTGTGAATCCACCTATATAAAAGAAAGTTCACATATGCACCATTCTGTGTATTCTAGTCCAAACACTGTAGTTTAACAAGATGGTATATCGTGTTCTAGAGCATTTGATACAGAATTAAAAATGTGTATTGGGTTTGTCTGGCCCAGTTCTGGCAGTGAGGGGGTTACAGGGGTGGCTTCTGTGAGAAGCTGCCAGAAGATACCCCCATGTCTAGTAAAGCCAATGTCAGCTGGCTTCAGGATGGCCCCACCACTGGCCAAGACTGAATCAATCAGGAATGATAGTAATGCCTATGTGATAATATATTTAAGAAGGAATAAAAAGTTGTTGGGCAGATAAAAACTGTAACCAGAGTGGAGTGAGAACATGTGAACAACAATGCGGACACAAGGTGAGTGGAGAAGGAGGAAGAGGATGTGCTCCAGGCACCAGAGCTGAAGTTTCCCTGCAGCCCATAGTGTAGACCATAGGGAAGCAGCTGTCCCACTGCAGCCCATGGAAGACAATAAGAGTACAGAGATCCCTCTGCAACTCATGAAGGAGCCCAAAGGATGCTGTGACCCCATGGAAGACCCATGCTGGAGCAGGGTCCTGGCAGGGACCTGCTGACCTGTGGAGAGAGAAGCCCACACTGGAGCAGGTTTTTCCTGGTAGGATTTGTGGCCCTGTGGGGGGCCACACTGGAATAGCCTTTGCCTGAAAGACTACACCCCATGAAAAACTGATGCAGTTCTTCACAGGAAGAACTGTTGCCTGTGGGATGAACTTATGCTGGAGAAGTTCATGTAGAACTGTCTCCTGTGGGAGGGACCCCATGGGGAGCAGGGGAAGGACTCCTCTCTCTGAGCAGCATCAAGAACAACCTGTGATGAACTGACTGTAACCCCCATTCCTTGTCTCCCAGTGCCACTGAGGGGGAGAAGGTAGAACTTGGAAAAGATGGAGGGGTGGAGCAATGTGACTTATTTTACTTCTCATTATCCTGGTCTGATTCTGTTAGTAATAAACGTAATTAATATTCCCACTTCAAGTCTGTTTTGCCTGTGACGGCGACCAGTGAGTGATCTCCCCCTGTCCTTTCCTCAACCCATGAACCCTTGTTATATTTTCTCTCCTCTGTCCAGTTGCAGAGGGGAGAGTGAGAGAGCAGCTTTAGCGGGTACCTGCTGTCCAGTCCAGGGTCAACTCATTGCAAAGTCAAGCAAAGATGCTTTTGCGAGCAGTAGACTGCTGGCAGGGCTTGGGGAGACAGAAATAAACTTCGTAGGCATCATAAGGGGAGAACATGTATAGAGGAATGGTTAAAGTGGTTTCTGAGCCATTCATTTTTGATACATCTTATTTTTAGCTGTGAGACTTCTCTCCATAAAGAATTAACCACCTGGGTTAATGTTTCAATACAAGTTTGATTCCTATATATTTAGCTTTGTAAGTTTTGTAATGCTTCAAGGAAAGATTTTGGACAGATTCAAAGAGTGGTCTGATTTGCTGTTCTGTCAGAGAAAGTGATAATAACTCTTACCAGAAGTAAAAGATTCACTGTTCCACACTAACAAAATGATACTTTATTATTATTGGGGTTTGCTGTGTTACTCTAGGGCTTTTCATTATCATAATTTCTTCAGTACAATTTTGGGGTTTTTGTTTGTTTCTTTTCTAATCCTAACTTCATGTTTCTCAGATATTTGGGCATCAATATTCCCCGAAAAATAGTTTATTTGCCTAAGATCAGTGAATTGTCCTAAAGACCATCAAACAGCTGTATTCTGCAAGATTCAGCACTCAGAATATTTGAACTAGTATTTGCTTACTTTGGAATTAAAAAAAGATCATAGGTAAATAAAGAATATTAAATTACCTTTCCGTGCTATTTTATTATTGGTGGAAACTTACCTGAAAATAAGAGTAAAGATTCAGCTTAGGTAAATACATTTACAAGACATTTTAATGTAGAAAATTTTTGTTACAACTGTCAAACAATTTGCTGTAACATGCTTTTGTATATAAGTTGTCTGCAAATACACATAGACCTGTAATTTAGATGAAAAGTGTTTGAATATTTAAGACTGTGGACAGTCTCTTTTTCTCAATCTTTTTCAAATTTAAGAGTGAGTTAATTTAGAACAAGATACAGTTTTGGTGGTTTTTTTCCTATTCAAGGCCAGATTCAATAGAACAGATCTTCTCGGTATAAGCTAGCACAGCTTTTTGAAAAGCCATTCTTTTGCTAATATGTCATAGAAAATAATTTCTATTTTTCACATCACTTAAAACAATTTTTCAGTGTATAATTTAAGGAAACATTTCAAAAATATGTATTTGCAGTATCTGCATAAAGTACTTTTAAGGATATAGCTTATGCACATTATAGATGTGTCTTTGATTAAATATCTTTGAGATATTTTATTGTCAATATAAAAATATATTGATCAAAAGATTTGAGTCATAGTCTAAACTGGAGCTACTTAGATGCGTTTACATATATAAATAGTATCCATGGACATTTTTAATGTTATCTTTAAAAAGATAAAATTATAATCAGTAAAATATTGAGCTCTTGAAAGACTCTCGAAAAGGTAATGCTGAATTATATAGCAAACATTGTCATTATTCCTTCACATTGTGTATAGATACAGAGATGAAAAGAATAAAAGGGCTTGAATACTATATACTATGCTTGGATATTATAAAAAATGTCTTTTTTAGGCACAAGGAGATAAGTATGATTTCAACCTTCATTTCAGTTTCCCTACTTTTATGGATTTAAGCCTGATTATTCATTTTTTGTGATTTAATTTCTTTCACTAATATACTTAATTTCTACTATGTGCTCTAATGTTCAGTAAAGCCAAGCAATGAAGAAATAAAGTAGCAGGGCCTCTAACAAAGGCTAAAATGAAACTTTTACGAAGACAAGAGTGAGTAATGCCTCAGTGCTAATTACAATGATATAACCAGAGCATATAAACAGTGTGAAACCTCATTAAGCTCTATTAAATGTGCTCTTATCATTTATCTGGTCAGATAGATGAATAAAAAAAAGTGTAGTTATTTTAGCTCTACTGTCAACTTTTGCTTCTCAGTGGGGGGTATTCTCATAGGATTTGGTTACTGAATAATGTGCAATGAATGAAGGCTCCCTTTCAAGCTTCAAAGAGCAATAGATGTTCTATATATAGAATAAGAAAAATACAATATGTTTTAATGTTTGTATAGCTCTACAGAAAAAAGGCTATTAAAGATAATGTTTGCATTAAAAAAAAGGAAATAATTAGGGATATTTTAAGAGTGTTACAGCAGAAATCAGGGATTTTGCTTGTTCTGGGGTTGAATCATTTCTGTATTCTCATATCTAAAAATACACTTCTAAACTTACATCACTCTGTCAGTCTCTGCAAACTATATACGTAGTTCAAAATGATTCCACAAATAAGAAATGCCAACTAGTATTATCATTCCTTTATTTAGTAACCAGGTGCCTCGGTTACCTTGGGTGAATTAGACATATGCTAGAACTATTATGGCTGGTTTTACTTATAATACATTATTGTGCAGTAAGCATGATTTCATTATTTAGTAAATGTGATAGAATACCAAGAAAATGGGCCAATATTCAGGGATGGATGTGTCCATTGATAAATGTATTGTGTTGCAATCACTGTTCTCATTTAAAAGTAGCAAATCAAGAATATATGTCCCTATCTTCCCAAGTCATAAACATATTTTTAAATTATCAGTAATTCCACTCATTTTAGCAACTTTAGATTACAATCTGTTTTTTACACCTTCCTTACTCTTCGAAGAGCAGGGAAAGCAACTGAATCCACTTTTTGAAACTAATTCTACATTTCATTGACAACATCAATGATTTCCTTCTCTTTGAGACAGCTCATCCAAATGCTGTAACAACATCATAAAGAGTGTAGAAAAGGCCAGTGATTTTGCAGGTATTGGCTTTCCACTAGCTCCTAGAAACTGAATGTTCTCATTTATTCAGAGGTGCATTAACAGTTTTGATATTTGGATCAGTCCGGATATACCTGCTCAGACTTAACTCAGTTTTCAGCTGATCTCTGTGCTTTACATTTATTTCCATTTAAACTACAGTGTGTGAACTTATGGAGAAAACGTGGACCTTGCTCTGGTTAGATTGCAGATATTACATGAACAGGAATATCATAGGATAACATAGGAGCTAGCCAAGTAGTTAATACATTTAATGGCAATTATTTTTGTGGCAGTATTGTTAAATAATGCTTAGTTCTGATGTATTTTAGCTTTACATTCATTTCAACTAGGTCTAAACAGTTTTTTAAGCAGAATCAAAGTAAAATATATTTTTTTAATTCTTTGCCTCTAGCTAAAAACATATGCTTCTGTACAAGTAAGGAATGACTAGCACTAGAAACTTCAAGCTTAGTGATCTTTCAAAGAAGATCAGAGTATTGGTGCAAGGTATAGCTTTGCTATGTTAACATTAAATGGCTCTTGAGTCAAAAATTATGCTGGGAAACAAAGCTAATATATAAAGGATAAGATTTAACAGTTACTTTTTTCTTTCTTTTTAATGGCCTCATGATAGATTTTATGTTTTTCAACTTCCAAAAGTATTCAGGGCCAATCATTTTAATAAGGCCAAATGTTTATATTTGATACTCAACTAGTCTGTCTGAGTCCAAGTAACTTACAGAACTGTAAAGGTCTGTAAAGATATATTAATATTTATATATTAATATATTACAATGTATGAATGCATATTTAAAAACTCTCATGCACATATTTTTAAAAAACAACAAAATTAGGTTGTGGTTTACTCAGTTTTTGGATCTCCACTAAACATGTCTAGGAACTCAGAAGACAATCTCAGGATATACTGCATGAAAACTGCCTAAGGAATTTTCAGATAAAAACAGCAACACACATCAATATTAGGTTTTTCTATAATCCTGTGGTTGTTGAATCAGTGCCACCATTTTTTAGGGTACTGAAATCTAACATTTACACAGTGCCCAGAGCCATAATACTAACACTTAGCTGAGCTCATACCTACTGTTTGGAAGACTGGAGTCTAACTATAAATCTTCTCATCTTTCCCCATAGTGCATTTCAGTATTATACGTTCTTCCTAGTTTGTAGCTGTACATCTCATGAGTAAAAAATTTGGATTTATTTCTGAGAGAATTTTTAATATAGATTATTCTTTTTAGATGTTGCTCCAGTTACAATATAGTTTCTAGTATTTTGTCTGTCAGTATTCAAGTTGCTATTTTTAGTTGCTATTTTTTTAAAAAATGCAGAGGCAATTTTAACAAATGCCACTGCCAGAAAAAAATATTAAACTCCTTTAGAGTTTTTGTGCTGTAAACCTTAGAGCTGCCTTATCGTGGCATTACCATATTAAAACAAAAACCAAGAAGAAAGAATTTGTCTTTCACCTTAAGTCACTCTATCATCGAGAATGACAGCTGAAGACAAGGAGTACAGGAAAAGGAGTCCACTCTTCTCATAAAGGGAGAAAAAAGAATTCTGTATGATCACTCTCTGTTAAACGTGGGTGAAAAACAAGACAATGGAAAATAGAAGCTTGATCTTCAGAGGTCTGAACAGCTTCTCAAGGTGCTGACTATGGGCCTTTTGCCATTCAAGGTGATGGATTTAGGAGAGGTTCTGTAAAATGGGTCTTGGTTGAAAGTACTGCATTTCTAAAGGTTACTGGCAAACCAACTCAACATAATGAATTTTTTTTTATTACATCTTTTCCAAAATAGTCTGTATTTGCTCTCTGTTATTCTCAGAGACCTATAAAATGCACAAATCTGTGCCCAGGGTACTCCATTCAAAATGAACTCCTGGCTGCAAAACTGCATTGCAAAGAATAAATCTCCTGGCTTCTTTAGTTTTTCCTTTAAATTTTTGTCTGCTTCACAATAAAACATCATAAGTATGAACAGTAAACAGTGGTAAATTGTTCCCCTTGCATATATCAGTATAAGGCAATGTTTGGCTCTTGCTTTATCATCGCAATTAGGATCTGGCTGCATGCCTGCATAATCAAGGCAAACCTTTTCAAAACTTCTTTGTGAACTGTGTCAGTGTCTTAACATTTAATAATGAGACCAAAGCATGACAAGTTATGCCAGTGTAATAAACAGTGTCACTGATGATTGATTTGCAGATCATCACAAGCAAACCCCATATGCCTTTCTAATTTCCCCACTCTTCACCAGTGTGTGGGGTCATAGGGTCACTTGCTTTCAGAGTTCCTGTAATATTATTCTTTTTCTTTTCTATGTGAATATAATATTTGGTAGGGACATCAACAACCTGTTGGTCCTTAGTTATAAATTTAACATGTGTAAAGATGTGTAGTAATAGCTAGAATTTTTAACCCAGGTAAGGCATTCTATTATTATTTCACAATAAAAATGGGTAGGATTTTTTGTTTGTTTTTTTCTTCAAGTAAAATCTGTATTTGTTTAGAAGTGAGCAACAGCATTCCTGTTGTGTGTTAGAAGAGACTTGGGATTTTATTTTGTTTTTATTTAGGTTTTTTTTCCTTTTCACAGAAACAGCCTTTAGACTACAGTTTGCAATCAGTGAATATTTATATTAGCAGCAATTATACCCAACTAATTATCTTATCACAGAGGAAAAGGTCAGAATTAAGTTTCTTCATTGGACACCTGCTGTGTAGATAATTAAGTATCTCTATGGTTTCTTTCATTACTGCATTCAATAATAGCTAAATACCGGGGAAACTAGCCATAATCAGACAAGATTTGAGGAGAAACAGGGCAAGGAAGAACAGATAGACACAAACAAAGTTTTCAAAAGGGGGCAGTAGGGCCTAGATTTTCCATCTTAAATCCAAATAGTCTAAGGCAGAACTGTGGAGACAGCCAAATAGTAACACGTCAGGTAGAAACACCTTAAAATGTGGAAACGAGAATTCTTTAAAGGTATCTCGAGTTACACTGTGGGGCTTTTTTCTGTCATATCTAACTCTATCCCTGTGTCCCTTGCTGATAATAAACCCAGTGGCAGAATTTGTATAATTGCTCATGCTCTTGTGCTGTCCCTCCAAAATAATTTTTACTTCATGCCTCCATTTAGACTACTAGTTTCTAATTAAGCTTCCCATCTTCCCTGCAGAACTGAACTGACATGTGCTGTAAAAATGTCATTTACTGTCCGTTATAGACTTTTTGCCATTCCATGATCATCTAATATGCATTGACTTTAAACTCTTAGGAAAGTCATCTATCTGTTATATCCACATTCAGTTACTCAAAATGAGGAAGGTCTCACTAAGTATCACAAGGTTCCTGTATGTCATATGGAGATAAGCAGAAGTTTTTGAATACATCTGGAAAGTGAATCTTCATATGTAAACTCAGGCCTGAAAGTTAAGTTGATAAAGTCTTCTTCTATAGTTTGCAACATCTTTCCTTTTCCTGTGTAATCAGAACATTTATGATAGTTTGCTTGTTATGCCTGATATCATAATGATTTAAAATGAATAAGAGGGAGTGACCTTTGGAATTTTTCCCTCTTAGTTAAGGATAGCTTTGCATAATGCTTAAAAAAAAAAAAAAGCACAACCCAACATAATCTCATTAGATTTGCGGTCAGAAGCAATTCCTTAAAAAGATTAAATATAGCCAGAAGCTACTGTGTGATATAAATTCCATGAAAGACAGATAAAAATTAAGGTCATAGCTTTCAAATCTCAGTTTCTAAGAATGACTTCTATAAAGTCAGTATTTTTACATCCAAAAGAAAATCACCTGTTTTTTAGTAATACTCCAACAACTTTCAAAATTCAAAATAAAATAAATTTTACCAACTATGATGTTGGTTACTTTTCTATTCAGATTGCATAATTTGAGTGTGTCCCTTTTACAAAAATTTATAATACAGGTGATGCTTATATACAATGTGAATTAGACTCAAAAAATGAGATACTAGTTTAATATTTTATCATTAATATTTAATGGACAGCACCTGTATTACTTGTTAAAACTACATTTTATTTAGTTTTAATATCAGTGTTATATATGAGAGTCCCAATTATGTCCTCACTATCAGTCCTGCTGTTGTGGTAGTTTTAGTCTAGGCCTTCCTTGGTGATCAGTTTTTAACCAAGGAAGTGGCCATATTGCCCGGTATTTCCTATGATTTTTACGTAAGTCAGGGGTATAAAGAAGAAGGGAAGAGAGGCCTTCGTTCTCTTCTCTTCTGGTGGCTCTGAAGGTGCAGGTTCCCTGCTATCAATTCTGCTGTGTGGCCCCCACAGCTGTCCACAAAGCATCACAGAAATTTTGCGGGTAAGAATTCCATATAATTGACTTAATCTTCCCTCTTTCTGAGACGGTAGGTAGTCTGGAATCATGCAGAGATACCTGACTTTCTTCAGAATTAAACAGGTCTTTTGTGAAAGCCACATGGACATACCATCATTATCTTACACCAGTGACAAAGATAATTTACCTGAAATAGTTCCCTTAGGGTATCACATCATATGATATTTTCATGTTCTGGTTAATATCTGTCTGTATTTAACAGCCAGCTTAGAAAAAATTCAACTACTTCTACAGAGCCAGTTGGCACCTAAATGGGAGCTTAGAAAGCAGTAAAATGCAAGAGTCCAGATGTCATAATTTTTAAGCCTAGTATGCACCTAATTTTTCAGTTCTACAAGTATCTTAAATTTTGACTATTTTTTTTCACTGAACTTTTTCAGTTCATTCTCAAAACACTGATCCTGAGAGCAACAAACTATAGGTACTGGACCAAAATGCATACAATTCAGAGTTAGTACTCTGCCCCTTCCACAAGAGATATCTAGTTTGATGAATGTTCTAGCTCACACATAATGCCTGACATCCAACACTATTTTTGGCACTCTCAGCTACAGCACTCCTATAAGGTTCAATCTTTGCCCAGGGAAAGGTGAGTATGAGAGGTACATTATACAGGTGAAAGACTTGAGTGAAATTAGTAAGTATCATAGTGATAAATCATGAAATGGGTAGGCATGTACAAATAATTACTTTTTCTAGAGGAATACAGCTATACTACAAAAATTTTAGCCCTCATTATTTAGTCCTCTAAAATATATTATCAGGAATGCGGGGTAGAAATAGTTACTAGAAACTCAGTGGAGCTTATACCTACTCCACAATCCAGGTATTTTAGTCTCAGGCCTAATTTTGTCTTGTTCCAATAAACTGTTCACAATCTTGACCACACACTGACCTTTTATTTTCCCATGAGTCTTTAATTTGGTTTTTGTGTTGTTTTTGGTTTTTTTTATCTTAGAAATCAGATTATGCAGAAACTTAGTTATATTTTCATTCTTTAAATAATGTCTTCAGTGAAACTATGACATTTTCAAACATTGATATATGAACAAGTGAAGGTAATTTTAAAGAACAAAGAAATAGATTTTACCAGATGAATTTCTGTTGATTGATTCTATCAATGAGTATGATCAGCTCCTACTGAAAGATCACCAAAAGTCTTTTAAATTGGAAAGGTATTATTTTGCTACATGTTGGGGGTCATTATCAGTTCCTACAAGAACAAAGACTCTTGATTGTTTCCACTTCAAAATAAAGCTAAAAGGATAAAAGTCCAAATCTTATGTTTCAATTAAGGAAGGCAAACATGCTTCCTGGGGAAAAAATGTAATCAGTCTCCTACTGACTAACGAAAACCAAGAAAAAAATATTGCAAATTTAGAGTACAACAGCCATAATAGAACACCTATATCTGTAATGCTTCTTGGTTACCTGCTTCATGTTCTGAAAGTGATTTATTACTAAAAAAAAAAATAGCAAAAATATCTGGAATTACATAAATTCTCTCTGGGGTTCTGGAAATTTCTCTGCCAATATGCCAGTGAAATTGAAACAAGACTTTTACCTTCTGTTTTTTATTTTTATTATGCAAAGCACGTTTTGTCATTTTATTAAACACATCCTAAATGTTTCTAGACAGTAGTTAAATCATTCCCCATGTTCTGATTCAGTGTTTTACTAAATATGTTAATCAATTTGGAAAAAAGTGTCATGATGAATGTTTTCAGACAGCCTAGTGAATAGTTATGAGGCCTGTTTACCAGTATTTCCAAAGATCTCTTCCAATCAGTAACTGAATTTCTTTGTGTTCCTACACAGGAGAAAGGGACTTAGATATCGTTCTTCTTCCTTTTGAGGATTGAGTACATACAAGGTCTACAGAAGAAAATTTAACAGTGTAAAAGATGAAGGACAACATAATTTTATAAGCAATGATCTGGCAAACTTAACTTCTAACCTAGATCAAAAAAAATTGGGCCTCTCATGAGTTTTAGATGAAATATGTTCTTGATGGCTCCCTGATCTGCACTTTGAATCTTTACTTTTTTGAAATAAATTGGTTGAAAGATGTATAGTAATACACTGATTGAAATCTTTATTAATTTACTACTATTGGGCAGGCAGAAAAGGGAAAAAGTTATAGGGAATGAATATTACATTTGGGTGAACAATCTCTGTATCTGTGAAAATGCTGAACTATTTGCAATGGAGTATATCACTGTAGTGCCTGGCTGTAATTTTGTTGTTAGTAGTGGCTTGTTTTTTCTGAAGTTCTCATTACAGCAACATTTGAACTCAAAATTGAGTTGTTTCAAATCTGAAAAGTCACTTATAAAATAATCTTACAAAAAAGTAAATGGGTAGTCTATTATTTCCAGGAAAGCTTTATATATAAAAAAGGATAAGCATAAGCAAATATGCTTTTGTCATTTGGAACACACAGTCAAATTAGCAGTATGTGATACACTGATGAGAGACAGAAAATTGCAGGGACTCAGCCCTGAATACAAATAAACTTTCAGAATACTATAATCCTAGTGAGAGTATTACCAAAGAAAAGCATTTAGATTTTTTTTATTTTCAATTGAGAATATTTCCAGTGTTGTCTTCCACACCAGACCAGTATTTACAAGAGTTACAACAACAGAATCATAGAATTGTTTGGGTTGGAAGGGACCTTAAAAATCATCTAGTTCAACCCCTCTGCTGTGGGCAGGGACACTTTTCAACAGATCACTTTTCAATACTTCCAGGGATGGTGCATCCACAACTTCTCTGGACAGCATGTTCCAGCACCTCATCACCCTAACAGTAATAAATTTCTTCCTAATATCAAATATAAACCTATCCTCTTTCAATTTAAATCCATTACCCTGTCACAACCCATCAGAAGGGGCATGATGTTCATTGTAAATACGTGGCAGGCTGAACAAAGACACTGGACCACATGCAGGGACTCCTGTGTTTTTGTTGTACGATTGCCCACTCCAGCAACCAGCCCACTGTTTAGATTGAAAAGGTGTTGGCTAACAAGCACTCACATTTCTTATAACACCATTCCACAAGAGTGGAGGCTAGCAAGCCTATAGATTTTGTACAGTACAAGTTCTCAGCTGCCACAACAAACTCCTCAAAGGTGCTGGCTCACAAGCCGCAATGCACCAATACTAAATGGCGCTGGCAAACAAGCCACAAACACATCCACGAGCATCCCACTTCCACAACAAACTTCAGTGCTGAGTATGGGGTAGACTGCCCCACCTCCACAGGACCCTCTCTTCCAACCACATCTGTGGTGTTGTAAGTCAGAATGTTTGAGAAAAAACATGCTTATGTCCAGTTCTACACACACCCCTTGTTTTATCATTACATGCCCTTGTCAAAAGTCCCTCTTGAGCTTTTTGTAGCCTCACTTCAAGTACTGGAAGGCTGCAATGAAGCCTAGAGTCCTTGTGCCCTCAGTCTGAACAGAGCTAATATCAACTCTAAATCAGCAGATAGTGGAACTGTACCTGATACCATATGGTCTTTCTTTTTCTAACATTTAATATGTAATTTTGAAATCAGTTTTTAAAATCTTCATATGTTAATATTTACTTTCCAGATTTTCACAGTATAACATCTATTTATATATGATGTATTCTGTTCAACATTTCAGAATTCCTTTAAAACCAACATAACGATTAAAGATTGATTCCCTGTGATTATTAGCAATTTACTAAAATATATTTTTTTCTCTACTTTCTATATTAATAGTGGAGAGAAGAAGTGCACCTAAAATCTGAACTTCTCCCTAGAGATTTCAATATTTATCCTTCAATAATATAATGAACAATAGGTGGTTATGTTCTTAACTTAGGTGGTTCATTAAGTCCCCTAAAATTACAGATTCACAGAATGGGTAAGGTTGGAAGGGACCACAGTGCCGAAATAGTTAAATTTGTCCTGAAGTGATTCCTCTAGAAAAGTCAGATTTAAAAATTCTCTCTTGGCATTTCCTGTTGACTGGTTGCTGGTTGCTCTGTGCATGGTATGTTGAACCTAGTTGTTTTCTTATACTGATTGGTATTGTTCTAATGCCTTTTATTGTCTTCATACACTCTGTATAACTGGCTCTTCATGATCTAGCTAATGACTGACATTAGGAATGTGACTTAAAACCTTTTATAAAACAGCTATCACAGTGCAAAACCAATAAATTATCTTGAAAATTCTTTAATTATTTTGACTGCATTGAAATAACTGATTAGAAACTTTGAATCTTTTATCTAATTCAAACCTTATTAAAAGGAAAAGCTTGCGAGTTTCAATATTATGTATCTTATCACCAAGTGTAGTCATGGAATTTTTATGTATGTAATCCTACAACCATATAGCAGAGAAAATGAGATTATACTCAAATATATTCTTCCACTTCAGTAAAATTCACATGAATATTACATATATACTTACAGCCATCTTGTAGAAACCATAAGATTACAAGTACTGTACTCCCTTTAAGGATAATAAGAAAAAATATAGTACTCTACAAGATTATATTTCTTAAGTCTTTGTAAAAGATGGTAGAGACAATGCTTTTTTATAATAATAAAAGTGCTGAAGTTTCACTATTAGTTCTTCCCAGAATTAGCTCTTGCAATTTATTATTAATATGTATAAGGAGGACAGTGAAATTTCCTTTTAATTTTACCAGCCAAATTGGAAAATACAGTGGGGAAAAAATGAGATTTTGATTATATGGAAAGAAAAATAACAAAGGGAAATAAATTTTGTATGCTTCTATTAACTAAGATAAGCTTTTTTTTAGATTGTTTGGGTTTTTATCTGTTTGTCTTTTCCTCAAAGAATTAGCTAACCTGTTCCAGTTAGAAGGAATTCACTGTGGGATGAGATTTTTCGCTGATGCAATACTACCTATTATAAAGACTATACAAAATCACATTTCCCTGAATGCAGCAGAAATAATACAACAAAAGAGAAAATTTCTTTCCTAAATGTTGAGCTTTTTTCAGCTTTCAGTTAGTCCAGAGTCCAATCTATTCAAACTTTTCTCAGGACCAAGTAATACATATGAATTCAGGTTGTTTGATCATTCTTGATGCCTCCCAATGAAGTGTTCTACTTCTTTAAACTTCAGATATAGAAACAGAAGAGTGTGTTTCACTGTACATTTCAGCTACATTTTCTCCAGATAAGAGAGAACTATCAATATATTTTTCAAAATAAGAACAATTCTTTTATCAAAACAATTAACTAGCAACTTGCTGTATTACCCTTAAGAGTCCTGAAATGTCAAAAAAATCTCAATATAAATAAAATAACTTCTAAAGGACAGTGCCAGTTTTAGATTGTCAATTTTAGATGTCTGAACTAGTTCTGTCATCTTTCATATAAGTTATAATCACATCGCACAAAGATTATGTAAAAACATACAAAGGTAGGTATTTATCTTGGTAGAGACTAGTCACAGTATTTTAGGAAATGAAACTACTAAAGGAAAACCAATTATACATTTTTTAGATAATTCTGCTGTTCATAGACTTAAATCACAGATATGGTATATCCAGGTGGAAATCAAGTTTTTATTTCAGAAGAAAAGGTAAGATTTCAATAGAGACATACTTTTCCAGAGAGTAAATGGCATTAACAAAAAAAAAAAAATCCCAGGAAGTGAAGTGATTTAGAGATTTTGAAAATCATCAGTTTTACCAGTGTGATTTCCCAGTACCTAGCTGGATACGTGGAAAGATGAAATGCAGGGTGGCAATGTTAAAAGGTGATGTAAGGTATGCTAAATGACAGGCAAAATTCTTTGGTTAACTGCAGAACTGTTACTTAAGCTAAAACTCTCTTCAACAGAAATGAGGTGATCTTACCTGCTAAGGTCATCAGATATGATCTTCTAATATCTGTACTTGTTATCATTTTGCCAAATACTGTTTTTTTCTTACTCTACATTCTTTGCTTTTCTTTATCAGATTTTACTACTTGGATATATTTTACTGAATCCTGCTTGTGGACCTATGCTTCAACTCACTTTTGCAGTAACATTTTACAGACTGCTATGACATATCTTGTGTTACAGTCTTATGAAATGCTTAATGTGATGATTTGGTTTACTTATGTACAGGTGTAAGACAAATAAATATTAATTTAATCTTGTTTGGTCTACCTGTACCTTATATATACAACAAGTCACTGTTCTGGCTGCAATGCTGGGTGTAATAGGCTCTTGTACAGTCTGTTCTACCCCTGGTGCTGTGTCTCTGACACTCCTAGTTGCACAGTGCCTGCTTTGAGTAGGAGATATGAAAGACATACTTCTAAAGAAAATATCTGGTGTTTTGGTAACTTTGGTAATCCCCCAGGATATAAAGAATGCAACTGCAAATTTTAAATCCAGGTCTTCTTATCTCTTAGAAAAGGTTCTCCTTGAAAATTTTCTCAAAAGCCTTTGATTTTAAGTGAAGTAACTGAAATAACACAGCACGGAGTTTTAAAATGCAAAGTGAAACTTGTTCTAAGTATACTGGATACATTAAATCTCTTTTGCATTTGTTTGTATTTTATCTAGACATTTGCAGCTGTAAATACATGCATGCTCACCATCTTCAGGTTTAGGGTCTAAAGTACCTTCAAGCAACTAAGCAATTTTGACAGCATTTTTCTATACCATTCTCTAGGAACTAAACAAATTTTATTTAAGCATCGTTTTCATCTATGATTCGTTTTACTGTGTTTAGAAACAAGCTCAGATTTTGAAAGCACTCACACTGTTTTGAGCCTAACTGATTCTGAATGCAATATTTTGTATGTGGTTTTTAAATATTACCAAAAGAAGAAATATTGGATGCTGAAAAATAGCATGTATGCACACACACATACACATTTATCATAGTGCAGAATGTTGAAATTAATGTAGGATGACTGACAATACCATCATATGCATTAATAATGCATAGAATAATTTCTCTTTAGATATCAAATTATGTATTAATATCATTATTTGTGGAGATTATTTGATAGTTACATCACACATAGCAGAACTATATCTTCAAATGCTTTCTACCAGCTCTTACCAGCCAACTCTTTTCACTATTGTCAAAACACTACTTTTGTGTGCGTGTCCCTGTAGATCAGTGTAAATATTTGGGTTTAACCAAAGATTTCAGGGATGAATTTAGGCAGAATTAAGAGAAAAATTATTTTAAAAAGTCCAATATACTTTAACAATCTTGGGACTAATATAAATATAAAATATTTAATTTTAATTTCTAAAAAAATATAAAATGTTGACCTACAATTATTAAGGGTAAAAAAAATAGATAGCTATATTTTTCAAAGATTAATCCATATTAGAGTAGAATTTATTTTTATGTGCTTAATATCTAAGTAGGTTTGGGTCAGTCATGACTATTCTTTCCATTTCTCTGCATAAAGTGAGAGCACTACTAACATATTTCATAAAATTCCTTCTTTTTTTCCCAAGGAAATAACTGCACTAATACTACACACAAGAACTTCTTATTGTACAATCCTGTAATTAATTTTGTTCAACACATTAACACAGCCAAAGAGGAGTTTTAGACTAATAGGATTTAGGAGCCAAAGGGTTTAGGGGGGTTTAGGTCTAAGCATAGATTAGATAGTTTACTTCAGACTAACAAAAGCAATCCTCTGTTCAGAAAAAGCAATCCAAATTAACAATCATTTAAGTTTAAAGTGACTTAATTGCATTCTTAAAACAACTACACAGAGACTTTTTTAAAAAGAAACTACATGTTAGACTATCAGTTTCACCTTAACTTTGACATAGAAGTATTCAGTTTTTTTCCTGACAATCTTGCTGTTTGCATGAGTAATCCCCCTCCACTCCATTTCTGTCAGCAGCTGAAAAACAGGTGAGAAATAGCAAACAGTCTCAAAAAGGAAGCATCTGCTACATCTGCGGTGAGATCAGTCCTTCCCTGTCTGAGCAGTTTGCTTTTGCTTACAAGAGATATAAACCTTATTCCCCTTGGTCTGGACAATCATTCAGTGTCTCCACATAACCTGCAGTGGCTGAATCATGACACTTAACAGATTTCAGCTTAGCTGATCTAACTAACAGTCCTAAATATCCTAACCCTTTTCACTGTGTATTCAAACTGATAAGATTTAAGTGCCAAAAGGAGTTCAGATTTCTCCTGCTTAGTTTCCCACAGTCACTTACAGCATTCATGTTTTAATTGTCACTTCTAAACCAAAGTTTTAGCAAGCAATTGTGCAGATATTTTCAGCACTGAAATCTTTAGATTTGAATACGTGTTTCATCACAAGATAAGTGTTCTTAATAGCTTCTGTGCTGCTTGACTCGTGTGCCACTTCAAACTAAATAAACTCCATATGAGGAGGAGTGTGGATGGATGGTGTAGACCAAGTGTGGAATCTCAAGACCATGCTACTCCAGTCATATGCAAACAATAAGCTACTATGTAGATTTTACCACAGCCTAGAAACTAATTTACCAACTTGAAGCACATTTAGGAACCCAAATCAATGTGGGAACTTAATTAAATACAACTCTTCTGCGACTACACACTTTGGCATATACTTTGGCCTGTGCTTTTGTGAGAGTCATTCAAATTTTAAAGAAGATCTATGGATAATCAGTGGAGAGTAGCCATTGTCATATGAATTCATACAGTGCATTTAATGTGCACTACCTTCCATTCTCCTACAACTGATTTTTCTGTAAAATGTCAATTGATTTCAATAGCATTTATATGACTGCCCAAAATAACTCAAAGAATCTTTCAATATTCTTGAAACTCTTTATCTGAAAATATACTTTCCTGCCTCCTGCCCCCTGCTCTGCTTTGGCTGAATGAAAAGCAATAGTCTGATAACAAGTTGTTCTACAGGCCATAGATATTAGGGGAAGAAAAACACAACAGCTGTAAAATATAATCACAGGAATTACCCCTTTTTTTTACTTATTATCTTATAAGTTACTCTTAACAATATATTTGACTTTTGAAAACGAATAAAAAGCACTGATTATGTAGGGCTTCCATACTCAGTGAAAATTGATATTTGTATTTTGTTGTGATTACTTCATCTTACATCTTTTTAAAGATACAATCAAATACTGAATGTGTTAGTCACTTTCTGTTCAAGCACACGTGAAAAACACACACTCACAGAGAGGAAAATTATGTTATTGAGACAAAACTTAAATATATCAAATAGAATAGATTCATCTTGTGAAAGTAAGTGCTTACTTTCCCTATGTAGTCTATAAAAAACAAGTACTTCTGAAGACTTTTAGAGTGAAAACGCTTAAAATGAGACACTCATTTTAAGCGACTACTAAGAGGAAAAAATATCAGAAGTGAAAGTTGTATCAACAAACATGAAATCTCTAAAAGACAGCTAGTGCTAAAACATAGATATCTATATCTGTGGTCTCAGCTATCAACATGGAATTTTTTTTATAGCCCTCTCCAGAGGCTGCTTCATCTGATCTGTTTAGGGTATTCATTTGGACTGAGATATAAGTCACATCCTGATGTGACATTCCGGAGATCAAACAAACCTCACTCAAGATGCCTACTATTTAAGAGAAAGTCAGATGCTGAAGTTAGTCAGAATAGATCTTCTTTTTATGGAGTGGTATTACAGCTGTCGTAAAGCTACATCCCATGAACAGTGCCTTCTGATAAACTTAATGCACAGTTGAAAGTGTTGAGGGTGCACCAAAATTAACTTTGATCACTAAAGAATAAGCCAGACCCCAGGCAAGCAAATGAGGCTTTATATAAGTAACCTGAATTATTTATTCAAAACTCAATGTATTGTTTGGAGAGTGGGGGAGGGGTGGAGAAAGGGTGTATTTTTAAGTCTCTATTTAATTACTGCTAAACATGTGTAAAATGAACCAAGAAAAAAATGAACTAGACAAAAAATATCTGCAGTACAAAGACAGAGGAATATTGGTATAGAATTTGGGTTCATCTATTTATATGGCATAAATACTAAAAATATTATTATGATATATTAGATCATGAATAATTTTAGATTTTAAATCTCACAAAATTCTGTCACTTTTTTTCTTCAGTGTCCTGTGGCCTTTTCCTCAGTATTTAAAATGAGATAAAGGATTTTCTTTCTAGAGAGATTTGAGCTACAAAGATTGAAGATCATCAATAGTATATATTTTTAAAAGTTAGGGTCCATTCTTAGTACTCTTGCCAAGATTTTGTTAATTCAAAGACCATTAGGGAGTTAATGCATGTCATTTTCTCTTCTTTACTCAGTTAATTTAGGAAATTACAGACTTCTAGGGTGTGTAACCAGTCCTTCTACAGATCAGTGATTTAATTTCTTTTATTCCAACAAGTCATGTTTGAATTCTTTTAAGGCAAAAGATCAGACCAGATGCTTCTGATTGTGCAAGAGTGCTAGGAAGAGTGGTCTTTTAGGTCTGTACGTACCAATTATCTTACTTTATACTGACAATGTACTAACACTGGTGATCATCAGAAATATTCTCCCACTGGTATAAATCTATGTACATTTATTTTATTCAGCATTATAAGGCAATTGAGATTGGTACTATCAATTTTTCATGGCTTATGTTTTCATGGCTTTTGTTTCTGTTATCAGATTGAATGAGCCAAACTTTCAATACAAAGGAACAACAAGCAATAAAAGCTTGATTTTTCACTTAGGAGGAAGGGGGAGAAAGAGGAGATAGCCTCTTAGGAAACCTCTGACATTTTTTTGTTATTGCTAGGAATATCAAAGTGGTGTATACCATCCCATGAATAATATATAAGATGAATCAACAGATAATGATTTAAGTATTTTGAACTTAATTTCCTTCCCTTCCCTTCGGGTCATACAGAGATCACTGTTGATGAACTTATTGTTTTTATAATGGAAATAACCTACTTATATTGATCTAGGTATACACTCTAAGAAATGTTGTTTGGTAAATTACCTCCTTAATGTCAACAGAAATTTTACTAGAGGCCAAGAAAAATAATTATGTACCAAGGAAATAGCTAAAATTGCAAACATCATGCAAGAAATTGTAACTGAAAGTAGAATTCCTAACTCATAATTAGATTTTATTCCTATCAAAGAGCTAGAAAATGGTAATACTGCCTCTATTTAGCTACCCATGTTCATTACAGCATAGGTAAAACTCTGGAAAGCCTTTGAACATCCTCACAGTTACGAAGTTATTGCCTCAGATGTAAGAAGGCCAAAATTCAAATTTTTTTCTGAAATTACTTGTTCCACATATCCTATAGGACAAAATAGTTCCCTACCTTGAACACTACCCTTCTTGAATAGTGTTGAGATAGGTAGGTTTGGTACCTATTTCTTCTTTTGAAGCTGTTCTGTGAATGAAATATAAATATCTTGAGTTTGGTGAGGACAAGAATCACACAAAAGAGACCATGATTTTCTAGAACACTGTTTTGAACAAGTACCAGGTCCTTGAATCAAGAATTATGTTCTTGCTGTATATTAGATGCTAGAAATCGAAATGCTGGTTATTGTTGCTGCCTTTTGTATTTTTAATGAAAGAAGGAAGGAAGGACATCCCTCCTGTCTACCATTTCTACCTGATAGGATGACTCCTCTTTGTCAGGAGGGTTTGTGTATACCATGCTGAGCGTTTGTCAACACAGCTTTTGGTGGTACTAGTGAATAGTCATTGTCCAGGTATTTTTTGCAGATCTATCTCTATAGGTTCATGTCACAGTCAGTCCTTTGACGTGGTATCATAGCTGCAGCTTCTGACACTGCCCTTGATGTTGAATACAAATTGCTTGCATTGGTGTGACCTTTACTGATAACTAGTCAGAAATCAGTTGGTAGTAAACACAGGAAACAGAATGAGTGCAGAGCTATTTCTATTACAAAACATTAGTGACATAATTTATTTCCCTAGAATGGATTTCTTCTTGTTCTTGATGATTTTGTGTTTGGTTGGTTAGTTGGATGTTTTTCTTTTGAAAGATATTGTGGTTTAATTATTATTATTATAATGAGTCCTTTAGCTGGGGTTCCATTAGCTCAAATTTATCCGCATAAAGGGAGTCATTCAGCTTAGTTGTCTTTCAAGACTAAGAAAGTACATGTAATTTAGCAATTTTTCTCACGAGTATGTTTGGTATAAAGTGCTTAAGGGAAAACAAAAATAAACAAAATAATTGGCAATTTAAGCTACTTTATGTTCTCATTTGCAATACAGATTAAAAGCAGTGCATGACAGTGGGAAACTGTGCTGGTTTGGGCTACAGTAGAGTTAATTTTTTGAGAGCTATGGGTGTTAAAACTTTCAAACTTTGAGATACTTATTTAGCGTATCCCACATGGTTAGTCAACACCTGAGAATCCACCAACTGGGCTGGCCCAGCCAAATCAAAACTTTTATGTACTTTGGAAGGGGATAGAGTTCCTGCAGTGCCTATTAAAAACATTCTGGGGATATGAATCTCTGGGGATATTCTCTCTGATCATTGCATTAATGAATAATGAACTTTGATAAAACTGAATGAGTGGCTGTCTGGTGTCTGGTGGCTGACTGAGGTTAAACCACAACACAAACTCACCTTAAGAGTGATAGTACTATGCAGAATTAGACTGGTAGATTCCTATGTTCATATGTCAGCCCTAAATCAGTATGCAAAAGGCATTATACTGGAGAATGCCTTCTCCTCCTATTTACATGAATACAGTTTCTTTCACATGTGCTAGTGCAGCAAGAGAAAGCATGATGATACAGATTGCCAATATCACAAAATGCCAGATATGGACTTCCCTGCAGAGGAGCAACAATCCCCACAAAATCTGCTACAACTGTATCTGAAAAAAAAAAAATTGATCATTTAGACAAATACAGTCATAGTTCATCTGTGCAAAGACACAAATGCATGTGAAGCATATGAAAAAAACCTATTGTCAAAACTGTTTGCAATTTTACCAGAATATCTGCACCTTGGTGTTTTTCTAGTTAGTGATATCCAGTAGTCCTGGAAGGGTAAATTTGTATATATTTATACAAATAATTATTTCAAGGATATGATTTATTCTGCTCTGTGCATAATATTAATAAAATTGTCATGAATGCTAAAAGAGAATCAACTTACCAATTTCCAGGAAATCTTGGAAAGTTCTATTACTGTATTTATAAATCAAATATCTTTTTTTTTTCCCTTCTGGGAGACTTATGCAAAAGAGATATCTTTATATTGATACTTTGTATTAGGTAATGATATGGCTAGATAATGTTGTTGACATTGTTCTAGATTAAATACCTGTCTGTACCAAATCAGTAGCTTCCTGAAGAACTATATACTTCCTTGCTTACCAAAAGAAAAAGGACTTTTTTAGGAAAAATGCATGAAAAATTATAATGGAACAGAGGGAAGAACAATGGCTGCTTAAGCAACTTAACAATCACATACAGATTTAATACTATCTTGCCAAATTGCACTAAGTGCCACTTCCAGTTGTTTCTTGAACACTTTCAGGGATGACAACTTCACCACTTCCCTGGACAGCCCATTCCAGTATTTAACCACCCTTTCAGTGAAAATATTCTTCCTGATGTCAACCTGAACCTCCCTTGGCACAGCTTAAGGCTGTGTCCTCTTGTCCTGTCACTAGTTGCTTGGGAGAAGAGGCCGATCCCCAGCTCGCTACAGCCTCCTTTCAGGTACTTGTAAAAAGCAACGAGGTTTCCTCTGAGCCTCCTTTTCCCCAGGCTAAAGAACTCCAGCTCCCTCAGCTGTTTCTCATAGAACTTACTCTCTAGACACTTCACCAGCTCTGTTGCCCTTCTCTGGACACACTCCAGCACCTCAATGTCTTTCCTTTATTGAGGGGCCCAAACTGACCACAGGATTCGAGGTGTGGCCTCACCAGTGCTGAGGACAGGGGGACAATCACAGCCCTGTTCTTGCTGGCCACAGTATCTCTGATACAGTCCAGGATGCCATTGGCTTTCTTGACCACCTGGGCACACTGCTGGCTTACGTTCAGTCAGCTGAATAATTTAATCTTTATGAGAACCGTAAAAACAAAAAACATTGACATAACTGGATAGACTTGAGAGATGGGCTGATTCCAATGGGATGAAGTTCAATAAAGCCAAGTGCCGGGTCCTGCACTTTGGCCACAACAACCCCATGCAGCGCTACAGGCTGGGCACAGAGTGGCTGGAAAGCAGCCAGGCAGAGAGGGACCTGGGGGTACTAATTGACAGGAAGCTCAACATGAGCCAACAGTGTGCCCAGGTGGCCAAGAAGACCAATGGGATCTTGTCCTGTATCAAAAATAGCGTGGCCAGCAGGAGCAGGGAAGTGATCCTTCCCCTGTACTCTGCGTTGGTGAGGCCACACCTTGAGTATTGTGATCAGTTCTGGGCCCCTCAGTTCAGAAAGGATATTGAGGTGCTGGAGCGGGTCCAGAGAAGAGCAACAAGGCTGGTGAAGGGACTGGAGCATAAGTCCTATGGGGAGAGGCTGAGGGAGCTGGGGTTGTTTAGCCTGGAGAAGAGGAGGCTCAGAGGTGACCTCATCACCGTCTATAACTACCTGAAGGGAAGTTCTAGCCAGGTGGGGGTTGGTCTCTTCTCTCAGGCACTCAGCAATAGGACAAGGGGGCACAGGCTTAAGCTCCGCCAGGGGAAATTTAAGTTGAATATCAGGAGAAAATTCTTTACAGAGAGAGTGATCAGGCATTGGAATGGGCTGCCCAGAGAGGTGGTGGATTCACCATCCCTGGAGATTTTTAAACGCAGATTGGACGTGGCACTGAGTGCCATGATCTAGTAAATGGACTGGATTTGGACCAAGGGTTGGACTCGATGATCTCGGAGGTCTTTTCCAACCCAATCGATTCTATGATTCTATGATTCTATGATTCTATGATTCTGTGATTCTAACTTGGGAACATTAATTGGAGTAGACTTTGATTGTGAATTCCACTAGGGGATCTACTGTGCTTAACTTAGGTTTCTAGTTTGCACCTTAATTTCAGACGTGCAATGAATACGTACTCCCAAATTAAGCATCTAATTTTCCCATATGGGTTTGGCAGCAAACAGGGCTGGATGAGTTAGAGGCCTCAACAGGAAGATTTATCCACTTATTTTAGGTACCACACTCAATATTTATGTGTACATGAATGAATGTCAAATCACTGTATGCTGAATTTTGATACCTAACAGGGGAAGACTGAATCAGAAAGTGTTTCCAATAAAAGCTTATTAAAAACATATCCTTTTTTAAACCAAATATTTGCTCAAGCTACTGGAACAGCCTTCTGTTAGGCACATAATTAAACAATGAAATAACATATGATGGCAATGAATTTAAGGAACTGAAGTTCATATTAAGCTCTCCTTTAGTTCGAATTGGTTCACAGGTTCTTTTTTAATCAAGTTGGTGTTAAAGAAATAAACCTGTTGAGAAGTAGGAGACGTCATAAAAGCATATGTAGAGTAATAGATAAAGTTAAAGAGTAAGTAGTCCGGAAGAAAAATCCAGCTGGTGCCTGTTGGATGCTGATAAGGTCACTTTGTTTCACGAAGTTCCTCAAAGCTATGGATAAACACCTGCTACGGCTGTATGAAACTATGGGGAGGAATAATGTGAAGACATCATAGCTTCTCCTCATGAAACATCCTGCAGGAAGGGAACATGGTGATCCATTTGACCTGTGTCATTTACCCATGAAGAAAGAATAGATACTAACTTTATCTAAATTTAATACTTATGAGTAAAGTGGAGAAAAGATCAAAGGAAGTTTTCCATCAAAACTGCTGGGATTGCTGACGAGTTGAACCTGCCTTCCTTCTCCCCTTCCACTGCTAAAAGCAGAAGAACAAATGGTGTCTGGTGAAAGCTGGCAGGTACAGAAAATGTGACTTCTCCAATAGCTTTGTGTAGTTTCAACCAGGAAATAGAGGGTATCCTTTGCAGTAGTTCTCCATTATATTGAGGAAAGCGTATCCTGTATCTCCCAGTTTTTTGCTGATGTTCTTAGTTTGGTTTCCTTTGGTACCTCTGCAGATCTCAAGACAGACTGAAAACAGTTCCCTACTCTAGTTATCTCTATTCTAGACTCAACTCAGTTTTACTGGGCATCTCTGTCTGAATCTGGAGACTCTGCAGGGCTGGTTTTTGTTTTGTATTTATTTTTTTGTTTTCTGATAGAATTAAGATACCATGACCTATCATACAGAAGAATAATGATTCTTACTGTTCGATCCCATCCAAAAGCTGTGAACACAGAATTTCTGACAGCTTTGATGTGATCAAATAGAGAAAACGCCCAACTTTTTGGCAGATACATAGCTATCTAAACCCCACACTAAGTGTAAGTTTAAAGATCTTCATGAGTACACAAAGGAAAAAGTACAATATGTTGTCATAGTTTACCCCAGCCAGCAACCAAGCCCCATGCAGCTGCTTGATCACCTTTCCATCAACAGAATCAGGGAGAGAATTGGAAGAGTAGATAGAAAACTTGTGGGTTGAGATAAAGACAATTTAATAGGGAAAGCAAAAGCTGCTAACACAAAGCAAGGAATTAATTCACTGCTTCCCAAGGGCAGTGTGATGGTTTTAGCCTAGGCCTTCCTGGAGACCAGCTTGTAACCAGGAAGGAACGAGGGAAGTGACTAAGGATGTATTCCATGCTATTCCTTACATAAACTGGGGTATAAATAAAGCCGATCGGAGAGACCTCACTCTTCTTTTCCAGCGAGGTTCGAGAACAGTACATTCCTACGTCGGTCTTGCTTATCTGAAGTTGAGGCCTGTAGTGACTGATGTTGTCTGCCACATGGGAGAGGAGAGTGCTGGGCCGCAGTCTGGCTGTCCCGCTTTTCTCAAGGGAAGTGGTGGGATTTTGCTAGTTCTTTATTTTGCTGGTTACCGGGTTTTTCAATTGTGCATATCTATTTTGTTTTTGTCCCTTTTTGTCCTTTTTTTTGTCCTTTTTTCCCTTCTCCCTTCCCCTCTTCCCTTTTAGGGAGCTGTTTGGGCTTTCTGAGGTTATATGTACATAGCATTCTCACTGTATATATCTGTTTTATATGTAAAATATATATTTTTGCTATAGCTTTGGCTGTTTGGTTTTTTTTCTTACCACTCTGGCTCTTTCACTGAGTTTTGGAGACTTGGCAGAAGCCAGCTCCAAACTTGTTCAGGTAGAGAGGTGTTCAGCCATCTTCATGAGAGCAGGTCCCCATTATACACAACGGTGACTTGGGAAGATGAATACCATCACTAAAAATGTTCCCCCTTCTTCCTTCTTTCCTCCTTACTTTATAGACTGAGAATGGTGTCATACGGCCTGGAACATCCCTTTGATCAGTTTGGGTCACTTGTCCCCGCTGTGTTTCCTCCCAGTCTCCTATGCACCCCCAGTCTCCCTGCCAGCATGGCAGTACGAAAATCAGAAAAGGTCTTGGCTCTGTATAAGCACTGCTCAGCAATAACAAAAACATTTCTATATTATCAACCCTGTGTTCAGCACAAATCCAAAACATAGCCCCACACTTGCCACTGTGAAGAAAATTAACTACTCCAGCCAAAACCAGCACATACATTCTGACTCTGCCAGCCTGCAGTTATTGACAAGGGCACACAGCAAGAACTGGAAATTTGTCTGACTATAGGCACTGAAAAAAGTATACAGCAAGCTACACATTCTGCCGTATACTGCTGACTTGAGGTAATTGTTATACCAGTTTGGGAATATAGGATCTGAGGTTTCAAAAAGTGAATCTGAAATTACCTGCAGCATTGACCAACCTTTCTCTTCAGGAAAAGAAGAAAGTGTAAAGGCCAGAGAAGCAGAGGGGAAATAACAGAAGCAGAATGATGTCAGAGCAAAGAAGCCAGAGAGCTGGCAAATTCATGTGGCTGGGCACAACAGGGAGAGTACTGGTTTATGAAAGAGTCTAATGTCTACAGAATTAATGCACTGTGTACAGAGATGTGAGCCACGAGAGTGGTATATCTGGGGGAAGAGTAATACAAATGAAAGCTTTCATTTGAATAGAAAGAAATCAGCCATGCAGCTGATAAAAATATTTCTTTCTGATGTATTATGCTCTTTCATAAAAAAGATGCTTCACACAGCAGAAGCAGTGTGGTGCTTTTCCACCATGATCCATGTAAAATATTAACACAAAAACATCACATCAAATTTCTTCTACTGTATTACTTTCACTGTACGTAAAATAAATTCTGTTTCCCTTTTGTGCTTAGCAGAATAAAGAGATTCTCTAAGAGTTAGAGAGCTATGATAACACTTGCAAAAGACATTTTTTTTAATGAAGGAAGTGCAGTTCAGCATGAGATTAAATTCCTACCAATAATGGCCAAATCACTTTGAAAATACTTGTATGATGTATAAATAAGTACATTTAGTTTTAAGTGTCTTGAAAAAAAAACCAAAAAAAACAGAATACAAGACTTCAGGGCTTTAATCTCTAAATATACTAATGTGTAAATTATGCATAAAAAAGGAAATGTTTAAAAGTGGCAGTTTTTTCCTAAAAATTAGCTGGAATTCTACTTAAGATAGTGGAGCTACATTTTCCTATTTGATTTGCTGAGCATGTGTAGATGTTTTCTAGAATCACCAGTTTTATCGCACTATAAATAAGCTTAGAATTTGTATTATAACAAAATCACATTAAATACTCTCTACTGTGCATCTTAATCATATAAAGACTAATTATGATCTAAGTATCATCTGTGTTTTTTACTCAATGTTAAATATACTTAGACCATTTCCTCAGTCACTTAAGCTACTACTTTCATTCTCCATGAATTTATGTTCATTCAGCTATCAGATTTGTTCCTTCAAAAATACTTAAGACCACTGAGGGTGTTTTGTTTAGAGATGCTATTATGAACTGTCATCTGCTTACTAATCATGACACTATAACTTATCCTCTATTTCATCCTTTTCTGAGTCTATTGATTATTCTATCAATCTATGTGCTAGCTCTTTTGGACTTGTAACAGAATGTGCTTTTTATTCCTTGTTTCCATAGGTTTGCTTTAGACATGAGCAATAAAAGCTGGCATATACCTATTGTAAAGTCAACCCCTTAGATTTTATTCTGTGATAAGCAATTGATCCCCAATAAAGATTGTTTTATCTTTACCTAAAAGACAAAAGAGATTAAATTTGAAGGAGAAAAACTGTGTCACTGTCACTGAAGGAGAAAGAAAGAAATGGAATGATGCAGGAACAGTCTATGGAAAATATCAAAACAACAACATACAAAACTGGGTCTGGGATCACATAAAGTAAAATTTAAAACAATGAAGAATTAAAATTACCCAAATTTAAAATAACAGATACAAGTTATAAATCAATATAGTCTTCTAATTGTAGTCGAAAACTTTTACTGACCAGTGTAGTATGACTGTACCAGGCCCTAGAGCTGCCAAATGGTGTAATGTAAGATAAAATACATGGGAAAAAAATAGACATAGAATATATAATCACTGACACTGCAGAAACAGATTAAGATCTTCTTCATATCTTAAAACCCCCACTGATTTTACGAGTGTGCAGGAAGGTCTTGGACTGTGGATTTAACTAAAAAGTCTCTAAAACCCTTTTCCCTTTCCATCTCAGAGAAGATCCTATGAATAATAAAGTTTAAAAATATTAATGAATAAATCAAAACCTAATAGGAAGAATACTTCCTTTAAAAATTTATCCTTTTTGGTTTAAGCACACATACAATGTTTTTAATGATTTCTATTTCTGCTTAATGCATGTGGTAAACTTTATGCAGCCTTCTATCCCCTACTCCTCTTCAAAGCTTCCAAACCAAAACCAGAAGGTCTCCTGTCTTTTCTGAACAGTTTTCTATAGCTCTGGGTGTCTGTGTTAGCTCAGTTACTTTTAGATAGGAAAAGCATTAAACAATCTGTCTCACAAATAAACTAGTTAAGCCTGAATCATTTTTATATAGAGGCTTAAATCTCCTATATCATATCTCAGAAATAAGCCAGAATGAAAAAAAAAAAAATCCAAACAAGTGATATGATAAGAAGAGAAAAAAGAGTTTGTAATGATTGCAGTTGGAAAAATTTGCATCTTGAATATTACACTTAGTACATAAATATGATATAAAATATAATGACATAATATATTATATATGGCTGATATGGCAGCTTCAGGAAATTCAGTCTCAAAATTTGAATGAAAATTTTAGTTTCATTTAGATTCATTTAGGTTTTTTTCCAGAAGGACGAATTATTTTTCACAGATCATACATATAAAACTCAAAAATCCTAGTAATTAAATAATAAAAACAGTTTTGGGAGTTTATATTTAGATGCCTAAATCTTCTTGTTTTTTCATGAAAGAGAAACAAATTTCAGAGGCTATGAAACCCATTTGGAGAGTAAAATTCAATAAGTTATGCTTTCAATAATCAGAAATATTTTCCAAAGGATGATTCCAAACATTCAATTATTGACAAAAGAATTACCGGGAAATTATTTGTATATAACTGTAGTGCAGTTTAGTTCATAAAATAAGTCTGTAAATAAGTGCATATAATCAATAGGAATAATATTGATCATTTTCACATTTAAAAATTAGGAAATTAAAGAGGCACACATTTAGTAACTTTTCTGTGTTTACTATATGAGCTAGTCATACTAATAACATGGAAAAGTTAATTTTTCCCTTGGAGGAAAAGTTTTTTATATATATTTATATTTATATATTTATATTTATATATATATATATGCATACATATATATAATGGTTTATAGAAGACTTGGTGTGATCTCCTAATAAAAAAAATATATGCTGCTAGCAGGTTGGTATGTGTTTTTGAACCACCAGAATTTTTATGCATCATAAACAACACACTGGTAGAATTTTTGTTACTCTAAAAATCTGAAAATAAGATTATATGCAAAAGGGTACTTGATACTCAAACATATTAAAAAAGGGGAATAGTCCAATTAATGTTTTAATGCTCTAGAATTCCAAAATATTTAATTAATATAGAAAAGCCTCACAAGAAAACGTAAAAATTACTGTCAGAACTTCTCCAGTATCTTCTCCTTTTCTTGGATGGTACCCTTATTCTCCCATAGTCCCTTTGGGTCCTACAGTCAGCAGTTTCAGTCTTCCTCAGGAAGTGGGGTAGACAGAGGAAGTATTTACAGCTCAGCAGCATTACCATTTCCTTGCTGGGAAGAATTAGATACCCATGGTAGTAGGGGCTTCTTCATCAGTCTTAGAATCTCCTTGCTTTTCTTCTTGTATGATTCCTGTCACAACCATCTTCCTTCCCAAGGGATCCACCTAAAGCTGCAAAATAGTCTTCCGTCAGACTCAGCCTGGGGCTATTGATGACTGTAATTAACCAGGGAGAGCATGTGATATAGCACATACATTGTCGCATTTTTACTATCATATCATATATACAGTACATGAAAACTGTTACAAGCTAGAACCAGCTCAGTCCAGTACAAGCTCAGACAAATCCTGAGATCCTGTGGTGTCAGTCACTGTCATGTCTCTGGCCTCATATCAGTAATGATAAAGTAATACTTATTGGGCGGGAGCATGCTCCTCATCTTTACCTACTATAAATACAGGCATAATTTCATAGCTTGTAGAAAGCTCACTGATGTGCAAAACAGGAAAAATCCCACTAAAAGAAAAGATTTTGAGGCTAAGCCAACCCTGCTCCCTTTTTTCACATATGTATCTTAGTGGGGTTTTTTCTTTTTCTGAGCTCCCTACCAAGATGTCTTGTGTCCTTATGTACTTATTAATTTTTATAGGTGTTCTCCTTCCTGTTTCTTTTACACAGTAAACTGCTGATTTGCATTTGTTTTCATCTTTAGTCTTTTTTCTAATGATGTTTATGTGTATTTTGGGAACTGATTCCCACTTTCCCTTAATTCCCACATCAGCTCCAGTCCCACTCATTGCAGGTTTAAATTTTCACTGAACTATTCCATCCAGCCACTCTCCCATTTGCCCTACTCAACAGAAAACTGGCAGAAAATAAGATGAAACAGCACACAGTTAAAGACAGAGTGATCACTTAGCAATTATTGCCATTGACAAAAGAGAAAATTACTTTAATTTATTATCAATTTGCATAAATACTTAATTAGTGATTTGAGCAATGGGAAACAAAGAAGACAAACAATAAAACACCTTTTTTTCCACTTTCCAGGTTCAGATTCTCTTCCAGACCCAGCTTCACTGCAAACAGCTATCTTAGTCTCTGCAGCACAGTGGATTGGAATCAGGACATAGTACTTTGTCTCTTCTTCCTTTTTACACTCTTCCTATGCTCCAGGATCGGTTTTCCATGGGTTGCAGTAATTTCAGAGATGTACCGGCTCAAACAGAGTCTTATCCATGGGTCACAGTTCCTTCAGAGGAATGCTTGTTCTGTCTCAGAATGTCTCTTCCTAGATGAACTAACCACATCTAAATAATGATGTTTCATCTTCGTTGTTAGTGTCAAACGAATTCTCTTGAATTTGGGAGTAAAAGCTGAAGTTAAAAGACAGAGGAAAAGAAAGAGAAGTTGAAAAGAAAAAAATCTGCAAGAAGACAGCATTTCAGAAAAAGAATTCAAATAGTTGAAGCATTCTGAAAGTGTTTATCAATGACCAATTTTTTTCTTTAGGTTTTACAGTTTTAACTTGTAACAAAATAAACAGTAAGTGTATTCCAGTGCACTTTTCCCCCCTCAGATCTGTTTATCAACATTACAATAAATTATCTATTATGGTGAGAAATATGAATGTAAGTTAATCCTGCATTCTTAAAATTACCTCTTGTATATTCAGAAAATAGTTGAGTTTACTTGTTCAAATAGAAGTGAAACTACATATTTTTTAATGCTTTCTTTCAAATTTCCAGGGACAATACAAAAATTTTCAAATTAAATATTTTCTCCCTTTCCCTTCTTGAAGAAATGCTGATAAACATCCTGCCAAAGTGCTTCAAGGTTCTAGCGATATACATGTATTTAACCATTATTGGTTTTCTGAAGTTGTTACATATGCATTAAAGGAAACTAATCAAGACAAACTTTCATCACCTGCCCTCTGGAGATTTCCCTTGTGTATTATTAAAAAAATGCATACATTGATATATCTGAGGAAAAAAAATCAGCTTGCTGCTTTCATTTTTTATTAAAAAAATTTTTTGTACTTTACAAGGCTTTCAAAATGTACACTGAAATATATTTGTCTTATTAGTTGTACAGTGATTTGCAGCTGAAGTTGTGATTTTAGTGGCAGAAATCAATATCACTCTTGCCAACTGATATTAGAAATATTACATCAAATGATGAATATCTGAGGTTTTCACAGAAGTTCCCTCTTTTGCCTCTCCCAATTAAAGCATAAATCATTCATCTATACATTTTCACATACATTTCCATAGCTGGCTTTGTGCTAAATGTTTTTCTAGCATCTTCTCTCATTCTTTATTACTTTGGATTTACATAATAGTCCTATATTTCAAAGATATTTGAAGGAAAATTCTTGTGTGTCAAGGAAAGAACTTTCCATCAGGGATAAGAGGGTAGTTGAAATGAAAAAAAGTCAATCCAATGCATTCAATTGAATTACTAGTTGCATTCAAACCTGACTTGATTTTCCATAACACCAAGAACTTCTGTTCAGCTATTTCTGACTTGAAGTTTGGGCTATTCAGAATAACTAACTAATCAATTAAATAAATAAATGAGTCATATTGTAACAGAAGTGACAGCACTTGTTGACCCTTCACTAAGTGCAGTTAGACTGATTTGGGCACTTTATATCGGGGGAAAGAGTTCAAATTTTTGCAACATTACAATGTTAACATGTACAAAAACCCTTTACCTGATGATGTGTTTAAATAACATTATTTTACCGAGATGTAATTTGATGCAGAAAATATGCATTTATGTAGGTATGCTATTATGTATGCTATTTATGTAACAAAAAATTGGTTTAATAAGTAAATTAATACTTTAAAAGTTTCACCAAAGTAAGAAAAATACATGATTCAGTTTTATGAAGGTATCTGTATGTGCTTTTAAAATTCTTCTTTTTCTACATTTGTTTCCTCTATGCTGAATATCTAAGCTAAACATTATTTGCAAGTTGTATTTTCTGTTATTTTTGATCTGCTGATTTACTTTATTTCCTTTAAAGTAAAATAATAAAGAGAACACATAATTTGTTCCTAAGTCCTTTAAACTTTAATATGAATATTTGGTTCTGGATCATTGCACTATGAATCCTATTGAAAGCTAACTTTCTGTTTGAGAAACCAAGAGCAATAGTATAAATGTCACCAAACACTTCCAAGTGTGGTTTAAATTGGTATTAAACTGAGGAATTAATAGATTTAGAATTAGATAACTAGGGCTAATATGTATATGAAGATATCTGAAAAGAATAGTTCTGGAGGTAAGTCATGTATATGGCAATGGATGTTGCCATAGTTCCTACCTATCCCTATTGTTACAAAAGGGAGATGCCTAGAATGATCGCTAAATACCTGATTAGATAGAAAGAATGAATGTTACTTCCACCGGTGTAACACAAATTGCAATAGATCTTGATGAAACTTATTTCTGGTTGCTTGTTAGCTATTGACTTGATAAAACTTTTCTGAAATTGATTGGATCTAAGTCTGATTGGATTGTGAAAGCCCTTATTATTATCTGCATCCATAATTTGATAATTCCCTATGTGCTTGAAACTCATTGCATAAGTAATTGTAAAAAATAAAAAGTTTTTTTTTCAAGTATTTCATTCTGCATTTAATGCCTATTTAGCTATTGTAACAGTAAATAACAATACTATTACAAGATCTATTCAATAAAATTTTGTATTGTAATTTCAGGCATATTAGAAATCAGACATTAGTAATATTGCATTAAAACAAAGGACAGTGATTAAAGTAATAATGTATTTATTGTTCTAGTAATCTTTACATTGCATTCAAAGTGATAAACAAGATGCAAATCAGATCTATGAGATATTATTCTTGCCCCAGAAAGCATGTGCATATGCACAGATGCACATATGTACGTTAGCTAGTTTTTAAGCAGTACACCTTTTGTGTTGTCACAAAAGATATTCTTGCAACTTTTGTTCATTCGTTATCTTATTCTATCATCTTCATTCCTTCATCTTCTTGATATCTTCCTACTGTTTATTATTTTTTCCGTATGTCATATTGGATCTAATATATTCTTTTCCCCTTTGATTCTCCTTTAAACATTCCCCTAAGGAACTGGGCTATGGTAAATACTGTGATTCTCCGAAACTTAATATCACAGGCAATCAGCATAACAGAATTTGTTAAACTAAATGGATCAGGAACATCTGGCAAATTTCAAAGTAACACAATTTCATATTTATTAAATAACACTATATCCTCTGATTTCATTTGTCACTGCACCTGCTCAATACATCTTAGATTTTCCCTTGTTTCATCATGAAAACAAAACAACAAAAAAAGATATTGTAAAAAATAAACCCAACAAAAAAAAATCTCTGAAAGCTGTTTTATGAAAAAAAAATAAATCATCTTTCTAATTCTATTCAGAATTCTATTATTTGAGAATTTATGTCCTTCCTCGTGGCACTAGTATCACTATAAGAAATTATTTTTAAAGCCTACAGATATGAACTGAAGCAATTAACTAAATATTCCTCATTATGCATGGTCATCAAGTACTAATCTTACAACATGTACTGTATACTAAATATGCATGGTTTTGCTTATTTTTATTAATGTAAAATTGAAATAAGACTATGGAAGTTTTACCAGTAAAAGGCCTAGAGAAAGCATAAATAAATAAATGTATACATACATACTATACATACATCTGAAGTTGGCTGGGGTGTAGATTCATATGGGTGATACTCAGCCTGAGAACTGAGCACATGTAGATGCCTAATGTATCTATCTGCAGGCAAGCAAGGTCTGACTCCATCTGCCCACACAAAAGCAGGTCCACCTGGGGAACCCTAAGGCATCAGACACATGCACAAGACCGGCACAGAGACAGGGGATATGCGATATGATGATACTCCTTGAAGCAGCAGCCAGGAGGGGCTCAGGATTTTCAGTGATATTAGATGGCTTGGTGTTGGTTTCCAAGATAACATATGTTAATGAAATCTGGATAGCCAGTCAGGCTTCTCAAACATAAACATGTGGTCAACTTAAGAAGTTTCTTTAGGATTCTACTATTTAGTCACTAAATAAAAAGTGTAAAGGAGTTTAATACCACATGAGTGGACATCTCTTGAAATTAAATACAAACAAAAATTCTTAAATATGAGGAGTGGCTCTAGGTCTCTTCAATATGATTAATTGTAAGAAATAAGCACTGAAGTGAAGTAATTTAATCAGAGGTCTCCCTTTAAATGGAATTAATCTTCTAGAAATGTCTGGTTTTCTTTGATTTCTACTTCATTGAATCACAGAATCATAGAACAGCCCAGGTTTGAAGGGACCTCAAGAGACCATCTGTCCAACCTTTTGTTGAAAAAGGAGTCACATCAGATTTCTTAGCTTCCCGTCCAATTGCACCTTGAAAACCTACACTGATGGGGCCTCTGCCACATACCTTGGAAGTTTGTTCAAGTGAATAACTGTTCTCACTATAAAAAAAATTCTGTCTTATGTCAAGATGAAACCTCATCCAGTGCAATTTATACTTATTTGCCATTGTCCTTTCTACGTGTCTCTTCGTAAAAAGAGAGTCTCCATCCTCTTTGTAGTAAAGTTTTAAGTACTGGTTTCCCTTGGAATTTCTCTTCTACAGGGTGAAATGATGTAGCTCCTTCAGGCTTTCCTCACAAGGCAGGTTGTCCAGCCCTTTGTCAATTTTGGCCTTTCTTTGGACCTTCTTCAGTCTTTCTGCATCTTTCTTGAACTGGGGGGACCAGAACTGGAGACAGTAATTCAGATGTGGCCTGACAAATGCTGAGTCTCTCTTTGCTTATAATACCCCTGCAAATATAGTCCATGATCTGATTTGCCTTCATTGCTGCAGCAGAGCACTGCTGGCTCATGTTCAGCTTGTGGCTCACCAGGATCCCCAGGTCCCTCTCAGCAAGGTTGTTCCTCAGACACACACATCCGAGCCTCTACTGGGGGCCCTTTGGTTAGGACATCCCAGGTGCAGAATCTTATACTTAGTGAATTTCTCACCCATATCACACACCACCCATCCAATCTGTATCTTGACAATTTGTCCAGGACAAGGCTATGGGAAGCAGTGTTGAACACTTTGTTGAAGTCCAGGTAAACAACATCCATGCTCTCCTGATGTTAACAGATCAGGTTACTCAGGCATAATTTGCCTTTAGTAAATTGATGCTGGCTTTTCCCTATCACCTGCATCATTTAATTTGGAGTAGTTTCTAGGAGAACTTATTACAATACTTTTGCAGGAAATGAAGAAAAACTAGTGGGCCTGTAGTTTCCTACATCTTCTTTTGGGCCCTTATTTTAGATGAACTTGGCCCTTTTTTAGTCATGAGGAAGCCCCTTGATCTCCAGGACACTTCAAACATTATAGGCAGTGACCTTGCAACAACGTCAGCCACTTCTCTTAAACCCTGGAATGGATTCTCTCCAAGGCCATAAATTTGTGTGGGTTGAGAACTTGCAAGAGGCCACACACCAGTCTTTCCTTTGCTACTAGTGTGTTGACATGTGCACTGTCATAGCTACTTGATCCTCTGAACTGATATTTCAATGTAAACCATGTCTGGATGATTAGTTGCAACACAGTCAACCAAACTGTTGATGTCTAAAGTTATGCAATAGGAGTTTACTATTACAATAAGAGTGGCAGTGGCACGCTGTCGCTTTATATGTCACATGAATTTTGTTGTTTGACATAGTAGGCCAATATGTAAATAGTCTCCGAAACCTGCCATGTTACTATTGCTGCTAATAACGTTGCACACATCCTAAAGAGTTGGGCATAATCCTTTCTATCACTTAAATATTTTCGAAGTTTGATGTCCAGTGAAATTTTATACAATATTGAGTCAATACCATTAGTAATTCGTACAGTATATGTACACTCCTCCATGAGTATAAAGCAATAAGAAAGGAGGTAGAGCTGCATGAAGAGATATTCCAATTGTTACACTACAACAGTCTCCTAAATATATTTTGTCAACAATTTATGTCTATATTACTACAATACATTATCAAGACAGGGCTTTGGCTTTTTCTTTGTTCTGTTACCCTTAACATTCTTAAATGAGTGGTTTTTTAATTATTATTATAATTATTAACGTACATGATGGACAGAAATAACTAGAAAAATATTAGATATTTTCCTGATTTCGCTACTCTGAGTATAGTTGAACAGAACAGTGATTTAAGGAAGTGGCTAGTTACTGTGTCAGCCATATATTTTGCTAAACAAAATCTAAAGGCAAGTGAGTTAAATTATTAAATGTAGAAATCTGAACATTTATCAAAGTTTTGGAGTCTAGAATAACCAATTTGGAGAAATGTTTAATGTTTGAATGTGTAGCTCAGAGAAAGGAATAATTAAGGGATGAAGTTTGCTTTGCACTTAGCATCTTCATTAAGTATTCCAGAATTCTGATTTTGAATAAGTTATGCTTTACACTGTTTCTCTCTGAAATGGCCCACAAAAATGCTTAATATGGAGCACAAACTGCAGCTCTGTGAGGCATTCCGCAAACATAAGCTACCTAACCGTGTAAGACAAAGTCATAATCTTTCAAAACCTCATCTACCGTAGTATAATTACATGATTGTGCCTCTGAACTTCTTGTTTCATCTTCTTTTAACCTGTTAATAAAAAATGTTTTATAATAGAGATGAGCAATAATACTCCTGTATTTTGTAAGGTTACTTGACTTTTGATAATATTCTGTTTTTCAAGGTTCATAATGTATTTACTATGGTTTGACCTTGGCAATGAAAGGTTCATTCTGACAGATGAAAGTGTAAGGAATGGATCTTGTTCTCCTACAGACAAATTAGAAATAAGAAATATTTTTCTCTTTTAGATAAAAATGCCAAATAAAAGATAGAAAATATTGTTAAGCTTATTTTAAATGTCTTTTCTTTTAAAAAAAGCAAGCTAGAACAAGAATTGAAAGCTTTATCCTGGGCCAAAAAACTTGAGTTCTTCTGACAAAATTGGATTTCCAATACCATTACAAGCACCAGTTAATACACTTGCAAAGTGTAATTATGTAACTACAGTGCATTAACAATAATTAAGTGACTAATTCGGATCTGGGAAGCACAAAAATGGATGGAATTAGTCAAATTTGGATACTAAATTCAGTGCACATGGAGAGAGAAAACCTCACAACACCTTTCATGTTTCAATTCAGGCCAGGTGGCTTTCAGCTGCAAGTAAAAATAATGAGTAAGCAGGTAAGAAAGATATGGAATAACTGTTTTGTTGGAAAGTATACCTCCAAAAGTAGGGAAAAAATGGTACTTAAAGCAGTAAGTGCAAGTTATGTTTTCTTTCAAGCCAGTCATTGGGGAGAAAAAATGCACAAAATACTTTTCTTCATAAAAGAAATAAGAATAGTTAGATTTTATATGTCTTTGTTTAAAGGACTGTTATTATTCTGACTGCATAGAATTATATTAAACTGAACCTGTTAGGTCAAAATTAACAAGAAAAGAAACAGCAACAGAGATAAGAAAGGATATCTTATTAAAAGTCTTTGATAGATCCGTGGAAAAGCTGTTAATTTGAATATACCCTCTCTGTTTAATCTGGAAAACAGGATTTATTTTTCTCAAAACTAAAACTAGTATCAAAGGAAACTGCAGAACCTTTATATTTTTGAATTAGGAAAGATGAAGTACAGAAACTAATATACATATGGATGTGAATTCATTAATGAGCCTATGTGTGACAGAGAAAAAAGGCAAAGTCAATGAGATGCTGTTACAGAAAAAAATGGTGTGGGTTGTTTTGGTTTTTTTCCAAATAGAAATGTGATTAACTCAGATGAAAAAAAAAATGTAAAAGACAAGTGTCCAGAGGCTACGTGCATAAGTGGATTTATTTTTTTTATCATTTCACTCAATATTTTTTCACTTAATTGTTGCTATTTATGTTCAAGTTAAGAAACTGTTCTTTTACTCTTTGAAGCCTTTTTGTCAGTCACTGGCTGCATATCCTTGAGTGAAAAGGCTTACATGTTGAAGCCAGTTGGGCTTGTTATGACAAAATAGAGAGTAGGAAGGGAATGAAGAATGATTTTGTTCTATTTCAGGATGACCGAATCATATGATTTCGTAGTGGGAGAGATGAAGTATTGTCTGATGAAGAAAGAGTACTTGAGATGCATTTATAGTGAACTTAAAGTAATTCTGCAAACATGACAACCACCAACAGCAAAAGGGATTCAGAGTGAGGTATATCTAAAATACTGAAATGCAATAAAAAAGACTTTTTAGAAAAGATGTGAATTTCTTCTGCATAATAAGATGTCAGTTATTGTTAATGGACCACCCTCATTACCTTTTCTGGAAGAGATATTTCTTTCTTAAATATTTATATACACATGCAAACAGAAGGCTCACCTTCAACTAATATTTAAGAAAGAATGACAACATTTTTTTGGAAGTATTGAAGAAGATCCTTCTTTGGCCTTCTGTTCCCTCTGTCTTTCATCCTGCTGATGTATTGTACCAATGCATCAATAGGACAACAGTGATCAGAGCTCTTATAGATTATGCATTGATGACAGACATTTTTACAGCACTTTTGTTCTAATAATGCACTATTTTGAATTTTCAGTACATCAGAAGGAAAAAAACCTCACCATATCGGAAAAAAAGAATTATATACCTGAAAAATCAGCAAATGAATGAAGATTTTGTAATCTATTTTGTAAACAAATAAAAGTACTGATTTTACAGGGAAGCCTCAACTTTTACATAGTTTGCATCTTCTAAGTTAAATTTAAAATGATCAAGCAAGCTAATCACTTCCAAGCTATTTTTTTTCTGAGATTCTCTTTCTAACAATATATCAGAAGATTGTTATGTGTGCATTTAAACCAGGTATTGTTTTCCATATCATATGGCTTATCTTAGAGTTAAAAGCTGTTAAGTATGTTTTCTACTTGTTGCTTATTAAAGGACATGAGCTGCCCCTTGAAGCAGGCATCTAGGGAAATTTGGTACATGGTCCTGAAAGCCACTTGGATAATATTATTTTACAATTAACTGACAGAACTAACAGCTAGGACCATCTGTCTGCTGTGCTCCTTTATGTTTTAAGATATGTTAACTTGTGACAGACTTTGAGTATGCATGTTGCAAAACTGTATATTACATCATTCAGTTTTGCAAGAAGGACTAAGTTTATCCATATTAGGAGCAACATTTAAAAGTCCCTGAGATGAGCATTGCAGTTTATCCATAAGGCAACATCATTTGATTAGAAGGGGAAAGAGAATTTTCAGTACAATCATTCACATGCAGGAAACTGAAGGTTATTCTTTCAATGTTTTGTTGTTTGGTTGGGTTTTTTTTGTGATACAGACATCAATCTTAATTAGAGATAGTGAAGGACTTCATTGCTATTCCCATACCAAACTTTAAATCAGTGGATACGTTAAAGTATACAATCACTGTGTAAAACAAGAGACTGTAGGTAAACACTGGTCACCATGACAAAGACACAGAATATTTTGTCAATTAAATACTTACATTTAATAAAGCATTTTACTGAAGATGATTTTAATGAAGATTCTAATGAAACTGATTGTCACAATCTATCATATCCTCTCATTAAACTCTATTCCTAACTACTTTCTGTGTGACCTTAATTTCTATTCTGTTGGTGTGGGGGGCACAGTAAATGGTTCACTATTAAACTTCAAGAAAGACTAACAGGTGTGACTAACAGACCCCAGGTCCAAGCCACTTGCTTGCCCAAGCATTTTACTTATGTTTAAGGCTCCAAAATAATTCTCCCACCAAACTATTTTGGAAAGCCTTTAATTCTTAATACCTCAAGATTGTGTAAAGAGAGAACACTACATATGTTTCCCAGGAGATTTCTTAGAATTTAGTGAGAAGAAAGGTATTTTGGCAAAAGTTAAAAGGGGAGCATACAATCAAGATAAAATATTTCACGAAGTGCCCAGCACACACCAACCTCACACAGCTTAGTAAAATACAACCCATCAGTTTTAAGTTACCCAAAAGAGATTAAGAGTTAAAAAAGAAAGAGATTTAAAGAGTAAAGAGAGAGAGAGAGAAAGAAGAAGAGAGAAGGAGTAAAGAGTTTAGAGTAAGAGAATTAAATAGCTACCACCACAGAGCCCTACAGAAGTCCAGGCCTTCACACATCAATAAGAGATCCCAAGAGAAAAGGCAAGAGTAAGCACATGTGCTGCTGCATTTATGTGGTCTGGCCAGCGTGGCCGCCCTTCCCACGTGGGACATCCAGCTCACTGACCACTCTGTGCCCTCCCGGCCAGAGTGAGGGGTAGTGCAGCCAGTCAGAGGCTCCAGGGGGGCATGGTGTGGGTGAGCTCCCAGGTAGGCTTTTTGATTGACAGCTACTCCATGTGGGCTCCAGCCTGGCCATGTGAGTTCCGTGCTGCCATGAGGCTGCAGGCCTGACCATCTGGAGTCCAACCTGGCCTGTTCCCTAACACACACAAATTGGTTGATTCCAACCCAATAATTAAACAATCCAGTGGGATTCAAATCCAATGTCTCGCAACAGGTAAGGAGACGGAGACCAGTATTTGGGAATTCCAAACAAAACCTCTAAGCTGGAGGTCACTTAAAATGCCCAAGTACTGGGCATGGAAGCTGGATGATCTTAAAGTCAATGTTTGAAGGACTGGTAAATGTGGTTGGACATATGACTATGTCTAAATTCCAATAAACAAACTTTACTAGTGGATAGCCCTGAGGAAGAATGGAGTTGGGCCATTTATGTTGCTTATATTTATTTAGGTGATGTTTGTGTTTATGTGTATGCCTGTAAAAGTGCTGTTTTCCTGTGTTTGTGTCCCTCTGGGTCTGTACTGTCTGTGTTTGGTCAAGCCTTTTGTGAGTGTACACTTAACCTCGCTGCTGGTAGGACACATCCGTGACAGCCAGACAGCCAGGAAGGGAGGTATCTCCTGAGTTTTCAAGTCAAGACGAGGTTTTCTTTTCCTTTTACAAATACCAACTCATTTACATAAGCCAAAAAACCCAAACAAAACAAAAATATGTACCTTTACCTTAATAGCAGAGGGAGTTTGTGTAACAGATTTAACCATAAAGTACATACTAGCTGAGGAACAAAAGCAGGATAGGGAGTGCATCCCAATACTGACCACTTATTTTTCACATTGTTTAACTCTTAAATAATTTCCTGTCTCTGTTTTTGATTATTTCATTAATCCATCTTCATGAAAATATGACACAAAGAATACTGCTTTAAGTATTTTGGATGTTGAACATTTGACATTTAAATTTCCGGCATCTCATTCCCCAGTCCTAAGGAACACCTAGGGTTGCCCCATCCCAGGTGCAGAATCTGCCACTACCCATTGTTGAACTTTATATGGTTGGCGATTGCCCAGTCCTCTAACTTGTCAAGGTCCCTCTGCAGGGCCTCCCTGCCTGTGAGGAAGTCAGCAGCTCCTCCCAGTTTTGTGTTGTCTGCAAACTTGCTTAGTATCCCTTTCAGTCCTGCATCCAAGTCATTTATGAAGATGTTGAAGAGCACAGGGCCTACAATGGAGCCCTGTGGAATCCCACTAGTGACAGGTCTCCAGTCTGATGTCACCTTCACTATTACCTTCTGTGCTCGACCTGTGAGCCAATTGCTCACCCACCACATGGTGTGTTTATCCAGCTGTGTGCTAAACACTTTTTCCAGAAGTATACAGTGAAAGACAGTATCAAAAGCTTTACTGAAATCCAAAAAGATTACATCAACTGGCTTCCCTTGATCAACTGGGTGGGTTACCTTGTCATAAAAGGAAATAATTTTTGATAAGCAGGAGTTCCCTCTTATGAAGTTGTGCTGGTTGTGACCAATGACTGCATTGTTTTTTCAGGTGCTTTTCTATATTTCCCAGAATAATCTTCTCCATAACTTTACCAGGCACTGAAGTGAGACTGACAGGGCTGTAGTTTCGAGGGTCCTCTTTCCTGCCCTTTTTGAAAATTGGGAAAACTTTTGCCAGCTTCCAGTCAGCTGGGACCTATCCGGATTCCCAAGACAGCTCAAAAATCATTTAGCAGTACAGTCATAGCCTTATAGGCCTAATTTTTAGGTAGCTAAAATTAAGGGGAGAAAAGTAGAAGAGATATAAGGCTGTTATTTAATAATATCTGATTAACATTTTTGAAGCCTTTGTTCTACTTTATATTGTGACCCTAAGAGGAAAAAAATTAGAACAAGAGCTTCTAAGAGAATAAAATGTAGGCATTCTCTTGAAAGATCATGGGAAGCCTATTAACTTCATTGGCTTTCTATTTCTCTCATGCAGTGAAATTTGTTTTGTCAGAGTTTCTAAACTGGAAAAAAAGTGCAACCCATTAACATATTTTATTACTGAATATGTGTGTTTAGGTGAACTGAATAGAGGTGGAGGAAAAAAAAAAAAGTAGTGACCCGTTAGAAAGTATACACTAATTTAACGTTTCAGAGGAAAAGAGAAAGGTTTCAGAATTCAAAATAGAGAAAGGAAGAATTCATTTTTCTCAGACACAGAGAATTAATACAACTTAGAAACAAAAATAAAAGATATATGTATGTCCATATGATTGAAAATCAGAGAGAAATTATCTTTAGAGAAATTATGTTTGGACATAAACCTGATACACTGAAATATTGTAACTACTGGTTTCAATGAGGGTCTGGAATTAACGTAAGAAATAAGTATTCTTCCTGAAGTCAGGGGACTAATAGATATTTGAGATTAGAGGAATTGATGTAAGGAAATCAACAGTAGTTGGAATTGGAAGTAGGTAATAAGTCTATTTAAATTTATTATTAACTTAGAACTAAATATTTCAAATATCAGAAGAGTCAGTGACTTCAATAAACAAACAAGTAAAAATATAGCTGTATTAATTACTTTTTGTAAAAATTATATGTCACATCCTTAGATGGTTCTGCACAGATGATTTGAATTCTGAAAATTCCTCTGATTTATATCAGTGGAAATTTGGATCACACAGCATACTTTTTTCCTTCAAGATATATTTCATTGTCATCTAGCAGAAGCTTAAACATGTATACCTTAAAGGGCATAAAAAAAGAATGCATTACTCTACATCTGTAATATTTTCACTGAAGGATTTGAACTGCAGTGTCTGGATCAATGGTTTAAAATTTTATGTTTCTCTTTGAACAAGAAAAATGTGAAGGACCCTGCATATTCTTTGGATTTGGGAGAAACATTAAGTTCAGTGACTCTTGCATGCTATTCGGGAACTATCTGTTACTAAATAATAGTTAAACAATACAAAGATTTTAAAAAATGTAATGGTTAGATAAAATTATTCATATGTGAATAGCACATTATCATTAACTGAATAAGGGAATGAAATATTTATCATTGTCAGTCACTGGCAACTCATACACAGTGTAAAAAGACTGTTGATTACTGAATAATTTTGAATAATTTTCAAATAAAACTTTACCAGCTTAGTTTATTCTCCCATTGCAGCAACAGTAATAAGTTAATACCTCATTTTCTTGCTACCTTTGCATATATTTTATATCAGACCTTCATTATTTTTAATTGCCAAAGCAAAGTTAGCAATGAAAATTATGCAGAAAATCAGTAGAATTTTGAGTCTGAAAAAGAAAGACAAAGTTAGATATAAGAAAATCCTGTAGATCTTCAGGGACTAAATCTTTAGACTTCTGTTATTGAAATGGGCAGTTGTAGCAAGTCTAGTAAAAAGTATGGGTTGAAGTGAAGGATTGGTATCCCACCATAGGCACTACAACCTAGAGTTAGGGAGGATTTAATCAGAGGTTAATGAGAAAAACTGAAAATCATTTCACCATGCAGTTAAGTGATCCTAAAGACCTCACCAATGCAGAAAAATAAATGTTCAAATAAGATTAAATGCAATTATGGAAGCATAAGGATCAAGGAAAATCCAAATTGCTAGTTTGTCAAGTCTGTTTTGTAATCCCAGTGATAATTCGTCTAATCATTTTAATTCATCCTGCATGAGACTTATAGACACTAATCACTAGATATAGCAATCTTCTGCTGTTTTCTGATTGCAGGCAGCACAATTGGTGATGAGTTACCAGGGTTATTAAGACTGTCAAAGAAAAGGGAGCATTTTTATTATATTCTCTATTTCTATTTGTTCAAATAGCTCTAAAGACTATGCACAACTAATGTAAAAAACTGCCCCAATAGCTGCCCTTATTTGTCTGAGAAACTGTCCAACAAAGATAGAATGAAGAAAAATGGGATAGCTATATGTTATAGGTAATCAGAAATTAAGTCTCCAGGCATATATCTGATCTTAAGAATGCTAAATAGATTTGCTATGTCCCTTTTGTTTCAGTTGGAGTTAATGTCCCTAAGCTTTTCAGATTTCCCTTGGGTGAAGCACTGTGGATATCGTGGAATTTTCATGTCTCATTCCCAGCCTTCCCTCCTTAAAAATATTCAGTCTTCTTATTATGAGCATGCTCATCTTGTTTCTTTTTCTCTTTTTTGAACCTCATCTGTATGTATAAGAATTAGTGTTATAGAATAAACTCACAGAATCACAGGACAGTTTGTGTTGGAAGGGACCTTTAAAGGTCATCTAGTCCAACCTCCATTAAATGAGCAGGAACATCTTCAACTAGATCAGGCTCAGAGCTCCATCCAACCTGACCTTGAGTGATTCCAGGGATGAGACATCTACAGCCTCTGCAACCTGTTTCAGTGTTTCACCACCCTCAAAGTAAAAAATATTCTTCCTTATATATAAGTCTACACTCTTTTATTTTAAAACCATTAGCCCTCATCCTATTTCAAGAGGTCCTGCTAAAAAATTTGTGTCCATCTTTCTTACTATAAGTCCCCTAAAAGTATTGAAAGTCCACAATAAGGTCTCTCTGGAGTCTTCTCTTCTCTAGGCTGAAACCCTCCAACTCTCTCAACCTTTCTTCACAGGAGAGATGTTCTGTCACTCTGATCATTTTTGTGGAAGTTTGCTTTCCCAAAATTCAGGGTCCTGAGTTTACCCTGTGCCTGACCCATATTCCTCAGGACTACAAACCCCACCAGTGTATGATTACTGCAGCCCAGGCTGCCTCCAATCCTGTCATCACCAATTAGCTCACTTGCATTGGTGACCTTCAGGTACAGTATCAGATCTCCTCCTGTAGGGCTGTCTGGTAGCATGCTTAAGAAGTTTTCCTCTAGGAAATTCTCCAGCATTCCAGGACTTGCTCTGCTACTTTTTCAGCAGATACCAAGTTGATTGAAGTCTCACAGCAGGACAAGCGTCTGCAAGCACATTGTCTCCTGTAGCTGAAGTAAGAAGGCTTCAACAACAGTGTTCTTTTGATCTGGCAGCCCATAGTTGACACCAACTCCAAGATTCCCTTTGTTGCCTTGGTCTCTAATTCTTACCATAAGCTTTCAACCTGTTCATGGCTGGTCTTCAGACAGCTCTTCACACTATTCATTTCTTGATGTAGAGAACAATACCTCTGCCCCTCCTTCCTTACCTATCCCTTTTGAACAGTCTGTAGCCATAGATAACCTCACACCAGTCATGGGATTCATCACATCATGAATGGTGATTCCATCACTTTCCTGGGCAGCCTGTTTCAATGACTGACCATCATTTCAGTAAAGAGATTTTTCCTAATGTTCACTGTAAACCTTCCCTGGTACATCTTGAGGCCATTTCCTCTCATCCTATTGCTTGTTACTTGGGAAAAGAGACCAATACTCACCTTCCTACAACCTCCTTTCACGTATTTGTAAAGAGTGATAAGGTCTGCCCGGAGCCTCTTTTTCTCCAGGATAAACAATCTCAGTTCCCTCAGCCAGTCCTGAGAGAATTTGTTCTCTAGATCTTTTACCAGCTGTGTTGCCATTCTTTGGAAATCACTAGTCTTGACTCAGGCAGATGGGCCACCTTTATCTAACCCGAAAAAGGAACAAGTATAGATTATATGTGTTCAATAAGTAGCAGAGAAAACTGCATAAAAACATCAGGCAAGAGCAAGCAAGGAAAATAGAATAGATTTGCACCTTACAACCAGTTACACCTTTCTGGTTGATGAGATCTCAAGCCTAATCACCCTGACCTTGAGGATAAGAGCTAATAAGATAGCTGGACAGCTATCAGTGCTAACTGAGCAACTTAACCTCTGTGGCAATGTATACTCACAAATTATACTCAAATAGTTTACAATGTAACTGTCAAAAAGTGAGAGTTTTGTATAAGCAGTGATAATTTATGTAATGATAATTAATGTAATAATAATTTGTAAGAACCGACCATTTGCAAGAAATATTTTGCTAATGGAGGTACTTAATAAACTTTAGATTTAAAGTTTAGAATCGACTAAATTTGTCAGTCTTCTAAACACTCCATCACAGCAATCTCTAGCTCCCTGATTTAAGTACTTATATTAATTTGCCACACAGGAGAGGAGGATAAATGTCTAGATTTTCAGACATTCACTTGAGTATAGGACCCTCTGTCCTCTGGAGAAAGACAAGGAAGGTGATCAGAAGAAATGTTGGAGACAAATAGAGTTAGAAAATAAATAAGGAATGCATATAAAAGACTGAACAGAGAGATAAAGAAGGATAAAAAAAGAAAGAATAGCTAAGAGACCATCTGTTATTGACCCAACCAAAATGGAACAAATTCAGGAAAGGAAAAAAGGATTCAACCAAAAGAAATAATATAAACTATACACCTATACCAGCCCACTAAAACAAAGTTTATTAATAATATTTCACATCTAATTGGTTGTAAACGGATGGCATATCTCCCCAGATTTCCTTTAGATATTGCAATTTGTAGATCAGATGCCTTTAAGAATATCATCTAATCATACTGATTTTGGAAATTCAATATTTGTAAGAAAACAGCCTTGGAGAAGCTGTATCTGGCAAAGTGCTTTTCTCATGAGTTACTGGGTTTAGTTCTGAGAATAGCAGATAGAGGCTTCATTTGTCAAGGCCTAGTTACAGATGTGTCCTGTGCCAATACAGATGTACTAAGAAATTACTTGTTTGTTTTTAAATAAACAAGTAATTTAAATGAAAATTAATATAACTTTATGGCTATGATGATATCTTTATACCAATTGAATAAAGAAAAAATTAGAAAGACAAAGTAGTAAAATTCTAATAATGGCAATTATATTTGACAATTGTATCTTTTCCCTTTCATAATATTAGTATTTTCCATTACTATATAAATACATTTTTCCACTAAAAGTAATAAAGCCTGTATAGAACAGCTTCATAAATATGTTTCAAATAGAATAAAGAAATTAGTCTTTAGTTCAAAAAGAGAAAAACTATCAAAAGCTTTTTGTTTCTTTGTTGTACTAGATTTATCCTTTACTGTGATTAGAATATGAACAGGTAGATCATATGAGAGATGGCATATGAAAGGCATAAACCTCTTCTGTAATAGGTTATTATCAGAGAATTAGTAGGATTTACATAATGGATCTTTTCTGATAGCTTGATGTTATTTTGCAGTTTTGTGCATTTTTATTACTATGACTAATAGGATTAAACACTGTATAATGATAAGACTTTCAATAGGCTTTTTTTCCCCCCTGTTTTAACACAGAATGTTCCTAATTTTAACACAGAATGTTCCTAATACTGCTTTCTCAGGACATTTTTGTTAACAATGAACCATGAACCAACTGCTTACATTAGCTCCTTATAAAGCAGTATGCAGAATGCTATAGATGTAGCCTCTGCTATTTGTCATAGCAGTCATACCCTTTCACTTTTAAATGCAGCTAAATTTATTTACTAATAAAAAGCATTCTGCAAATAGCTTGAAGTGATATGTACCACAATTGTTATGAAGATCAAATTGGTAATCCTAAGATTTCTTAAACACCATCTAACTTACTTTTCAAGACTTTCCGACCTATGTTCATATCACCATCTTTGTCCATATCCTGTCCATCAATTTCTATATACATAATTTATCCTAATGGTACTGAGTGCTCAGAGTTTTTTGGCTTTTTTTATTAAAGAAAATGATTTATATGCAGTTTATAGCCTCTAAGTTTTAATAGAAAGTTAAAGAAGTAGCCTGTCTGAATATTGTGAAAGCTCTTACTAAGAAAATACAAATTTTAAATTACAACATAGAGAATCAATACTAATACTGTGAGTATATAGAATGTTTTTCAGGAAGAAAATAAATAACACTGACAATATAGATAAAACATTTAGTATTTGCTCTTAGTGAATAAGAGCATGGGAAAGTAATGTTGAGTTTTAGAGTGGGGTTTACGATCATTGCCTTAGATCATCGACTGCTAAAAGTCAACGTATGTTTTGCCATCTATTTTCACATTATTTTACTAATAAATATGTAGTAGCCATCAAATATAGTAAATGGGCATAATCTATGTAGACATACTATTGCTTTGTACAAAATCTCAGAAATTACAACTGAAACAGGATGGATTTTGTCGTTATCTTCTGTTGAAAGGAAAGAGCTCAAATCTACAAAATTAAGGCAGTGGGGACTTTCCCATGAATATCTGGGAACTGAAAAGACAGTCCAAAGTAGGCATAGAAATCACTTGGACCACCAGGTGACCACTAAGACAGCAACATCAGAAACTTGAGGACACTGCAAGTAATAAAATGGAGGCACTAGCTGACCAGAACTGAGGATCAAGCATAAATTGCAAAGTAAAATTCCTCTCAGCATCCATAGGAAATCTTCTTTTGTAAATGCTGATGATTACCTGTTCTCTTCATACTTCCCTGAGGAAGCTTCCTTCTTGGTACAAAATCCCTGTTGTTACTACTATTGTCTATCCATTCCACTCTGAAGTGTTCTTTGAAAGGTATGAGCCTAATTTTTCCCAAAGCCTCCTTCTTCCATGGTGGTTTGGACTGTATGTACCAACAAAGACAAGCCCTTGTCTTTGTAGTAGCCTCCTCTGGTGCATAGACCTGTTCATTAAAATAAAGACAACATAGAGTAATAAGAAGTCATGATAGATCTGTCAAATCAGTTATTTTTTAAATTCCAATTCCATTGTTTCTATGTGTTATAGAAGAGAGGAGATTATATCAGATTTTATTAATATATATTCATTTCCTAGATTTCAAAACAGATTTACAGGTAGAATACATGGCATTCTATTGAAATAGAGCTTTGTAGTTGTATAACTCTTTAAAGTTCATGGAGAGTTCTCATGAAAGAAAATTTCTTGAACTGATTAACTACTTTATCTGAATTGAAATACCTTTATGCTGTAAAAAGTTAGAAAAAAATCATTCTCACATTCCTAATCAACTTTACTGTTTCCCATACTGGTACTGCTTGAGACTTGTAGCTAACGCTATCGTAAAAGAGAAGATACATGTTCTGTAATAACAAAAATGTTGCTTGTTACTTATTTTTAGAATTAATCATTCAGAAGAAGCTATTTAAAGATGCAAATTATTGTAGCAAAGCATCGCGGGGCCATAAAGATTTATAAGCTGTTAAATGATCTTCAGGGCAAAAGCAAATAACATGTAACACCTGGCACAGACAGTATGTTTAACAATAATACAAATCCTTCATGGTACATTAACACCTTCAGAAATGACTAATGTCCTAAAATCAATTTCACAAAAAGTTACAGATGAGGGTCAACATGTAATGTAATTGCGCTGAACAAAATCAGCAAATAGAATTTATCTAACTCCTCTATGCAAGCTCTCTTATCATTAATATTCCCCAACAAAAAGAATTTAAGACGTGTTTGTGATGGATGATATTTATTTCCTTGAGGATCTGAACTATTTTGCTATTTATCAGAATTAGAGTTATTATGCATCTTATTCCTCATTATGTGCCTAATTAATTTGCTGTATTAAAAATTCATCTTACTTTGTTCAGATCAGGCAAGCCAAAACCTTTTAATTTCATTGTGTTCAAAAGATTAATTTTCTCTGTTACCATAAGGGCTAATAATTTATTCATATTACTTGAATCAATCAGAAAATCACTTTTTCCGCCCCTACATGTATTGCAAAGCTAAAGGGCTTCTCTAAGAATTTTTTTTCTTGCAAATTTGAAGTATTCAATGGGCAGCAAGGGTGTTACATTGAACTAAATCCTTGAACTTCTGCAATATATATAGGGGTATATAATGACTTTGCAATGAAAATAAGGTAGCAAACGATCCTGCTGAACATAATAGCTTTGGCAAAATTCACTAAAAATGTTGAGTTGTTTTTTATTTACTTTGAAAGATAGCTAGATTGTGAAAACTGATTGTATCTTTCCCATTTTTAATAATTAATTCCATTACTTATTTTTCTGTATCAAGAAACCAAGTAATTAAAATTTCTATGACAATATGGTGGAGTCAGGAATTTTAAAAATAGACGACAAAATAAATAAATTAGTGGATGGACAATCTACATATTCTCTGCATTAAAAGCCTATATAATATTGACAAAAGTTGGTCTTTGGTAGAGACAAATATTCAGTTCAGCTATGTTCTTTGAAATTGTTACATTCTGGATGTATCTGTACATATCCGAAATACATATATACTGAAATCTGTAATTTTATATTCAACTTTAATTTTTTTAATCTGTTAGAAAATACTGCGATTTTACAAATTTTTGATGTTTGAATTTTTTATTATCAATCAGACTTTATGAAGATGTTTGTCTTCTTTTCCTTGAATTATTTAAGTGCATATACAAGTAATTGTGTTTGATCAATACTACCCACTATTTCAATATTCCAAATTCTAATAAGGAGTGAAAAATTGCAATTATATCAGTTCTTTCCCTCTTTTTACTCCGCTATAGGATGTAGTGTATTTCACATGAAAAAATTATTTATGAATAAAAATGATATAACTTTTTCAGACTGTAGGCATATATTAAGTCAATGTTCACAATTTTCACTAAGAAATATGATGGCTAAGGTGTTCCATTTATCACTGACTCAAAATGAGATTTATCTTCATAAACGTTAAATGTCTTTCAATTTGGTATGTAGTCTAAGACAAACTATGTTGATTAATTCCATTTCAGAGTAAATGAAAAAAGACTGAAGAGACATAACTATAAGATAGATGGAAAGAATAGACATTTTCAGGTGCCCTCTTTCAGCAGATCCCAGGCCTAGATGACTTGATAGGAACTTCACTTACAAGAGCATGAAGAGAAGCAAGACAAATCTTATTCTTCACAAATTAAGGGAAAAAAAAATCATTCATCTAAAAGCATATCTGCAGTACCATATAGGTCAAAAAAGAAAGGATCCACTTCTGATGCTAATGAAGTCTTAAAAATTCCTGAGGTCTCAGGAAAGGTCTGATGAAAGACCAGGGAAGATAGTATTCGTGTAAACCCAGAAGATGCCATTTCCTTGAGTTTTTTTGCAGGATAAAGTACCATTTCTCTGTAGCCTTGTAGATTTTAATTTCAAGAAAACAATTATTTCCAATATACATTGAAACTCATAACAAAAATATATTTGGATTTTTGTGAATTAACCTTCATTACAGTAGAGCATAGCATACATCCATAGTAGAGCAGAACCATAAGCAGAGATCTTAACCTGAATGGAACTTTTTGTCAACTTCATTACATTTGAATAATAAATTCAAAATACTACAAGAAGTTAAAGTACTTCATTCTAAAGTGTTCTGAGTCTTTTTTGAATTAATTTTCATTATTTTAAATATTCATCAGATTTGTCACCTGTAAAAGAAAGGGAAAATTAAGAAATAAATATTTATTTTTATACCAAATTTTAGCTCAGTTTTCAAAGACCTCAAAAAAACCCCTTATTTTTGTTGTTCCAATTTTGGGGAAGTATATGTTCCATTAAAGTATCCCTTTTTATCTAAGTATTTTTAATGATATTTGACTTTTTATCTTACTTTCACTTTTTTATAAAAAAAGTCAAAATCTGCTCAATAATGATCTAATCCCACAGAGCTCTTATCATACAGAGGTCAAACAAAATGCAGGCAAAACCAACACCCTGAACCTGTGGAGAGGAAGTGTGAATCTCCAGTAAAGTGTATGAAATGCTGATCCAAGAGGAATGAGTCTCAGTCCCTAGCACATGCAAGGGCTGTTTCATGTAAAACTGATACACAAAGAGGTTTTGAAAAGAAAAAATCAAGTTTTGTACATTCAGACATTTTAGATAAGTATTCTTACCTTTAAGTAACTGTTAGCCTTAAACTACGCTCCCCAAAAGTAAAAAATATGAACTCAAGATACAGAGGTCTCCAAGACACTGGATAGTGAATTGAAAGGCTCAGCAGTTCCTCTGACTCAAAGCTCATGTCTTAAAAGTAAATTATTTTCCCTTCAGGCAGACAACTGTCTCTAATAGGCAACAGGATCCTGAAGATCTGTAAAATTTATTCTTTAAGAACTGAAGATTCACAGGATTGTGCCTCTCAGGCTACATCTATGTCAGTAAACCTAAAAGACAAGTCATGGCCTTGAACACTGGCACACATTTCTCTCTGACTGCTTGCCTGCTTTTTAGCATGTTTTGTACCATGCCAGCTAGTACACTCCCAGAAGAGGTTCAGATGTGTTCTGAGGAATAACAAACTTGATGTAATTAACCTGGTCAAGGCCACTGTGCTCTGAGATGAAAGTAAAGCTATCCCCACAGATGTGCGTCAGCATTTTACGTACCTGTGGGGACAGAGGAAAAAAGTCCTGGCCTCTTTTACAGCATGCAAACATAGTCTAACAGAAAAAGACATCGTTTTTGGATCCTATGCTAGGGATAGGCATAAATATTTGCTGTTTTGTAAAAACACATCTTTAAATGTGTGCAAAAGTTTAAGGTCAAAAGCTGATTGATTACACAGTTAAACATCCACATGATTAAGCAGCACTGAACACAGGTGTTTAAGAATCTAATTATAGATTCAGGTCTTGTAATTTCCATGTGTAATTAGCTTCAGTAATTCTAGACCCTTTTTTTTTTTTTTTTTGATAACCAGCTTCAACTTCTTTTTCACTTGCAGTGTGTGAAATCCCAGACATTATACTTTTCTGGGATTCACATATCAGTTATTAGACATTTCCCCATCAACATATCAGACATTAAGAATGAGATATTGCAACAGTTGCCTAAAAGCATTAATCATCTGACAGCCTGAGGAAACCAGGCACAGATAGATAGCAGCAAAAGTTATTTAACATGTAGTGATACCACACTACCTTCTCAGTCCTGTATGCTGTTAAGGAATGGGTGTTTACAGGGCCTAGTTCTGTTAAAATATGTTCATATCAGTAGTGACGTTCCACAGGGCTCCATCGTAGGCCCTGTGCTCTTCAATATCTTCACAAATGACTTGGACACAGGACTGGAAGGGATACTAAGCAAGTTTGCAGATGACACAAAACTGAGAGGAGCTGTTGACTCCCTCACAGGCAGAGAGGCCCTGTAGAGAGACCACAACAAATTAGACGACTGGACAATCACCAACCATATGAAGTTCAAAAAGGGAAAGTGACGAATTCTGCACCTGGGATGGAGCAACCCTGGTGCCACCCAGTCCTGTTCCTAAGGACTGGAGAATGAGATGCTGGAAAGCAGTGCCACGGAAAGGAACCTGGGGGTCTTGGTCGATGGCAAGTTAATTATGAGTCAGCAGTGCCCTGGCAGCCAGGAGGGCCAACTGTGTCCTGGAGAGCATCAGGTAAAGCATCATCAGCCAGTCAAAGGAAGTGATTGTACTGCTCTGCTTTGCACTGATGTGGCCTTGCCTTGAATATTGCTTGCAAGTTTTAGGCACCAAAACATAGGAAGGATATTAAGCTAAATTACTGCTAAAGTAGTCCTTGTAAAACACGAATTTGAAATCTTATCATAAAACCCAGCCTTCCAGGTCCTTATGGAAGTTGCAATACAGTATCAATTCACTGTTCATTCAGGGTTGATTGTTCAGCATGATACTCTGCAGTGTTTAATTTCTGCCAAAACCAAATACACATGCCTTCATAAATCCTTGATGACCTTTTCTTGTCTAAAACTGTATATGCCTCATGAATCCCTCTGCTCTGTTACATAAACAACTCATAGAAACGGCATGATCTATGATCTTTTAATGTACAAAACACATTTTAATTATTTAGTAGTGGTGTTGCATATAGGAACACTACAATGTAATTATAGAAAATGTTTTTGTTTTTACTTTTAATATCAGCTGTTAACTATTTTCTATGAAAGGTATACTCTATGGATATGTCTTTTGATGCAAGCTTCTTTTGATTCATTCAATTTCACCCCTACATAATAACTTAATTAAATCTACTTTGTATATTTGGCACATTCTGAAATATTTTCTATTGTAACATTTCAACATATGCAAACGTGATTGGCTATTAGTAAATAGATATCCCAAATATATATAATATATATATTATATATTATATATGTATTAGCAAGACTAGTAATGGCCTCAGATTGATACAAAACTGTAAAAAAACCAGGGATTTCAGATGCAGTGGAATTTTTAGACTTTAGATTTTTTGCCGAACACAGGTGCATATATTCAAAATTACAAACCTGATAGTCCTCTGGTAACTGCTACTTAACAATGAAGCATAAAAAAAAGTTGACTTGAGTGACACACTAACTAGAAGTTTCCTTAGTTTCTTCAAGATGTGCTTCTGCATGTAACAGCTTTTCTGAACTGGTAAGAGCTCAGCAGTCCTGTAAGTAAGTTGACATGGCAGAGGTCTACAAAATTTATATTAGTATGAGCAACTTTTGTAAACAACTGTGGTGGGTTGACCTTGGCTGGACACCAGATGCCCACCCAGCCACTCTATCACTCCCCTTCTCAGCCAGATGGGGGAGAGAGGAAGATGGAAAACAACTCGTGGGTTGGGATAAGGCAGTTTATTTAAAGCAAAAGCAAAGTGAAAGCTTGTGCATGCAAAAGTGAAGTGAAAGATAACATGGTTTATTCTCTACTTCTCATGAGCAGTGATGGTCGGCCACCTCTGAGCAGCAGGGCTTCAGCACACGTAATGGTTCCTCAGCAAACAGTCATTGGATACAATGAATGCCTGCCTTCCTTCTCCTTCCTTAGCTTTTATACCTGAGCTGACATCATGTGGTATGGCATATCCTTTGGTCAGTTTGGGTCAGCTGGCCTACTTGTGTCCCTTCCTAGGATCTTGCCCTCGATTGAGGAAGGAATGTTACAGTGCTGATGCTGTGCTCAGCAGTAGCCAAAACACTGTTGTGTTATCAACACCCTTCTAGCCGCCAGTGCAAAGCACAGCACTGGGAGGACTACTATGAGGAAATGAACACCATCTCAGCCAGACCCAATACAGCAACTATTTGTGCTGGTTTAAGAGTTAACCAGCAGGGGAAATGAACTCAACTCAAAGGAGAGATTATAAGTCAGAATAACAATTTATTAAAATAATACAGTAAGTACAATCATACAAACAAACAATTGGTCTTAACCCACAAAGCCCAAATGTATAACCCAGTACCCTGGGGCATGAACAAAGTGGTGTTCCTTGGGCCCTGCTTGAGTCCAAAGTAAAGGGAGAGGGGAAGAACCTGCTGGTGGGAGAACTGTGTCAGTCTGGTCAAAAGTGGTGATTGCAGTCCAGTTGAGGGTGGTCTAAGTCTGGTTGAGAGCGATGGGTCTTCCTCTGGATCCCACGAGTGGTTCAAAATGTTCCGAGACTCCAAGATTATATATCCTCCAGTTCAGGCAGGAATGCTCAATACTTCCCTCAGGGCGGGGAGTTCCACAAAGGGTGTGAGGACAAGAGCACCCTCCTATCTCACAGGCCTCTTAACACCTAGTTTATAGCCTGAGGAGTCAGGCTCTATGGGCAGAGGGTGCGAATAGTCTATTGACAACAGTTTCTGGGAAATGGCATGGAAGGCTTTAGAATACACAGTTTTGGGTTACACCCATACCATGATGAACTGGTCTCAGCTGTCCTAACTAGGACACTATTGTAAGTATATATGTGTGTGTAAATATGTATAAAGAGGAGTTGCTCTATTCTAATTATAAAAAAAAATCACAAGTTATAAGATTCAGCAAAATGGTGCAAACAATGATTTCTGTTTTCTTCTATTTGAAGAGATTTTGCCCTTGACATGGACATGAATGTTATAAGAAAATACTTAAGGTAACTATTCTACTGCAGCTACTGCACAAGGCCCAGCAAAATAAAAAAATCATAAAGAAAGGAAAAAGCAAGACGAAATGTTGGGATTAGAATACTTAACATGAAAATGGCAGAAAAAGCGTGGCCTTTACCGACAAATTCCACCAGGTAAAATACAGAAGCTGTCCCATGAGTTGGCACTAGATTTAGGCTTCTGCCCAGCTTTGTAATGTCTATAACTACTAAAACCACAAAGCTGTGCTCCTTTTTATGTTTTCTTTGTATGACTCAGTAATTCTTGAATTATGTTCCTCAAAGTGGAACCATCCTAATAGTCTTAGTAGCTTACACAGTGGTTAGGGCGCTTAAGTGGAAAATTGAAATATGGTTTTTAATCTACTCATGCACAGAAAGGAACTGGACCTCTATCTCACTTTTCGAAAGTAATTTTTCTTAAACATAAAGGTGGTTGTTGAAAAAGCAGATAGATTCACAGCTGGATTAGAAACAAAACCAAAAACAAACAAGCAAACAAACCTACCTAAGCTTTTCTCAATTATTTGGAAGAATGAATGTGGATAACTGACCTTACCAGGAAAATCCAGGCTGTTAAAAAGACCTTTTTGTATCTTCTAAGTGAGGCTTTCAAATGGAAGACTTAAGCTTTGTATCTTCACCTAACATACTGTGAGGGTTAAATCTAAGCATATTCTTGCTCAGTGTTTTGAAATATTTGGCCCATAGTCAGTATCTGTAATGTTCCTCTTTTGACCCACATTCACTATTATGGGTGTTTGATATGATTGAGCTATATTTTAAGTTCTAGTCTGTACCAGAGTGAGTGAAATGGAATTATAACTGCTGTGTGGCAAGATGGCTTGTCAGTATACACATTTATCAGGTATAGTGATAAAGATGCAACTTACAGTTTTGCAGCAGCAGTAAAATCTCCTGGGTAATGGCAAAATGTAATGACATGGATGCTGAGTGACGTGGTGACACCTGAGAATAAAGTGATAGCTTTATGAAGGGAGAGTTATAAAAAACATACACATCACAGTGCTTGCATCTCTGTGAGAAATTTTTTGAAACTGCTATCAGAGCATGTGGTATAGAAGAATATACTCTTCTATAAGATCATAAAATTAAAACCTATTTATGCAGACCATTTATGATTTTATGTTGTCTGACCTTTCATGAAAGATACAGAGCAAAATATTATTGTTTTCAATGCAATATACAGAAACCACTACTACATTTAAGACATTTGATAACATAGGTACATTTTTATGTGCAGTCATTATACATTTTTAAAACTTAATAAATTGAATCAAACATAATCACCCCAACTGATAAAAACCAAAACCACTCAGACACAAAAAAAATTCAGCTTTGCATGATAATTTGGGTTTTCACAAAACTTATCTTGTCAGTTTTCCATATCTGAGGCAGTGGCTGGGACAAATTCTAGAAATATAAATCACAATTTCTACATAAGAGAGTTCAAACATACATAAATTTTATTAAATATGATCTGATATGATTATCCCTGTAAATAAACATGTCAAGGCTATCTTACATGGAAAAAAGGGTAATTCATATAGTCTTATAAAATGGCAACATTTTTCGAGTTTGAGTAAAAAAAGTTTATTTTGCATGAACACTATATGCTCATTTGAGCTTTTTTAGATGACATTTAACAGGAAGATAAGACTTGCAGTGATGAGACTGTTGGGTTTTTTTTCAGTTTGTTTGTGTTTTTTCTCCTGTAAAAGCTGCAGACTGCATTTCCCTGGTTGAAAACCACATAGGTTTTCATGGTAACTAACAAAAGATAAACCATTTCAATTAAAAAAAGTAGGATTTAAATTCCTATGATTTGGTTTAAAGAATTGCCTAGCTAAAGTAATAAACCTCAATATTTTTTTTTATATTTTACCTCTTTTGTTGATTTACAAAACTATAGTTTTAGAAACCAGATGCAGCTCTTACTGTGTGGTTAGAAAAGGGGCATGTAGCTTTGGGGAAGGACTGTCCTTTTTATTGATCTAGATCCCATCAGTACAACTTCTGCTGATTTCTCTGAGGGACAGTTAAACTGAAAGTTTGAAAAACTGCAGACACCTTCTGTTACTATTATTAGGACAGAAATTCTACACATTATTTTATGCAATATCTTCTGTAGAAAATCGATCAGGATAATTTCAAGTGAAACTACTGTCCACTCAGTAACCATTGATTTAGGGGAAGATGACAGGTTTTGCAATACTGGGATAAGATATGATTTAGTCAAAAGGATATCCAGTTCTGCCTGTTCATCACAGCACATGACTGGCTTGTTAATAAAATGTCGCTACAGAGTTTGAGAAACCAGCTGTCAGAAAATTAGAACAGGATTGTGGAAACTAAATAGGGCACAAAAAATATGCATGTTATTTGTTCATGGACTTCTTGATTGCTTCCCTGTCTCCTATTTCTAATAATTTTGCTAAACAATTTTTTAAAAAACAGTTTGATCTTTGGGTTTTTTGTGTTTTTTGAGAGACAGGCTCTTTTGCAAGTAAAAAAGGAAAGTTCTCTACATTTTACTTTGTAAGCACAGGAAAAACTAATCTTTGCAATTATGCTTGCTAAGAAGATTGTTCATGTTCCTTGAAATAATGAAGTACTGTGATAACAGTGTGTCATTTTGAAGAGCATTTTTGTTAATAACCTGGACGTGGCCAGAGATAATCTCATGTTGCAAATAAACTGGAAGACTTTTGTTTCTGTTTCAGATCAAAATCATACTCCTAAAATTTATAGAAAAAAATTCTTTCGGAACAACCTTTAAAATCTTCCATGTAGATGAAAGATAATTTTAAATGCATGCTTCTAGAGTGTAGGTTAAAGAGCTCTAAGTATTTCAAATTGCAGTAGATGGCTCTCTGTAGGCAACTGAGTACCAAATGCTTTTTATTTGTGCTACATTTCTTTTCCAGTAATTTGCTGCCATCATAAGTGAAATGAACTTTAAAATAGTGTTTTAAGTTTGCACTGCAAGGAGAAATTAAAGAAGAAGAATAAATATGTTCATATGCTGGGTACAAAATGAGTAAAAATGTAGTACAACAAGACAGACAGATTGTGAATATTTTTCAGGAGTTTCTGTGGTAAGAAGTCACACATAATGGATGAAAAGCTAGTGCAAATAATGACATAGGGAAAATGGAGCAGGCAATCGATATGAAACATGCCCCAGTTAGTGTAAAATGGTGTCCTCCTGTATTGAGGACATGACTTCCTGTTTTCTAAAATCTTTCTCAGGTGTAGTAATGATAAAAAATAACATGGAAAAATTAGAGGGATCCAAAATCAGAGTGGAAAATTTACTGAAGTGAGGAAAAAGATGAAGCAAACATAAATTTTCAGTTGTTTCTGTTGCACAGCAGAGAAAGGCCACAAAAGACCTGTGGATTTGCTAGAAGAGCAAACCAAAACAACAACAAAAAAAACAAAACAAAAAACCAAAACAGAACAAAACAAAACAAAACAAAGCAAAGCAAAGGAAAACAAACTTTCTGAAGGTAGAGAAGAGAAAAGCAAGATGAAAATGTGCAGGCACGTAGCAGAGCATGAGAGATTGCCTTGTATGATGGACAGGCTAAAAACTGCTTTTGTGGCTACTGAGCAGGACTGAACACAAGTGAGTCTGATGGCTGCTTAGAGAGAAGCTGAAAGGGAGAAAAAGATTCTTCAGTGCTGAAAATACTCAAACCAATCATATGGTAAAATTAATGCTAATGTTTCTTGTTAGCAAATATCTCTTCCTCTGGAGAACAAAAAGAACCTTACCAATAATTGCACTTCAGTACATGATTTGTTACTTGTTTTGCCTAAATTTAGAGATGCTTCTGAGTTTTCTGGGCAATAAATCATGCTCTGTCACAGAGAATGACAGCTTTGCCAGAAAAATTACTAGAAACACATATTGATGACTGTTGCATATTAAAAATATTAACCCTTATATATTCTATTGCTGACTTCTAAAATATAGGGTGGAAGAATTTCCAAAGAACGATATCTATGAATCACAGTGACATTTTAAATACTCTGCATTAAAAAATGAATAAAATATTTTCTGTTAAAGACATTTTGTTTGTATTCTTGATTCTCTCTTAGAAGTAAAAAAAAATAAAATTCTACTTTGTGAAAATATTATTTTCCAGTTCTTGTTCCAGAAAGAATAATCTTCTCTCTAATCTTTCTGTTTCAGAAACCTCAAGGACTTTTCAGACACCCGGGAAACCAAATTTATACTTAATTAGGCTATTATACAACCACATTAATCTTTCTGCTGCTATAAAAAATGGTCAAGCTGCTACAGGTATCAGATACTGCAAAGATGTTAGACTTGAATCTTAAACAAAACAAAAAACTCCCACACAATAAAGTATTTAATAAATCCTCAATATACTGTGCTTTATAAGTTGTGGGCTTTGTATAAAGTATTTTCATTAGTACTGTCTTTTCAGTTTCTGAGCACTGAAAATATGATAGACAATGGAAAAGAACTAAGACCTTGTGCAAAGTCATCTACAGTATACCAAGGTTATTTGGAGAAATGTAATGGCAAAGGACTGAATTTGGCATCTTTAAATTTATTGTTATTTAAATTATTTTTAAAGGAAAATTTTGACATTAAAAATACAACACATAATATCTGAATACTGGTGTTGATGGTCAGCCTTGCATTCATTTCTCAAAGAAGAAAACAATAATAAAATTATATGCAAATTTATGTAGGAGGAGCATTTGGAATTCCTCCCATTTAGTTCTATTACACAGGCAGATGGGAGAGGAGGGGCAGTGAAATGCAAGATTCATTCAAGTATCAAATACAGTATTCAAGACAATGGACTTAACTTCCCGTTCGCCTTACTTGGCACTGAAAAAACCTCATTATTTCCTGCACATGTCTTCTGTGGGAAAGTTCTTGTGTTGTCAGCTAAATAGGAAAGAGTATTGACAGTGAATGTGATCCCAGTAGTGAGGCCCACTGTCACGGTCCCTACTGGGAAAGCAGACTCAGCATAACATTTTGAATCACTTCAATATACTGATTCAGCATTTCTGATATAAGTAATTTAAAAGACTAAATTTAGCATAACATCAGGTTTGAGTCTAAAATAAGGGACATCCTTCACAATGAGGCACATTTGACAGGTAGGCTTTAAGTAAACAGACTTATATAAATGCCCACAATCCCTAGTGTAAACATAAAAAATAAAAAATGCATGTTCACCATAGCTTAAGCAGCAGTAGTTTAAAGAAATTGTTGTGTAAAGCAAGCAGCTTCTATAGAGTGTCTTCTTGATAGTTTAATTTAAATTATTTGCTGCATGAATTAGGAACATGATATGAAACACAGAAGAGTGTCATGTAGAAGTGAAGGAGTTCCTTGAACACTTAATGTTTGATCAGTCTGCCAACACCCAAGGAAAGCTGAGAACATTGTGCCTGACCAGTCTGTCAGCTTCCCATTAGGGGGACTCCACTGAACCATCCATTTATAGGAAGGTGATTTGACTAACTTATTCAGGAACAAGCTAGATACTCTTGTGTATAAGAGTATCACAATCAAATCCTCTACTACATTTTAGAAAGGGAGACTTCCTCTTCAATCTCCCCACTTTTGTTGAGTGAGTTATCCACTGCTAGCAACTGCTAATGCCCTTGAAGGACTGAAGCTAAACAGTTTATGGAGTAACACACTTTATTAACAAACACACTGATAATAGAAAATTGGGATAGAGTAAGGTTGGAAGATTGCTGGTGATAGTAACTTACTGCAAAAAAAAGCTTGAAGCAATAATAATAAAGAACAAGCTCTAATCACCAATGAAAACTAACTCAAGATAATCACTTAACGTGCATAAAGTTCTTACCCAATCAGCATCCTTACAGAAGAGAACAGGTTCAGCGCTTCAACTGATCCCAGAAGTTACAGTGGAGTCTTCTCTAATTTCTACCCATTCTTAACTCACTTTTATACTATTTCTTTACCTTTAGGTGAAGCTTGAGTGACATACAGAAGTCAGTGTACCGACTTCTACACTCTTCATACAGAAGTCCACAGAAGATTTTGAATCAGAGATTTTGCCCACTACATAGCATACCCAATCAGTATCAATTCCAAAAACTTACTCCTGTTGAAGGCCTAAAGAGTCCTCTGTTTTGAATCTTCTGTCTATATTACTAAAGACTGAAGAATACACAAGGAAATGTGCACTGCAGGACAAAAACCCGCTAGATATTATCCAAAAATTTAAAAAAATCGCTAAAAGGCAAAGTGAAAGTTTATACACTCTTCTTTCTCCTCTTTTTCATCACATATTGGAGAATAAAAAAACTCACATTATGAATTATATTGTTTGAAACTGAGAGTCCAAAAAGAAGCTTTGAAAGCTTTTTTCATTTTTATTCTATGACTTAAGATGTTCCTTTTTAGAGAAAATTATAGCCTTTGAAAACATTTTGAATATAAGAATTGTGGATATAAGTATTTAAGTCTGTGCTTCTAGTCTAAGTCTAGTCTGCTTTCAAATACTCAGTTATACTATAACTCATTAGTTATACCAATCTTTTTAGAAGATTAGTATAACCTGTAAATAAATGAACATAGCTGATTGGGATGAAAATGATTTTTCTTTTACAGAACTTTCAAATCAAATACTTTTGATTCCAAATCCAAAATGTATCTCTCAGAATTCTCTTTTGTCTTGTGCTGTGATAGCTGCAGAAGCAGTTTTAGTGATTCATTACAAAGGACACAATTTAGGAAAGTATTCCCGTCAGCAGAGAAGGCAGCAATGATACATCCAACCTATCTCATATGAGATAATATGCAGATATTTCTAATTCACGTTTTCACTAGCATATGACATCTCACTGTGATATTCTTCAAGGAGAAATATTCCGATGATAGCCTGTTAAGATCTGATTATTGAGAGATGTCTCTGCCCAAATTAAGACGAAAATGAGACCATATGCCAAAGTCAATAATACGGATTTTATTTAACAATGAATGTGAGGTAAAGAGAGAGAAAGAAATAGAAAAGAGAGGAGAGAGAGATCGAGAGATCAAGCAGAAGATAATTGCCACCTGTGGATTCAGCAGCATCCTGTTTAAACTTTTTCACCCTGGGTTTCTTGGTGGTGGTGGTGGTCCCAAGGTAATTCAAAATTTTTCATTATTTATAAATTTTAGCAAATGAATTAATGCTCATTAGCTACACAGTTCTCTTATTGCATTAGTTTTATTATCTCCTCACTCCTAATGCTAATTAGTGCACATGCTCAGCCTTTCTCTTCATTTGAGTTGGTGGATTTCTTTGGTCGGTCGGTGGACCATGAGTCGGTGGGTTGTGATCTCCCCCTGCTGGAATTGCCTTTTACTCAGACAGAGCTGATTTCAGCACAGTTGCTGAGTTGGCTTTCCTTGTGGCCAACAAATTCTGCATTCTTTGTGTCCACTATCTTAACGTGATGTATTCTTCTCCCTCAGCTTTGTTAACCTCCCCCTGGGTCTGAGGTACCACCTGGACAATAGCAGCACCTTTATCTTATCTCAAATTCCTTCTGTGGTGGTTTGTCTTACAGCCCAAGTTCCCTGGATCCACAGAGGCATATTCAGGGTAGGCCTCACCGGTTGGTGGTGGTTTCAAATGCTGTTCGTCTCATAACTTGGGGTGATCTTTGTTTGACTGGTGATATGCATATTAGCAGTTGCTTCTTTACAGTTTGCCACAGCGGGGACTTTTGTTCCAGATGTGTTAACCAGGATGTGCTCATCAGATCTCACCTCAACTGGGCCTGGAGTTAACACATCCTGTCACTCCCTTCTGTTTTTATCTCACAAAGGCAAAGTCCTTCTGTGGCCTTAACAGTGTTTGAGATGGGCAACTGTGCTCTTTAAGTCCTTACACACCCAAACTTTCCATCCTTATACTTTACCAGTTCACAGTGCAGTTCACGTCATTACTTCTCCCCAAAAAAACCCTTCAAGCTCACCCTCAGCACTACTGAAATAACATGACACAGAGTTGATGCAGTCATAGATAGCTATTAGAATAACATACTTTTTGGAGTCTGTCCTTGAAAGAGTAACCACTAATGGTACACTTTGATATATTCTTAATAAATATATGAGGCAAAATTTGCCTGTTTTCCCCAACTCTAGTCTGTTGGAACTGCAGGTCTTCTTGTGCCAAACAGGAGAAGTTAATGCTTGCTTTAGAGTTTGTATTAATAATTAAGATAATGTCTGTAAAGAAGACATTTCAATACTGCTTCCTTCCTTTCTCTAAGGTAATCACAATAATTTTTTTAAAAATTCCATTAATTTACAGAGAGGACAACTGCATGGTTAATATTTAGAAATATTGGTACCTCTAACAATCAAGGAAAGATTCATTGGTGACATGAAGGTCAAAGCTGGCTTCAGCAACCATGAGTTCTGGATCCTTTGAGGTCAAAGCAGGGCAAACAGCAAGATCATAACCCTGGACCTCAGAAGAGAAGAATTCCTCTTCAGAGATCTTCTTGAAAGAGTTTCATGGGATAAGACCCTGGAATAGAAAGGGGCCTAAGAAAAGCCATTGATATTCAAGAATCACCTCTTCCAAAGTCAATCGTATTCCACCCAAAAGAGTAGAAAGTTAGATAAAAAAACTAAGAGGCCTCTGCGGTGGACAAGGAGATCCTTGAAAAAAATCAAATACAAAAAGGAATTTTACAGGAAGTGGAATCAGGGACAACTAACATGGGAAAAATGGGGACATTGTCAGAGCATGCTTTCTTAACGAGAGACCTGTAATTGAATCTGGCCAGCGATGTCAAAGACAACAAGAAATGCTTCTATAAATACATAGGTGACACAAGGAACACTCTAGGGGAAATGTGGGCCTGCTGCTGAATGGCAAAAGTGACATATAACATGGAAAAAGCTGAGATACTGAATTCTGCCTTTGCCTCAGTCTTTAATAACAACACCAGTCTTCAGGAGTTCCAGGTACCTGACACCGAGGGGAAAGGCTGGAAGACATACTTTGGTAGAAAAGGATCAGGTTACACAATATTTGTGCAAAGTGGCTATGCAGTTCACAGTCCCTGATGGAATACACCCACAAGTACTGATGGAGCTGACTGATGTTATTGTGAGGCCGCTCCTGATAATCTCTGAACAATTGTGGCAATGAGGAGAAGTGCCTGAAGATTGAAGGAAATCAAATACCACTTCTCAGAAATAGTAAGAAAGAAATCCCAAGGAACTACAGGTTCGTTCAGTCTTACCTTGATCCTCAGGAAGGCAATTGAACAACAAATTCTAGAAAATATTTCCATGCACAAGAAGGAGACAGGCAACAGGAATATTCAGCATGAATTCACCAAAGCAAAATCATGCCTAATATCTTTATGTGATGAAATGTCTGAGTTGGTAGTTGAAGGGAAAGCAGTGGATATTGTCTACCTTGACATCAGTAAAGCTTTTGACACCATCTCCCACAAGATTCTCATAGACAGTATGTTGATGTACAGGACAGATGAGGAGTGATCTGGATTTAAAACTGGCTGACAGGTTGGACCCAGAGGATCAGTGATCAGTGGCACAAAGTCTAGCTGGAGGCCAGCAACTAACCAGGGATCGATAATGGGTTCCATCTCATTCAACATTTTTGTTAATTATTTGCATGATGGAACAGAGTGCACCCTCAGCAAACTTGCTGATGACCCCAAACTTGGATAAGTGGTTGATATGCCAGAGGGCTGTGATGCCATCCGGAGTGTTCTTGGTAGGTTGGAGAAATGGACTGACAGGAACCTAATAAAGTTCAACAAGGGGAAGTTCAAAGTTTTGCACCTGGAGAGGGACAATGCCAGGCACCACTACATGCCCATTCCATGGGCCACCCAGATGGAATGCTGCTTGGCAGATAAGGACTTGGGTTTCTAGGTGGTCACCAAGTTGAACATGAAATACCAATGTACCCTTGCTGCAAAGAAAGCAAATGGCATCCTGGGCTGCATTAGACAGGGCAGGCCAAGGGATAATCGTTCCCCTCTATTGTTCCCTACTAGTGAAGCCACAACTGGAGTATTGTGTGTAGTTCTGGGCTCTCCAGTACAAGAGAGACATGGTCATACTGGAGAGAGTCCAGCAAAGGGCCACGAAGATGATGAAGGAACTAGAGCCTTTCCTTCAGCGAGGAAAGTCTGAGAGAGCTGAGACTGTTCAACTTAAAGAAGGTACATTTAGCTGAATTTTTTAAAAACTTAATGCCCAAACAAGCCTGAATGTTAAAGCAGATTACCAATGTAATTTAAAGTTTCTTTACCACTACTAACAGAGCTGCAAGTATGGCCTGAAATGAATGCTGAGTTCCACTGCAGTTTTCAATTTTTTTAGCTCTTGCTCTCCCTGGTGGACCTGCATAACACAGCGACACTAATGCCTTCATAAATCTAGATTTTATTGTAAGGAAAGGTTAATTAGCACATTTTCTTCAGCTCCGGTAAAAGTCTATATTTATTGCAGTGATGTTTTTAAGTTAGAAAAAAATTCAGTTACTACAAACCAACCCCCCAGCTAAAAGAACTCAGATTTAAAACTTTTTATAGCTTACGGTTTAACAAATACATATACATTGTTATTTATATTTATTGAAACAATTTGGCAAATTAAAGAGACAATCTGAAAACAACTGTTATAAAAACAAATTCTCTTTCCTTTAATAACTACTGAATAAATAAACCACAAAATTATCAGAGAAGAAATCAGATTTTTAAATGTTTTTCCCTTAGTGACTAAAGTATTATTATCTCTAGGTCCTGAAATCCTATGAGGCTTTTTCCAGTGCTCTGGGAAGAGAGGAAATTTCTTTTCTAAGGCTTGTGAATCAGGAACAAAATTCATATATAGAGTGCTTTTGAATTTCTATATTTCTTTACTTAGATAACAGCTGACTCAAGGTCTCAGATCTTTCTTTTGCAATAGCTGGTACACAGAAGCAACAGATGTTAAACTAGGAGAGCCCCTAGCAGAGTACCTTTTATTGGTCTAGTATTTATGGATGTTTCATGAAACTCTTTCATCATGCCATGCCTGGAACACAGATTGCTGTTATACAGTAATGTTGTAGTATTTTTTTGAGCCTGTTTTCCTATCAGTGACAACACTGAATTCCTGTTTTATGATGATGGAAGACACTACTCATTTCAAAAAGAATTGTGCTATCATACCTTTGCACAGAAAAGTATAACCTCCCATTATTTACTAGTTTGCTTAGCTAATCTTAGATTATCATTGAAGACCTGCTTGTATAGAAAGCAGGAATCCTATCAACAAATGGTTAGGCTGGGCAGCAAGCTCTTCCACATAAAGATGCTTAGATGAAAAAGCAGACTTTTTTAAAAAAATACAGTACAAATTTTTATGATTTGAGATCAAGAAGGAAGCATCACAGAAGACAAAATTTGATAAGACACAATTTTTAAACCGTTTTGCTTCTGGGTGGCATGACTAATAGAGGTTATCAGTCTACAATTGAGTCCATCAGAGATAATTCCGCAACTGTATTTCACTGTTAAATGGGACACTAAACAATTTTATAAGCTTCTGAGGTCATTCCTGGCTTCTGAGGAAAACTTTTTGCAGTATAATCTCCATGTATAGTATATGCAATCAATAAACACCTACCTGGACATTCTTCCAACTTTTCCATATTTCAGATCTGAAGTGAACAAAAATTTCACAACATATAACTTTCAGCTCTTTATGTTTCATTTAATTGATGAATATCCATGGAAGTTCAGGTTCATTTTCTAGGCAATGATTTATGCAGTATTTCTGCTTCTGAGAGCTGACCTTTTCAGTATCTACAACTACCTGAAAGGAGGTTGTATGTAGCAGGTGGTTATTTGTCTCTTCTCCCAGGCAACCAGCAATAAGGGAAGAGAGCACAATCTTAAGCTGCACCAAGTATGGTTTAAGGTGGATATTAGGAAGAAGTTCTTTACAGAGAGAGTGATCAGACATTGGAATGGGCTGCCCAGGGAGATAGTGGAGTCACTGTCCCAGGGGAGGTATTTAAGAAGAGACTGGATGTGGCACTTAGTGCCATGGTCTAGTTGACAAGGTAGAGTTAGATCAAAGGCTGGACTCGATGATCTCAGAAGTCTTTCCAACCTAGCTGATTCTGTGAGTCTGTAGGAGAAATTAAAAAGTGAAATAACTAGAAGAAGAAAACCAAAACACACAGAAAAATAATCATTGCTGTATTATTGCAAGGTCAATATTTTAAATTAATCTTTTTAAAAAAAAATTATTAAATACAGATCCTTTTTGATAGACCATGAAGGATTCATTGACATCATCATCCAAAAGGACACTTAGGATTTTCTGACAGCTCTAACAAAGCTGGAGTCCCCTCAATTGTTTCTACTCTTTCTTAATTTACTGAATATAACACATATTTAAAACTTGGACCTATTGCATTGCCTTTATTAATTCAGCTCCCTCCAGAGAAAACATATTTCTAGTTTTAAAGCTTTCATACATATTATGTTTTAAATGCAATCTAGTAGCAATTTATAACTCCTTGTTTAAAAAAAAAAAATCAACTTAACTTTGTGTTGGGCAACACTAATACTTTGAAGGAACTTCTTAAGAAAATCCTTGGAATAATTAAATTGTCAACAGCTAATAGCATCAAAACCAGTTTTTGCTGTTCACTATAATTGCCTCAGCAGGAAAAAAACTATCAATATTGCTTTCTGAAGTTCAATGCAGTTTCCATTCAGTGCACTCTTACTTTGATTTTCTAATATATTACTTTGAAACCTATGAGCTGAGACACTCATTACTTTTGACTACAAATGGCTGCAAAATTGATGGAAAAGCTGATTTAGACAGCTGACTCAATAAAAATCCCCTTTTAAGATGTTTTAGTGACAGAACCTTAGTGACTAAGGATCCATGTGTCTTGCTTGCATAATATAAAAACAGAATTCTGTTTTGCAATTTTTGTTTCCTAAGGCAACAGAAGTAGATTTGAAGATTATAGTCACATCTCCAACATAGTCATACTCATTTTTAAAAGCTGTGGTATACACAGAATATATCTCAGAAGAGGCACTTTCTGCATATTAACCATAAGTATACCAAAGAATGAATGGCAAGAGACTCAAACTAATAAACAAATATTTATATTTTATTCCAAAAAAATATTTATATATTATTCCATTTATTTAGTTTCCATCAGCTAAAGCAATCAAGATGTTAATAGATACAAGGAACCCTGAATTTACTGTAGAAGATGATTCACAAAACTTATTGAAATTGGATTTACCTATCTTGTTTGTAGAGAGGCTCTGTCTCTATAGAAATATTGAATCTACATCTGAATTCATCCTGTGAATAATCACACTTTTCTCCACTCAGAAAACTGTTAAATCGTTTTTAAATACAGAACTGAATAAGCATAACTTATAAACAGCATTTTAGAAAAGAAAGGCCTTACTACCTAGAGTAGTTCCATTGTCATTATAACTGGAGTGTTATGCATATAGAAAAGAAATAGGATATTTAGTTCAGAGAGGACCAGATCATCTTGACTCTTTCTATTCACTGGAAGAGTAGACAGAAAGATTTAATATCTGTACAAGTGAAAGGAAATCACAGGACTATTCCCAGATTTTCAACACTCAAAACATCCTCTGCAATATGAGGTATTTGAACCTTTTTGTTCACTTCTTAACAGATTCCTACAGAAGGCAGAATGCTGATGTAGAGAGATGAAATATGCATTTATATGTTCCAATAAAAAAAATATGGAGTCTACATTTAGGAAGAGTTGTGCATTTTGTGGCACTCTTTTTCACTTTATTATAACCAATTAGGATAATTTTCTGGTAGTATGTCTTATGTTTCATGCCTTGCAGTAAGGGGGAAGAGTATAAAAAAAAAAGAAATAAAAAGGAAAGCTGAATAGTTAGTTGCAAAGGTTTAAAGTTTGGTTTACTTATTTTCAAATGATAAACACTTTAAGGTACATTCACATGATTTCCTTCAACTTGTTCTTCTTGCAAAAATACTTTTTTTCCTACTGAAGGAATCAAGACTGTGTCAACTAGGTTTGTATTGACAGTCTGAATAAGACACTTTACTATGTCCTGTCTCTACTACTTATTTAAGCACAAACTTACTGTTATAGTGTCATAATGAATATGAATGACATAGCTATCCTGATGGACTGTTAATATTTATATAATTTATAACTGTGAGTAGCTCTAGTCTTAGCATTTCACCTATATATGTACAGAAAGTTTGTATACCCTTAAGGTTATATCTTTTATTCTGAGGCTAAATTCCACTTTTGGTGAATCACTGGGTATACAATGTCTCAACATAATCAGAGAAGAATTTCTAATTATCTAGATTTTGCTCTAAATATTGGTGAGTCTCTTTATGGGAAATTCTGACAGCTACTTGCCTTTTTCCATTGGCTACACCTTGGATTTACCAAATCTACATCTTTGCATAATAGAGTATCTTTAAAAGGATTATAAGATATGGGTAAAACTACAAGTCTGAGCTTAACTCATTCAACCAAGTTAGTTAGCACGTTATCTTATTCCAACAAATAAAATAATCAGTTATAATCATCTATAAAAAATGAGAGTTGCAATGATTCACAAAAATTGTGATTTATAAAAAAAATATTGGTTGTAATTGATAGTTAAACTGAGTTCAAAAGCCTTTGTCATACACCAGCAAACAAATATACACTGTAATTGACGATTTCTGTAATTTTGTGGTAAGGATAAGAATTTTTTTTACTTAACTGTATCACCTTTGCATTAATTTACTGGGTTTCTGGTTTTCTGGAACCTTATGATGGGCACCAGCAACATATAAAACACAGCATTTGGACTACTGAAATATACTGGCTTATATGTCAAACCTCTAAAGTCACTTTGTAATTGTTGCATCTGTTGCAAAAAAAAAAATTTATTGCAGAAATATTTTATTTGATTTCCATCTGATTCTGCCCATTTTTGAATATCCATTATAAACCACCATAGTAACTGCAGTATTGTGAAGACCATTACAAAATTATGCTTGAGGATGCAGTTGCATCAAAGAGTTCACTTACTAACAAAAGATAATACAATTCTTCGAATCCTGGCAGATGGCTTGTGATCCATTTTATCTTTCAGTCCCAGGACTAAAAATGCCTTTGTGTAATTTTGTTGTTCATATTCTACTGCCTTATTTGTCTTTTTTTTTCCCTCACAAACAGAAGCCATTTTGGCAAAACTTGATAAAATAAAGAAATGGAAGAGAAAGGCAACTGAAATTTCTCCTATATGTCTTTCGTGTTATTCAAAATCCAACCACATAGAGCTCTGAGCAGCCTGCTCTAGCAGACCTTCGTCTGAGTAGGGGTTGGACTAGCAGATGTCCATATGTCTCTTCCAAGCAAAACTGTCCTATGACTCTGTATTCCTAGAAGCCTTTTCTTTAGTTTCAAGGCTGCTTTGCAACCCTGTGGTAACACAAAAAATCTTAACAGGGGATGTAGCTTTAAAGAGAATGACCCATAGAGATCTTGGAACATGGTATTGAAAACAGAATTCAAATAAGCATCAAATTTGAAGCTGTAGCAAACAGTAGCAACTGTTCAACTAGATTCAAAAGCTTTTAGATTGTTCATGTAATTGGGACAAGAGAGGGTAAATGCACTTCAGTGTAAACAAATAAATAACTAGTTTGGCAAGATACTAACACTGGGCAATTTTTATTAAATGAAGCAGTCACTGAGCATAGTGATCTGAAAAAGATTTTATGCTGTTATTCTGAAAAGGAATAAAACCAAACTCAAATATTCTGCAAGTGACAAAATGTGGGAAATATGCTGTGTTTACAATCATCTTGTTTTAGTAACAGGGGAATGCTGATTTTACCCCTTAAGCTTTCATACAATCTTGCAAAGTACACTTGGTCTCTTAACGTCAATATGCCAAATTAAAAGTTAATATTAATGTCATTACTTTTATGATGCTCTTGCAGTATCTCATTTGTCTCATAATGACTCAGCAGCTTTTCTTTGCCACACCAAGATTAGATAGGGAAGTGTTATGAACAGAAATGACACTAAACAAGACTCCAAGTGTAGATGGTGACTTTTTTTTTTGCTCAGAGACTCTGAGGAAATCAGAAACCCAAAGTCTCCTTACACATCTGTCAGAATTAGTTTTCCTCTCTATCCTACACATAGTACAGAAAATTGGGTACATATACATATGTGTATGCATACATATGTGTGGCCGGAGCAGAGGGAGTTCTCTGAGCGATTTCTCCTGCATTTTGTAGGCCTTGCTTGACATGACTTTAGAAGCTGCAAGCTGTGTGAAACTATGCAATGTTTATACTCATTAACTGTGTGTTTATAGTTATAAGGTATGAGAAAATAGTACGTTTATAGTAGAAAGCCTTGGGAAACTGGAGATAATGAGACACCTGCAGAATCTTGGAAAACCCCTAAAGGTGGATCAATAGAAGGGACTTTGAGTGCCAAAAATGATCTCAGGCCGCGTGGACAGAGCTTCAGATCCAATAAACTGAAAGCATGAGACACGTGCACAGACTGAGCTATCCAATCACCTTGTTGTAAGCATGTACCCGGAACAAACTAAACTGTATAAAAGTTAACTCATTTAAATAATAAATTGAACATCACTGATCATATTGATCATCTGCATTGTTTCTGAACTCCTGCCATCTACACATATGTGCTTATATATGTATGATGATATACGTACAGGTACATGTGATTTTTTATTTTATCACTTATTGCCATATTCTAGAAAATTAATTTTCTAGGAATGATGTTCGTTGTAAAAAATAATAGTAGACCTCAGCATCAGTGTCAGAATCCAATGCTCTGACCAAGTTCTTTTAAGTACTTCACACATGGACGGTGTACTACTTAATATCAAATTCATTATTTTTGAGATAGTTAATGTTACACAGTACTTCTGATTTAGCAGAGTGATACAAAATATACTGCATGACACAATAAAATATATGTTATACTTAGCAAGATACAGCAACTGCAATACACAATTTAATTACCATAAAAATGAGATACCTCTTACTGGTCTTCCTGATAGGCTCACTCTCACAATGCTGGGCATCCTCAGTCAACAGGAGGGAACATCTGGGTTGAAAACAGCTCAAGTCCCTTGCTCTCATCAAAATTGTTTTGCTAATTGTGTAGTTTTTATACTCTGTGTTGGGCTGAGATAGATAGAAAGATAGATAGATAGATGATAGATAGATAGATAGATAGATAGATAGATAGATAGATAGATAGATAGATAGATAGATAGATAGATAGATAGATAGATAGATAGATAGATTTTCACTCCCTACATGTTGGTCTGGCTAAGTAGGGGAGACATGAACACTCTTTTGAGTGTAAATGAACTGAGGGAGAAATATTTACAACAATTGATATACCCTAAAACAAAGGCCACGCTCAGCCTGTTGTCACACTGACAAATACTGTTGCTGCTGAACATAGAATGGTATCACTGATTTCAACAACAATATATTTGCCTTTCTCAGATTAAAATTTACAAAGCCTCTGTAAACCAGTATATGTAAGTAACATATTGTACAAGAGGTTTTCCAAGCAGAAGACTAGGCTGGCAACTTGAAAAGTCTTCCAGAGGAAGGACCTGTTATCCTTTAGTTGACAATAAAGTGTAGCATTATTCTACCCTGATGTCTTCAGAATCCATAGACATACATTGTCAGAAAACTTCTTGTTTTTATGGACAGCTCAACTATTAAAAAAAAAAAAAGGCAATTGCAAACAATCATATTAATGACTAAGCTACACAGCATGTCAGCCTAGAGGTCCATTAGTTCAGCATTCTGTCTTCACCATTAGCTAAAAGTAGATTACTCTGAAGCAGCACGGTATGCAGAGATATTTTCCCAGACTATTCTGCCACCCACTAGCAATCTCCAAATTCACAAGCCTGAAGTTATATTTTTATTTTCTAATGGCCATCAAGGGAATTATTTCCCCCATACATTTGTAATAACCATAATGCCTTGTGACAAGGAGATCTGCACTCTAATTTTACACAGTGAGAATCTACTAAGAGGCAGTTGGACTGATTTCTGCTATTTCTGTAGTTGTCAAAATCTAGATCTGTGCTAATATGTACTACTTTTCCCAATCTAGACTTCTCTCCTGTTCTACAGATTCCTAATTAATTCATTGTCATTGTTCTTTAGATGTCTTTCACTCTCGCTGTAAGAAAAATGTTTTGAAAATCACTAGTTACATTTGTGCCGATGGCATAACTGATATACTGTGATAGATTTTCAGAAGAGCTGGTTTAACTTAACAAGAAAGAAGTGATTCTCAAATCCAGGTGATTTTTTTTTTGGTCAAACTACGTGAGATGGAAACTTATTTTAAACTATTCAATGAAAAATGAAAATAGAATAAAAAATGCTTTCTACAACACAGTTCTTATTTTCTTTATAGCTCATGCTGTCAGCAATGTTCAAATAAGAATAAAAGATTCTCTTCGGTATGTAATGGAGCTGTTTGTCATTTTTTTTCCCTGATGTTATTTTCAATATAACTTTCAAGCATACAAGTAGTTACCACAAGGTTAATCATTGTATTGCACTCAGGTAGCTTGTTTGATGTTACACTTTTTCACAAGCTACCTTTATGATTTAGAAGTTTAATTCCCACTTACATTAAATGAAACAGTCCTGTGCAAGAAGACAACGAGATGGTTGTCATGCCCACAAAAAAGAGTAATTTTTCAGAATTCTACCCGTAGCAGTTACAATTCTTTTCTTGTGTATATGAAGCAGTTTTTTTCTTACAGGCAATTACTATTTGATTATTAGTAAAAATAGAAAATCTCTAGAAGAAGAAATTAAGATAGATGTAGCCCATAGCTGTAGCCTGATGAGTTTGACAATACCTGAGTTACGTAGACTGAGGTTAAAGTTTCTACTTTGATTACTGAGACAAAGTTTGAACATGAGGCTATGGCTGTGATCTGCTATGCCTGTATTTTATATTGCTAAATAAAACAAAGGCAGGCATTAATCTGTAGCTCCAGATATAAATGCATGGATAAACTCAAGTTTAGTCTAGGTAGAACTCAACCCTTTTAACTAATTGGAGGCATCCATAACACATTTACATTAATCCAGGTTTCATCTCAGTTCATGTGATACTGACACTCTGGCTCCTGATATCTTGTCCCTTGACCAGCATCATTGTCCTATACAAATTGCCTACCCCCTGTCTCTTGACACCCTGACCCTTTACCAATAGCAGCAGCATGGGCAGGATGCCATCCACATTATCCATGTAAGGTATGATACTCTCAAATCACTCTGGTGGAGTCAAGAGGGTGTGCAACTCCTATGTGTATTCAAAAAGCATTTGCACGTTTGGCTTTTTGCTGACAGATTACCAGGATACTAAGTGTCCTTGGCACTCTGGAAGAGCCATAACATCATTTATGATCCTGTGTTTGTTATCAGTGATTGGGTGAGTTTTTGTATGGGCATGTTGTTGCTCATCTTTCTTACTGCCTCAAAAAGCTTTTTTTTTTAACATGTTGTCAGACTCCATTACTGTTCAGACCAGAAGTCATAACTGTTACTTTTTAAGTTTTTCAGGTCGAAATATCTGAAATGCGATAATTCCGTTGTATGCACTAAGCGGTGCTTCTAAAGATGATGGCATATGTTGTGTTTCTTAGGGCATGACTTCAGACCTTGTGAGAGTATATAAAAGTGCAAAGCATTCTGGCATTACTATTAGAGGAGCATGTAGAGGTGAAGAGGCCAGTCCTGTTGCCTTTTGAAAGCTGTAACTGAAGGGAACTAGCTCCAAGATATGCCCAGTTATTTTCTCGGAAAAACAACTGATGTCTTGAAGCAATTGATCAGTGTGGAAGATCTGCATCCAGTGCCTAGCCTAATTCACTAGTGCTCTTTTTCCTGCTCAGATCCCGAGACTAATATTTGATGGTGTAACCAAGACCACTAAATGGTTTAGTGTCACCAAAAGGAGCAATACTGTTCTCCTCAAAACCTCTTTCTTTACTCCTCTACTGTCAGCGAAGTCCCTTTCCTCATGCCATTCCATAGCTTAGGTCCAGCTTTTTTAGATGTTCTACTGAATTTCCAAAGGAACATCGACAGTTTTGATTCTGTACCATAGCTTTTGTTGCTGAGGGTTTTTTTCTTTCTTTCTAGATTGATTATGTTGATTAAGGAGAGAGATACCACTGCAAATTTTGAAATACATGGGTTTTTTCCACTAGGACAAATTTTTTATGTGTTTCTTTGAAAAAAGTAAGCAGTTGTCTGAGTTGCCCTGAAAAAAATTAAAATTACTCTGCATATTGCTTGTCTCTTGAATTTTAAAAATAGAATACAGCCGTGGAAAAGAAAAATGACTTGACACACATCTTAGCTGCAGTTCATTGATTTCCTTTTTAATCTAAAAATTAACCTTCAAATATACAGCACTGTACTACAGCTTAGGCAAAAGTCACCCGTTGTAGGAATGTGGCTGTCAACACAAAGAAAGTAGCAAAATTATTTTAAGTCATCAGAGTCATTAGGAGTAAATATTGTAACTATGTTTATGAGTGAAAACTGAAAGTAATTTACCAACAACAATTTAACAAAAACTGAAAACCAACTAAGAAATGTTTCTGTATTTATTAAGAATTTCTTTAAATTCTTCTATGCAGAATGAAAGAACAGTTAAACAATACGTGGTTAACATTCACTGACTATAAAGAGAACTTTTCCTTTATTAATTATAGGTTTATAATTGAAAGAAAAACTACACGGTAAATGATATAACTCATGAAATAAAATTAAATAGAATTAAGTTCCTGTAATTTTTCTACAATTTAAAAGGCAAATATTGCTATTTTATGTCTGTAACAACATATATTTAATAAAATATATTTTTGGTTTTCAACTTTCTGCAACATTTTCATAAAATTAATTTAATTTTTACTTCTCAAAAATTTTGCATGAAAGGAGAACATGGTACTAATATTTTTAGCAAAGTATTAAGGATTTACACCAACAGAGGAGTAAGGATTATGAAGTACTAATTATAATTGAGTGCTTATTATGCATTCCAAGCACCCATCATTTATATTTCTAACACATAAGCCAAACTCTACTGATGTTAATTACATTAATAATCTCATTATCTTCTCTAGGACTGGCATAAATGAGTTAGACAATTAAGGTGGTTCCTTTTTTTCACAGATATATCTGTATCAACATACAGATTAGTACTGATGGGTGTATTGAAATAAAATCCCATTACTTTTCCAAATCACTGTATTTTATTTTCCTGTGGAGAAGGATCAAATACAATATTTTCCCAGTATACAAAATATAATTGTCTGTTTAAAATAAGTTTTGGAAATTTTGGTTTGCTTGTGGTCTTTTTCTCATCTTTTTCCCTCCCTAAAAATAAACAAATAAAAAAAAGGGTAAAAATCCTTCTCATTAAATTTTCTAGATGAACTTGCAAATCCCTAATTTATTGTGCAATACCCTGAAAAACTTATAACAGAAGGAAAAATATTGCCCTACTCAGCTAAAGAAAAAAACCTTAAATGTAACATATAAAGATATTGGTGGCAAAATGACTAAAGATCACTCAACCCATCAAAGTCCTTTTTAGAGCTGAATGTCTCTTAGGATGCCATTTAATTTTTGCAACTGTTTCAATGCTTTTCAACTCAACAATTATGCTTCATAGGCAATTCCACATGTTCATAAGTCTTTGAACAACCAAATGTTTCTTGACATCTGCTCTTTTTTTTGTTGTTGTCTCCTTTCTCGCCCCCACACACTGCATAAATCTGACCCAACTGTTTTTTTCACTATGAAGCAGAGAATATGGTAACTTCTATTTTAAGTCTAAGTAGCTTTTTCATGAAATCTACCTTTGAAATACTTGTCACATCCCTTCCTTCCTTCCTCTTCCTTTATCTTCCTTCCTTCTTTCCTCTTCCTTCCTTCCTTCCTCTTCCTTCCTTCCTTCCTTTCTTCCTTCCATCTTTCTTTCTTTCCTCCCTCCCTCCCTCCATCCCTCCTTTTATTTGTTGGTCATTGTTCACAGTTATACCTCCAGGGTATTTTCACGTGTAAAGTAAATAAGGTCAGTACTTTAATACTTTCTCCATCTCCAGAAACTGCTTTGTATATCCACAAATAGACATTCTACATGATGATAAGCAAATAAGTGTTAAAAATACATTGCAATTTCTGGGAAATATTGCAAATTCTGCCACATTATAAATTTAAGTGTATAGAGTGAGAATGCATATGGCACGAGATAGAACACAGCCAGTGTTTAGACTTGTCTCTAGCTAAAAAACACAAAGAAACCAACAAAAACAAAAACCCACCCAAAGCTGTTATTATTAAGTTAGGTGGTGGGGATGCTTCAGAGACACTTCAAAAGAAATATTGCCAATCTACTGTCAACTTTGGGATGGGATATTCATAGGTGTAAAAGGAAATCCAAAAATCTATGAAAGATTATACCACAGGATTGGGTTCCAAAGAAAGACTGTGATGTTGCTATTTATTGTACTGCTTATCTCAGCTGGTTTAAAGACAAATAAATGATATGTTACAAGTCACTGACTTTTCACATGCAACCTTCAGAAGATAAAAAAAAGGCAAAAGAGAATAAAAAAAGGAAAAAGAAAATGAGAATTTTCTAATTTTCTAGTGACTCCTGGCTTGTTTAGAATTGTGAGCACCGCATAGTTTAATACCAAAAAGCCCAGCAAAAGAAATATTCAATAAAATAAAAAAGTAAGGTTTCTCTTTGCTCATTTGTGATTCAACTAGATGTATTTTTAGAAAAAATATCTAAGCTTTTCTGTCAGTAGTTGCAAGTCCACATGATTATTTCCGCTGTTGATTGATCAATTCAGTAGGTGTAATTTTACTCTTTTCTTCTACTTTAAGCTGTTTTCTGTTATCACTTGTTCACTTTCAATATATATTATACATTCACATATATAGATTCTATATGTATGAATATCAAATTATTCTGTAACTTTTTTGATTAAACTAAAATGATTGAATATGTTATGCTTCAATCATTTTCTTTTTGGACTGCAGATACTAGAATTGGTCATGTCATTCTATTATTACTTCCACCCATGCATAGTGAAGACGTATCCTTCTCATTGCTCAGTGTACTACTGTCTTTATCCAATCTTTAATCTTTACAAAAATCACTTAAAAGTGGCTTAGTCACTTTTATTTCATTCAAATTGAAATGATTTCTTTGTTTTATTTCAGATTCCAGAAAATACAGGATAGGTTTCTTTTTCTTTCGAAATTTAAAAGCCCATGAAAAACTTCTGCTGCTGAAATGATTATTTCTCTTCAGAAGAAACAAAGACTACTCTTCTTACAGTGTGCATATTTCAGTTCTCTCGCTTCTTACAACTAATACCACAACATAAATGCAACCTTTGAATTATAGTATATTCTTAATGTGTTTGAGAAAAGTCCCTTTGAAGTCTGATGAAAAGAGAAGAACTTTTTATAATATTTCTTACATAGAATTCTCTTTTAATAATTGATTCTTGTTCACAAAATGGAATCTTCTTGTTGCCAATATTCATGCAGGTTTTGCTATTAACTGGGTATTGGCCTTGCTGAAATTTAAAATTATGTTTTACTGATGTTGCTTTCTGAAATGTTACTTCATTGTAGGTTAACACAAATTTGCTGTCAAGAGTGTGGCCCTGTCTGTCTTAGTGTTATCCTGAAAGAAAGAAAGAAAGAAACTGCAAGAAGTGGATATATCCTAATTTTTGTAATTTTTCCAACCTAAATATATCTATATATCTATTCTTATATACATAAAATTATTACATTCCAGCTGTTACAGTTTAACTTCAATCTTATAGAAAAAAGTAGAATTCTTAAACTGCTTCCCATGGTCAGTTCACCCATTTCCAGGAGAGCAGGGCCCCATCACCACAAGACCCCAGCCTCGCCTCACAAGCTCATCAAAGGGGTTTTACATCCAAAAGATACAAAGTCCCAAAACCCACCTGACGGATTTATTAAAAGGGCCTTCGGTTCTCTTATATCTGAAGGATGCACACAGGAAAAATGCTACAATGCTTTTTGGAGGTCAAAAGAACACACTTTTACTGGAAAACTTTGGAAGATAAGGGAACTTGGCAAAAGTTGAAGGCAAACATTCAATCAATGCAAAGCATTTCATGAAGCATTAACTCAGCAAATTACAACCCATCCAGATTTAAGTTACCCAAATATCAAGTAATAGACATTAGAAGAAGAATAAAGAGAGAGAGATAAAGAGAGAATTTTAGCTATCACCATAGATCCAGGATAGATCTAGCTACCACAAATTCAAAGACAATAAGGCCGTGACCATGAGGAGGTTGGTTTTATTTGCTCTGGATGCCTGTGGTCACCCCCAACCCCCCCAGGAGGGACTTCCAGTGTGTCCCACTCTGGGGCTGGGTTAGGGGCTTCAGGGAGTGTGGTGTGGGGCAGTGCTCCCAGCATGCCAGTGACTGACAGCTGCACCGGTGGCTCGCAAGGAGACAGAGTACTGGGGGGGGGGGGGAGCAGAGCACAATCGCAGCTTGGCAGAAGCTGATCTGCCTTCCCCACACACAGAGTTGTTTTGAGCCAGTAATAACTTTTTTCCAGACTCTCACAATCACGCATAACAGTTATTTAGGAAGACAAACATCACCGCTCCACACATCCCCCTCTTCTTCCTTCTTCCACCCACCTCATACACTGAGAATGATGCCATATGGTATCATTCCCTTTGGTCAGTTTGGGTCACCTGTCACAGCTGTGTCTCCTCCCAACCTCCCATGTACCCACAACTTCCTCGACAGCATGACAGCACAAAGAGCAGAAAAGGCCTTGGCTCTGAGTAAGTACTGCTCAGCAATAACCAAATCATCTCTACATTATCAACCCTCTGTTCAGCACAAATCCAAAACATTTCTGCATACTAGCCAGTGTGAAGAAAACTATGCAAAACCAGCATAATGATCTAAAATCCCAGAGTAGAATATTAAAAGGATTACGGTTTTACCACCTTATAGAGCTCTGAAGTACTGAATGAATATAACTGCATGGTGCTTCAGCAGTCCTTTTAAACATCTGAAAAACAATGATGTGTACTAAGAAACCACCTGTTTATTGCTATTCTTCCTAGCTCATATTCATTTCACATTATCCATTTCACTTAAGTTGAACATAATCAATTCTTGGGTAAATACCAAAATAATGCCTGCCAGTATTGAAGTCTGTTAATGTATCAGTAATTTTGTATTTTGTACACTCTCAGTAAAGCGCATTGAGAAATACCAAGTTAATCACTTCATAAAACAAGCCAGTGCCATAGAGTGTTCCCAGGTGCTTGGGACAGACTATTTACCTGGTTAACTAGTGGAGACAATCCCAGGCACAGTCTGACTCTGCCCTGCCTAAGGGCAAGAGTCCAGTCCTTGTTGTGTAAGGAACTCATAAGTACACTTATTTCAGGGAGCAACAGAGTTCAATAGTATGGGTACAAACCTTTCTGTGGCACCTGGCTTTGGTGTCAGATAATGGTCCTGGATGTGTTTAATTTATTAGCCCTGACAAGTATGATTAAGTGCAAAAGAGTAGATGCATTTTATTCCTTGAAATGGGCTTTAAAGTTAGTTGAGTTTAATAGAAAAGAGCCTTTGAAAGTTACTGGCATGTAAAAAGGCACACAGCAATTTCATCTAAATTTAGATCTCTACCAGCTGCCATCTAAGTTTATCCTACGCTCTCATTATGACCAAAGGAGAGGAATAAATAAATAAAATAAATAAATCCATGCCTGATTTATGGTAGCTGTTTGTCTTATAACAACCTGAAATTTCTTCCATAGGTGTTTATTTTCCTTTAATTGATTACAAATTGATCCTTGCTCAGGTTCTGAAGGTTAACTTTCAGAGCTTTAAACATAGCTTCAAAATGAATCCTAACCTGAATTAGCTGTTAGCTTTTTTGATGGTAAAATACTAGGAAATGTTTTCTCAAATGTATCACAACACTATTCAGTTTCTGCTGCTTCCTGTAGTAGGAAGTGAAAGTTTGAAGCTGGGTTTACTTAGCAAAAGTTCTTAAAACTATGTAACCGAGAAGCATACTTGTATCAAAGTTTGTACTCTACCTTTTGTTTTGCTTTGTTTAACATAGCTCTTTCAATTGGGGATTTTGAGTAAACTAAAGGGCATATGTATAAAATATTTATCATCACTGTGATCATAAGAAATACCCATATTTTTGGGTTTACATATAGAAAAAAATATAGATAGAATGATAAAGGCAGATGCATATCTGTGATAAAAGTGTAAATGGTTTCATATATCAAATGCTGCTTTTGCAGTTTTGCACTTATCTGAAAAGTCAGGCTGGAATACCAGTATGTTTTGCATTATTTCTCTTTCATTAGTAGGATCAGAAAAATCATTGTCAATGATTGTATCTTCTTTATTCTTTGGAAAATAATTACATTAGCTACATTAGAGTTTATTGAATAGTGGAAAAATCACAGAATCATAAAATGAATTAGGTTGGAAGGGACCTTAAAGATCAACTAGTTCCAACCACCCTGTCGTAGGCAGGGATACATTTCACTAGACCAAGTTGCTCAAAGCCCCATCCAACCTGACCTTGACCATTTCCAGAGAATACACCATTCACCCTTTTATTGTCTTTGTAAACTTCTGAAGTTGTAAAAACTAAAAAAGTTGTAAAAGCAAAAACGTTGTAACCCTCCCTAAAAATTGTAAACTAAATGTCGGGCTTATACCAATTTTACAGGGACTCTATAGGCCCTGGATCCATGTTCAAAGGTTTGGCACTATTCTTTATCTCTCTTAATTTTAGTATTTCTCTTTTCTGCACAAGATTGACTCTAGAATAGCCACAATTATTTGACCTCTTTCTACTAACTCTGCTTGCTTGCCTGCCTTGCCAATATATAAAGCTTGACAGGAATAAATTAAACTCTAACATAGAACTGAATCAGAAAATTTATGCCTTACGTACATTTGATAAAAATGACAGATGCTTGCACAATGACTTACCTGAAAATCTGCAATACTGCTAGAAATATTATCAGTCCCTAACTCTACATGCTGCGTATTCAAAAAATGCCATTTTACCTTTACCCAGTGTGGCTGTTTGACCTTGATTGGATGCCTGGTATGCACCAAGCTGCTCTCTCTCTCCCTTCCTCAGCAGGACATGGGAAGAAAATAAGATGAAAAAAAAACCCTTATAAAGATAGTTTACTAACCCAGAAGTGAAGGTCATGAGCACACAGTCAAAAGAAAATAGAACCAAAAGATTTTATTCTCTGCTTCCCATCAGCAAGCAATGTCTGGTCACTTCCCAGAAAACAGGGCTTCAGAAGATGTAGTGGTTGCTCCAGAGGGCAAATACTGTAAATAACAAATAACCAGTTTGTCCCAGATATCATATGATATGGAATATCCCTTCAGTTAGTTTGGATCAGCTGTTCTCGTTATGGTCCCTCCCGAGATCTTGCCCACTCCCAGCCTGCTGGTGGGAGGGCAGAATGTTAGAGACAGCCCTGATGCTGTGCTAGTGCTGCTCAGAAGTGGTGTTATAAACACCTTTCTAGCTACCAATACAAACCACAGAACTTTGGGGTCTGCTAAGGGGAAAATCATCTCAGCTAGAGACAATACACCCAACTTTAAAAAAATTATAATAATAAATTACTACTAATAATAAATTAAAATAACAACTAAAAAAATACTGAAACTTTTATGAAGTTTATGTTCTGTATTTATGTGCTGAAGGCACAAATGCTCCAAACTGAAGAGAACTCTCAATTACTTTTGATAATGAGGCACATGTACAGATACATGATATGTCCATGGACAAATTCTGGGACTTAATATTATATAGAAATTAATGCTGAAGTTTGCTAAGGATTTAAAAGAAACACGAGATCTTAAAGTCCTTACTAAACCACTTTCTAATAGTATTAATGATTACTGCACTTCATTAATTTTATGTATTTTTTCTGAATTAAGTGCTCTCCTTATGTATAAAACAAGGTAAAGCTAATATGAGATCAGGCTCACAGTAGTCCTTAAGCTGGAAAATTTCTCTTTATCTTGTATTTCTTATATTTTAGATCCTTGTGTATTTTAGCTGTCCATTTTTTATTTTCTTATTCCTTTTTTTTTTTTTAAGAGAGAGAGAACGAATCTTTTAGTACTATCATTGAAATTCATAATTATAATTAAACACAATGCTGTATACACTACTAGACAAGCATCAGCTAGACTGGTAAAGGTCAACAATATTTCAGATTTATCAACATAAAGAACTGATAAATTCTGTTACCATCAGGGAATGCAGTTCTGAGTCAGGTGACCAGACTGTAACTCATTTCAGGTGGCCTTGGATTTTCATCAGGGTGAGAATGAATTCTGACCACTGCCTTTGCTGATTATGTTTTATTTGTATTGGTATATGGTAAATTTGTTCTTTCAGAAATATGGTATCACTCTGTAAGAATCTAAAGGTTGTTAGGCTCTTGCTGATGCTGGTGTGTGCAGAGGTGAGGTAAGATGCTGGTGTGTGCCCAACCTCTGTGGGACCCTCTCCTCTGATCACCCCTTTCCTGTAGCAATACTCAGAAAGTTTGAGACAAAACATGCCTAGGCCTGGTCCTCTACACCCGTCTCTCAGTTTAAGGAGACTGAAGTGTTTCGCTAAGGACGACAAGGTAGACCAAACTCCTCTCTCTCAGCAGTTGTAAATCTGAAATTAAGAGGCTCCAGGGAGGAAGTATGGAAAAAAGGAAGAAATAACAACCCTTTATTAAAGGATATATGTGTATTGGCAAAAACAGCAACAGAACACAAAAAACAACTAAACAATAATCCTGTACTCAAAAGTCCCCTTCAAAAAGGAAACAGTTTGATACTTCTCTGTCCTCTGGCGCGATTCTAATCCCGGTTGGCAGGAGCGCTGTTGGATCACTGGAGGAGCAGAGCCTGCAGTGCTCGGTGTTGGTCAGCAGGGGGTGCTGTTGGGCTCCGGTGGTTGTCGCGTGAGGCTCTGGATCGCAGGAGAAGCCAAAAAATGGAGATTTCCCGCCACCGAGGACGGGAAGGGGGAAAAGGGAAAGAAGGGTGGTTTCTTTCCCACTAAACTCATGCTGTCTGCAGCTGGCTGTGGTCAGGACTCCCCTTTTTTCGTCAATGAGCACAAAACTCTCCGATGAAATCTGAGCAGATTCAAGCTGGAGACAGAGCAGCGCACAGGCAAGCCAAGGCCAGAGAGCAGCCAGATGACCAGATCAACAGCAAAACGGCCTCAGAGCTTTCCCAACACACACACACCTTGCCTCCATTAAGGCAAAAAATGAAATGCCGCTTTCCAAGGAGGAGAGGGGAGAAAAACTCCCCACCTCCCCCCTCAGCCTGAGAGAGGGCTATTAGCCTGGAATGTAGTTCTGCCAGCCAGCTCCTTTGTGTAGGTAATCACCCAAAGCAGAAAACTGTCCTCTCCATTCAACATCCCTCCCCCACATGCAGCAGGGGAAAGAAAAATTCCTGTTTGGTTTTTTTTAGAACAAGTAAACCCATGAAAACCCCCCAAAAATCAAAATTATATTTGTTTCAAATTTGCAAAAAATTTTTAGCTTGTTTTTGAGTACCTCTTGCAATGGAGATGTCAGGGTTGAACTACCCTGTAAGGAGATAAGCTGGGAGTGGCAGCAAGGCAGGCTGGACAATGAACACCTCCAACAAAAATGCAGATCCACAGCTCCCATACAAGAAGAGCAATGTAGGTCCAATGATGATAACCAGGTTTAACCAAGAGAGTACCATGCAAGTCTGTAATGAAAAGGCAAATTGGAGCTCAAACCAGAAGAGAAAAGCAAAGCAAATTCAAACTCACTAAGATACAAGAGCAGGTGTAGTATACCTACTGTGCAACTTAGGCAAGGAGCAGATCAGGCAGGCTGTGCTAATGCTCTTATGACAGTGGATAATATCTATCCTGAGTTTTCTTTGCTGCAATTTAGATCTATTTATTTCTTGTTTTATTGTAGATATAAGACATCAATTATTGCTTTCTTTTTTTAAATAGTTTCGGGGGTTTTTTAACATATATGAATCTAAACATAACTCCTTAGCACAAATTCTCTTAAATTTTAGGTTGTATTGATCTCACCTCTGATCATTCTGGTTTTTTCCATAGGGAATTTCTTGAATTAGCCCCATCTTTCCAGTGTCCAAACCTGGTTTATCTGATGTCTAAAGAGTAAAAAGAAGAACAACAAAAAAAATTATTTTACCCCTCTTAGAAGCCATAGTTCTTTCAGATAGAAAATAATATTATTTTTTTACCCCACAACAGTATTATAATGACTCGTGCTCAACTTCATAACACCTTTCAGATCCATTTCAGCAGAAGTAGTGCCTAGACATATGAAACCACTACTTAGCAAGAAATATGAAACAAAACAGGAAAAAAACGATGAGGAAAAGAAAAAAAAAAAGCCAAGAAGACAATAAACCAAAGCATTTTTTAAAATCTAAATATTATGTCACTTTTTTAGTTACTTAAAAACTTCAAGAGAACCATTTTAACCTATTTTGTTGCAGGGAAACCTAGTTTTGCTTTCTGGAGGCTGCTTATACTACAGTATCCCGACCTCTGTCAAAGAATGTACTCTTTATGACCAATTTTGTCTCTGAAATATTTTAAATAAAACTCAGTACAATTAAGTTCTAAGGAAAAAAAAAGTTCCCTCTTTGTTTTTAAGCCATCAGTGTTAAATACTAAGAACAAACATCCCTTAAAAACCTCATAATGCCAAGGCCAACAGTGGGAACTAACCTTTTCTACTCAACTTTTCTATGTTAAGATGTATAGAAATATCACCTCCCAGATACAGATCACAAGCCTTGTTCCTTCAGATGTGACAGTTTGTAGTTTATAAATTAAGTATCAAGATACAGTGTGTACTGAACTCTGATGTGTACTGAACAGATACTCTGAACTTGAAAGGACAGGGAGAATAGCAGGAATAACCAGAGCAAGGGGGAAGGCAGACCCTTTCAAATCTCAGGCACACAATACAGTTCCTAAAATAGATCAATTTGTTATTCAGACGGTGTCTGTTGATTTGCTTCAAGCTTTGTGTGACCTTTGTGCCTCTTAAGTAAGTAGTTTTGGAGATCCTTCAAAAACTCTATTTTGTGGAGGCAGTCCTGAGGGATAAATTGCGTGAACCCTTAGCAGACTGTCACCTTGTACAAGACTTTTCTCACCTCAACTGATCAAACATCCTAAGACCCGAAGATGTAAGTTCCATCTATGGCAGCACTGAATGTTTAGGAAAAGAGAGTAAGAAACAGGGTGAAGTAAGCAACTCTAAATATGATTATGACATTGATAATAAAGGACCGTAGTTTTGTACTTACAAGGCAGTGATGGATCTAAGGGCTTGTCAGGGTTTGTCTTGGTCTGACCTAATTTTAGACATTCCCTAGTGGTCTAGTGACCATTGCCTCAACTGTGCTATAGCTGAAAATCTGTGAATACCACATACAGTACAGCCGTGAGAAATCCAGTGATAAAGTGGCTGCTTCGTAATGGATAGTGGAAGCTGCTGTTCAGCATTTAGGCTTTAATTGAGCATCAGACTTCCCCTGGACACCAAACTCCTCCTATAGAAAACTTGGGGTATTGACAACTCACTGTGACACTCCACCACATCCCTGCTTCAGAGAGATGTGACCAGTCTTCGGGCCTAGGAAAACATGAACAAGCCAGAAAAACATCAAAAAGAGGGTGTAGATATTATTAACTTTTAAAGCATAGTAATTTTAGGGAATTATTAATGAGCTTTTCCATTATAAATTTGGACTGAAAAAGCTTATAGAACTGCAATGGGACTGAAAAAAATAAATGTGGCATTCTGATTAGACCCTTAAGAATTGCAGACTAGCAATAAATTCCTACCTACATTCCAGTGTTTGACCACCCTGGCGGAAAGACAATATTTTCTTGTATTGACACAGAATTTCCCATATTTCAGGTTCTGCCTGTTGTTTCTCATCCTGCTACCTCTAAGAAGAGTCTGGTTCTGTGTTCTTTACACCTTCCCATCAGGTATTAAACATATTAATCTCCCCAAGATTTCTCTTCTCAAGACTCAAGAGTCCAAGATCTTTCAGACTCTCCATGTATGAGGGATGTTTCACACACTAAATTGCCTCCGGGGCCCTTCTGTGGACTTGGTCCAGTATGTGCATGTCTCCTTTGCAGCAGGGAGCCCAGATCTGGACCCAGCACTCAAGAGGCATCTCACCAGTACCAGTCACTTTCTTGTCTTTGACATGTTTGGAAATGGTTTTTAGAACTACCTGCCCAGGGACTGAAGTAACACTGATGGTCATGTAGTTCCAGTAATTAGCTTTTGCTGGTTTTCTCTTATGCATCCTCTTATATGCTAGAAGAAGCTCCAAAAATTTTGAGAGATGTACCCTTTTTTACAACTAAAGCATGAGTACAGATAAAGAATATGTACAAATCATATTTTTAATTAAAATTTCTGTTAGTTAGAGTTACATCATGTACCTTACATCATGCCTGGAATCCTTTAGAAATACAAATAAATTTACTGCTTTCTTCTACTTATTCTACTTAAGCCAAATGAAGTGATAATTTTCTTATTAATTAATACATCCACAAATTCATATGTGAATTCTTTTAACTTGCAATGAGATACGCTTTTGCACCTTGGTCATTTTCAGACAGTATGGAATCTTTGAGAATTTTCTTCTTTCTCATACAGATTATTGGTAGTTCAGACAAGATATTTCTCTAAATCTTTTAATATCTGCTTTACTGAGGTGCCTATATGAAGTGTAAATGAGGTAATAGTACATACATTGCTAAAAATACATGTTTACAGATCTAGAGTTCATGCTCTTTTCATTTGAATACACCTTTTCCATTTTGAAATATATCTTTTTTTTTTTTTGATAGCCACCTTTCTCTGATAATTAACTTTTGATACTTTTTTCAAGATTTACTCTATTGGGTTTTTTATTAATCTACTTCAAGTTCCTTTTTGATTCATTTAAAAGCAATGTTAAAATGAATAACTATTTAATTTATTTTTTCTGAAAATTTTACAAGATATCCTTGAAAAACCTTCATGCCACATGCAAATTTTTTACTCTTTTAGCCACTTTTTTCACATTTTCCTTTAAAATAATGACACCATTCTTCTGTAGCTTTTTCTATTACCCTACACTATATTGTTGAGGGTCTCACATGTACTGTTTTTCTCCTATGAGAATATTACATTTGAGTAAACCATGAGTATACCATGGTATTTCTATGGTCATCATTGCATATACTCTTTTTTAATGGCATTGTATCTCAGTCCCGTGCATAGATAGGAAAAACGGTATTCTCTTCTTGTGATACTTGGATTAATTTTTCCAAGAAGCAGTGTATTGATGACAGCTAATTTATTGTTTGTATCTTGCATGAACATTTACCCACATTACTTGGAGTAATTTAAATCTTTTTTACAGCTTCTCATCTCCATTAGACACAGATGGATAATGTCATTTCAGATGCCCTAAGGCAATGGAAGCTTTCATACAGAGTTGAGAAGTGTGACACAGGTCTTTATGGCCATATCTGATTGTCTACACCAGCAACTGGATACTATACAGAGTACCCTAAGGAAATGTCACACCTTTATGCTAACAACTGAACCATGCCCTCTGTTTCTTTATCTGTAACAAGATTCTCCATCTGAAGCTAAGTAAGTCTGCTAGAAAACATATTTTGAGTTCCTTCATTAGAACAACAAGCCATGCATGTCTTGTACACTTCCAAAGTGAATATCCAGTCTTGAAGTGTTACTCAAAATCTGCTCTCACTGGGATGGGATGGCATTACATATGAGATTCAATCATTAAAGTTTTTTTAGAACTTAATGCTTGAAGCAAATCCAAAAATATCTTATAATTCACAGTTCTATTAAAATCTATATGAAGTCCATGGCAGTGTTGACCCACATTTGCAGCAATTAAGAAAATAATACAATTAACATCAATTTCAATTAATTTCACCCTGGTTTCCTACATATAACACAAGTCCAATTATTTTAGAATTCTTTGAAGTGGTAGAAAGCACATTATCCAAGAGGGAAAAATGCACAATACAGTTGCAACATGCAGAAGCAGTCAATTTGCATGGTTATATAGCAAAGCTTATGGCAAAAGCTAAGATATTAAAACCACTTTCATTATATTTCTAAATTCACTTTTATCTTTTAAGGTCTGCTTTCATCTCTTGGGATACTTGGAGGAGAAAAAAAAAGACACCTACTGAACATCAAAATTATGCTTAGTTGTAAACTACCTTGTAATTTTATCTGTGAAGACCAAAACCAACTAAATATTCTTCACATCTTTAAAACAATATTGAAATTGTGTTCTGTAAGGTAAATTCAAGTCAGAGAAGAAATTAAGTCAAAGGTAACAACTTTAGATAAGAGATGGCAGTAACCTAACTGTGAAAGTGTATAACAACTGCGTTGACAAGCTTCAGCACACAGGCTGCAAAGTGCACTAAAATGTGGTTTTGAATACACTCAGGGAAAGAATGCAAGACAGTTTTTGAAGAGGGAATTATAAGCATGAAAAGATACAGCTGATCATTCTGCACAGTTAAACATAAATAAAATTGCTCAAGGAGAGGAGAGGAGCTGAGAGGAGAGGAGACGAGACGAGAGGAGAGGACAGGACAGGAGTGGAGCAAGTTCAGCTGTTTTGATTTGAGATAAAACAACTACCTAGACTCTATTCCCCAAGATTATGCAGCACAGGAATAATGGCTGTCCCTGCCCAGTTCTTGCTACTTTGGAAATTAATTGTGCCTACTGAAAGAAAAGAGGTCCTATGCCTGGCTCTTTCTTCCTGTTTGAGCCAGGAAGTCATGAAGATCACCGCCACCATTTCCACTGCAGAATCACAATCCCAATACCAGTCTTGCTGCTGAACCTGCCACTGCTGCTGGCGCAGACACAACAGAGCTTATGCTCTCACTCCCAGTTGTCCCTTCTGCTTATTAGATAAGAGAGATTAATAGGTGTGTGTTCCCTCTTCACAGCTATGGTTTTCTCTTGCTTCTCTGTCTCCTTATTTGTCATTTTGGGCACAAAGATTATAGAAAAAGTATTTTTGAAACTTCCAGCCCTTGGCAGTGTCTGCAGTTGTAGCCCTGTTTAACCCTTTCCTCCTGCCCCCAGGTTGGGCATGCATCTGTAAGCTCCTTACATGGTCCAATGGCTGCACACTGTCCTGTCAAAACCCTCATAGAATTGTAAAATGGCCTGAGTTGAAAAGAACATTAAAGATCATCTAGTTCCAACCCCCCAGCCATGACAAGGGTCACCTTCCACTAGACCACGTTGCTCAGAGCACCATCCAACCTGGCCTTGAAGACCTCCAAGGATGGGGCATCCACAACTCTGGGAAGCCTGTTCCAGTGCTTCACCACCCTGTGAGTAAACAATTTCTTCCTAACATCTAATCTAAATCTTTCCTCTTTTAGTTTAAAACCATTCGCCCTTGTTCTATCACTATCTGCCTATGTATCTGCCTACTCTCCATTTTTTATAAGCCCTTTTAAGTACTGAAAGGCCTCAATGACCTCTCCCTTGACCCTTCTCCAAGATCAACAACTTCAACTCTCTCAGAATGTGTTTATAGGGGAGGTGTTTCAGCCATCTGATCATCCTCAGGGCCCTCATCTGGACTCGCTCCAAAAGGTCCATGTCCTTCCTGAAACTGCTGGAATGCTAGAAGTCACTGACTCTAAGCTGTGTAAGCAGAACCATATGGGAGATGAGTCTTCAGTGTGCATTCATCGCTGGTCTCTGGATATCCTTGAGAGTCAGTCATTCAGTGAAAACTTCCTGCTTCCAGGAGTTTGGAGGCAAAAGAAACTGCAAAAAAAAAACATTCCAAACCTTTGAAATCTGGATGGGTGATGTGCATAAATATATACATATATACACACATATACATACATATATACCTATACACAGTTGTTTCCATAAAGAAGAGAAGGTACCATGAAAAACCTTGTCACAAGCAATTACAAGTCGGGTGGCCACAAGAAGATTGCATCATTCACTGACATATATTGTACAATCCATTTACTAAATAGAATGGTGGGTATATAGCAATTTCTAGTCTAAGGTCTTTCTCTACAACAGTACAAATTACAACAGAGACAAATTTCAGACCTACTCCAGTCCTGCCCTCTGGTCCACTTATATCAGGAACCCAGAGGAATCAGAGATGTGCTCTGACTGCATCCTGTTTGGGCTCCCAGCTCCCATGTGTAACAGTTCCAACCTAGACTTAGTCCTCTGCAATGTCAGATGTCCAGGGAACATGGGTGCCTGTCTTACACCAAAGGGGCTCCTGTCTTCACTACTTATTTCTTTCTGGATTTTTAGCATGAACAGCCAGTGATCTCATTAGGAATATAGCCCTAGGCCAGGTCCCTTTGATTTCTCTGCACTGAAGACCGATTAGCATTCATCACCAGGGTTTCTATCACTTTCTGGTCTCCAAACTCAAATCTGTTGTAAAATTTTGCAACTGCCAATCATTATATAGCAAGGTTCATGTTTGTTTTCTTATTTTTCTAGCTCATTCAACTAGCATTAGTCTAGTTTGCTAGACCTGGACAAATAATCTTGATATCTCACTTGTCTTAGCTTTCAGGTTGGCTTTAGCCTGTGAAAGTATTGAATAAATTATTGAAGTTCTATTGAAATGAAAATCGAAAGTTGCCAGTTTCTCCTGTCCATCTCTGGTATATGAGTATTCCTTTGTTGTTCATCTTGTATTGGTGATTTATTGTTCATAACTGGAAGCAATGTCTGTGTTGGCAGTTAAATACAGATTTCTGAGTTAACACAGAACAAACAAGATAGAAAAGTATGCTTCTGTTTTAAGATTTCACCTACATATCTTATACATGTACAATGCAGAATTATTAGTACCAACGATTTATCCTTACAGAGAAAATAGTAGTCACAGAGAAAAATCTTAAATATTCAATAACATATTTCTTCCTGTTTAGAAAACTGTCAATGCAAGCAACTCAGCTCTTTGCTAAAAATAAAATGGGGGGACTAGATCATCAAGAATATGCATATCTTCCATCACAGAAGATACCATTTTGATATTAAGGAGCCAGACTAGTCCTTTATAAAGATATTGCATTTCTAAACTGATAGCTTATGATAGTTTAGACTATGGTATGCTATATACACAGGAAGATTTTGCATTACTAGAAAAACAGTACTCAAAACCATCAGATTTTCAAAAATACTCTCTTATAGTGCATTAAGCCATGTCTCTAGAATTTGGCAAAAGTTTAATGCATGTTACTGCTATCTGTAATGTTCCAGGAACTGCTTGGAAATAACAGATAGCATCTTGGAGACAACAACAATAAATAAATTAGCGTAAACTCATTATGCTTGTTCCTGTGTGATGACATTTTCAACAAAAAACAGGTTTTTATTTTCTTGTTTGTTTTACTGAGATAAACTTGTTTGCACACAGTCTTTCCAAATACCAAACAATCACTAAATAATGAAAATTAAAGTTATTGATATTGTTTATAAAACATTATTGTTAGCTCGCTCTACATAGTATTTTAATGTGAGTTGTAGCATACTTTTAGTGAGAAAAGAAGTGTTTAACATATTGTTCCACTTAGGAAAAGAAAAAAAAGAGAACATTATATGTTTCCTCGATCAGTATTAAACTTATTTTCTGCTTTTCACATTTTTTTTTATTGTCAGTTTATACCCAAGCTGATACTTTCAAATACAGCTATGAAAAATGCGAAGATTGGTAAAACAACTTTTGACAGTTTCTTCTACCTTAGTTGATGCTTTGTAAACATTTAAATAATAGTCATACACCAGTGAATTAAAATAAGTATCTACCTCATTCTTAATTTTTTCTTTTCTGTTTTCATCTGTTTTTGTTCATCCTGTCATTGTCAGCCTTTTTTGACACTGCAAATGTAAATAATAGAAAGAAATATGGTTACTACATCAAGGTTAGTCTGACCAGATAGAGGCATCTACTCAGAAGAGATGATGTCATGGTCTAGAGATGCCAGTTTATGACCATTACCTAAATAGAGGAGCAGGGCGACTAGCTCAGATACAAGTGTTGGGGTAAAAGGGTTTTCATAGAGTTCATCTTTATCTTGAAGGAAATAGAGGTAGTTTTATGGGTACTTTTATGTCTCTGAAAATAAAGACTATTTGTGGCCAGCAGAAACAAAATAAGGAACTATTACTCAAACTTACTAGTCATAATCACTGATTAAGAAAAACCTAAGGACAGATTCAAAGAAGACGTATGTCACCTTATTAAAAATTAAAAAAAAAAAAGATAGTAGTAGAAACTACATCTTTACCTTTCCCCTACCCTCCTTTTGTTTTTGCTTTTCTGCAGCTTCTGTTAGAGAGCTTCTCTGAGCACAGGGAACAAAGCAGTGAGAGATATTTTCCATTATAAAGAGCCTGCAACACAAATCAATACCATGTTAATGGTGGTGGATAAAAAGACTGCAGATATCTCACACATTCCTACTACAGCCTCAATTTACAATAGTTCATGGTTTGCATTAGACACTTCAGGCACTGCAGCAATATCTTCCTGAATACCTTGGGTGGGCAGCCATGTTTCAGGCTCACTGGCTTCAGAGCTTGGTTGCAAGTATAAAAATAGCACCATAGAGTTCCATCAATGCCTATCGGAACAGAGAAACTCCAAGGCTTTTATGCTTATCATTCACTACCTACCAATTCAAAATGCTCCTTGAACCATTAACAGTATAAATAAACCTACTGAAAAATGGATTGACTACAATTCTAGGGGGAAAGTTAAAAATTCTCTGTAAGGAAGCCCCTGAACATCTCACGGGTTAAGGTGAAACAAAATCATTCACTTAGGGATATACTTTCATGTCATACCCTGTGGTATTACGAAAGCTGGAAAAAACCTCTTCTGTCTCAAAAAACTTTTCTTTACTATGATTTCATTACTAAATAAAATTTTTAGAATGCCTTAAGTGCTCAAAGTACTTTTGAAATGTGTTTGTCTGAAAAACGTACCTGCATGAAACAAAATGTTACAGCAACATGTGTGAACTACCAGGAAAGTGTTATTTTGGGTCAATTCTGAGTCCTACTTGTTTTCTGCACATCCAAACTCCATAAAAATAGGAAAACTGAATTTTATAATTTTATAGAGAAAATGTGTATTTTTCTTAAACTAATAGCAATGTGTTTCTGTTCACAATGTGTTTTAAAATTAATTTTCCTTGAAGGTAAAAATATGAAAATACGTTTTCATCAAGATAAAATAATAAACAAAAATAAAAAAAATTCAGCTCAATTTTTTATGTAAAATATCATCAGATTTTGAAAATTTTCATGTTTTCCTTTTTCATTATGGCACAGGATCACTAAGGAAAACATTTAGAATCCTCGGAAACAGTGAGGAAAAAAATATTTTTTATACACCACTGAAAATGAATTTTTTTGGGTTTGCTATCTAAGTGGAAATATACATTCAGAAGTGTGTCATAGTGTTAAGATCCAATTAGAGAGAGATGCCTCTGCCTGAATTAAGGTGCAAAAGAGACCAGGTGCCAAAGTCAATAATACAGATTTTATTTAACAATAAAATGTGAGGTAGAGAGACAGAAAGAAACAGAAAGGGGAGGGAAATAGTGAGAGAGAGGCACATCAAGCAGATGATACCACCCATGGACCCAGTTGTGTTCCACTGGTCCTTCTTCGCCCTGGGCTTCTCTGTGTTGGGGGTCCCAAGATAATTCAAAATTTTTCACTATTCATACATTTTACAAACAAAGGAATTAATGATCATTGGATGCACAGTTCTCTTGTTCTATTGGTTAAATTATTGCCTTGCTTCTAAGGCTAATTAGTCCACATGCATAGTCTTTGTTTTCTGAGTTGGTGGATTTCTTGGGTCCGTGGGTTGAAAGTCAGTGGGTTGTGATCTCCCCCTGCTGGAATTGCTTTTTACTCATCCCGAGCTGATTTCAGCACAGTTGCTGAGTCGGCTTCCCTTGTGGGCCATAAATTCTACATTCTTTGTGTTCACTATCAGTGATATATTCTTCTCCCCCAGCTTTGTTAACCTCCTCCTAGGTCTGAGATTACACCTGGACAATAGTACAGCCTTTATCTTATCTCAAGTTCCCACTGTGGTGGCTTATTTTACAGTCCAAGTTCCAGGTATCCACAGAGGTACATCCATGGTGGGCTTCAGCGGTCATTGGTTGTTACAAATGCCATCTGTCCAACAACTTGGGTGATCTTTTTTTGTCCTGTGTTATGTGTATGCGTAGTTGCTTCTTTACACAGTTTGCCACAGTGGGAATATTTGTCTGGATGCTGTGAGGGACTGAAATGTTGTTAATATCTTAAACATTGTCAAATTCATAGAAATACTTTCTGTCAAACTGCAAAGAAGCAGCTGCTTGTCTGGGACCACTGAAGCACCCACCCCCCACCTCCCAAAAATGCCTCCTAATTGGAATTTGGACTATGACTGGGAACTTGAGATAAGACTATTGTCTAACTAAATCAGGTCTGAGGAGAGGTAAACAAGGCTCAGCAGGTGGAGGAGGGTTTGGGAGTGTGATGGGAAAAATCTCTACACACAAACCAATGGAGTAACCCCTCACTCCCCCTTCCCCCAGGAAGACCACATACACACGGGACATTGATGTGAGAGGCAGCTAAGAAGAGGTCATAAACCATCAAAGACCCCCACAGCACCTTCCAAGACTCACTCCTGAGGCCTTCCACCACCAGAGGACTGCACGTGATCCAAGTGAGGCAACAAATCCAGAGCAAGAGACTGCAAAGCTCCCCCACTGGGGAGGTGTCTGGGCATCTCCTGAATGTATATTAATCCATTGGACTCTGTGGTTTGAGGGATCCTCACCACCAAGAAGACCAGAAGAACAAGACCCACAGAATGCTGCAGGTTCCACAGTGGTGATACATTTTCTATTTTAATCTCTCTCTGTCACTCTCTTTCTTCCCCTCCCTACTTTTTCCTATTTCTTTCTATCTCTTTCTCTGCCTCATACTTTCTGTTAAATAAAATCCATACTATTGACTTTGACATATAGTCTCATTTGCACCTTAATTCAGGCAGAGGCATTTCTAATAATTTTAATAACTGGATCATAACAGACATGTTAACCGGGATAGGCTAACCAGATCCTGCCTCTGCTAGGCCTGGAGCTAATGTCATCCTATCATTCCCTTCTATGCTTATCTCATGGCAAAGTCCTTCTGTGGCCTTAACAGTGTTTGAGGCAGGCAACTGTGCTCCTTAAATCCTTACACATAGTCAAAGCAATTAAAAAAATTAAAAAAATGTCTATTTTTGAGCCTTTGAAATTTACAAAAGTTACACAAATAGTAGTTAAATCTCACATAAAAATAACTTTTAATGGCAATAAGACATGTTAAAATATTTTTACTTAAAATAAAAAGCATAAAACTAAATGCAAGAAATTTAGTCCAGGTGATTTATCACAGGATAAATCTAAATGATCTAAATTCAATTCAAGCATGTATGTTGTGTGCAGCAAACCAAGTGTGAAGCAAACCAAGATGCATGCACGTTTGCATGCCATCTAATCCTCCTAGCACATCTAACATAAATATGCAAACATATGGAGTGCCTATCTTAAATAAATATTCTGCATAGTTCTAATAATCTACTGGTTAGAGTTCATCCCTAGTAGATGATATGTTTAAGTCCTGGCCTGAAAAAATGCGGACTTTGGAAGCCAGGAGAATTCTTTCAGTCCAGGCTGATATAATAAGGTAAGAACCAGCTATGAGCAAATGGCGTGGAAGGATATTCACCTTTTTTTTTTTTTTTTTGAAAGCAGATCTTTGGTTCAAGAGCAAATGTGAGGCTCCAGGAGTAAAAAGGAGTGGGAAAACAGCAAAATGGTTAGTAGTCTTTAGAGACAGCAGCAAAAGTAGTCTTTCAAAAGCATGTATTTCTCAGAGTTGGTTGTGAAAGCTCAGATTGCTGTTTTAGGTTAGGCAGTTAATTATATCTGAAAAACTTCATGTAGTGCTATGTTCCATTTGCATTCTTCATAAGAACATATGAAAAGTTGAAACTTTCACTTCTAACTACTGTAATAAATGCCTGCAATAAGGAGACCATCTACTACTGACTGCTGTCTCATTTACTTACTGTAATAGGCTGATTTTGGTAGTATATTGGTTTTGACTGGGAGTTAATTTTATTCACAGCGGCCCATAAGGTACTGCATTTTGGATTTTTGACCACAACAGTCTGGATAACACAGGGATGTTTAGCTACTGTTGAGCAGTGGTTACACAGCACCAAGGCATTTTCTGCTTCTTACACTGCCCCTCCAGCAAGGAGGCTGGGGGGTACCAGAGGTTAAGAGGGGACAGAGCCACGACAGCTGCCCCTAGTTGACCAAAGCGATATCCCATACATATGTCATGCTCAGTAGTAAAACCACAGAAGGAGGAGAAAGGGGGGACCATTCAGAGTTAAGACCTTTGTGTTCCTCTGTAACCATTACACCTGATGAATCCCTGTTTTCCTCAGAAATGCCTAAATGTCTGCCTTCCAAAGGGAAGTAGTGAATAATCCCTAATTTTGTCTCTCTTGCGTGCACAGCTTTGCTTTACTCACAAAAGTGTCTTTATCTCAACCCATGAGTCCCTCCCCTGTTCTGCTGGAAGGGAAGCGAGCAAGAGGCTGTGTGGGGCGGAGCTGTCTGCTAGGATTAAGCTGCAAAATGTGGCTTCACTCTACCCCATGTAATGCTGCTCAAATTTCTAATAGAGGCATTGTTCATAGTTCTAAACAGCTCTCTAAAAATAGAAGATTACCAGAGCATCCAGCTGTTTTATCCTCCATTACAAGATTCTTATTTAATAACTAACTAGTGAATTTGGTGAGCTAGATGTCTCAGGTCTTAAATGACATTCAAAGAGGCGCTTTTCTTATGTAAGGAAGATGCCTGATGGTGTTTAGCAGTCTGATGTATCAATTATCTATTTAAAGAAGTGCATCTACATGTCTGTGTGATGAGACACAATACATAAAATTTCAAGCTCCCATTAATTTAGATATATTTCCTAACTTAAATCTTCTTCTGTCTTGAGTTTGGCCTTTAAGACTTTGTTGTCTCCTTACCGTGTCACTGTATATTTCCTGAAAGAGTTTTAAGTTTCTACATAATTGTTTAACTTGGTATTGTAAGATAGCACTCTGCATACAAAAGGAAAACAACAACAACAACAAAACCAACCAACCAAAACAACAACAAAAAACCCAAACAAAAAACCCCAAACAAACAAAAAACCAACCCTCATAAAAATTCATATTAAAATTCACTAACAATAGTTATAAAGTCTTCAGCAGGTATCATCAAAGTTGATGCCATTTAACTTACTACCAATAAGCAAATTTGCCACCATGGATGCAGCTACAAAAATAGCATACGCTACAAAAATATCTTTACAGTTTATTTCATTACTTCTGTGCAAACAGTGCATATCTAAGTTAAAACAAAGTTCTTCTTTGAAATGCATTCTTTTCTAAGAAAAAAATAAAATTGGGTATCTTATGAAGTAGTACATCTTTAAAATACTTCTGTTCTTTGTATTGAACTATAATTACCAACGGAGTGCCATGAAAAGAGCTAAAGGCTATAATTAATATTATTCTTTTTTTCTTGGATGAAGCATTTAAATACAGTGCATTATTTCATTGATGTCCCTGCAGACAGTCATGCCAATCCTTTTTATAGAAACAAGTTTCCTACCCAATTTCTCCTCCTTATAACTTTGAAAATCATGTCCTTTTGCAGTTCCCAAATGTTCCAAAATACTTTCAGAATAACAATGAAATCGAAGACATGAAGACAGCAATCATGTTAACATTTTTCACTGCATTTTTCACAGTTAATGATTAATTATTATTTTCCGATTCTTCTTGCACTGTTTTAATGCATCAAAATTGGCCTGCAGAGAGTTCCAGAGATTTTTGCTACAACAAGTTCAGTTCTCTAAGGCTGTGGAGCCAAATTAATTACTCAACCTGCAGATGAAAGTATCTCTTTATTTTTTTTCCTTTTGCACACTGAAAATGAAGTAAAAGAAGAAAATTCTTAAAAAAATGAGTTCAAATATTTTAGGACCAATTTGCCTTAACCGCGTGTCCTTACGATTTTTTGTAGGAACTGTTCAGGTTTTTTGTTTTCTAAATTTAAAATATTCATATTTATTTTTCTATATTATATGATTTCTATATTATTTCTATATTTTTCTAAATTTAAAATATTCATATGAGTCAATTATCCTGAATAAATTTGCTATTTAAGAATATTTTTTTTCTTAAACTTAAATATAAATCTCAGTAGATTTAAGTAAGATCTGAGAGTAATCTCTTAATACTAGACTGGTTTCTACAGTAGCAACCCTTTCTTTCCTTTGCAATATCTGTGCAAAATAGTGACAGAAAGAGAGAATACCTGCTTACTTAATTAGAAATCATTTAAATAAGTTAAAAACTTCTCCTGTTTGTCTACTGCAAAATACACCTGTCTTTCACTTTAGTTTATTCACTCATCTGCAATAGGTGCAAAAGCTTAGTATATTGCATAGGGATTTTTTGTGTATGCATATAAATACATCACACATATACCTTAGCTCATCCTAAACTCTTAAAACTGGGAATAAAACTATTCCTGAGTATAAAAGGAGTAGGAGTGACAGGCTGACATTAATAAATAAATCACTTATTTGTCTTCATCTAAATTTTGTAAAACCAGAAAAGACTTTAGTAGTTTAAAATTGTTCTATGTGTAATAGTTTGATGGATGATTCACCTGTGAAGGGGAGATGTATGTTTTTATGTATATAAATATATACATATATACATATAAACACTAACATTTCAAAATAACTCTGCAATCTATTACAGAAACAGTAAGTTTAAGGGTCTTGGCATTCTTTTTTTCCCCCCTAAGTTTAAAAGCTAGTACTTCTTTCCCGCTTGTACTTACAGAAGCATCAGGGTCCAAGGTTATAAGTATACAGATTTTAAATGATCTAGTACAGTGAACTTCACAACATTGATTTTCCTAAGAGTTATTTTAGACTGAATGAATTACTTATGATTTCTGATTTTTTTCTGGATTCTGTAGTTCACAGAATGTACAGAAACAAAGTGAAAGAGTACTACACTGGAGAAAAAGAAAAAAGAGAAAAAGAAAGGGAGAGAGAAAGAAAAAAGCCGGGGGGGGGGGGGGGGTGGGGGTGGGAAGGGAAAAGAGAGAAAGAAAGAGGAAGAGAGAGTGAGAAAGAAAGAACACACACCAGAACAAAGATGTGCCCTACAGGCTTGACCCTGAACTCAGACAAGCCTGCATTGCTGAGCATTTTGTTAAAACAGCTACTACACTTATACACATTGAAAATCTAATAACAGAAGTAAACCTTAGTTTTCAGATGTTTTTAGTGATGAAAAACATTGTCTGCTGTCTGCTTTAGGAAGCTGATATGTTTTTTGACATTAATTGGTATGTTCTTTAAATGTCTCTCCTGCTATCTTCTGTTATTTACTTCTACAAATGAAAATGTTAAATAATCTTGTAAAACTTTAACACGACTTTGTATAAACATACAGTCATCCTACAATTAATAGTGCATGACTGTCATGACATTATTTTGTTCTGCTTTTCCATTCAAGAAATAAAGACTTTATTAGCATCCTTGCAAAATAAACAAATGAAAAATAAAATTGTCATTAAAACCCAGGACAAGACTGATATTTTCAGGAAACGGGCCCTGTGCAAGAACAAATTCCAATCTCTGTGTGATTAGTTTACCATAAATATTTTGTTGGACAATCAAAAGAGACAACTTCATTAAAATTCAATTTCTTCTTCAGTTTGCTGTTACACATTTCCAGATTAATATTCTTAGAGTGTTAGTTGAAATTCCTCATTGATATGCCTAAGCACTCTGACCTTGGGATGTTAATCTGAACACAAACATTTATCTCTGCCTTGTCACTGTTTTAGCTTGTGTCTTATGATCAAATCTCTTAGATGGGTGAATATCCATCACTCTGCTGCCACTGGCCTGTGTTGATTTATAGATGACATCTAGAAGTAATAGTTGTTTTGAACAGTTTGGTGCGTAATAAAATAAAGCAAGAAATTTCATAGTACTCCTTTGCTCTGGTAGTAACTACAAATATTCAATATTTCCTAGTATAATTTATCATACTATGGAATAATACTCACATTGACTTTTCCTCTCTTTTTTCATTGCTTTAGGCTTGTATTAGCTAGTAAGATGCCACATGGTAGCTATATACCTAAAAGAGAAAAGAATCTAAGCAAATTTCCTTGACAATCTTGCAAGTAAATTTTATTCATGGAGTTATGCTCTGGGAGCTGTGAATTTTCAGCACTGTTTTGTAATATTCTACTCAGCAGAGAAGAGAAATGTAAGCTTTTTCAGATTTCACAAAACAGTAACAAGTATCATAATGGAATAGATGGTTACATATATTTGAATATTACGGACAGGGAATTTATTTCCATACATATTTGATTAATTAGAGAGGATCAAAGTGAAATCATTGTAAAAAAAAGATATCTTTATTTCTCTTCCTCTACAGAAAAAAGAAAGTAAAAGAGACATTTTTGAGAAACAACAACGTAATTACAGCAGTCCTTTCCTTTAGACAAATATAGTGAACAGTTTTATCTGATCTGTGAAGTGATTGGTCTAATACATTATGTAATTAAGGTTCTGTTGTAATAAAGAAAACAATATATAGTATTGTTTATATGGATACGTGTTTGAGAGGGTTTAATATTATTTTATTTTTTAACTGAGATTTCTAACATAAAAGTTTTTTTCTTGTGGTGGCAGTACTCTTTTGTTGTTTTTTTTCTCTGGGGATTTAAAAAAATGCTAGAATTTCTACATTTTGATAGAATGAAGATTTGAGAAGGAATTTTTGTTAAATTCCTTAATACAGCCTAAATACTATTTATTGCACAAGATACTAAGATAGCAGGATAATTCAGGTTAGAGTGGACCTCAAGGTGTCTCTATTCCAACATTCTGGACATAAGAGACAGCTGTGAGGTCAGACCAGACTGCTTAAAACTATATCTAGTATGGTCTTGAAAACCTCCCAGGATAAAGACTGCATAACTATCTAGACAATCTGTTTATCTGCATTTCATTCTAAAAATTTTGATTGATCACAATTGTTGAATGTGCACTAAGAACTAAGTTATTCAAATTTGAGAAGAAGGAAGTTAATTTTTTTACATTGGTATTATTTCCACTAAACTTTATAGGTATATTTTAATCTTATTATCACTGCAGTAACTGGTGCCTTGAAATATAAAGATTCAATGAGAATTTTTGAGAGTTTCTATGCTCATTAAAGAGTAATTTCATAGCAATAAGGGAAGATATGCATATTAATTTCCTTGTTTTGTGGCTTGTTTCCTTTTTTGTACAGTGAAGCTGACATATGCAAATGTCTGGCTTACATTCTGCTCTGGGCTTCCCGAAGGCCTAGCACTTGTAAGGTTTAAAAATTTTAATATTTTGCCAGAAAAATAGTAGTAATTAAAAAAAAATATGGGAAATAAAAGCAGTTTTGAAGAATAAGAAAACCCCTAAAAACATTAAAAAGAGTAAAGGAAACTCTTAGTCTTGGTATATAATAGTAACTACAATTTTTTCTTATTATTCATATTCTTATAGACAGATATAATTTTTGTATTTCTTCTATTTTCATAATTTCATGCAGAGGAGTATTTTTCCCCAGTATTTAAGTGGTGTATATTATGAAAAATATCAGAGGAAGTAATCTGTTTTTATTTTACAAACTTCAGTCATTGAATTTTAAAGATTGGAAGGGTTCTGCAAGTCACCTGGCCCAACTGCTTAAATATGTCCACTGAGAACAGGTTGCTCAGCACCTTGTCCACTTGAGTTTTGAAAATCTGTGGGGATAGAAAGCCCATGGTTTCTCTGGCCAAGCTGTTCCGGTGTTTGACTTCCATCTGGTCATTTCTTTTTTCTCCTTATATTGAGCCAGAATTTCTACTGTTCCAAGCCATGCCTGTTATTTCTTGTCCTAATCCTGTGCACCAGTAGGTAGCAACAGGTTATATCATCATTACACCCTCCTTTGACAGCAGAAAGATCCTTCTTTATCCTTATAAACAAATCCTTTTTTTTTTTCACCTTTTCCTCATGTCCCTTGTTTTTCTATTACCGAGGATCACAGAACTGTAAAAAACATAGAATGTTCATACTTTTTTTGTCTAACTGAGCTAGTTGTTTTATTGCAGAAGGCAAACTGGTTGGTCAAGCATGATTTTGCCTTGGGTAATCCACTCTGGCCAATCATATTTTTGATTTTTCAAGTTGGATCTGAGATTAAACAGGTTTCCATTCAGTTGTCCAGATCCTCTTACTTCACAGTCTTGAGGATGAGTGTGACATTAGGTCTTTCCAGTGCTCAGGAACCTTTTGTTTCCTATGACTTATCAAAGATCACAAAACCCAACCTTGTAATGTCCAAATGCATTGATCTCTTCTCCCAGCACCCTTGGGAACATCCTACCTGTCTCCATGGCCCTTAATTTGTCCTGCTGCTTTAAATATTTCTTAGTTGTATTATCCTTGATTGTAGGTGATGCTTTATTCCTTTTATTTGGAAGGAAATAACTTTGGAAACTGGAAAGTCAGAGCCAAGACCAGTGAAAACTGAGGGAGAGGGTAACCAACAAAAACAAGTAAACACACTAAGTATCTTTGTCTTTTCTATGTCCTTTTGTTACTAGGTACTCTGTTTACTGAGTAGCAGGACAAAATTTTTCTTAAGGTTTTTGTTGATGTTTTCTTTTCAACTGTTAAACTTACAGAAGTCCTTCCTGTTGACTTGTGTATCCAGTGCTAGCTATTGACGATGGGTGAATGGGACTGCACAAACACGATTCGATTTTCGGAATTTCTCTGCAGATCTCTCTCTGTTTCACTTTTATTAGTGTTATTTGATAAACAGCAGCTGGTGTTGTCATTCAGTTAACTAGAATTCCCAGTATTTTTGCTGACCTAATGTTCTGACTTCACAAAATCATACTATCATTCTGTGACTGTTTTCAGTCACGGTAAACCATGCACACTGTCAAGTGGTTTTCTGTTTAGAAAACACAGCACTGTGTTTGTCAAGACATTAGTCAAGGCTGAAACACTCCTTTTTGATCCTAATTAACTGAGCCGCAGGTGCGGCTGGCTCAGTTTGTTCCCACATTAGCTTCAAGTCCAAGTGAGATTTGTCTTCCTAGTCCATTACTGCATTCTCAGGTGTTGTCCCTCTAGTCCTTCTGAGTAACTCATTCTCACTTCCATTTCCTGTATACTTCCTTTTTCTGTTTACTTATCTGTTTCTCCATGTGAGCCTTCTGCTTCTCAGATTAGACTCACACTGGAAAGGACTGTTCTTGTTGTTCACGTAATTTGTTTTTAAAGATCAACTAGTTCTGCTTGGAACCTTTGCCCTTCAGAGAAGCTTCACGAGGGATTCTGCCAAGTAGATTCTTGAAGAAGGCAAAATTTCCTTCCCTTGAAGTTCAGGGTTTGTGAATCTGCTATTTGTCTTGATAACTTCTCTATAGATTTCAAAATTTGTCATAACACACTTGCTTGACATCCCCAATGAGTTTTTTCCTTGTTACGTCAAGCAGAACATCTCCCCTGTCTGTTCATTCATGTCACTGAGCTATGTCAAGACAATCCCATCTCAACATTTCCTAAGCTGTCTTCCCAAGAAGCCTGTAATCATTCAATACAACAACTAGTCAGGCAACTTATCCCACCACACATCTACAATCACAGTGAAATCATAGCTCTTCAACTATATATGGACTTCTAATTCCAAATTCATGTACAGAAAGACTATATGGATCCAATCTTTACCTTTCATAAGGAAATACTCTCACTTACAAAATGCTTTATACCCTTTTACCCCAAAAAGTAAACTCTTCAAAACATTATGATTTCCCCATGGTCAGACATCAGCTACTGCATTAAAAATTACTGTCAGCTAAATGTAATTGATATTTTGTGCCTGCACATTATCTTTTATTTTTGCCCATTCCCCTGCCTTTATGTATTTGGTTCAGAAAAATATTAGACATTACAACTTCAGCTCTGTAGAGCTGGAAGCCCAAGATGTACATTTATGTTAAATATGAAAAGTGCCAATTATTCTCAGGAGAAAGATGACTATGCTGAACTTACAATATATTTTTAGTTATTATTTTTAATGAAAATATTGTAACATTTTGTGGAAACAGGAGCTGTGACATTGATTTTTTATTTGAACAGCTGGTGGAAAGAGAGAATATAAATATATAGTGTAACGATTGGTGCATCCCTAAAGAATTTTCCTTACTTTTGTAATATTTTATTTACAACTCTGATTTGTCATTAACATTTTTCTTTTAGTAGATTCTAGTACTGTTTTAGTAAATATTTTTACTAGGGTTACTGAAGATTTGTGGTTTTGTTTTTTTTTTTCCCCTCAGAAAACATCAATATTTAGAATTCTGTAGTTGGTTGACAGTAAAAATATAAAAAAAGTAAAAATAAATTTGAAATAAAAATAATTCTGAACTTTTCAATGTTTTCAGTGGAGTTATAAGAACACTGAATTGTACTTGGTCATTGGTGCATGTGATGAGAACAACTCACGACCTTGATTTATAGGTTCTTGAAGTAGCCCTTTTCATCTTATTATCCATCCATCTTAAGGACAAATTTGTCCATAAGAAAACATATCAGTATGCTTCAAGCTGATGCCAGATGTCTAGGGAGACAATTGTAAACTTTACCAGTGAGGTATGGCTATGGCAAATTAGGATGTTCCTATGCTTTTACTGTGTGTGATTTTTGACAAAGGGACACAACTCTGGACAGACTACTGAAAAGAAGGATATATATTCTCCAGTTGTAACTTGTATGGGGGTGGGCCTCAGCAATGCTGTTTGTTGTACTTAGTGAAACTGAGCAGAATAGTTTTCTTTAATACATACAGACTAATGGAGTACAAAGGAAGTGGTTGAATAAGGTTTTTACATTATTAATCCATCAGGAACTATGCAGAGAAAACTTTAGGGGAGTGTTTTATTGCTTCTTCCATGTTTTAGGATGATGCAGTCAGACTTCACAGAAAAATGTGGAGAAATGATGTTAGGCCAGTGCTAAGACAGGTTTTGAGGCAATCATGGTAAACCTGCATCCTGACCAAAAGCTCTACTGGCAAGAAATTACTGTAATTTTTTCTATATGGAGGGACTTCCATAGCTCTACATAGACTGGAATCCCCTCATTAAAGGCTGTAATCCACCTAGTCTCAAAGGAGTGAACTCTATTGCCAAGGCAAGTGCACTATTCCTAATGATGCACTCATTATATGGACTGAGAAGTACAAATGGTTTCTTCACTATTTCTCGAAAGCTTCTTGCTTAGCCATAAAAGGAATGGACTCCTAACTAACACCTACTCATTATGGAAATATCAGATTCCTATCACTACGTAGACACATCTCTAATTTGTGTATGTTCTATATACTCTTGCTCTACCAGAGATATTTCTTCCTAGTTGTTTATATGTTAGTAGGTAATTAAAAACACAAACAGATGTGTAAACAGCTTTGTTAGCACTCACTTATAAAGCTTTGCAGATGCATTTGTCACAACTGTGAACAGATAAAACAGTATCATTACCCAAGCAAACAGAACATCACAAGACTTATACAGAATTGTCTTTTTTTTTGGTGCACACAAAATAGTTCAATATGTGTTTCACACACAGAAAATACTTAACTTTTTCACACATATAACCTATTGATTTCATTTGAGAGAAACAAATAAAATTTCAATTTCTGAAAAGCTGTTTTTTTCCCCTTGGAAAAAGGGGAGATCCTGTGCACTACCTTTTGAGAAATTAGTGTGTAAAGTTGCAGAGAAAGCTCAACTGAAGTAATTTAGAGACAGTAATTACCACCAGATTATTGTTATTGTAGTTCTTACCACACACCATGAAGCAGAAAATAAGAACTCTGACTAATATAAAACTTGAAAGATATTATAAAGATTCCCTACAGTGAAGTTGTGTGTCACCTCATTGAAAAAAATAGCAAACAGTTAAAAGCAATAATCTAAACATGCTTTAGGAAGTTATGGTAATTTTAAGAGTCATTTTTATATATAAATACACATTTAGGCATACATGTAACTGGTGTTATCTATATTCCAGTTAATACTCTTTGTAGGCTAACCATGCCTGTGTACTGTTAGATGAAGAAACCTTCTAAGGAGTTGAATCATTTTAGTACCTTGTATATTCCATATTTCAATCAGAGTACAAGATGGGCATAGTGAGAAAGAATGGGAGTTAAACACACTAAGCAAATCAACTTTAACTAAATTTTTTCAGGTTTGCAGAAAAAAACCAAATCGGATCACTGTAAAAGTTGTAGAATATTTAACTGCACTCCCTCATTTCCTCCTATCAACAGTAATTTCCCTCCATTCTAGTTGACCTTCCTATCTCCTATCCCCACTATCATTCATTAGGAGAATTTTGCCCTAAAATATCACATTTCTCACAAACAGTGAAGAAAGAAATAGTTTACAATAAGCCTCTCCTACTATATTATTTTTAAGTTTTATATTTTTATTTTAAAATAAAAAATACTTGCATATTCATATACTCAAAGTTGCAAAGGTTTTATTTCACTTAATGTAAAGAGGAAGTCAATGCAAAGCAAGAGTATACACACTGTAGCAGCAGCTGCTGTTTACCACTTACCATGATGTCCTTCTGTTTCTCAGTTCTTCCACCTTGTTAAAATTAATTGCTTTACTAAATTTTTTTTTGGTAAAGGAAGGATGCTATTCATAATATCTCATCTGAGAAACAAATTTAAGTAAATTACCTATATAATTATCTTAATTACTGGATACCAGATACTTAGAGAAACAAGTTCTGTGCAATTGATATAAACATGAAAACAAACTACAATATTGCACATTTGTTCTCAAACCAAGATCACTCTTTCCAGATGTAGAAATTCAGAAACGTGATAACAAGTACAACACACTGTTTTTCTGTACAGTTTCACATAGAAAGCTTCAGTATTTACTTTCATTGGATGAAAAGTCAAAATATCACCTTTTCAAGACTATATTTTTCAAGAGGATCTGACAATAACATAATTTCAAAAATAATCGGTCCTTTACGGCATTAGCATTCTTCTTTTGGAATAGCTTATGGGAATTGTTTGCTTGTCACCATTTCCTATTTTCAAATTTGGATTCCAAAATGGATGGCTTTTCATATAATGTGTCATGGTTACCTGATTTGAAAGATGCATATGAAAAATTTATAATAGAAAATGTATCCTGACCAGTAGGATTATTTAGAATAGATACAATAAATATGTGAATGCATACATTTCAGCTGACATAGTATTGGTATTGATATTAAACTGACACATAATTAAAAATCAGGATTTATTGTGACCAGACAATGTCTTATTTAAAAACAATTTTGGATTAATACAAAATCAAACCAGATATATTATTAACAAACTCTCAGTTTACTTCAGTACAAAACATTTATTATTTGGAGATGTATTTTCTGTTCAGAAAAAGAAAATAAATTTCCATCAGATGCTTCTTAATCAATTCTGTTAATGCGCAAATGTATTGGGGTTTTTTTTACAAGTTTTGGTAGTGGGATATCATGAGTGTTTTCTGTGAGAAGATGGTGGAAGCCTCTCCTATGTGTAATAGAACCAGTTTCAGCCAGCTCTAAGTCAGACCCACCACTGCTGAAAAGAAACCATCAGAGGCAATGGTAGCTGTAGAGTCCCAGAAGATAAGGCGCTAACGCATATGGCTCAAACATACACAGTGGCTGTGGAGCCAACCCAGGATTGTTGGTCATAATGCGCCGTGAGAAAGAACAAGATGCAAATGGAAATGAGAACCAGGTGGAGGTAGGGCAGCACTTTTCCTGGACAAATGTCCTTGTTTTAATTACTGGAGGTAAGCATGACACAGTACAGTGCAAGTAGAGGAATGAGGCTGAGAAGTGGGTATAAACTGCAGGGGAGGATCAAACACCATCCAAGAACCTTGAAGCACTATGACCTATTTCTAGAAAGGTCTGAAAGAATGGATTGTGCGTGAAATGTGCATGAATTATACTGTGCCCTGGCTAAATAAGCAATCACTTGAATGACTCCTTGGGCTAGTCAAGGAAAATAAAGATGCAAAATTATGTAGAGATTTAAAAGAATGACATACCATTATCAGTTTAACAGTTGTCTTATTCATCATGTTAATAAGATGTAAAATGTAGAAACTGTATTACTAGATTTAGGTTTTATATATTAAAAAAATTAAATATATAAACCCTAAAATTCTAATAATTTCAAGGCACTAATTTCAATAATTTTCAGAAGTTCTACCGCTGCAATTGCTTCCCCTTACATCTTTCTCCATAAGAGAACAAATTAACCAAGCAGTCTCCTCTACTGAATATACCCAGTCATACCTTTATTGAATTAATTCGATGTTTATGAACAGCAGTTCTTTAGGGAAGAGCATATCATTTTGGGATGACAGTTATTTACTTTTGTTCTGTGTTTATGTACTTGGTGGGTGATAACTAATATCCTGTTCTGCATTATCTCGTCAGCTCAGCTTGCTGGAGAGCATTTTGATAAGGTAAACCAACAATGAAACTGAGCTTAAATTAAGATTTCTAGTATAATGAAACTCAATATTCACAGCTCTTATTCCACAGTTGAGAACCTGCACTCATTTTAATGCAATTAAACTGAGGTAGGGAAAATGCTGTAGAATACTGAATATTCTCACTGAATTGCTTTCAAAACAAAGAAAGCAAACCAACAGTGAAACTGAAATGATACTAAATGTTATCTCTGTATTAAATATAAATGCTTTCAAAGATCTTGCTTTTGCTACTGCAGATAATATTGACTTTGCAGATTACAAGCATTCTTAAGAAAGAAAAATGTTAAACATGGTGGTGCTATGAATCTCCTTTTATCTTGACTTCAAAACCATACTTTTATATCAGAGTGTGGCACCTGATGAAGATTGACACTTTTTGGCATGTACATAGTATCGAACAATTAACTTTGAGTATGACGGAGTTATACAACACACTTTATACATTATATGGAAAATGTTCCACATGATATTTTATTTTTTTTTTTTTAATTCCTGTATAGGTTTTAAGAGAGTCATTTATGTTTTGTACTGAGTCAAATGATGTGTGATAATCTGGGCTACTCTCTTTAGGGTCACAACAACCAAAACAGGCACAGCAGTCCAGGGCTTAGTTCATGCATAGGCCTTCAGGGACAAAAATTGCACACTTAAAATGTTTTTTTGAATGTATTTGCACATTAATGTTTGTATATATAAACACCTAAGAGGGTGATCCAAAAATCCATACTTTTCTTCTGAAGTGCATGGTTTTGAAGAGCAGAGGCTTCGACAGTGATTTTGCTCTGTCACCATTTTAGGCTGAACTAAACATCTCAGTATTTATCTGATGCTTATTCTTATGGAATGGCCAACTCCATACTTAATCCATTGAAAAGTCTTAATTGACAGGTAAACTCAAATTCATAACCTCCTGGGAGTTAATTTTTGAATTTGTGAATTTAACGCAAAATATAACACAATACGTAGTACTGTGATTATTCTAAAATATGTTTTGAGATTTAAAGGCTAAAAATGTTGTCAGAACTAATGAAACAAATATATGGACACAATGGGATACATGGTACATGCACACCAAGCCATTTTGTTACTATTTTTGCCTTATTACTGATTTATATTCAGAGAATTACTGTAGATCTTATCATTGACACAATTTAGCTCTGTTATTTTATTTTTCCTTGCCATCTTGAAAAACAGCAAGTCTTTTACATTTAAAGATGCAAATAGGAAGATTGACAAAGTCAGTACATTTTTTGTGTATCTGTAGTTTTGCTTCTCTCCTGTTCTGTTGTTTGGTTCATCACACTCATATATTAGGATTTAAAGGATTGAAATGTGAACTCCTCCTCTTATGTCTTATTCTACTAACATGTCTGATCTCAGTCTCTGGCGATGGTCCTATTGCAGTATGTACTGCAATGCATTTTCTTCAGACACAGAGTTGACCAAACTATTAGGAAATTGAGACAGAAAAATAGAAGTCAGGAAGCTTAGGATCAGTCATTAAATTAAGATGCTGCAGATTAGTCTGTGTAAGCAATATGAGTATCCTGTAGGGGGAAAATATAATATGAGAAAAATCTTTTCTTCTTCTGTAACAAACTTCTTTTATTGTACACTTTTTAAAACTCTTTAAACTTTTAACTTGAATTCTGTTTTCCAATGTGATGAGTAGAGCAATATAGTACTTCAGTGTAAATAAATTCATGTTTTATAGAACACTTCTACAACTATATTGGGTCAGTCCCACATGCTATAGCTTAATTTTTGCTCCAGTTAAATAATTTATTTCATATTATTTAAAACCTTGATGCATTTTTCTCCTGTTCTGTAGCCAAACTCACACCAATCCTAATATACTTACTATTTGCAAGAGTTTATCAATGGCAGATTTTCTTTCAAACAGCATCAATAGGAATCTTGCATTCTAAATGAGAGTGTTCTGACAGTGCTATAAAAGTATTCAATCATCAAATGTCATTCAGAATTATTACTCTTACTTTATATTTCAAGTAGGTTTTTTCACTTTCGTTGCCAAGCATTCAGGAATCCTTTTGTCTTCTAATTGAGGTTCCCTCTTGTGTATTCATTTACTCTTTATGGAGCATAGGAGAAATGAAACAAACAAGCAAACAAACAAGAAAACAAGAAAACAAGAAGTAGAAACACGTTTTAAGACAGTCCAATTAAAGTATTGGAAGATTTGAGTTTCATCTTCCCTGCAGGAGAGTAGAAAAGCCAGCCCTGAACAGTCTCAAAGTCTAATATATGTGAATTTCTAGTTTTGGTTTGGAAATACACTTTATGCTCAACAGAAACCCTATTTTAGAAAGCAAAATTTCTGTTCCACAAAGCAGGGACATCTATATTATGGAAATCCATAACAAGAGTCTGGTGTGAAACATCTGTGGACCAGGAATGCAGAATCGATGATTATAGAACAGGACTCAGCTTAGGCTGGCACGATGTAAAGGAAGTTTTACAGATAAATCTAGCTGATTGATTAGTGGACATTTTTAACAGATTGCAAAGAAATTTTCAGTAGCGTAGTAGACTTCTTGATCTGAATGACTGCTACTTTAAAATGTTATTGAATAATGTGTTTTTCCTCCTTGTGAAGGGTGGTAAAAATGCATCATTTGTTTCATTTATCCTACTACTGTCTTCACACTGGAGAGCATAGGCTAAAGAGGATTGTATCATGGAGACTCATCTAACTTATACTATTGTCCAAAATGTGTTTCATTCATATTTCTTTGTGTTTCATAGATTCAAAAAAATCACAGAAAGGTTTGTGTTGGAAAGGGCCTTAAATATCGTCTTGTTCCAAATTCCCTGCCTTGGGCAGGAACTCATTCCACTGGACCACATTGCTCAAAGCCTGCTTTAGGTACTACAAGACTGCTATAAGGTCTCCCTGGAGACTTTTTTCCTCTAGGCTGAACATGTCAACCTGTCTTCAAAGAAAACCTCCAGCCTTCTGATCCTCATTGTGGCCCTCCTCTGGACTTGCTCCAAGAAGTTTGTGTCCTTCTTATACCCAGTCTCAGACCTGGACGCAGTACCACAGGTAGGATCTGTGAGGGCAGAGTACAGGTGGAAAATCACCTCCCTTGGCCAGTCTTTTGATATAGCCAGGATGTGATTGGTTTTCTGGGCTGCAGCTTATGTTGAGCTGTTTTTTCACCAGCACACCCAAGTCTTTCACCTCAAAGCTTCTCTCAGTCCATTTTCCTCCCACATAGTATTTGTGTTTTGGATTGCTCTGACCCTCATGCAGGACATATAAACATTTTGTACATGAACACAGAGAAATACGAGCTAAATATCATATATGTATATCATATATATATGTGAATGGTGTTTCTTCTCTCCTACCCAATAAAATATATTTTGACTGTATATTCTGAACACTTGTTAAGTGCCAAAAATGTAGAATAAAGTAAAGATGCTGTAAAGGTACATATAATGTTGAATTTAATTTCCTACATGAAGAATTAGAATTCAATATAAGAAACACAACTCTAATTATTTACAAAGAGTTTTTGAAAAATTATTTGGAATCTTTTTGCTTCCATCTACATACCGTTTGTATTTAAATAAGAAAGGTAAAAAAAGGAGCCATATTACTGTTTAATATTTTTCAAAGTATTAGAGATAAAATCTCATTAACCATAAATATAGTAGAAGAACTTTCTTTATGACACAAGAGTTTGTTTTCAAGCATATATATATATATATATACAAACTGTCTTCCTTAGAATAAATTTTGTTATATTTCCTGCTATTTTATTGAACCAAAACAAGTAACCTAATTAGCTGATTTATTCACCTATGAGGCAGTTAATTAGCAGTCCTTTTTAAAAACTTGTATTTATCTCTGTGCTGTAGCTCCGAATCCAAATTAACAAATGTTTCTCCAGATCTCCCACTAAGCTTTCAAAAGTACCTGCTGAATCACCAAAGAGAATAGTGCAACTTGGACTCTCCAAGCAGCTGTCTGCAGTATGAACCTTCATATTGGAATTAATGGCCAGTATGAACCTTCAAGTGAAATTAATGGCCAGGATGGAGAAGATGCCTTTGTCATTATTCACATCAAAAATGTAAATAGTAAGTTCTTGACACTTCAAATCATAGTACTGCCTCAAAATCTAACCAAGGATAAGGAGGGACATCAGCAGAGTCTCACAGAACTGTGATTCTGGTGAAACAGCTGAAAAACTAGCAGAACTGTGGAAGCTTTGGAAGCTTATTGTACTTGTGGAAGAATTTCATGTCTGTCCAGGACAAGAAGGAACTGAGCATATATCAGAGTTGTTCTATTTTTCATCTAAACAAGTATATGTTTTTTAACAGAAGTTGTAAAGAAAAGATCGCTTGATAACAACAGCTTTCCTACCTTTTAAGAAGTTTAATTAATTTCATTATTTTAGTTTTCAAGTAACTGAGTGAAGCATTGGAAAAAAAAATAATATGGAAAATTAACAGACAATACAAGAGAAATCTGCCATTGCAGACCAAAAGACTTCAGGAACATAATCAAACATATATGAGAATAACTTTTTATTTTTTGCCTGTAAGAAGCCTGGATAAGAGAAGGTTCTGGGGGCCTTTATTGTGACCTTTCGGTACTTGAAGTAGTACAAGAAAGATGAGGACAGACTTTTAAGCAGGGTCTGTTTTGACAGGACAAGGGGAAATAGTACTAAACTGAAGGAGGGTTGATTCTGACTAGATATAAGTAAGTTTTTTACAATGAGGGTGATGAAACAGTGGAACAGGTTGCCCAGAGAAGTGGCAGATTCCCCATCCCTGGAAACTTTCAAGGTCAGATTGGGTGGGTCTCTGAACAGCCTTATCTAGTTGAAGATGTCTCTGCTCTTTGCAGGTAGGGATTGGACTAGATGACTTTTAAAGGTCCTTTCAAGCCCAAACTATTCTATGGTTCTATGATTCTATGAGAAAAATATAAACAATTCTCCTATATGCAATGACTTCATGAGAATTAATAAAAAGTAAACTATTCTCATTTGCTAAATAACATAAATGTTGAGTATTTTCAACCACAACAAACATTTCAAACAATGCTTGAGAAGATGAGGAGAGGAGAGGGTCGGAGAGGAGAGGGTTGGAGAGGGTCAGAGAGGAGAGGAGAGGAGAACAGGAATAGTTTTATTTCTTCATCAAAAACTTTTAATCTGATCTGTGAAAGCAATTCCTAAAGGAATCTTCTTGTAGACTTCAATAAAAATCACGCTGAACAGGCAACCAGCAAGGGCTGAATATCAAAAAACAAGATAGCAAATAATTAGTACTAGTGTTTTTATTCAAAAACTTTATTTTATCCTAAACTTCTTTTTAAATTTGGCTGAATATTTCTGAAGAGTTTGAATTCTACAGTTATATGAGTCTTAGTGTGGAGTTCCCTTCATGAATCTCTCTTTTCACTTGCTACATAAATAGCTTGAACTAAGCATATGGATACTAAGGGACTAAAAGATGAGGTCAATTCCCTTATTTGGCAGTTCTTGATTTCCTTACTGGCTTGTAACAATAAAAATGGGTAAAATAGACAAAATACTGTATTTCTACATAGTTCCTTACCATTTTCTACATTGTTTCATGGTGATGCAATTATGATTTTTATTTATTTATTCTGTGAAAGGGAAAAAATGCTTTCTTAACTATTTACTGACAGCAACAATAAACACTGTTCCATTATTGTGGTTCTCAAATGTGCCTTTGAAGATGCTGCATCCAAAAAGACAAAGAAACACCAGGATGAAATGGACTTAAATTTAATCTCTAAAAAAAGTTGTACACAATACTTTAGTTGTGACCAATATTGGTCTTCTCTGATGCATGACACCTTCTATTAGGTTTTTTTTTTGAAAAATATGTACAATCATGTCTTATTACTAGCTGAAAATGCAAATATGGAAAACATATCTCATAATCTCTCATTAGCAGAAACCAGTATTTCTTTCATCAATCATATAAGTCAAGAAGTAGATTTATTTGGTACCCATTGGTACCTCTTTGTTCCATTTGATTTTACATATACTCTGACAGAAAATAGCTAGATGTCTTTAAAATTATCTCTTCTTTACTTTTCTGATATAAGTACAGCTTAATACAGAAAGCTTCTGTAAATATAAATCATTGATTTACATGTGAAGAATAAATAAACTTAATTTTCACGTCTTTATGTTTTACATACTGAATAACAACACTGTTTATGAGAATAGAGGAACAATAATGGATTTGATGGTGCAGGAGCATTTAAAAGAAGTGCCTAAATCATGAGGGAGTTGAAGTTTACTTTGATGGAGAAAGTGTAATATGGAAAAAATTGTAAGCTTATAAAGATAAAAAAGAAGATAAATTGCATTCAATTTAAAAGAATGTAGAGGAAGTGGTTATGCACACAATACACACAAAAAGTCTAAATAAAACTTTACTATAAACCTATAAACTATAAAAAAAGATTTCAAACCCAATGGTATAAGTGGGGTAGAAAAAATGCATTGCAGATGTAATTTCTAGCCTCTATTGCTACAAATCTTCTGTATTGAGAGAAACTAAATACTTTTGTCTTACTAGCTCCATCAACAAGTGTCTTAAGATTCAAACAGATGTTCCTGTTTTTTTCCCCACTGGTGCAAATACTCAGTAAAATTTTGCCCAGAGGAGTAAGGGAACTAATAGAGTATATCTGTAGTGCTAACTTGCTGAGAAATGGTTCATCTACACCAGAAATTTGCTTCAGGGAACACAGACTTTTATTCAGATTCTTTCCCCATGGTGCCCATCATAGATACCCCAAACACCTATAAGTAACTGGAGTATAAATGGGATAAAATATGTAATGGACTGGTTTGCATTGTAGATAATTTCCCAGAGACATAAAGCAAATTTTAAAAAGTTTATATGCATACATTTTTAATTACAAATTTTTACAGCTTAAACATATTGAATTTCAAGCAAATCAAGGTTCGCTTACTCCCCTGAGCCATTATAATCAAAAAGTAAAATCCTTTTTTTTTTTTTTGCCACACACATTAAAGTAATACAATAAAAAGTTCTTATTCCAAGGATAAAACCTATTTTTTATGGCTCTACTTTGTTATAACTACTCACTCAAAAAAGAAAGTAACTTGATTTTCATCAGCAAGTGGATGAAGAAGGGTGGCAACACAAAAGGGATTAACTTGCAGAATTCAGAGAAATATACAAGTTTAGGAAGAATAACTGTAAAAATGTAAGCGAGATACATGATAGAACTCATAAAAATAAAATATTTGTGTTTGCAACCTGTGGAATCTGGACGATATGTTCTTTTACTTAATATGAACTGTGGTTTGTTTTTTACCTGTAAGAGCCTGCACAGTTTTGGAGGGGTTTTTTTCAGTGGGAAGAGAGAAGTTGTTTGTTTTTGTAAATTTCATTAGCAAAAGATTGGGGCATTTCAATGTTTTAAACAAAATAACACACAATATTTTCATGTCCTTCAGAATCACTTTTTAAGCTGTGTTCACAGAGAATACATTTCTGTCAGTTCTGAAATAAAATATCCTATAGAACTCATGGATAGCAAACTCACTGTGTTCCAGGATTTGTACAGATTTGTGTATCTCCTGTATATCACCTGTATATCCTAATACTTTGAATGCTTGCACATAAACAATAAATCTAAAGAATAAATATTTGTATCTTATTTACTGGATATGCATAGGGCATCTTGCACAAAAACAATAAACCTAATGAATAAATATTTGTATCTTATTTACTGGAAATATATAGGGCATTTTCACAGCAAGCTCATTACACCGCATCTGCATCAGACTCTTTCCATACGCTCAATGGAGTTGACCTTTGTTTGTCCAGGATTTCTGGATGCTTGGAAACTCTAAATATCCTCTAAGCAGATGGGTAAATGTTCAAAAATTCAAGGTTATAGAATACCATAATTCAACCTAAATGCAAATTCCAAGTGGCTGGAGAAAGTTTTAGAGAAATCTGAATGCACTCATGACATTTGATTTATGAAAAGGCTTGATGTCTTAAAGCTTTTGTTAGCACAAGTTTGAAGATTTATTTTTTTTTTAAGAATAACTACCCTGTATACAAAAAGGTGAGATGGAACTTTGATTAAGAACTATGTATAGGGTAATGACCAGACACTTTCTTTTCTAGAAAGCATCCTACTTCAGGTCTTAAAAAAACCTAAGTCTTTGATGATACATCTCTGGAAATTTATGTCACAGGCAATTCTCTAGCTCAGAGCTCAAATAAGATTGTACACATGACTAAAAATATTGGACACTTTCCTGAATTTTTTGTAAAATACTTTTTTTTATTATTTTCCTGTCAAAAGGATCATTTCTATTTATAAGTAATCCATGGTTTCTTTTAGAGGAGACCTAATATGGTGAACACCTGTCATAATTTTAATAATTTCTCAGATGATAGAAATAGATAAGATCTTATTAATATTCTTCTAAAATGGTGAACCTTTTCTTCACAAATTAACAATCAAATGAGGAAAAGAACCTCTGAGAAATGAAGGAACATTCTCTTTTTGTGTTATTTTTTCCAGAAAACTCAAATAGTGCAAGTTTGTTTGATGTAAATAAATATCTGGGAAGTTACACAAATAATCATAGCCCAGACCTTAATATCTTAAGCTATTCCAAACTGTTGTCTAACAGCGATTATGAAACTGACCTGGTACTTGATCAGCCATTCAGCAATTTTCTCAGTAACCTAAACGAAGGTCACACTGCAATTTTACAGTTTTACATCTAACAACGACTTGAATCAGAGACAGCTGAGAGACACCAGGTGTTATGTCAGTAGACACAGAAAATAGGATTCCCCAAATACCAAACATCTAAATGCTGCAACATGAAAAGGTCATGCGTCTAGTCAGCTTGAAAACCAGTGTGTCTTCCGTGAAGAAGCCATATAGTTCATATGAGGCACATGATTAACTTACACACTTTCAAGTTATAACAATCAGGTACATACCTTGGCAGGTACTAAAAGCTTAGGTGTGACCTGTATTTGCTTCTGGACAAAACTGCTTTTTCTGAGTGCCAGAACATTATCCCAAGGTAACAACCTCCAGGAATCCCCACACTTTCTATGCATTATGGATCACACACACTAAAATATTGGTAGAATCACGTGTTTTGAACTAATTTTGAATCAAGAAAACTCTGGCATGGACAGTTTCCAGAGATGTAAACCTTATTTCTCTGTGACTCTTCTCCTGTTCTTCAAGGAGATTGGAATGATACTCCAGGAGTGACTATTAACACATTACTCTAAAGGAAATATAATACTAAAAGAAGTGGAAGGGCATGCACGTCATATTAAAACAGGTCCTATCCTACTAGTGTCAGTAGGAAATATTTATTTGAGTAAGCTCTCAATTTTAATCTGAACTTTCTGTATCACATGGTGTGCCATGTTGCTTCTTAGCCTATCCATCCATCTGTGACTGAATGACTTACAGGGAATCTTTTATTCTCGTGTGAGGCAGGTTGAAGCAGTTTATGTAGTCTGAGAACTTCAAGCACAGCAGGAAAAAAAGCATTTTTTTACAGATTAAACCCATCAATTACATCAGGGACTCTGTAAGATCTATGTTATGCTCTAAGCATGTTACTGGCAGTTATGGAGAAAGACTTGGAGTGCCTACAACAAAGAAGACACTTTAGAAAGGAGTACTATTCTTCTTTTCCTGCTCTCTTTCCTCTGAAGTCTAGCCTGGCTTTAACAAGTAGTGCCTATGCTAGGAGATAATAGTAAGCATTCCACATCAAGGCAATGAATAAATCCTCAGGGAAGCTGAGGAACATATGTGAAAGGAATTGCTGTGACTCCATTTGAAAGGTTATAGAATTCATTCCCCTAACATCCTGTCATACTCTGATCTGCTGGCTAACACAGAAACAAGCATGGGATTGAGTTGCTCGCTTCCATGCCCACCCCTCACTTTTTGCCTTATGCTTTCCACCCTTTCTGAGCACATCAAAGCCTTGGCGTTTGTGACAGCACTTCACTTGAGGCAATTGCTGCGAGGAAGCTCTCTCCTGTACTCATGGCTCGATAGGACTGTATATGTTGTATCTTTAATCTGTGCAAAAAGTATTTTCTACACATCATCTGACAAAACAAAACTCAGATTAAATGTATTTGTAAAAATATTTATGTTGAGAAAAATATCAGTTTAATTACATACAACATTTTTCTGGGCTGTGACTGCAAATTTTGAGCTAGGAGCGACTTGTTTGTCTTCATCTACTTTGTCAAAATAAAATTAAAAGACAAAATTTCATGATGTCTTTTATTTTAGGAAAAATTTCAATCCATTAAATTAATGATGGAGTTTTTTCTTGCTATTTTGAGCCAATAGGCTGTTAAACCTATTGAAAAAACTCTTTCCACGTGTATCCACATATAAATCACTTGTATTGGTGCAATTAGACATGTGGCAAAACTTCAGGAAAATCTATTATTTTTAGCTACTTGAATTTAGAAAAATAGTAATTGGTCAGCCTTTCTATTTAACTCTTCTTGAAGAAAGTGAACTTTGTTACTGGATGTTACTGGATGTTAAACAACTGGAAAATGTCTTTTTGACACAACTTACAGTCTCCTAGAAGATTGCAGAGAATTTAATTTAAAAAGGAGGCTGAAAAAGCAATTTTGGAGGGCAAAAAAGTCCTAAACCAATTCAGTTTAAAAGTTCTGGTAATTTTTGAATTAAGTACTTATTTTTTCTTAAATCTTCAATTAAAAGTCATTCTTTTTTAGTTTTCTGTGAGATCTGCTTCATTTAAAGCATAGGATTGCAACAGTAGCGACAATACAGACTACAACAAGAGGCAAAATAATTGACCTATTACTAACTTTAAAGTTTCAATATTTCCATTCTCAAACGGAATATGAAAATAAAGGTATGTTTAGTATTCCTAATTACAAGAAGGCAGGTATGTTAAATTAAAACAGAAAGAAAGTGCTTGTAGCACTAGGTCTGATGAGACAGTGCTATTCAAGACACTATTCAAGACACTTTGAGCAGTCTCAGATTTCAAAGCAGTATTCACTAGTCAGTGAATATTACTCTTTGCATCTGGCCATTTCTCTGGCATCTTACTTTGGGGCCACTGAAACCACAACTTTGAAAGTCACTATTCAGAGCTGAAAAGGTAAGGCAAATAGATAGATAAAGCAAATATAAAGAAAATGCTTGCGTCCTCACTGACTGTTTTAAAGATTTATTTATAATCAACTTACTGTTTTCTTATTTACACTTCTTAACCTTGTGTTCTTTCATATTCATAAAACATACAATTTTAGGCACATCATTGTGGTATGATGTTCTTTTCATAAATGTCATGACATTTGTCCTCCAGGCTGATTTCTATTCTCTTCCCTCATCAGCATTCCTGCTTGGAGGCTGTCCATGCTCTTCTCCTTATTCCTGTGCCAATTCATGACACTTGGCCACAATAACCTTTCAAATGGTTTAGGACATGGAATTCCCTTGGTTTGGGATAATTTCCATATGCAGTTAAAGTTATGTATGTTTGGACAGATGCACAGGTGTTCCATGAGGCTCCATTCTCATTTATAATTTAAAAATCCTTTACCAAATAAGAAATATTTATTCAGATTTGATTCTTCAAGAAACAAAGGCACAATTATGCAGAAGGAGACACGCAGGCAGAAATACAAGAGAGATGTCAGGGCAGGAGGGACACCAGAGAAGAAAAAACACTGAAGAAAAGCAAAATAGCTATACAGAGCAAGACAGGAAGGAAAGCAGCGACCCCAGAACAGACAGTTAGGAGGCTGAGGAGGAAACACGACTGCAAAGGGACTGCAGCTGATGGAGGAACCCACATTACAGCAATAGATTAGAACCTGCAGTGCATAGAACTCAACTCCTGCACTGCCTCTCACCTTACCAAAGGGATCAGAGGGCTGGGGAACTGGACACAAAGAAGTAGAGAGGAAAGGTGTTTTTCCTACATATTTGTTTATTTGATTCTTATTTATTTTTCAGAATTGGAAACCAAAAATTTACTAATGGACAATTTATTAAATTGATTGAAATTCCCTGCTTGAAACACTTTTTAGTCTCAAGATAGGTCTTCAGTTTTTTTAAAATAAAATGTGTAAAACTTTAGAAACTGATGTAATGCTATACTTTCTGTGGAAAGTTTCTCTAGGAATTATGATAATATCCTCTTTATTAGCAATTATACAATTAATATATTGATGAATTTGGAACAAATGAATAAAATGCATAAAAGTAGGATCATTAGATCATTTTTTTAGATCATTTATGTAATTGATATAAATGGATTCACTGGCTATAATCCATAATTAAACATGATTTTCATTTTTCAGCAAATTACATTTTTAATGTATAATACCCTCTCTGTCTTTGTCTCATCTCATAGCTAGCATTTATTTCTACAAATGATAAACCTTCTCTTTCAATGTGTGAATTATTTTTGAGTATGTAAAAATAAATCCGTTAATGAATTAACAAGACTTTTTAAATCAGACAGTCAGTCTCAAAATAAAGTGTTGGTCAGAGTGTACTTTTTCCACAAATATACCTTGTAGTAACATGACAGACTCCCCAAAAAATTTGGCCAGTGACTTCGCAGAATCACAGAATATGCCAATTTGGAAGGGGCCTGCAAGGATCATCGAAGTCCTGCTCCTGACCCCGCACAGGACCATCCCCAAGAGTCACACTATGTGCTTGAGAGTGTCATCCAAACACCTCTTGATCTCTGTCAGACCTGGTACTGTGACCACTTCCCTCAGGAGCCTGTTCCAGTACCCAACCACCCTTTGAGTAGAGAAGCTCTCTCTATTATCCAAATTAAACCTCCCCTGACACAACTTCAGGCCATTCCCTCAGGTTCTGTAACTGATCAGCATAGAGAGAAAGCAGATTCTTTTTACTATAACTTGTATTTATCATGTGTTTATTCTATTGTCCTGTATTTATCCCATAAACAGATGCCTTCAGATAACTTTTCTGTAATTAGATGAGGTTTTTCTAATGTACTTGACCTGTTCGTTCCTCTATCTGGTTACTTCTGGATCTTTTTAAAATACAGCCTTAACTTTGTATTTCTGGATATGTAAGTCTCCTTCTGCACCACTATTTTTTTATCTACTAACTAATCCAAAGTTCTAACCCTAAGAAACATTTTTACATATATTTTCTGATATAAAAATAAAAACTATCTACAGATTATAAAAATAATGTCTGCTCTGTAAGACATTGATAAATAAGAGGTGCTTCATGTGAATAAGCCTTATGATAAATGTTTTCAGGTAGGGGTCAAGAAGTCTCTTGATTAAAGTCAATAAAGCAGAATGATGCCTGGGAAATACCCTTTAAGGTCAGTGGAACTGCAACCTACATAGTCAAGAGCATATTTCAACCCCAAATTTATCATAGCCTGCTGAAGAGTTCTCCCTGCAGTTAATTTTGTATTTAGTGTCTGGAGTTGATTTATATACAGACTGTTGTAGAATTTTCCAACAAATATTTTATATTTATGTTCATGTTCAGAGTGATTAGAGGTGAACATCTGTGCCCTACACAAATTATGTCATTATGAAATTAACTTTCAAAAGTTCATAAAGAGATATGGTAGCTGCAACAGCTTGTTTATTTGTAACAATATGGTGACCCAGATATCTGACAGGCTAGATTTGTTTACCTTTCTTCTTCTTGGCATGTGTATCAAACAGTACATAAGAAAGTGTATACAGAGATATGTCAAACCATAAGTTGTAGACACAATAAAGCTATATTTTCATCTGTGTTAAGATATATAAGGTGAATGTATTATTTAATACATTAGATGTACTGCTAAGTTTTTAAGAAAAGCAGACTATATCTCCATAGGTCTACATGCACAAAAGCCTACATAATTTGATAGTTTGACCATATGAATAATTGAAAAATGAGATATTTATTTACTATATTTAATGAGATGGATCAAGGCTAGGATATGTTTGTCCCATTCAGCTTTGTAGTTTAACAAAACAAAAATCCGATGGTCATTAATTAGCAGCTTCCCATTATCATAGAATGGCTGCACATATGAAGTATGAAATTTAAGATGAAGTATCTATCTGTATTACTTTAGATCAGGATGATTATAGAATGCTCTGCTTCTGGGATTCATTTGAATTAGACTATCTCATGATAAAGTGAGAAAAATCTGTCACAACATTGCAGTTTTCAAGACAGAGAAATAAAGATAACTGGAGCAAAGTTAAGGTAAAAATCCTTGTGACAATATGGTCCTTTCAAAACAAGTTTGTTTGTTTGTAAGTTTCTGCACTCAAAATTTATCACCAGTTTTTTGTCACTACCACTAGAAAGTTTATTCAATGGTAACTATGTCTATTCTTAATATTGTCATATAATAATTCAGCAATTTTTTTAGTGGCGTGTGCACTTGAAATTAGTATTAATTACAGTAAACAACCAGGAAGAGAGAAATGTCAGAAATCTTCAGTAGAATCATAGAACACCTTGGGTTGGAAGGGACGTTAAAGACCATCAAGTTCCAATCCCCAGTTTTCCAGCCCAAGTTTGTCCAGTTCTCCCTGGATGGTATCCCATCCTTCTGTTGTGCCAACTTGTGTTGTCTGCAAACTTGCTGAGAGTGCACTCAATCCCACTGTCTGTGTCATTGATGAAGATATTGAAGAGCACCAGTCCCACCATAGAGCCCTGGGGGACACTGCTCATCACTGGCCTTCACCTGGACATAGAGCCATTGACCACAAAGTCAGCATAGGCTTCTTTAACCAGTGATAAGGAAAAAACCCATGAAAATAATAACAAAACAGCAATAACAACAAAATAACAGCAAAATAACAACAAGAAATATGTTAATACCCCCCCCCTCAATTTTAAAAAGCCACTTATTTTTTGTGTATTTTTAGTCTTTTATATGACTGTGGTATTCAAATTTTTTTTCTATTGTATCTATTGCATAGATAGAGTGCAATCAGAACAAAATATATGTTTTGAGACTGAACTCAGGAATAGTTATAATCTGATTAATACAGACAAACCCAATGTGATCAGTGTTATCAACTAAAATTTTTTTGTAACTTCCAATAATTTTAGAGGGAAAATATTTCACAAATGTTTGCCTTTCAACTTGCATGAATGCTTGTGCCATCACATTTTATATATGTGAATATGTGTATGTGTGTATATATATTTATATATGCACATGTATTTAGTTTCTAAGGCATAAATGATAAAATATATAACAATTCAAGACAGCTGCTCATATTTCCAAAACCTCTGAATTAAATATTTGATAAGATATATTAATTTTTACAAGAAAAGGATATTTTATTGGATGTTTCTTTTTATTTTACTGTTAGTATTTCAGTTTGAAAGTAACATTTTTTGCAAGATATGAATATTATGGAAACATTTTGTTAGAATTAAATAATCAAAAATATTTTAAAATATATATTTCATATTAACTACAATATCAGAACTGGATTCAAATGCAAGATAGATTTTTTTGTCTGCTTCACCACTCCCAGAAATAAAATTTCTTTTAGTCATTACATGTTTTCTTATATTTGTTATGTTATTATTCCTGAAAGTTAACTACTGACTTTTGTTTATGCGAAATGCAAATACATTTTTGAAAATGTGATTTTCGTCTAGATATCTTCATATTCATCATAGGAGACTTTATGTCCTAAAAGAAAATCAAATCTGTTAACTATCCATAAGAAGCACATGGCAGAGCCTTTACATTAGAGAATATAGTGTAACTTTTGTGGAATTATATTTTAAGTAGTTTTTATTTGCATGTGTTAAATCCTTCCCCAATCTACTATAATTGTCAAATAAGATGAGATGATCCACAAAAATGAATAATCATAATTAACTGACTAAGAAGCACGCTTCACTTCACTTTCCTTACCCTGTTATCGATGTCACTATCAGCTCTCTGCACATGGAGACTATTATTGTAACTGTCATAGAATTAAATGAAATCTATCCAGCAACATCTGGCTCCTCAGAAGAAAATATGAATAATTTTCACCAGCTTTCCCCATCTCTGCCCGCTTATTCTAATTATGATGTAATGGAGGACATCAGCAGGCTGTGGACTTGGTGATTAACCCAGGGCAGATGAGAAATAGGCCTAGTGAGATGAGCAAGGCACACAGATCAGCTCAATCAATTATCTTTTTTCTCAAGGCTCTCAGATACAGCAGTGACCTTGTGATGGGAAACAGTAAGTTACACTTGAACCCATTTAGGAGGTCAAATATTTCACAATATATTACCAGAGTTAAATTCCTTTTTTTTCAATTCAGTTACACAAAAAGGAGTATTAGACATGTATATATAATATACAAACTGTGCATATATAATATAGAGACTGTATATATACACATATATACATACACACAGAGTTTGCAAACCTTTATGCTTCTAATACAGGTCTAAGTCTTTAGCTTATTCACTTTCTCTTTTCATCAATTAGCATACACAACCTTTCCTCCTTTGTTTGGTTCCTATTCTCATTAAGAATCTGTCTCCAGGAATTGAAATAATATGGAAAATGACATGACAATATAGTGACTGGGAGAAAAAAAACAAGCTAAAAACCTTCAAATGTTATTTCCAGTCTTCATATGTATGTGTGGACACATCAACAAAATCTCACTATTAAAGTACTTGTACTGCCTTGTGTTCTATAGACTGTGGAGTTCATTTAATTCAGATTGCAGACCCATCCAGTTCCTTGCCTGAAATGTTATCACTATAGAGCAATTGGACTAATGGTCGTAGATTTATTCTGGTAGCATTCTATGTTGCCTACACTAAATTAAGCAATTCAGTGCAGTCAGACCAGCATCCACATTGTCCTATTTGACATCATTAGCAGAAAATCTGTGCTATCAAAGCAGATAGAATGGGAAATATACATCCTAACATAGTTTCCTATACTGCTTATCTTAAAGACAAAGTAAGAACCATTGATCACAATAAAGACAAAGAGTAAACAAGGAAAATGAATCCAAGTCATTGAAATGAATGATTTTAAAGGAAGGTGGAAGAGTTTCACAAGGGAAGTAAAAATACTAGTTGTGATCTTCAGTGAATCTTTGGTAGCAAAAAAAACCCACTCAAATATTTCTACTATAAGGGCTCTTTCTGCTACTTCAAGACAATGTAATCTTTCAATCTAATTATTAGAGGGAAATAAATGTCATAGGACTTAGCAATTCTGTAGTACCAGATGCTGCTGCAACAAATTTTGTTAGTTTAAATATTGAATTGTGATTTGAAAAGTACTTTTAAATACAGTGATGGAATTTGCTTTCATTTACTTTTATTTTTATTGACTTGACTTTTTTTTGTCATCCATATGAGAATGCAGCCTTTACTGGAACCAAAATTTTCTCTTCAGGTTTTAGTGGGCCTAATGAAGTCATGTTTTTTATTTGCTCCTGTACGTATGAGGTCCATTGCAAGCAGGCTAGATTAAGAAAGGATATCTATTACATGCAAGTGAGGAGCTACCACAACAATATTCTGAATTCCTGGCAAGGAATCCAATATCCAGATGTGGGGGTTTGACCCCAAAAATCCAATCTCCAAGCTCCCCCCACAATTTATCTCAACATGGAAGAGAAGTTTTCAGACAAGCACAACTCAGCGTGGGGGAATTATACTACAATTTATTTATTACTTATACAATAAATACTATAGAAACTAAGAAGCAAATAAATACACAGTATTAAAACAACTTCTACCACCCCTGGACCCTCCCACATCAGTTCAGGAGAAGTTAAGGGTCTCTCTCTCATTGGGGTATCAGGGAAGGGGTCTTCTTGCACCCCCATGAGCCCTTAGTCTCTGCTGAGTTCTCCTCCTGCGCTACAAGAGAACACTTGCTTTACCAGGTCTTCATCATGAGGTTGACATGCTCCCCAATACAACAATAAACATCTGCTCAGAGGAACAGAAAGGAGTGTGGAACAAAGTGGAGACTACGTGGCCCCCCTCCATTCAAATCCCAGCAGAATGGGAGAACACTGTGGTAATGAGACCATACAGTATCTCTCTGCCAAGGTGAATCAAGGTGTTCTGCTGCTGAAGCCAACAACCATGTTGAACCCCCTCCTCAGGTGCCAAGCTGTGACCATCCCCCCCTCCCATTAGGTACACCAATCAGAAATGAAAAGTATTTGTGACTAGAACCACTCAAACTCCTCTCGAACATAAAGAAAACAGTATAAAAGTAAGCTGAGGATAGGGGGAAAGTGGGAGAAGACCTCCACTGAAACTGCTGGGGTCAGTTGACAGGCTGAGTCCATCTTCTGCCCCCCCCGAGGGACTCCTTGGGTTAGAAATATACTCTAAATGGGTTAAATGCTTCTTTTAGGACTAGAGCTTTTGCTTGTGCTTACCCCATAGCATATTAGTAGATTGCTTTGTATTAGAGCTTGTGCTTCCTTAATATATGTATCAGTAGATTGCTTTAAACATATTTTTGCAGTAGACACTATCACCAACAACCTTTGAATCTTATTAATCTGTCACAATTTGTATTAATAAAAAGTGTTATTCTGTAAACTGTAAAAGTGAGTCTTTGCAGTTGCTGGCAGTGGATAACACCTTGGCAGAACCCACTAAGGGGTCTTCGTTCTGTTGAGCCCCTCCTAAAGGAGTGCTCAAAGTACCCTCCGACCTTGTGAATCTCTTGGTGAACAGTCTCATTACAAGATGCTGACAGACAGTCAGACACCAGGGTCTTGACTTTCCTTTTTTTGCCAACAGACAAAAATCTAAACTCTCACATTTCACGGCATTACCCAAGAGCATTACACTAAGGACAGGTATATATTTTAGAGTCTGTTTTTTTCAAGACTGTAGAGGATACTTAAGTCCATGCTGCATTTCCACCCCAGTCTTAAAGAAAACCCAAAAAAACAAAACCAAAACCAAACAAAACAAAACCAACAACAACAACAAAACAACAACAACAAACCCCCAACAAACAAACAAACAAAAACCCACAAAAAAACAAAACCAGAACAAAAAATCCACCACCACCAAAACACAAATCAAGCAACAAAGAACTCCCAACCAAACCCAGACCTAAAAATTTATCATTATGAACCAAAAATTATTTGAACAATGAAAGCCCTATGAAATATCCTTGAATTTGTTGAAAATTTCAATTTCAATGCCAGCTATCGCTTCCAAGTAATCAAGCTACCTCAGAAATCTGAGCAGATCATAGATAAAGTGCTTCTGTCACCCTACTGCCCCTTGACTACAATGAAGTTTGGTAATTTCAAGGGTCTGAGAAACTGTGGTTATTCGAGAGTAACACAGATAAATTGCTGTTAGCTACTATTAGCCTTCATATTACTGAAGCAGTTTGCATTTCATTTACTTAGGCTGCAACAGGAACAAGAGTAGCCTGACAAAGGCTATCAGATCTATATTTTTATAGACAGACAATAAGACCTTCTGAGCTTTTCCCTAATTACACTCTTGAAAACATGGGGAAATGAAATTCCTGAAGAAAAACATAAAGTTGTCCTACAAAAATGCAAGACTTTTTTCCTTGACAAGTAATATCTAAAATCAGGAATATTGATCTGTCTTGGACTGTTACTTCATAACATTTTCACCAGTTTTGAGAAACAAATCTAAACTACAGTTATGCTTCACCTGAAAAGCTTTATTTATGAATTCTTGTTTTCTTATTTATCAAAAGAGGATACCAGAATCCTTTACTGTCCTTATTGTCAAGTCAGTATTTCTTCAATAAAAAGAGTCTAATAACTGTCTGAAAGAATAAATGCAAATGCATGTGTGGAGTTATTTGCTAGAAAAATAGCTTCTGGAACATTACACTTATTTTGTAATGTAAGTTTGAGGTGGGAAGATAGCACTCCTTTGGTGGGTTGACTCATAAGATAATTTAAAAATTAAATCAAAAAGTAATGAATAGTCAAAAATATAATTTGACGATACCCAGAAATCACATCTGAAAACATTCTGGTTTGTTAATGTAAGAATCACAAGGAAACTCCCCAAATATTGTACTTTCAATATAAATGTATGAAGAGGGGTTGAATTTTTTAACGCTCCATTTTCTGCTCTGTTTATTTAAGTAATATAATAGAGGATGGATCAGGTAATCAGTTTGCTGTTTCAGTGAAAGTGAAAAACATGGAAAGAGTTTTTCCATGAAGAGACTTTCTGGAAAAAGAACAATATTTTTTGTTTTACTCAGTTCTTCCTAGCTATGCAACAAAAAATAAGTCTCACAAAAGTTAATATGAGTTTTTAGTTGGGAAAGGCACAGCTTGAGTGTGTGGAGAAGCTCTTATAACGGATCAACAATACGGTTTTCTGTTTTGCGATCACAAGTTTTTTCTCTTTCTCATTTTTTAGTGAAAAGACCTGCTGTTTACTTCCCACATATAGCAAGTGTTATGTCCCCCTAGGCTATAATATTAAACATCCTGACACCCTTGTTTCAGTAACATACAGTCTTTAAGTCTTTTCCACATGTTGTATAATTAACATCTAAATTTTTTAAAGGATGGGTAGGTGATCAAAATTGGATGATTTTTATCAAAAACAATAGATCATTGTTTAAGACGATGAAATAGTGTCACCAATGTCAACACATCCCTTATTAAATGAACTTTACTATTTATTCTGCTGAAGAAAGTAATATATTAATAAAGCAGCGATCTTTTCAGGAATGGCAAAGTCCTTCAAAATCTGAAAGTGCATTTGTTTAATTTTATTTATATTATTCGTATTGTATTACCTTATTCAATGCAATAAATGTGAACCGGATCCATCAAGAACAAAAGCTCAGGAAAAAACCCCAAACCTTTGAGTTGAATAATAGAGAAATTTGTTCAATAAAAAGTTTTAATTTTGTTAACTTAAGAAAAGAATGATGCACCCCTCCCCTTCACCTCAGCTGCCTCTTAGCAGATACAATATCAAAAGTGACAACAGGAGAACAAGATGTATCTTCCAAGGACTTATGTGAGGCTGATGTCATTTAGCCAGCCTGGGTGCTGTTCACTATTCCTGAGCGCCAAGACAAGTCACCTGGAGTCAGATGAACTGTCCATGTTTACATAATACTACAGGTATCAGCCACCACTCATTGAGGTCAGGTAAATCTATTTTTTTCAGCTACAGATGGTCCTTTAGCTTAGAGCTGAGCATCGTGTACTACTTACACATGTTCTTACTGCAGTCTCCTCCCATTGCCAGTATCTATTTCCACAGCCTCCCATAAATTCAGTAGCAGAGTATCTTTGCAGCAGCTTTATAGTCTTTAAGAATAAGATACAGAAAATGAGTATATTACCAATAAATATGCAAATCTTGATATTTTCCAGAGATGTGAAGGTCAGAATCTTGCTGGGTTAGATATAAACAGGGACAGATATTTCTCAGTAAGTTTAGAGCTATCCACTTCTATCATGGCTTCATCTAAGGCTACATGTGCAAATGTAGGTCATAGTTTCACTTCCAAATAAACTAATAGAGAGTTGTGAAAATTTCCATTGTTTCTACAGCAGCAACCATAACAGATGGTTCCTAGTTTTTTGAAGTTTATGGACTGCCTGCTACTTCCCTTATAAAAGGCATAGACTACAGGAGAAAGTAATGTTTCTTTTACACTTGTGTGGTCTTCTGCAATGGTAGTAGCAGTATTTTCTGGAAAAAGTAAGCACCAGTTCAGAGTAAATGTATGCTTAGGGAGAGAAAATGCTACAGGACAGGGTGATGCCAACCAAAAAGAGAAAGAGCAAGAAAAGAGTCTTTGCATATGCCAAAACTGAGTTGTAAGAGCAAAAATACAGACTGACCTCCAGTGTAACTCAAAAGCATGCATTTGTTTATAAGTTCTTTTATGTCTGTTCTGTTCTTACTCTGAATTTGCTCTCATATCTTACTTTTTGTTTTAAATAAAAAAATAGTAGATTTTCTTGTTTCAGAATTTGTGTGTGTGTGTGTATGTGAGGCGAATTCTGTAAGGAAAAGGTACAAAAAGGTCTACTTAACAATATGACCAATTCAGATTTAATTTAATAATGAAACTTTTATTATTTACTCACTCACAATTGGTTTGTTCATGATATTTATGGACTTCAGAAATTTTAAAGTCTTTGCAACTTTGCAAAAAATATGCTCATCAAATATGCCAGAAAAAAAAATAAAGAGCAATAGGCAGTCAGATGCTGATTAAACTCAGTGATTAACATATAGATGTAATAATCTGTAGAACAGATGAATTAAAATAGTCCTCATTTAGGTGTCACTATTTGCTAAAATACTCCTTCTGTATATCTGATCTACTTTAGTACAGGGATGTACTGCAGTATTTACAAACCCAAATCTTTTCTTTGGTGATTTCCTCAACTCACCTTACGCAGTACTCTAAAATACAGCTGCAGGTAACAAATGATATTAGGCTGCTGTGTGCATAGGTGTGCACTTGGATATTATCATTCTAGCCTACCATCCAAGAGCACTCTTGTAGATAGACTTCACTTACAGTTCTTTTTGTTCCACTATCAGAGCCCTGATAATGTTTACTGAAAACAGTGCACATCCACCTCAGTGCCAGTCCCTTGGTCTGCTAAAATAAAAGGATAAATAGTTGAAATCTTCACCGGTTATTCAGGGATAATAACAGTCTTTCAAAGAGGAGTGTTAACTCTAGTGTTAGTCCCATTATTTTAGAGGTTCATTGATTTATTTTTATGACTTTTTTCAGAGAAATCAATATTACTTCTTAAAACTAATTTAAAAAAAGGATTCCCCCACTTATTTTTAAGCCATCTGTCCACTCACTGCTCATTTCCCTATGTTCTCCTGCTTCTGTCATTCATTTTTCACTTATTTGCTAACTCTTTAAAAATCACTGTCTACTACTTGAGCTTCTCTTCTTTAATACAGATTCGTGGGTTGTTAATGCAGCTGCTGTCTTCAAGGCTATGAATATTCATATACAGCTCTGGAATCTCAAGGAGATAAATGTAGTTTAGTAAAAATCAAATTTCAACTTTGCTGTGACCTCATCTCTATGTTGGAGTTATCACGGAATAACTTAACCTGGCACCCCTGGATTTAGTTGGGCAATTCTGTTATAGTGTTAAAGCTCCAACTGAGATCATTATGTGATGCTATAATACGATTTGTGATCTGTTCCTGAGTTGTGTCTCTGTTTTATTACTAAAAAAATTATTGCTAAGTGCTGAAAAAGCAAGACTGAAAAAGAATAAACTAGACTAGTGTTTGGTCAACTAGTTATGAAGTTCCTATAGCTGCCACAGACAAAATTGTCAATTCATATTTCACTATTAAAACATTCAGAAATATTTTTTGAAATATCTAATTGGCTTGCTTTATTACCCTGTTATTGATTATTGTAAAATCATCAAGGAATTAAAACACGACCAAGCTGCGTTGGAAGACGTGTGACATAAGATGGCAAGGTGCTTTAAAGTAAAATGGAAAATTTTAATTGAGGATAGGAGGCCACAGCAAGATTGTAGAACCATATGAAATGCGGTAGTGATACAATGAATCAGATATTAAGGTAGTTTAAGAAGGATGTAAAGGACTTGAATGAGTCCAGGGAAAACAAAAAAAAGCCGATGAAAGGGCTGGAAGGAATGTCCCATGAGGAGCAGCTGAGGGCTTGTCTAGTTTGGAGAAAAGGAGGCTAAGTGGCAACCTCATTGCTCCCTACATCTTCCTGAGGAGGGGTAGCAGAGGTAGAGATCCTTTCTCCCTGGGATCCAGTATTAAGACTTGTGGGAATTGTTCAAAACTGCACGAGGGAAGGTGCAGACTCGGCATTGGGAAGCATTTCCTTACCAAGAGGGTGGTCAAACCGTGTAACAGGCTTCCTAGAGAGGTGGTTGATGTCCCAAGCAAATTTATGAAAAATAACATGACACAGGCTTGTCTATCGTGTATTGGGACACACTGAATTATTAAAAAATTCAGTAGTGATAGAAGAAAATTAATATGCAAAGAAAATGTGTTGTGTTATATTTTGAAAATCAAATATTCAGAAAAAATGCTATATACACTATGAAAGACCATGTTGAAATAAAAAAGATATGAAAAGGTAAATGTGAAAGAAAATTTAAATGTAAGAAAATAATTGTATCTTGAAATGAAAAAAAAACAACCAAACAAACAAATTTGGAGGAAATATATTACTTGGGCATATCTTGTTTTTTCTTTCATTCTTCTGAGATAATCTGAATGTGGGGGTAATTTGTTTTATTTTCTAAAAGAATGGTAGTATTTGATTTCTCAACAAAACTCTTTGTTCAGTAAAATGTTTTCATATTTTCATTATGTCCAATCTGTGTTTGGTGATTTTTTTTTTTCTGAAGGAATGTTGCTTCAATAAATTGAGACAGATTGAACAACAAACCTAACATTCGTTCATTAAAAAAATATGTTGTTTTCAATGTGGGTTGTTTTGTACAGTGAAATTTTTATTCCATTCCCTTATCTGAAACTTAAGTCAATAATTACATTAGCTCCAATGTATCAGAACAATTTCAGGGCATTTTAAATTAACCTTCTGATACATTTACAGACTATAAGATATTATCTAAATCTGATTCTCCTAAACAGACAGATTTGATACAAATTCATGGGTTGCAATGCAATAAATAGAAAAATCTGAGCTGAAATATGATATATTTTCAAATATTAAATGGAAACATTAATTACAAGTCATAATTAAATTTACAGGGAAGAAAAATATTTGTTTTCTATAATTTTTCTTCTTTAGTATGTTTTTTAGGCTGATAATACTTCTAAACTTTTCAGCAAAAGCTTTTACAACCAATAGTAAAAGTTGACATTATATTTGCATTTCTTATCAAGAAGCTGTGGCTCTATTTTCCACTAAATGAGGGGAAAAAATTCTGAAGTATAACATCTTTTTCTAAAATTTTGATAATACCAAAATAAAAACTAGGTCCACTCCTAAAAATATATGGGTTATATTAAGTCACTTTAAGTTCTGCATAATTTTGACCATAATCAAGTTTGATTTACCATGTGAAACAAATATTAGGTACAAAGAATTTTATAAAATATGTATTGAAAATAGATTATTACATTTTTGAAATTTTGTTGGGCTATGTTTTTACATAACGTGTTTTAGAGATCTCGAGAACGTCTTTATTTTTCAGCAAAGTCTTTAAGATTAGGGCTACACACACCATTTTTCTAATTGAATTTTGCTTTCAATATAAAGTTTCTTCCTGTTTATTTTCACTCAAAGACCATATTCCAAAATAGTGTTGGAAAGACTACAAATACATTTTAGTATCAAATCCAAAGGGAAAAAATTTATAAAGTTAACTGCAAACTTCTCAGGAAGAGAATTGCTCGTTTACACTACAGCCCTTGCTGATCTGAAGTTCAGTATTCTGAAACATGCCAAGTCACCAGTAATTAGAGCAACACACAATAACCCAAAACTTAATACTGGAAATCAGCTGACAGAAGTCAGAAGTTTTACTGTGCAAAATGACTACTTTCAGCCAACAGGTGTTTGTCTCTGCCAAATACAAAAACAGGTGACAAAATAAAGAGGATTAGGAAGTCTTCTGAAGGAAACTTTGATGTAGGTTAAATTGACAATAACAAAATGTTTATTTGGCTTGTCTAAGAATTTTTTGACTGTTATTCTTCACCAAATCTTTATTTTATGGTCTCTCCTTTCTTATTTTTCATGAAGGTCTGCAAGCATGATTATTGGTTGAACGATACAATGATATTAAGTTTTTCTGTATTCCACTCAAGTGTGAAAGCATGTCATGCTTCACACAAGACTATTGCAAATGATAGTGGCAAGAAGCTATAGTGGAATCTACGAGACTTTTATAATTACCTTCTAGATCAATTATCAGAAATCAGAGCTACTTTAGTGTTTCTGTCTCTGGATGTCAGTGAGACAAGAGTTTTCAGCTAGGCCACCCCCCACAGTTCCTACAAACAGGTTCTTGAATCAGAGTTTATTTGTTAGTGGTCACTGGGTTGACCAGAAAGCCAGGACCCTGGAATGCACTGTATTGTGCAGATAAGTTTTAAAGCAGATGGGGAGAATTAGAAGTCTACTGAGAGTCTTAGTATTTTAATCTTCTAACAACTTAGGCATTTTTAAAATTCTATTCATTTAGCTTTACAATACTTTGACTGTACTAAATGGATAAAAATAATACATACACATAATAGTAGAACCTGTATTTGTGTAAAAGCACTAATTCCTGTTATAAATAGACTTTATCCTGAACTGGGTAACACCTCTCTCTACTTGATCCTTCAATGAGTCATGCAAGATTTTGTAAAAATGCAGAATCTGTCATGAAATAGTAAACAAACCTGTAGCCCTGGAGATTTAGTTTATTTGTTTTACTGTCTTATGGGGAACACATAGAATAATTCCAAAATCTTGCTGTTAACAAAAAGTTGAATTGGTATTTTGATTTAATGCATCATTATATATATTCTATCTTTGCTTTTATTATTTCAATATATTATGCATTTTTTCATTTTTTTCATAATTTTTTATTCAAAATTTTTCATTAAACACTATTCAAGTCTTCTAATTTTATTTTCTCTGCTATATATTTCTGTGTGACACCGCATTTAATGCTCTTCAGTAGACTCAATGCTTGATAATTTTTTCGAAGTTGCCTGAATAATAATTTTTTAAAACATGTTCCCAGTTGCACATAGGTGAAATTGATAAATGATAGCACTCCATTCTGTGGTCCAAAAATTAAAGTACCACAAAAAGTTCAGTAACTGACAATCTTTCCTTGCAATAGAATGTCACACATAATCATCACGTTCTGAAACTATTTCTGTGCATAAAAATGCAACATGTTTTCTGGAATGTAAAACAAATAAAACAAAATTAATAAATTTTTCGTTTCCTTATGCAAAGTACTTATGCTTTATTTCCATGGCAACAATTTGGCATTTTTAAAGCAAACACTGTAAAAAAGTATGTCAAATGAAGTACTCAAGAATATTACTGCTCATTTACAGTCAACCTCAAATTACAATCATTCAACATCATTCTCATTCAAATGAAAGTTAACTCTAAAGCAGATATTTCCCCATTTTTACATTGCTGAAATGTATATGATGTAAAACTTCCAGTTGCCAAACTGTTTGAGTCTTTTCAGGCACACAAATCATGGGCTTAAGCCATTTCTTACTGTTAAATGAAACTGTAAGTCTGTTATTAGTGAATGTGTCTCTTCAAAGATATTTCTCCTTTTAATTGTTAAACATAAAGACAAAACTAACCAAAGCAAATAACTTTTCTCATTAATCTGTTAATTATGCTATATTATCTGAAGTATATCTGAATTGAAAACCTGCAAATTTGCAAAACATTTTTTAATCTTAAGTCATCTCTGAATGTTACTTTTTGAGTAATTCCTAATTTATACTGAGGTCTATTACGAAAACTAAACAAAACAATAAAAAAAAATATTTACTTTTACTTTATGTAACTCACTTGTGGCTTGTCAAACTCATAAGGAAGTTTCTTCTTTATTAAAGCCTTTGATGCTCTTTTCCCACAAAATTCTCCTAGAAAAACTGGCTGCTCGTGGATGGGTGCATTGTTAAAAAACTGGTGGTATGTCCAGGCCCAAAGAGTGTTAGTGAGTGAAATTAAATCCAGTCGGTGACTGGTGAAAAGTAGTGTTCCCCAGGGCTCAATATTGGAGCCAGTCCTGCTTAATATCTTTATAAATGATCAGGACAAGAGGATTGAGTGCAGCCTCAGTAAGTTTGCAGGCAACACTAAACTGGGGGGAGGGGGAAGTGTTGATCTCCTTGAGTGTAGGAAGGATCTACAGAGAGATCCGGACAAACTGAATCAATGGACCAAGGCCAACTGCATGAGGTTCTAGAAGGTGGAGTGCTGAGTCCTGCACTTGGGTCACAACAACCAGTTGTGCAGCACTACTGGCTTGGGAAAAGGAAAACAGCTTGGTGAAAAAGGATTTGGCGGTCGACAACTGGTTGAACATGAGTCAGCAGTGGCCAAGAATGCCAATGACATCCTAGTTTATATCAGAAATAGTATGGTCAGCAGGACTAGGGAAGTGATTGTCCACATGTACTCAACATTGTTGAGGCCACACCTCAAGTTCTGTGTTGAGTTCTGGACCCCTCTCTACCAGAAAGACTCTGAAGTGATGGAACATGTCCAGAAAAGGGCACAAAGCTGGTGAAGGGACTGGAGCACAAATCTTACAAGGAGTAGCTGGGGAAGCTGGGGAAAAGGAGGTCCAGGGGGGACCTCTCAATTACCTGGTCTGCTCTCTACAATTACCTGAAAGGAGGTTGTAGCCAGGTGGGTGTGACACATTGTCAATGTCACATGTGCTGTAATTTGCCATGGAATCTTTTCTCCTGTGTTTTGCAGGGAGAACGAGAAGTATAAAGTTATTATTTAAAAATAATGTACATTATGTTCTTGGATGATATGTCAGATGATAAGCATTTAAGTAATTAAGTAATAACACTAAGTAATTTCCAACAATTTTTGCATAAAGGCTTAATACTTCTTCTGCTGTGATCAATGCAAAAGCAACAATTCATTTCAGAAGGAATGTGATTAATCTAATATTTGTATTACCAGAAGAGAAAATGCTTTTGTATCAGCAGTTAGGACATTATATTATCCAATATTCGAAAGTTCAATAATATTTTTTGCAAAATCATTTATAATTGCCCTGCATTATTGCACTATCCTATATATTACAGTATTTAAGACTGTCATCCTCTTCAAATTCTGTTAAAAAATGAGAAAAAGAGTAAAATCAGACATTCAGCAGAAACTGAAATGCAAGCATTGATAGAAATTTGCATAAAATTGACTCCATTTCATAAATAACTAAATACTGGAAGTGTGAATACAAACATAGTCTGTCTTTCATTACTACATAAACTCTTACTAGCTTTACACGTAAGAATAATTCTTTGTTGAATGCTTTGCCATGTGTGTGACATGTAGCACATTTCTTCATGCATTATTAATTTCAGAAGCTATAAAGACGTTATAGGCCCCAGTGACCAACACATTACATGAATTCTTTCTTTTCTCATTAAAAAAGATATTTCAATTGCAAATAAGAGATAGAAAAGCAATATGATTTAAAGGATTTTTTTTTAATCTCACATTGTTTTATATTTCCTTAAGGAATATGCTTATATAAGTGTGGGAAACCAGATTTAAACAAACAAAACATATAATTCACACTTTAAATGTAGTGGAAGGTAAAGTCACAAATACCCTGTAATTCTTGGCATTAAATTCTCTTCAGAAAACCATGGGGATCATTACAGATACAATAACTCCAGTATGTGCCTTGTTAAGTGGAAAGTTTAATTGGATCTGAGCAAAGAAGAACCTGGAAGGATATGAAGATGAAAACATATGGGGGGCGCACGTTGAAACAGACTCTTGCATCTCTCAGTTGGAGATAAAAGGAAACAATTGTTTCTTCATAGTCTTGCATCAATAAATACTTGGCTCCAAGGTGCCTGTTTCCTATGGCTTCTTTATATTCTTTTTTTTCTGACAATAATGAAAATTTATGGGGTTTTTTTGAGTATATTTATAACTCACAGATAATTTTTAATCATAGAATCATGGAATATATCAATTTAAAAGGGACCTGTAAGGACCACTAGTTCTAAATCCCTGCTTCTCACAGGACTATGTAACACTAAACCATAGGACTAAAGTCTAGATACTCCTTGAACATTGACAGGCTTGGTGCCATGACTACTTGCCTGGGGAACCTGTACCAGTAACTTTAGTTGTTGACGAAGCCACGTATCCTAAGAGAATATAATTTTAAGTTCAGACAAATGATTTCCTATTTTTTTAAAGATCAGTTCTCTTCCAGGAACTGTATTTTCCTTGTTATGTCTTTGTCTGACAAATCTAACAAACAAACAAATCAAGCAACCAACCAACCAACCTCTCAGCTACATCTACAGTTACAATGAAGACACATCTTGGTGTTACCTTGAGTTATCTCCATAAATAAGCCTCTCTAGGCACTTCTTTGTACAGATGATGTTCAGGGATTTTAACAGTTCTTGGATTTCCTCTCTGAACTTTTCTCTTTTTTTCCAGTGTCTAAAATCACTTCTGAGGGGACATTCTCATTCCTCATCTCTGACCTATATTTTAACTCTCATTCATTTAAAATGGTATTGTAAATTTGGCTCTCTTCTACAGTGAGGACAATAAGCCCGAGTCAAAGTCTGAGTCTGAGAAAAGTTTTTAACAGTTCCTAACAACTTCCTGTAGCCTTAATTCAGAATGAAAGGAGACTGAGGTTGTTGAACATTTCAGAAAATCTTGCTCCTTTTCTTTTAAATATTAAATGCTTATAGGATATCAATAGTCTTACAGCTACATCAAATGCAGAAGGTACTGTAAGAACTGTTTCTTCGTGTACTTCTACAAATCTTTCAGGAATTCAAGAGATTTCCCTGACTTATGCTGCTTTAAGTCTCTGGATAAAATATCAAATAAAATATGAAGATACAGTTTATGAAAGATTGAGAAGGGTTATAAAATTTGATTTACTGTAAATAATTCATGATGCCTTTTACAGCACTGTGAAATCCTTTTTAGCAGTTCCAGTTTTGGTTATAAATACGCATGCAATGAATACAGAACAGTATTATTTTACACAGACAACAAGTTTTCTGATTGTATATGTGTACCAGTGATATGTGTTTATTAAGAGATGAAGCAAACATTCTACTTGAATGTATTTAAATGAAGTAACAACAAATTTGGGATGAAATTGAAAATAGTGTCATATTAAGTTCTGCAAAATATTTCAATTATGAATCAATTGCAGAGTATCTTAGTTCTGAAAATTCTCACCTATTTTAATTATATGTATTTGAAAGACTTTTTACTTTGCAAATATGATTTGTGCCTACCTATAATATTATATATCTACTATAATATTTGCATTTTTTTTTTAAAAAAAGACTTTATAAATAAATGAAAAAAGTCTAAAGTTTATTTTTGATCTTCTAGACATTGTTTAGCTACTGAAAAACAAAAAATTGTTGTGAAAATTCAGAAATAATATCTTGCTTTTGGAATATATCTATCATATTTTTACACTTCGTGCTACTTCTTACGAATTAATACTTATGGACTCTGTCTTGTTCCTTGTGACTCACTGGTACTGTTGCAAAAAACCCCACACAAAACAAAACATAGAAAAACAAACAAACAAACAAAAAAAGAAGAAAAGTCTATCTTTTTCCTCTTCACTTATCCATCAAAATCAAACAAAATTGGGAATTAAAAATGCAAAATATGTGAACAACAATGTCTAAAAACCCCAACAACTTGAAGACATATTACAATACTAAAAATAGGACTGCTAGCTCCATTGCCTTCTGTGGTGTTAATGTCTGATGCTATTTCTTACAGGAGTGTTATGAATGAGCAGGGATCATATAAGGGAACATATGACCAATAAAAATAAAGGAGATTAGTGAACATGTGATAAGATTAGAATGGTTGGAAAAGAAAAGCACTAGAAATCTGAATGAAGGTTTTAAATGTCTTAGGGTATATGAAGAATGTACTGCAGCATCAAAATGTGTACTATATACACATATAAATGTATGTACAATATGTATAACAACAATATGAATTGTAGTGTCAAAAAAAGGAAACTTGTACTAAAACTCTGTTGCCAGTACTCGAATTAAGCTACGTGAATCCTATTTTCCCCTTTCCTTAATCTTCTGGAAGCTGAGGAAAGTGAAGAGTGACTTTCATTCTTAGAACATTGGTCCTCTTGGGAAATATCTTAGTAATACAATATACTGACATGCTGCAAGTAAAAAAATTTCAATGTAGTATTTAAAATGCTTATTCAAACAATACCAACGTTTAGCTGCCAGCTGAAACAGCACTAGAAGAAACATGTGAAACAGTGTTAGACCTGATGGAGAAATATTACCATGTATACACTCTAGACTCTTAATGAGATACATGGTTGCCAGAAATTTAGATCTGTCAGACAGAATGGAGCTTCACACATAAAAATCTATCATTGGCATAATATAGAATTTTTGTTCTTGCATAAGGACTTGTGACTAGAAAACAATGAATCATCTCATTCAGATTCAATTTTCTGTTTATAATAGCTATATTCTGCCTCTGTGTTGCTTGTGTTATTTGAAAGGAAGCAAATAAAAAAAAAATCACACTTCACATCTGCAAGGAAAAATGTCTCTAAACAGAAAGAAATTATGATGCTGAAATAAATATGGGTCTTCATGAATAAGTAAATTTTCTAAACTTCAAATGAGCTGTTTATTATTTTTTCGTACGTGGATGTGGTGACTGTGAAGGAAAGCAATGGCAAAGTTATTAACACAGTGCTGGATTCACTTGTCATTTCTAGTGTTAAATAAAAGAGGGTAACTCAACTGACACAAAAGAAAAATGTGGATGAGTTATGTGATTATAAATACATCTCCAATTGCATTAATATACCACATGCCAGATTTACTCGTAGAATCTACATAACTACAGCTGATGTCTACGAAATCCCCTTCCCTTTTAGTCCTCTTCATCCCTCACCAAATCCAAGAAAGGTATTTAAGAATACTTACTGCAGTTGTTAAATCTCAGACTAAGGTAAGGTAATAAAAGAGCAAAATGCATGGTCTAATCTGAATCTGAAGATCTGAAGCTGCTAGGCAGATGCTAGGCAGCTCAAGTCTGCTGGTTTACAGTCAGTAGAACTTCCATTCAAAACATGAAAAATATTAAAAAGCTGAATTTATATTTAGTAAGTGCTAATTTAGGCAGATGTTCTGAATCATCATCTAGTGGAGCCTATCTCTGGTATCTAAGTTGGGTGTCTGCTGTTTAGTTACGATTTTTGTTTGAAATCTCAGATATGTGACAACAGTAGGAAAGCTGTTGATATGAATGAAAAATGAGGATGCTGCTCTGCTAAATTTTTACTTGGTGTTTCCTTCACCTACTGTGGTTTAGGAATGGTATTGTCTAAGTGAGTACTCCCATCGAAACCACGTGGGCCTCACTTCCCTTCCCCTTCCAGGTGGAAATACAAAAGGCAAAGACCATGGTTTGAGACAAGAAAAATCTGCTGAAAACAGCAATGAGATAAGAAAATGAACAGTAACAGCAGTAATGCTAATAACAGAAGTGTACAAAGAGAGGATGATTTACATGCAAAATGCTCACCAAGCCCAGAATGATGAAAAACGATGGCGGAAAGACTCTCTGCCCACCACGTTTTCCCACAACCAGAAAGAAATGCCCTTCCTCCTGGAAGCAAGTTTAATGTCTTATATCAAGTTCTGCCAGCAGGGTCTCTTTGCACCTGACTAGTTAGGTCCCAACAAACTGAACCAGAAGAGGAGAGGTAACATTTCAATGTAGTAGAAATGTCAGGTTTTTGGGACTGAAGGAGAATATGAAAGAGGCTGTAGTTTCTGGTGGCATGGGATTTATTTTTTTTTAAAAATCTTTTTTGTAACCAGTCCCCTTTAATATCAGAAGAAAGAAAGAAAAATAGGCAAACAGAGAAGATATTGAGTAAGGACTGAATATTCTTTATAGACAATAGTCAGAGTAAGGACCTTCTTTTCCCTTCTTCCCATTTCTTTCTAGAAATGTTTGCAGTTTCTAAACCCCTAAAAATTTAAAGATGAGCACAGAAGCCTTATAAAATGCACAAGAAAGTTTCTGCCATAAGAAGAGAATAATTGGAGTTTTACCTATCTGGTTGTAATTTCATATTTTAAAAGTGGTATAATTGAAGTTGCATACAAAAGATACCTATTTCTAGACCTCGTACAGAATTCAGATTTATGTAACTATAAATACTTTTCCTTTCTTTTATAAGAAAGAAGTCTGTGTGAAGGTGAAATTACTTTTTTTCTCAGTGTTTTTAACTTGTTTTCAAATACGATGCATTTCTGGTGCAGAACTGTCACATATAGTACAGTGAAAAAGTGACATGAAATTATATAATTTCAGCTTCAACTAGACAGCTGAATGCAGAGTATTTTTCAAAAGTGTCATACAAAATGCATTTAAAATAATAAAAATAATAAAAATAGTTAAAAATGCACTTGATGGGAGGGAAATATATTTTTATTGTCAAATTCAATCCTTATCCTTTAAATTTAATAATGTTGGTTGTTTCCAAGTATAAAGCTTTGCATATTACGTGCAAATAATGTTCAGTTTCTTCATAAAATAAATAATGATTTCTGAAATCTTAGTTTTATATTTGTCATCATCAGAAAACCAACAAAAGATTAGCAAATGCAAAGGTTTTGTAATGTCTTATCTTGTCAGAATACTACAAAAAATATCCCACAGAAATCAAAATAATTAGACAGCTAATAAAAGAATCATTAAAAAATGGGTCTTTCACTTAAAATTAGAAATAAAAATACCCAAAACTCTTACTTCAAACTTCTGTCAAATCACAATGACTTTTTAATCACAAAAAAATAATGTTAAAGTTGTTTTTCTTTCTGATTTCAGTTAGTAAATAAAATAATCATTTACTAATTAATAAAATGCTGTGGTGGTTTGACTGTGGCTGGGTGCCAGGTGCCCACCAAAACTTCTCTATCCCTCCCCTTCTCAACTGGACAGGGGAGAGAAAATGTAATGAAAGGCTCATGAGTTGAGACAAGGACAGGGAGAGATCACTCACCAGTTACTATCACAGGCAAAACACACTAGATTCGAGGAAATTAGTTGAATTTAACCAATTCAAATCAGAACAGGATAATGACAAGTAAACCAAATCCTAAAAATACCTTCCCCCCCACCCCTCCCTCCTTCTCAGGCTAACTTTATTCCCAATTCTCTACCTTCTGCCCTCCAGCATCTCAAGGAGACAGGGAATGGGAGTTAGGGTCAGTTCATCACATATTATTTCTGTTGCTGCTTCCTCCTCAGAGAGAGGAGTTCTTTCCCTGCTCTAGTGCGGAGGAGATAGTCCTCCACAAACTTCAACATGAGTCCTTTTCACAGGCTGCAGTTTTTCATAAACTGCTCCAGCATAGGTTACTCTCATGGATAGCAGTCCTTCAGGAACAGAGTGCTCCAGTGTAAGTCCCCCACAGGGTCAGAAGTCCTTGAAGCAAACATTCTCCAGCATAGGCTCCCTTCTCCATGGTGCCACAGGTGCTCCAGCACGGGCCTCTGACGGGATCACAGTCTTCTTTCTGGCATCCACCTGCTCTGGTGTGGGGCACCTACACGGGCTACAGGTGAATCTCTGCTCCCCTGTGAATCTCCAAGGGCTGAGGGAAGACAGCCTGTTTTACCATGGTCTGCACCACGGGCTACAGCGGAACCTCAGCTCTGGCGCTCGGAGCACCTCCTCCCCCTCCTTCTCACTGACTTTAGGGTCTGCATAGTTCTTTGTCTCATATATTCTCCCTTCTCTCTTCTCTGTCTGCAATTACTTCTGTGTAATAACTTTTTTTTTCCTTCCTAAATATGTTATCACAGAGGTGATACTACCATCCCTGATTAGCTCGGCCTTGGCCAGTGCCAGGTCTGTCTCGGAGCTGGCTGGTATTGGCTCTGTTGGATGTGCGTGAAGCTTCCAGCAGTTTCTCAGAGAAGCCATCCCTATAGCCCCCCTGCTACCAGAACCTGGCCACACAAGTCCAATACAAGTGGTTCTTAATACAAAAAAATTAGATCAGATTCTAATCCTTGAAGTTTCAGGGTATCTCTGGTTCATGGAAGAACCAATATTTATCTTTCTAGTAAAAGCATTACTCTTTTGTATTTAATTCTGCTTCTTTAATAATACTGCATATTTATTTATTTTTTTTAATAGTTAGCAATCAACTACCATCTAGGGATTTTAAGTCTAATTAGTCAGTCTTCATCTTTCAATTCAAATTAGGACATTTTTATTAATTTAATTAATTAATAAAAGCCAGGCACCTGAGAGGGAATAACCCCATGCAACGGTAAAAGCTGGGTCAAATGACTGTGAAGGACCCCTTGTGACACAGAAGTCCATCAGTCTCCTGGGTTGCATTAGGAAGAGTGTTGCCAGCAACTCAAGGGAAGTGATCTTTCACCTGTGCTCAGCACTGCTGAGGCTACACTTGGTGTACTGTGCCAGATTTTGGGCTTTTCAGTCCAAGACAAACATGGAAAAATTGGAGACAGCCCAGAGTAGGGTAGCAGAGATAATTTGGACACTGGAGTTTCTAACATACAGAAAGAGGCTCAGAGAGCTGGGTCTCACAGCTGGAGAGTCAGCTACAGGAGTTCATCCCAGAGAAGAGAGGGCACATGGAAATTTTGTCATTGTGGATGGGAGGGAATGAAGAAAATGAAACCAGACTCTTCTCAGTGATACCCACTAACAAGACACAGGGTAGTAGGTACAAATTAAAATTAAAACATATGAAATCCTATTCTTCTGTTTGTTATTTTCTTTTACTTGAGGGTGATCAAACACTTGCACAGGTTGCACAGAGAGGCTGTGGAATCTTCAATCTTGGAGATATTCCAAACCTGACTGGATATTTTCCTTGAAAACCTGTTCTAGCTGACCCTGCTTTGTATAGGAGCAGGTTAGACTAGACAAACTCCAGAAGTCCCTTCAAACCCTAGTGATTTTGGGTTTCTCTGTGGTTTTGTGGTCATGTGATTTTGTGAAAAAAATTTAAATTAATGCTGATCTGAAGAGAAATCAGACTTTTTTAAAAAAACCTTCAAAACTTTTTTACACAAGAATCATCCAGTTCTTTAGGAAACTTCCCTGTCCAACCATCCAGGAGCTACTCCAGCAGTCAGTCTCACACCACCTGAGCTCAGACTGAAGCCCCTTCATATCTACATAGACCACACTCGCAAAGTAGAGACCAGGTTTCCTCACTGGCTTGATACCAGGTTTCCTGTAGAAGAGTGTCAGACTTCCAGATACTTACAATAATTTAATCATGATGTAACAAATGAATAACAAAATAACAGCTTGAGCTGATGTCTCCAAGCAGAGACCCTGAACAAAGAAACCCCTGGGCTTTTATTATGCTCCTAGTCTAAACCCAAGAAAGTCTGCTGTGTCTCTGTGTGTCTGATCACCTGGTTGTGCCACAGGTCCCCAAGCCCATTGTTACGCAAAGGTCTGTAGTTCCGGGTCTCTTGCCTTTTTTCTACAGCTCCTGCTCCCTCAGAGCTCACTGTTGCAGGTCACACTGTGACAAAAATCATCAGAAAGAAATTAAACCCTTCAACACTACCTTTTAAGTGTTAGTGAGCTAGGCATTATTTTATTCTGGCCAGAGATATGTAGTGAATCATTCCATCTCTATGTGTCCCTTTCAAGATTTTTAACGGATTTATAGCAAACAAAGAAGTTAATGTTTATTGGTTCTAAGTTGCCCAGTTCTCTATCTTGTACTGGCTATTGATCTCTTGCCCTTAATACTAGTTTGGTCTGCATTCTTTGATACTCTTATCATTCTTCCTCAGACAGAGAGTCTCCAACTTTCAGGGTAATATCTTTGTTAATCTCCTCTGTATCTTCTGGTTACTCTCAATATGTAAATTTAGAATCCCAGATATCCAACCTTCAACTCCCTCAGGATTTGTTTATTGAAGCTTATCATGTCTAGTGCAGGGAAACCCAAAGCCTTGATGATGTAAATATCAAACAAACAAAAGTCTGTGAAGAGAAACCTAGCCACCTACTGGCAAATGTGGACAAACCCATGACCATCTAAAATAATAAATTTAAAAGTTACTTAAAACTATTAAAAAGAAAAAAAGTAGGAAAGTTATATCATTTCCAACAACACAGATGCTTGCACACTGAGCCACCTGCACAAAAGTATTCCTCAACACAGTCGTAAATGATCAAATACATTTTTTTCCTATTGCATTTATTAAAGTATGTGATATTACATAGTTTTGTTTCCATAATCCTTATTTTAGAATAGTGTGTGTGTTGTGGTTTCTGTTTGAATGGTCTTGTTTCTTATTGCATTACAAGAAGAACTAAACGTTTTCTGGCACATACCACACATTTGACTACACGTCTGCCTTCCTTATATGAATGTGAAATTCTTGACTTGCAAGATCAAAGTATCCTTATAAAATGTCTTTGGATTATTTGTCTAGAATCTCAGAGAATCCATGGTCTATTCCTGTCAACAGTCCATTTCTCCAATGGTTAAAGAAACAGAGGTGATGGATCCTGGTTTTGCCCCAAAGAAAAGAACAAAATTATCCACCCAGTAGAAGTATGGTATCCATCAATCTCAAGGAAATTTTCACAGGATCCATTCAATATGACAGGTGAGAGTCAAGCTCTCAAAGCAAATATCCCCAGAGTATGAGTCTTGCTATGGCTATGGCTTTGATCTTGGAGACTAAGGAAGTAAAAAAATGGTTCTTCAAATTAGCTTGTTCTTCAATCATTTTTTTTCAATGTCCAAGGCCCTGCAGCTCATTTGCACATGTAAATACATATTTACATATGCACAGTATATAGGATTCACTGAATATTGAAGTCTAAACTACAGCATAGGAATACTACTATATCACTGTGAGAGCTCATAGCTCTCTCTGAACTGCAGTTCAGAACTGGTTGATGAGCAAGTAATATAATGCCAGAGTAGTAGATTTAAGTAAGAAATGCATAAGAGAGTACTCTAAGACAGATGGATGACCTTTAGCTTAAAGAAACACACATATATATTTTTTTTACCTGTTTCAGAAGTCTGAACAGCTGTCTTTATTTCTTTACATCAACTAAATAGATGTTTGTATTCAAATACTATACCGATCTGTGAGTAGAACTTATTTCCCCAGAAGACTATGGAAGATAATATTTTCCTCTAAGGTGATAGAAAAAACCCATAGATTTTGCCACCCAATCTGATCAGTAAGGCAAGGTGAAAACTCATAATATGTATCTGAATTATACAGCATGCGTTTTCCATATTCTCCCATTCCCCTTTAATTTCAGTAGAACCATTAGTTCATCATCTTATCTTTAGTTCCAACACACTTCCCCATTTGGAGCACAAAATACTCTTTGGACTCGAAACAGTACCCTATATGCCCCCAGTATGGCATATTTCAGATGTTCTGTTCACTTGCATTGCTTTTATATCCATTCATTGGAGATATGGTACCTGCCTCTAAAACTACAGAATGACCAGTCTATTGCATTCAGGGTTGAATGATTAGAGAAACGCATACAACACTTCCCATTAGTGACATGAGATTTGGGATTAAAGGGGATTATTAATTATTTGTAGAATGAGACAAGGATGACAAGTAACTCAGGGGGTAGGAGGAGCAGGTGAAGCCAACAACCAAATCAAATCAGAACAAAAGAACAAAGATCAAGTTGAAAAAAACAAGTTTAAAATTAAATTTTGAATAAAGAAGTTGAAATGAAAGAATCTACCAATACTGGTGAACACCTTGGATGAGCTTCTTTCATTCTAGAGAGACTGTGCTATGTAGTGAGGGTGAGTGATTGGAAAGAGGGCAATCAGTCGATCAGAATTTATCTCAGAAGGAAGTCAGAGAACTAGCTCACTGCTCTGGAAAAACAAACAAACAAACAAACAGAGTAAAATCTCTCTTACCTGTTGTAGAAGTCTAGAAGATAAGGGGGCTAATGTGTATAGCTCAAACACTGATAGGTGGATAGCTGTGGAGCCAACAAAGGATTGTTGGCCATAACATGCTGTGAGAAAGAAAGGATGTGACTGGAGAAGGGGGCCATATGGAGGCAGGAAGCACTTTTCTGGACAAATGTCCTTGTTCTGGCTCCTGGAGATAAGCACTACACATTACAGTGCAAACACAGAAATGAGATTGAGAAGCAGACATGGACAGTGGGGGGGGAGTCAAGATCATCAAAGATCCATGCTGCCCTCCAACTCATTTCCGGAAAGGTCTAAAAGAATGGACTGCACATGATAACAATTTGTACAGAAAGTGAGAAGTTTATCTATAAAGAGGTACCCCCACAAAGCCCAGAGGCACATGGATACCCCACCTGGTGGATCAATGCTGGAACCAGGACTGGTGATCCCTCTTTCTTCCTTTCTTCCTTACTTTCTCCTATGTTTAATCCACCTCCCTTTCTCTTTTCCCTTTCACCCTACCCCTTTATCCAAAACCCACTGTTTTGTGCTCATATAAGAAGATAAAAGAGTCATATATCAATTTTCATGTCAGCTGTATAATTTATCAATAAAGCTTTATAAGCTTTTGAGGATCCTCTGACTTTTGTCATTCCTTTTGACCATGAGCACCTACGAGTCTTTGGTGCTTCCTTCCTTCCTCTTCAGAGTAGGACACCACACCTGTTTTAAAATATTCTTAGTCCAATAAGATATTTAGGACCAGTTAAAATAGAGATTACAAGAGGTAATGTAAATGAGAGCAATTTGTGCAAAAGAGCACATTTGTGATAAATGCAAAAGATCAATTTGTGACAAATTAGATCACAATTTCAGTGTGGGAAAACCTTGACATTGCTTTGAAAGAATTGGTGATCTATTCTGTTATCCAGAAGTCATTGAAGACCTGTCTTTAAATAAAGCAAAAAATCACATCCATATATGGGTTGAAATATATATGGTGCAGTTCATAGTCTGAAAACAAACAAACAGACAAGAACGGAAAACTGAAAAAAAATTCCAATTCTCAGTACACATTGATGTTGCTCTTTACTTATTCTTGTTATTTCAGTAGCTTAGGTGTTGAACTAGATTATTGTTACAAGCTGACTAGGAAATATCCTAAGCCTTACCTCAGAAGTGCCAAACATTTCATGTTATATTTTCCATCCCTTTTTTGTTTGTTTTTTCTTCATTCCAGCTTTGATTTGGTGTCTTTCATTTCAGTAGTTGAAGTAGTACTTGAAAAAACTACTTAAGGACCATTTTTGTCAAGCATGTACCCTATGCTTCAGTAGCGTAAGCTCAGCTGGTGAAAATACTCAATAGGATGAGTATGATGAGTAAGTTAGCAAATTAGTTTATATCTGAAAATCATATTTCTATGATAGTACCATCACCCTCTCCACTTGTTAGAACTTCCAGATTTTTAGGATGCCCAAATATGGTAGCACTCAACAAAATTCAAGGACGGATGCAGAAAAGTCATGGATTATGTTCATCCGAGGATTAGTAGCAAAGTTGTAAATAGACTGAAAGTTCCATGAGACCTTTAATTGCATTTTTCTCTTCCAAAGAGCTCAGTCACTTATAAATTTGCTTTAAAAACTGTGGAAAGGTGACAAATATACCTTAAAGTCTTGAACAGAGAATAAATGAACTATTTCCTTTTTCCTCTCCCTTTGATTTTCACCTCTAGGCTAGAACTGCTGCAGATAAGTGCTTCAGTGCAGATAATCTCTTAATTGCTGTAATTAAGCTAAGTCAAAAATGTTAACAGCCTAATAAATTCTTGTTAGTTTTATATATAGAAAGGACAGGTTCTCACTGCCATTTAGTTCTTTAATATATACAAGGTCCTACTTTGGTTATCAAGGTTTAAAATAAAGCAGAAATGTCTATTGTCTACAGCTGATTTTAAATTCACATAAATAGAATCAAAGAATCGTTAGGACCTCTGGAGTCTGTCTAGTCCATCTTGCTCCTGTACAAAGCAGGGTCAGCTAGAATAGGTCTTCAATGGAAATATCCAGTCAGATTTGGAATATCTCCAAGGTTGAAGATTCCACAGCCTCTCTGTGCAACCTGTGCAAGTGTTTGATCACCCTCACAGTAAAAGAAAAGAAAAAAAAACCAAACCAAATGAAAAAAAAAACCAGAAACAAACAAACAAACAAGCAAAACACGCTTTATTTTCTTGTGTTTAAATGGAATTTCATGTGTTTTAATTTGTGCCCGTTGCTGTGTGTCCTGTCAGTGGGTACCACTGAGAAGAGTTCGGGTTTATCTTCTTAATTCCTTCCTATTAGATATTTATCTCCATTAATAAGATCCCCCTGAGCCAGCCCCGTCCTCTGGGATGAACTCCTGTAGCTGACTCTCCAGCTGCGAGACCCGGCTCTCTGAGCCTCTTTCTGTATGTCAGAAACTCCAGTGTCTGAATCATCTCTGCTGCCCTACTCTGGGCTGTCTCCAATTTTTCCATGTCTGTCTTGAGCTGAAGAGCCCAGAACTGGAGCTGGAGAGTTCCAGTTCCGGTGCTGAACACGGGTGGAAGATCACTTCCCTTGAGTTGCTGACAACACTCGTAATGCAACCCAGAAGGCTGATGGACTTCTGTGCCATATGGCATAAAAAAGCCCATAATAATCCTATTCAGGAAGCTAGTGTGTGACTTCATATTTTAATAGATAGATAGGATCATGGGTATGTTTTATTTCTCTTTGCATACCTTTCTTGGTGCTGGCCAATGAATTACTTATTTCAGTTCATAAAGATATTGAGGGAGATATATTTTTCTTTGTAACTGATTTTGGTTTTGGTGGGTTTTTTTCTTTAATATTTGGTTTCTATGTAAAAGCAGTTAAGCTCCATTTAAAGAGGTTAGGTTAGTGATTATAGAAGAGGTCATAAGACAACATAAGAGATCATGAACAAACTATTCTTTTAGTTTTCTTTATCTACAGAACAACATTGAAATGAAAAAAATCAGATTCAAACTCTGTAGGAATAAAAGGTACATTTCAGACTAGAAGTTCTGAAAATTGACCATATTGAAAACATATAAACAGGTGAATTTTGAGTTATTGAACTAAATCAAAGGATAAACGAAAAGCTGACTTCCAGCTCTTGTATTATTCTCATATATGGGTGTATTTTTACAGAGTCAGAGCTTCCACCACCCTTTTTGCACTGTGAGTGCAAAGAACAAATCAAGACTTGCAGAGAGCAATCAGGGCAAAGCTCTCTGTTGATCTTCAATTATTTTAAGAGCTCTTGTGAAGCCAAGCAGCACAATGTGCATCTGACAAAAAGTTAAGGAGCACAGGCTGGTCGTTCTTTAGCTCTAGTACATCACCTCTAAACTGAATTCATCAGGCAAAATTGTAGTATTTAAATAAAACTATGTGTGACAACATATCAGTGCACTGATCTTCCAGTAAAACATTTTCTGATATAAACTCATTTGCTAACTTACTTGAAACTTAGGCATAGGGTACATGTTTGACAAAAAATGGTCTTTAAGCAGTTTTTTCAAGTACTACTTCAACTACTGAAATGACTGCCAATGTAAAATAAAAACTGGAATGAAGAACTAAAAAAATTGGATGGGAAATATGACATGAAATATTTGGCATTTCTGAGGTAGGGCTTAGAATATTTTTTAGTTAACTTGTAACAATACTTCAACACCTAAGCTACTGAAATAATACTGATAAACAAGTAAAGAGCAATATCAATGTGTATTGAGAACCAGGTATATACTTCAGCATTCTTGTCTGTTTGTTTGTTCTCAGAGTATGAACTGCAACATTGTTTGAAAAGCAAGGTTGAAAATGTATAATCACATGCAACATTTAGGCTATTCACTTGGGAAGTATACTTAAAACATTGCAATTTCAATAAAAGTCTTGGCAAGAAATGGAATGTACTTTATTTTTTTGTCCTAGCCTCAATTGGTAAAAACCACTATCCCCAGTTAAGTCTATCAAGATTTCTGATTTACACCAGGTATGTACTAGTGTCGGAGTCCAAAATTTGGATACCAACAGAAAAGGAACTGCTAGGATTAAGCGGTAAACCTCGGGCAGCAGAGGCTGAGAGAAATCCCTTAATCTGAAGGACTGGACCTTCCTCACAAGACCTGTTGATGTACAGCCATGTGGATTAACCTGGCTCCTTCAGCAGGATAAGGAAGGACTTTGAGATGAAGTTATCAAACCGTGTTGAAAACCCTTTGTTTTCTTCCCCCACATGTAATTCTGGTTAAGGGAAATATTAATCAATTGTGTAACTGAAACAGAAACCTGTGTAATCCTCTAGTTAACACAACACCATCCCCTAATTAACATAACTCGTCCTCCTCATTAACATGTCCAGCCCCTAAGACCCTTAAATAGTGTTCATGTGTTCAATAAAGTATTCCAGTTTCTACCTCCATATCTCAGATTGTCTTAGCTTTCTGGACCCTTATAACCTAGTGTTTGAAATACCTTACATACTAGTACAATTGTAGTAGTAAATTGTACAATTCAATACTGGTTTATGTCTACTTTCCTGAGAAGTTTGACACAGTAATAATAACATAATGCTATTATATAATATGAATTGAGAAGGTTAAATCATATAAAGTAAAAGCAAGAACCTTTGGGACATGATGTGGATGTATTTTAAGGTACTAAAATTAGATGTTCCTCAAGGTGCTAAAATATTAAACACTACAGCAAATCACTACAATTCTTAATAGACACACTCCTGAAGAGCAGCACCCGTCTTTGCAGCAAAAGACAGTAGTTCTACAGTAGCTTAATCCAACAACAAAATTATAGAGCAATTCACATATTCACCTTTGGCATAGGTACTTATTTTACACTACTGTTTTTCTAGCACCAAAGGTTCTTTCTGGAGCTCATCCTAAAAAAAAAAAAAAGAAGGAAGGCCTCATAACTCATTACCTCTTCCCAACTCTGAGGGGGACTCATGAACTAAATTAAGAGACCACACCTTATCATACAGACTTTTTGTTCTGTCTCCTTTATGAAACCACAAGAAGTTGCTTTCTCTTCTTAATCTTTTTCAGGGATTTCACAGAGCATGCAAACTGTCTTCAGCTCTTTGACAGGCTTTAGCAGACTGTCATCTGGTGCTGCAGAAGGCTGGCAGCCTGTAGGCTGCTTTATAAAAAATAAAAGAAACAGGTAGTGGTTCTGTGCAGTTAATAGCTTAGTGTATACAGTCAAAGAAACCTTGCTGTGAGGGTTTTAGGCAAAAAGCATAAGATATTACTTCCTCTTTAAATATTATCTCTCCTTCTCAGAACTCCTCAGTAAACAGTATTTCACCCAACTTTACTTTAGCATTCAACCTAGTTTACTTAGAGGATATGAGGTTGATGTTCATTTGTCAAAAAAAAATGCTATTTTTTTCTAGGTAGGAGTTGATCATATGTCACAGTTTTCTGTTTGTAGTACAAATTATCACAGTGTTTTGCCCTTCTGTATAAATGTTGACAACACCAGGGATATGATACATTTCTAAGAGACGGGAGATCTAGGTGCAGGCTGTAGAAAGGAAAGAAATTCAGAGAGAATTAAAGGGACTGTAATGGCAACAAGGAAAAGGTCAAGGAATTGAATAAGAAAATCTGGTAACAATAGAGATAAAGGGAAAGAAAAAAACCCACATCTGTTAACTGTGTTCTGTGAAATACATGTGAGAAATATCAAGAAGTTTAGTTATATGCAATTCAGTGACATTCTTTGCTGCTTTTTCTTATTATACACAGGTATACAAAACCATAAACAAGCATTTATAATCTGTGATGCTTGCATATTGATCATTTGGTGTTTAATATGCTAATTACTAAATTTTTAATACAACCTCATTAAGAACTGAAAACCAAACCAAAACAAAAAAAGCACTGAAGGAAACACCTCCCAACTTATATGTACTTGACCTTTGTCAGACTGAGCTTCCAGGTATCAAACTGAAAAGCAGCAGCTCTCAGGTTTCTGGAAATTATAGAACAATGCTTAAAAGCCCTCATTTCTTATGTATTTATTGCAGTTTTGCCTTGTAAAAAATATGCACATATAATAATGCATCACAAGACAAGAGAGAAAATATTTATTTGAAAATTTTAACAGAAAGGTTGACAGGTCAGTCACTATTCAGGAGAGAAAAAAGTATTTCTAATTAGAAGTAATACTTCAGTTCAGTCTAAACACGGGTTAGAGGATTCCAAATGAACTGAGGAATACAACACAAATTATGCTAGCTTAAAAGTTTTAAAATTAACTATTTTTACTGGGTATGGAGAAAATGCAGATGACCTGTTACATCAGTCTATTGATATCATCCATCTACAGTAACAAATGTTCAGGAAATGAGCAGGTGATAGATCCTCAAAACAAAATCAACAAAAACTTTATATTATATATTCTTTAACATGAATACATCATAAAACTAATAGTTTTGCACATTTGTATCTTTTCAGAAGAAGAGTAAGTCACAGAATCATAGAATGAGTTGGGTTGGAAAGGGACTTTGAAGATCAGCTAGTTCCAAACACCCTGCTGTGGGCAGGGACACCTTCAATTAGACCAGGTTGCTCAGAGCTGCATTCAACATGGCCTTGAACACCTCCAGGGATGGGGCATTCACAACATCTCTGGGCAACCTGTTCCAGTGCTTCACTCTCCTCACAGTAAAGAATTGTTTCCTAACATCTTATCTACACCTACTCTCCTTACATTTAAACCCATTCCCCCTTGTTCTGTCATTATAGCCCTTGTAAATAGTCTCCCTCCATCTTTCCTGTAAGTTCCCTTCAGGTACCAAAAGACCACAGTTAGGTCACCCCAAGCCTTCTCTTCTCCAGGTTGAACAATCTAGTTATCTCAGCCTTTCCTCATGTCCAGACTCATCTACCAGGAACCCCAAGTCCTTCTTGGCAGGGCTGTTCTCGATCTCTTCATCCCCCAGCCTATATTGATATCGGGAGTTGCCCTGACCCCAGTGCAGCACCTTGCTCTTAGTCTTGTTAAACCATATGAGATTCCCATGGGCCCACTTCTCAAGACTGTCCAGGTCCTCCATGTATGGCATCCCATCCTTCAGATGTGTCAACCCCACCACTCATCTTGGTATCACCTGCAAAATTTGCTGAGAGTGCACTCGATCCCTCTGTCTGTCATTAACGAAGATATTAAATAACACTGGTCCCAATACAGACCCTTAGGGGACACCACTCATCAGTGATGCCCATTGTGACTCTGACCTGTTGACCACTACCCTCGGGGTGTCACCATCTATTCAGCTCCTAATCCACCTAACAGTCCATCATCAAATCCATCATTCTTGTCAAATCCATCATTCTCCAATTTGTAGAGATAGATGTTGTGGGGGACTATGTCAAAGGCTTTACAGAAGTCCAGACAGATGACATTTAAAACCCTTCCCTTGTCCACTGATGTAGTCACTCCACTGTGGAATGCCACTGAGTTGTCAGTCAGGACCCGCCCTTAGTGAAGCCGTGATGGCTGTCTCAGATCACATCCCTGTGTGATGTGCCTTAGCACAGCTCCTAGAACAATCTAGAACAATCCTCCCAGACACAGAGGTGAGGCTGACAGGTCAGTAGTTCCCAGGGTCCTCCTTTAAACCCTTTTTAAAGGTGGGTACAGCGTTTCTCTTTTTCCAGTTTTCTGGGACTTCCCCTGGCTGCCATTACTTTTCAAATATCATGAGGAGGAGCTTGGCAACTGCATCAGCCATTTCCCTCAGGTTGCTGGGGTGCATGTCATTGGGTCCCCTGGAATTAGTTCAGGTTCCTCAGGTTGGTTTTTGGGTTTTGTTTGGTTTTTTACTATGAAGGTACAAATGTTTTAAATATCTTTCTTTTTTGGCAGTTAGAGTTGTAAGCAACAAAGGTAGTACTACACCAAGTAGCAATTAATGTGCTTCAGTAAGCCTTCCCTAACTCTGTAAGTTCGAGTTGCGGACTAGTTGCAGGCTTTTATCACGAAGAAATTGGCATGTATCTGTGAACAGGAAAAAAGAGAAATTACAAGGTTTTTTAGTTCCATCTAGTGGTAGGAGGAGGTATATATTTCAAAACACCAGTCAGTCTCAGTAATAAAAGTTATGGAAAGGGTAATAAAAATAATACAAACAAAAGTGCTGTAAAACGTATAAGGTAGGAATAAAAAGTTACAATAATAAAGAAGTCCACCTCTTCTTTTCTGTTTATTATTTTCCATGTGAGAGAAAATAGATTTTGATACCTAAGACCCTAATTATTTTACAGGTGTGAAATAGCAGCATTTAAAAGCTTGGTGAGCGGGTACATTGTCTGTTGTAGTCATGCTGCATGTTTGTTCAAAACTTATTTTCTGATAATAACTAACCAAACAAAAAGAATGTATAGCATTTGCAGTGAAATTTTTTTTGTTGTTTTGATTCCTGTAACATTTACCTAAGGAGAATAATTTAACTTATCTGTAAAGGCATCGTGTTGTTATTAGTATTCATTGTTTTCACCCTCTGAAATTAAAAGCAAACAGATCAAGAAAAATGTTAGCCATTATGTTTGCTTCATGGCTGAGATAAGAACAACATAGGGAGCATGTGACAGCATCAATCATGAGAACAAGCAGAGACATAAAGTGATCAGGTACTGCCAAACTTAATTAAAAGCTGAGACTGCATCGGGCAAAACCACAATATCCTTCAAGAACAATGAAGAACAGACTATTCCTTTCTTGGGTGATCTGACAAATCCACAGATTTATCTGTTTTCTGTCTGTCTTGATGAACTAACTTCCCACATAAAAATAAAATTAAATCATTAACCAAATCATGATACTAAGTAGCTTTACAGATGTAATTTTAACAAATGAAGAGTATACATATTTTTTTTCTTCAATAGTAGGCTGCATTGGGACGGACAAGCCAAGGAAAAGGGGCAACAACAAAATACTCTAACAGAAACAAGTCTGGAAACATGACATGGAACAAAATAGATGAGTTCTAATAATCTTTTGCTACCAGTTGAGAACCTGTTTTCAAAAGCTGTCTTCAGCTAGCAATAACCTTTTTTCTATAAACATCATCATATGTAGAGATAAGCTCTTTCAAAGATACAAAGTCACTTACAGGAGCAGATGACTTCTGAAAAAAAAAAAGAAATATGTAGTCATGGACATACCAGACAGGTTCAACAAAGGGCCACAAACATGATTAAGAGTCTAGAGCATCTCTCCTGTGAGGAAAAGCTGAGACAGGTGGGGCTTTTTAGCCTTGAAAAATTAAAGGCTACGGGGATCTTATTAATGTATTTAAATTCCTGAAAGGAAAGTGCAAAGAAGACAGAGCCAGTCTTTCCTCAGCGGTGCCCTTTGACAGGACCGGGGCAATGGTCACAAGTGGAACCACAGAGGCTCCATCTGAATATCAGGAAACGCTTACTGTGGGGATGACAGAGCTGTAGTACAATCTGCTGAGGAAGGTTGTGCAGTCTCCATCCTTTGTTATGTCGGAAAGCTCTCTGGGCGTGGTTCTGAGCAATCACCTATAGGTGGTCCTGCTTGAGCAAGAAAGATGGACCAGGTGATGACCTTCAGAGATCCCTTGCAACCTCAATCATGCTGTGATTCTGTGAAAGTGAGCTTCCAGTCTTTGTCTTATTTAAAACCTTAGCCTCTAAAAAATATTTGAGGTGGAAAAATGATGGAGAATAAAACTCATCTATTAACATCATTGCTTGATTTTTTATTTGCCATTGTTTACACCCATGTTCTGTGAAACGTGAATTCCAGAATGCAGCACCTAAAACCAATGGTATAGAATGATAACCTCAGAAAAGTTTTGCATCAGGCACTTTCATCCATATTTCCTCAGAATTATTATTTTTGGAGAAATCATGAAAAATGTTGGGAAGCTGGTCAGAGATAGCAGCAAATAAAATGATGAGGATTAGTCTATTTGGAAATTAGATGTCACTTCATGGGTACTACAGAAGCAGAAGGCTATGAAATTGTGTAGTAGTAAACAAGAAACCAGTGTAATGCATGCAATATTTCATTCCACTTATGAAAGTTGAATTTTCCACCAGCTGTAATTTTCAAGTGAATTTTGAGTGGATATCTATAGGTTATTAATATAATAAGTAAATAAATCATATGGACCTGGGTAGCTGGTTGGGGGGTTCAGCAACCAAATCCTCTTTATTTAAATGAGACAACAGCTTATATATTGGTTCGAATAGTGACACGTGACTCCCTTGACCTTAACAACCACACACCATGGGTATCTCGCTGCCCATGTGTGGGAGTACTTCAGGACTTCATTTCCCAGGATGCCTCATCCAGCATCCTTCCTAAAACCCTATCCCTGTAGATCTCAAATATTCTATGCTGAAGTTACTACTAAAATATAGGCACACATTTGGAAAAATTAATCAAAACATAATTTTAGAATAACTTCAGATTAAAATTATATATTTTGTGACAGACTGTTGAACCTCTGTCTTCCCATTGTCAGAAGTTAGTGGTATTAAAACACCTAAATATTTTAATTATACACTTATTTTTTTGTTTAATGAAGCAATTGTATACATCTTTATTTTACTGAGGTTATTTAATTTTCTTTCAGTAATCAATTTATCTAGCCTTCTGGAAACCTTTTCAGTTATTCTATGAATTCTTTCCAATTTGCCTTCATTTTCTCCTGATTGTGAGATATTTGGAAATTAATAAAGTAAGCCTAATTTTCTTCTCTTTTGAGTGGCAGTTTGGTTTCCTTCCTCATTGTTCTCATTAGTTGAGGATATAGCACAGTTTGCCTCAGTTCTGTAGATATAAGCCCTCCAGAGGTACCAGACTGTATTTAGATGAATGGGCTCAGGCAGTTATGTGTTTGTTCTGTCTGTATTTTCATCTGCCTTGATAACAGCAAGCACATAATGGAGTTGCTGCTGCCATGGTAGAGCTGTACATGCCTGTGTTTATAAAGCCTATGATTTTTTTTCCTGGACAATAGAACCATTTTTTATGGTCCTTCAGCCATTTTGGAGAGATGTTAAGACTCGTAATTGCAAATGTTTGAAAGCCAGCATCAAACCTGATATCTGAGTGATACCCTTTCTCAAGTCACAAACATACTTGTTAAGTCATTAGATAGGAACAAAAGATGCACTGGAAATGTTTACGTATGTGTATATGAATATTTATACATACTGGTATGGTGGTTATGTATACTTAAAGACTGAATGAAGCACTAAGGGAATAAACGAAAGATAAAAGAATGATAGATCTGGTACAGTTCAGAAACTATGCTTCTGTACACATGCATTGAACAGATCTAGACATGCAATGCTATCATTGGCTCTATCATATCAGAGTAAACAAGTGCTATTAAAGCTTTCTCAAGCTTCTTATAGATATTTATATCACTCTTTGCAATCCTTAACTTCTACTCCTAAGTTGTCAGTGACATTCAAGAACATTAGAGAAACTGTCAGCATAACTTTGGACATTCCTGTTTTAAAAAAATATTTGTTTTTCAAAACTTTCTGGCCACATACGAGAGAGAATCAAACATTTAAACAAATACTATCTTAAATTTTAAATGTTTTTTTTTGTTGTCTCTTAATTTTCTAGTTTTACTTGACAAGAATATTAGTTAACAATTCATAAACTTTAAATTATCCTTGAAAAGCCAGATTTTCAAAGATATGTAAGTCAAATTTTTTTAAACTACATGAAGTGTTAATCTTTTCAGAGGAGTTCAGTGATCTGAGGCAGTTGATCTCGTTGTGGCACACATATGCTGAACATATACTTCATTATAACTGCTTTAATAGGGTCATGGTCTGCTAAATGTCCAGGAACTGCAAATAGTTGGTGCCTCGAGAAGTCTTGTCTATGATTCTTTTCATATTGATGTTTATATGCTAATCTTTCCTGAGTGCTGTCTGTGCTCCTATCTCCAGGCTTCATTGTAAAAAATTTCACCGTATTCCTAATCATATCAACATTTTTCTTTTAGCTTTCCTGCTGAAGAGAGATTATTCAAGAAAAATTAAAAGTATCAGCATCCAGATCATTTTTCATTTAGTATTACTTTCAGCACCTTTATTTATTAACTGACCTATTTTCTTTCTGTTACTTTTTTCTCTCTGAGGTATTTCTTTGCTTCTGTTGTCATGTTATCTAACACGAATTTATTCTTTCTTTTCTTTGAATTAGAACCAGACAAAAAGTTCTTCCTGAAAATCTTTGTTTTCTTCTGTATCACTGCATATATTTTTCTTCAGAGTTAGAAACTATTTTTTATGACATCCTGATAATTTTTCTACAGGGTTAGTATGCATGAGAATTCCCTTGTTCTGCATCGTTTATTACTTACTCTTAATTAGAGACCAACGGCTCCACGAAGACTGCTCTGTAATTGAAGTTTAACAATGGTTTGTAGATTTGATATTTTGTGGGGCTGGGGGTGCAGATGAGCCTGTTTAGTGGTGAAAATGTCTGGAACACACTAAAACTCATCTATTGGTCTCTGAAGGTGAATGAAGCAGACTCAATAATTTACTACATGAGAAAAAAAAAATCAAAACTCTAATCTACTTTTGTGGTAAAGAGTACAATCATACCATAGATGTATTTTTTTAATTTCTCTATTTTTAGTCCACTTCCAAAATCAGAATACAGAGCATCTACTAGAGAACTGGATGGGAGAGAGAACTGGTGACCTTAAAACTACTTGTACTTCAGCCACTAAGGACAATCAAATCTTTCTGAATGGAAATTCTTGGTTATTCCAATAGTAGATTTGATACGAGGTTATAAAATTTCTAGAGGTATTACAGAAGCAGACACCCAGTGCATAATAGTTGAGATTTTCAGAATCACTTTGTCCTGGAACAGTGTTTATACAGAAGGCAATGCCAAAAGGCTCAGACACTAAAATCTAGGATTTTTCTCTCATTTTGAGCTGTGAAACTGCATGGTTAAAGCTGAACTGAATAAGGACAAGAATATACTCTTACCAATTCTCATGAACACCCCATCCACTGATAGATAACAAATGCTGGTAAGCCTAATAGCAGATGACCAATGCAATGACAGCGTGAGTAGAAGAGCTTTGGAATTGCTATTACTTATCTGTGCTCAGATAAGGCCTCTAAAGATGCCAGTGAGGGAGATAACAGGTGCTGAATGCCTGATCAGTCCCTTCTTCCTCTCTTAGATTCCTTGCAGCTATATCCTCCAGATGCAAGACATAGACTCTTCTTACTCTCCAGTACGAAAACAATCTGCACCCAGGTATCTCCAGGCTTTTTCTGACTATTTAGTGACCAAGGAAGGGACATACTTTGTGAAAAGGAACAACCACAGGGAAGATCTGAAAGGAATGATACTATATCCTTCCCAAAATTATATTCTTTTTGATGCAGGGACAATTATTTACTGCTATCTTCTGTGGTTAACCACTTCTAAAGGGTTGCAATAAGGCAACAAGACAAGTGGACATGGTGAAATTTTATGTTATACCTTATTCCATATGTGGCTTAGCTCTCCTTCTCTTCCAGTATCCTCTGACAAACCTCATTCTTGCAGTAAAGCATGCTAATTTTACAACCCCTTTCTTATAAGAGTGGTTTAACTGTAAGCAATTACATATACCTGCATTTAAAATTATACTTTTCTATATGATGTTTGTACTAGCAGTTTTACTTTTGTATGTTTGATGAAATACAATACTATGACCTAACATGTTTTATTCTATTTATTTTAAAAGTAATAGAATTTTTATAGGTAGACTATTAGCATGGAAATATAATTACTGTAATACACAAAATATATAATATACAGCAGCAAAACCTCTAATTTACTGTCCCATATCTTTCTGTGCAAAAAATACATGCAGAAATAGAAGGAAAGTAAAATATAAAATAAAGAGATTATTAAAAATGGAGCCAAAATATGAGATTTCCCATTTGAATACCGTCCCTTGGCAAAGGCATATACAGTGTTTTTACCTATGAACATTATCTAATGTTCTTTCAGAGTATTTATTTTCAGAATATTTAGGTTTCTCGTATATTCATTTTGCTTTATTTCCAGTGTATTTCATAAGTTTTGAAACTTTGTCTTTTTTATAATTAGCTCTGAATATATGTTTCCCACAAAATAAAAACACTAAGAAAAGAAAGCAATAAAACTGTTTTCAGAGATTTTCTTTGTATTGCTTTTGTTTTAGCACCAGTGCGTTACTTAAAATATTAATGCATTTTTAACACCATCTGTGCATTGGGAGTTTTACTATTTAGATGTATGTCTTCTTAGTAAAATACTAGCATATGATATCTGAAGTCAAAATATGCAAAAATCACATCCAGGGATGCACAATCCTGAGATGTCAGAGCTGCACAGCCACCAGGCCTCCACTACTCCTATCATGTGGAGCATGCTTTACTAACTATAGTGTATTAATAAGGTTGTTTTAAACCTGTTACACTGTTTTCTATCCTTCTTTCATCTATGCCTCTAAACAAGCTTCTGTATTTTCATATTGTCTACAGACACTACAGTTTCACGCTATAATGAGAATGTTTTCCTCATATACTAGTCAAAAAGAGGAACTACAGAACATCTATGAGAAATAAATAATATAGTGTACCAAAGATATTTAATTCAAAATAAATAGTGTTGCAGTACTCTACTTAAGTAATCTTATTTCCATTAAGATAATTAATCAATAGAGAGGATATCAATTTTTGCAGAATAATAGAAAACAAATAAATAATTTCTTGCTATAGTATGCCCAGAATTAATTCAGGAAGAATTACTTTAGTCAACTAGGACTGTTACAGTTTAACTGGACTAAGATACTTGAGAAATAAAAAGAGTTGTATACATATGTTAACAAATATTGGCTGCTCATAGTGATTTGCCCTTCTCTATGTCTAAGAGTGGAATTAGACAGAGGGATCTCTCTCACCTAGCTTTAGGATCTCTAACATGCTCCATTGCAACAGCTGAAGAGAAGTTAACATTAGCTGGAATTAGCTGACTTGGACATCTACTTCAGGGTATAATAAAACACATACTGAAAGTACCTATTTCGCTACAGCAGCTCCAAAGTCTAAATTATTTGGAATTTGCCATATCAATATACAAAATTAATAAAAGTTAATTCCTTTGAGTAGATTTTTTGCTTTCTTTTGTCAAGAAACCTACAGATAATTGAAATTCTTATGACGAGGAATATGTTCACAGTCCTATAAATGTATGTCCATCGTAAAGCCGAGCGCTAGAAACAAAAGCTTGTTGGCAGATTAACTCCTTGCAGTTTGTAGTTACAGCATTTCGCAGTATGCCATCACTTCTTACAAGTGATGGAAGCAGCACACTGCAGCCTGATTCAGGGACATTGCCCATATTCTGCAGGGCTCTGTATGTACACAAATTGATGCCAATGAGATCAAGCTTTTTGTCTAAAGAATCAATGCTTGAACTGATGCTGCAGTGCAGTGGAATTAGTTACTAACAGCTGAAACATCTCTCTTCTTTCTTCATCTCTCTCTTTAAGAGTAGATTTTCAATTTTACCAGAGCTTGTTTGAACAAAACATTAAACCCTTCTTCAATTCTATTAGTGTTTATCGTTAATGGGAATTTTCAAAAGTAGTGTGCATTTTAGGAGCAGAAGTTTTTTGTGGCTTCTATACCATATTAGTATGAGTAATTTTCTCTGAAATTTGTAAAATCCCAAACCACAGAGACATCTTTGAAAATCACTTGCCAACTAAATCACAGTACACAATCTCAATCATTTTCCTAAAGCACAGATGTGAAAAGTATAGTTTAAGGGGGGATTAGTACCATATGGTAACATATATGTAAACAGATCTTTTTTTTTAAGATGTCCACAGAATTTTTCCTATCCTAATGACTGAAAAATTGAGGCAGACTGTTTTTCATTTTTAAAATGCAGGTAGTTTGGAGAGATTCTAGTTCTGTAACCATCAGGAACTTCTGGGGAGGGACAAGTCTAGCATTTGTGAGGTCTGGGAGCCCTTGATGATAATTCATTGATAGAGACCATCGCTCTGCTTGAGGAGATTTTGCTATGTCTGAGTAGGGGAGTGAGAAATAGGGAGTGAGAAACCAAGCACTGAAAATCACTGATTGCTAACAGCTCCTGTCAGCTTTCAAAGGATGTGAAGGATGGAGGGAAGCAGTGTACATAAGCATAATCTCTTGGTCTTGGAACATAACCTAAGAAAATAAGTAGTGCCAGCTTCTCAGACCTGAAAGCGAGGACTTAACTTGAATCCTGTCAGACTCATAGTGAGATCTTTTTTTATGGCTTTTTGTCCTTATTTTCTGAACTAGAAAAATAAGGTATAAGCTTGAGTATGCTCATAGAATCTATTAAATCCTAATAATACAAAGAAAAGTAGTAGGGAATGTGAAGGGAAAACGATATATCTTTTTTACCCCAATTCTCTCTCAAGTGATGGCAATGGCAATCAGTGACTCAATGATTTTTTTTTTCTTCCAGAGATACGCTTTGAGTAATAAATTGAGAGAAATAAAGGGAGAGCAACAACAAAATAGAAAGAATGTTGACCAAGGACAGGAAAAGAGAATAGAGAGGATTCTCAAAGAGCTGGCAGACCAAAAGAAGAAAGATCTTGGAGAAGCAGTACTCCAAATATAAAGACTGGGAGGTAAGCATGTTTAGAAAAGAAGGTTAATAAAGTTAACTTTGGCTGTGAAACAGATATTTATAAAAATGTTCTAATTTCTAGATACAAAAGAAATTACAGGGTGTCTATCCTTTCCCTTTTTTTTTCCTGCTTTTCTCTTTCATGTTTATGAAAAAACTTCTGAGCAATATGTATCATCATAGCAAAACCACACACCATAGAACATTAGTATGCTTGAGATACTGTGACTGCTGAAAAGGATACCAGGGCCAAGATACCTCTTGTTCCTGGTTTCAGGACAGTTAAATCACTAGGAAATATCAAACTGATCTGATCACTAGTAGACAATTTACGAGCATAAAACAACGAGACACCTAATGAAAAAAAGGGAAAATATGAAAATTCTGCAGAAGAGGCAATCAGAATCCTTACCCGGTCAAATAAAATTGGTCAAAAATAAAGCAATACCTCCACAGAGGAGAGAGGCACACTAGAGTACTGTAAAAATACTGGTTTAGAGTAAGAGATATTATTTTATCTTTAATTTCACGTGCTTTTAATTTCCAAATAGATAGTTTTCTAGCTGTCCCACACTTTTCTATCCCCCACAGTTATCTATGAATTGGATGATTTATGTCTCCTTTCACCCCAAGTTCTTCTTATCCAACATCCAGTGCGTTAAAACCTATGTGAATATGGTTTCAAATTCTAATGGCCTATATTCATCATGGGAGCCTTAAGCGTGCTAATGTTTTTATTTCTGATTTTTTCTGAGCTATCTTCACTAAGATAAAACTTATAATAGAATTTTCTTGGAGATATAAATATTACCTTTGTGGAGATATTGAAGCTGTTGTAGAAAATAAATTGTCAGTTATCATTCTTAAAATCAGGAAAGAGCCCACACTGACAGCACTTTCATAAGAAAAAAGCTTCTTCTGATCAAGATAATGAATACCATTCTATTTGGGAGTTGTAGGGGAGGCAGCTTCAATGTATAAGGCTACACACAATGAAAGGGCCTTTCTTTACCTGATGCTTGTTGACATCTCCAAAATATAAAAAGTAAATTGGAATCTTTACAAAATTGTTACTATTGCTTCACATACATTGAATTTGTCCTGTTAGATTTTATATTATATAATGGATAATTATAGAACTTTTTTAAGATCATAAAAATCAATTTCCCATTGTTTCTTCTATTTTACTTTTCTGTTTCTGTTTTCCTTTTCAAATCAAGATATACAAACATTTTATTGTACATTAACCTATCCTTACTTTCTCTTTCAGTGGTGCTTTCCTGAAATATGACAACTTACCTTTGCATATAAACACAAGCTAGATGTTCCCATGCAAGACAGAATGGAGTTAGTGAACTCAATTGGAGTAAAACATGGACAGTTGATCCAGTTAGACATGTCACTTCTTTCTTCCCTTCAGCACCATCTAATTTTTCCTCAATTCCAGTGAATTTAGCATTACTGTTTTCCTTTTTCTTTCTTCCAGCTTTAAGGAGTGTGGTGGGCAAACATTTCAGAAGAAAAGGGGCAGATTTCTTCTCAGACGTTTCTGTATGTAGCTGAACCAGCAATAAAAGGAAAGTAATTTCTGTGGGCATGAACAGTTTGTCCTGGTATAAAGTGGAAACTTAAAATCTTAGGTCTTAAAAGCAATCACAAGTTTGGGTTGCAATTTCAATGTAATCTAGGAATAGATCTAACAGTGGGCTTGAAACAAAATTCTGTCCTTTCTGGTAGAACGGGCTGAGCAAGCCCAGTTGCTGAAGTAATCTATAACATAGCCATCATTTTTCTGGTTTGACTGGTCTCTTTTAACTCTTTGCCAATTGACATACATTGTTGTTTGGATGGTCAGTACCACTTCTGTTAGTCCTCTGTTTTGAATTATAGCATAGTTAAAATCATTTATGTTAGGACATTCTATCAATGTGCCCTCTCATTGACAGTTCTGCTGGATATGCACATTAGTTTCATTTTATCTATAACATTTTAGACTGTATTAAGAAGTTTTCAAATTGGAAATTCACTCCTGGAAATTACAAAGAAATTAATCTTAAAACCTATAAAGAATAACTACATTTTTTTTTCAGTGATGCAGTATATTTTATTACTGGTATAATAAATGTCCAAAGCTTTCTTCAAATAAAAAATATAGTATTATGTCAGAGATGAAGTTAACTCTCAGAAAATGTGAGGTTTTTTCCACTGTCCTTATGACAATAACAATGTTAGCACAAAATAAAAGAAAACTGATGAAAAAATAGCATGTACTTGATGTTGATGGAACGTATGTTTGTGCCTAATACACTAGAGAAACTCTCCAATAACAGTTCACCCAAGTGAAAATATTGGCCCATTTTACTCCCAAGGTCAACGTCAATTGAAGTTATTGACTATATAAATGCTAAATACAAAAGTTCGTAGCCTTGTTCAAGGCTACTCTAACTTGTACACTATACTTTTCAAGGTTCCTTGGTTACATTTAGACTTTGTATCCCTCACTCACTTATGCCCTTTATATCTTTTTGTCCTGTTTCTTTTTTTCCCAGTCTTTTCAGTCTGTAATTCCAAAATGTTAAAGATGTCACTATTATGTAGGGAAGGACACCATATTCAAAAAACAATTTTTAGATTTTCTGCTAAAAAAGTTTATTTTCACAGACAGGGGTGAGCCTAGAGAAACAGAGGCAGGAGGGAGAACTGCTGAGCTACACCCAGACTCACCATGAGATTTATCAGCCCATCACAGTGATGATCTACACAAGCTCAGAGGAGCACAGAAGTACAGCGTCAAGTGGGAACTCAAAGACTCAGAGGAAGGGAGACTCTGTCCAGGCCGTTCCCAGGGCTGTCCTGGGAGAATCTCAGGCTTATGTCACAGCTATCCCATGAGTCAAAGGAAATGTCTGTAAGATCATTTTGCAGAATAAGGGTGAGCCACTAGTCAGGGGATTTGCAAGACATTATGGGATGAAAGATAAGAGCATTTGGGATTTCAAAAGATCTATTCCAGAATGTTTAGAGAAGGAACAAAAGGAACAAGAATGAGAAAATGAAGAGGTAAAGGGGAAAAAAAGACACATCTGTATGTAAATAGTTTGTTGGTCTGTATAGTTTCCAGCCATTCCCTGCACCTGATCAACTCAACCTGTTTTACCTTCCTGTTAAATTCTCTTCTGACTCTTTCCTGTATAAGGGGATCTGTCTTTGGTGTGCACAGGTATATGTGTATGGGGGTCGGAGTTCCAGCAACTGGAATCAGACCAGGGGCCAGAGGCCCTTGTGTTCATGGTGCCGACAACTGCACAAGTGTGCGGGTGTGATGGATAGTAAAGATAGGCCAGATGAGCCAGCTGAGTAGGTGAAGTGACCTGGGAGCCAGGCAAGTGCATGTGTCTCTGAGGGTGACACCACAGCAGAAGCTGGCTTTCAGAGGGTCCAGGGGAGTCCCAGAGAGCTGCTGGAGGGAGCATGTGGTCTGGGAATTGATTAAAATATCTGCTTTTATCTGTGTCTTTGTTTGTGTGTGTGTGTGTGTGCAATGATCGTGAAGTGTGACTGCAGCCCTTAGGGATTATATGTCCAGATGATAGCAACTGGAGAGACTGGAATCCAAGGGCAGACTGGGTGAGCTCAGCTGCTGGAGGAATATTTATACATACACATACATGTAGATATATAGTGAGAGATGGGAACAGGATGATGCTTTAGTGCTGTTTGTGTCTGTGTGAGTGATGAATGTTTTCATCTGCACTGATCTATGTGGCCAGCTCTGTGTATATCTGTGCTTTATGTATATGTACCTACTGGGAATATATGCCCAGCCTCACTACTGACTGGACCTGGAGGCATGGGACTGTTGCAGTAGCTTTGCCTCAATCAAGAAACCAGCATTCATAATGCCCTGACATAAGTTATGTTCTGCAGTCATGCAATCTGTAGAATAATATTATTTATAAATATCTGAAGTCCAACTCCAATATTAGCACTATTGGGCCAATATGGCAGATTTTTAAAACACCCAACAAAAAAATAACTGGTTCTTTCAACTGCCACTGCAACTCTGTACACAGAGCATTTTTGGTCATGAGAGGGAATTCAGTGAGATACGTTTCATACTGAAAGGGATCAATTTTTGAGTGGCTTCAGCCTTCTGATATTCATGAAAGAGACTTCAGTGTTCCCAACTTTCTGATATATATGGGATTACTCCCTGAGTAAAGAATTAATCACTGTGACTAAAGTTGACAGAATTAGGCCCTGATTAATTTGGTTGAGATCACAGGAGGAGTCAGTCAGCATCAGAGCAAAAATAGACTGTGACTCTCACCATGGTTCTTACTGTGATGTCATGGTGCCAAACTGGCTGCCTCTCATTAGAACTAAAAACCATGTCTTATTCTTTAGTCACCTCTCCTTATTTCTGGGTCTGTTTGATTCAAAGCTCTTGTACAGACTGCACAGTACAATGAACTGCAGGCTATGAATGGAGCTAAAAGGTGTACTGTACAACTCAAAATATAAACCTGTAATCCTGAAGCATAAGAGCTACGGTGACTTTTTTTTTTTAATCAAAGGAGTTTCTTGCATAGTCCTGAAAAATTTACCAGAAGTATTATATATTTGAATGTAATATAGTGAATAGGCTGCCATTCAAATCCAGTGACTATTGGAATATGCCTCACATTTTGCAGTCATGAGAATGTGATAGTTGCAGGATGTTACACAAAGTAACACGGAGTTTAGCTTGGACTAATCATCTAAGTATCTATCCTGATTCTTGAGAAGATTTGCAGCCTAAAACAACTGTTGTGGCTGTCAAAAGGGTCAGTTTACAACACATTATTCTGCAATATTATTACTGTGCTTTTAATGTCTGTAGTATAGATATACAAAGATTATTAGTAAAACAGAAAACGAATGACTGCATTATTTATTAAACATGGAGGTAATGAATGTAATGTCTGGGGGGAAAAAAAGGTAAAAGAAAAAAGAAAAAGAACTTTATGTGTTTCTTCTAAGTGTTTTTCCATATATATATTGCTATTTCCATTTCACCAAATAGAAGAAGAAGGGAACCCTCTTTTTCTCCTTCCCCAAGCATCCTAGACTGAATTTTGGCCATGTATACAAACAATGGCTGTTATGGCATCACTGTTTCTTCCACTTCATGCGCCTGGCTTTCCAGCAGTGCTGCTGTTAGATCTCGCAGATTAAAACTGAAACCATGAGATGTAAAGATACATCTTCAGATCCTGTATATGGGTAGAGATGGCAAAATCACCAGTATAGGTAGGACTCTTAGGACCACCTAGACAATATTTTTCTTTCTTACCAGAACAGTTTAGTATCTTTTGTGAGGTGTAGGCTTTAGTGGATTATTGTTTTTTGTAATGTGTGTGATGGAGCATCAAAATAGAAAAAAACTTATTGAAAAAAATCTCTTGAGGATTTTAAAATCTGTGTCTGCTTTTTAATTTGTGTATCTGTCTGTAGTCTAAGAATATGAAAGGCTAATGATCTTGGTGTTTCTCTGCATAGCTTTTTGTTACATCATTTAACCATTGTATACATACGATCCTTCTGTTGGGTAAATCTTTATACTTCCTCAAACAAAGGTTGTCACTCAGAGATATTTGTACCATACTGAATTTGCACAGCACTGTATATGGAAGTCTGCACAAAATGCTGCCATTTGAAAGCACCTGTTTTATCTGTACAATTGATCTGCTTAGCTTATTAAAATGAATAATTTTCCAAGGACCCTTTGTTACGCTAGAAATTTTCATTCGCAAAGTTTAATCAGATTTCCTGGCTCTGTTCTTAGCATTTATTGCTTTAGCATTTGGTTGTCAGAGTCTTAAGTGACTATAGAAAACCCCACTAGCATTCAGATATTCAAGAAACAGCACTACATTTTCAGTTACTTTCTGCTTAAAACGTCCAGGTAAAAAGAAGGACTTTTTAAATAAATGTCTGCATAAAGAACATATACAATTGCTTTAAGTGTGGAAACAATGTCATTTAGGATCCGATCCAGTGAGCCCCACCCAGACATATATAAATGATAAAACTTTAAGCTCAAGGGCAGTGCAAAGCAGCTCCCAGAACACTATACTAATTTCACTTAATTCCTATAGTTCTGTAAAGAGTGGCTATTTGAAAAAATTAACTGAATCTGTGTGGTTTTAATGAGATTTACTAAAAAGGTGAAGTAAAGAAATATAGCACTCAAATACATGAAAATAGCTGAAATTGCTCTTACTGCACTAAGCTCATTAAATTAACTTGCTTGAATGCTGGCTATTAGAATTATCAGACCAGAGATTTAATAGGTCTAATGCATCTGTTTGGTGAGGTTCACACATCTCCCTACCCAAAGGTTATTGAGCAGGCATAGTGTATTTCTTTTTGGATAGCTGTAGTGCTGGAGTGTATGCTATTTGCTGTAGAGCAAAGAAAGTACCATGTTAGTGCCAGGTCTGCTTAGTGCAACAAAAGCAATTAAGGACAACCTGTATAGAGTAACCCTTGGAAAAAGTCTGGTGGAGAGACATTCTATGGTACCCAATAAAATAATTGCTCCTAGATCAGCTCTCAAGTTAAATTCAGTGAGTTTTTAAATTGATTTAATGGTTTAGATCTCAGATGTGTCACTTAGTCAAGTCTGTGCTACACTGACTTTCAACAGTTAAGCTGATTATTTAATTTTAGACCACGATAAGGAGACTGAATGAACAGGTGAATTTCACACAGTGTTAAGATGATAAAAATATGTAATGTCTATTCTACAGCCTCAATGATGCAGGAGACTCTCCTTCATCCTAGTAGATAATATTAATTTCTGTTTCTCTACCTGCAGAGTACATGAGCTTTGTCATGCAATTTTAGAATGAATGAAGTTATCCAGCAGCCTTAAAAATTCAAAAAACCCTTTATGCAACCACAGAAGTACAGCAATCTTATAGATTAGTATGATATGAAAAGGTAATTTCTGGAGACTCACAGGTTTATTGAGTTTCAGCTTCCTGGGTGCCAAACAGGCAGAGGCAGAACTTTGCATCAGTAGTATGTGGTATGTTGGGTGTTGTATCTTTGTCTGATATCACCCTGATGGGCTTACTGTGTCTGCAAGAAGCCAACCTTTTCTGGGGCATTCACCCCTACTTTTAACCTTTCAAAAAGTTAGAATGTTATTAGAAATTAGTAATAATTTTACTACTAAAAAGATGATGTAGCACTCAGCCTATTCATAGCATGAAAGAATAAAACAGGGTTATAGAGTAAAAAGTCAGAAAAAACACAAGGTAAAAGCAATATTAAACTTCTGCTTAATTTTTCTGCTCCTTCTGGTTTAGTCAACTTTATTTTCTGGGAAAGCATGATCAAGATGAGATGAAAACTCGTTTAGTAGCAGACTAGTAAACATGGCATTATCAGGATTTCTAGTACTTATTTATTTATTTATTTATTCTCCTTCTAGACACTCTGCCCAAGAAATCTCAGAAGGATACATTTCCTTACTGACTGAGAAGGTGAATAAAACCAAAATTGAAAAGCCCCTAGGCATTCCAGTTGTGCTGACCTTTTTAAGGAACAATTCTCACTTACTGTGTTTTAAGCACCAACTCTGAAGCTCTGGGACTAATTAGGTGGTCCATATGCTCTGATTGCAATATATTTTTACAAAGAACAAGGTCACTGTGATTACCTATGTGAAGTCTCATTCAGGAAGTCCATTGTCTAGAGAAACTTAGTGCTGTAATTAGTAGTTTTCTTCTCTTTTTTTTTTCTGTTTCAAAAATACAAGTTGAAGAGCAATATAAATATTTAATGGAATGGTACTTGTTAAGTTATAAATTTTCAATCATAATTCAAGAACATTTTAAAAGGAGAAATTTGTTCTGCATTGTCAGAGAATAACTACTTTAAAAAATAAAACCAAAGAAGACTTTATAAATTAATATATTTTTTTTGCCTTTAGAAATATTCTAAAGGTTAAAAAGCAATTATAATTGTAAAATAAGCAGACTTACTGCTCATTTCATTTATTTTATCTTTCTCTTTCCTCCTTTGAATATTTTTTCTTTAAATGGTAATTTCCAGATATTGCTATATTTCATTTGCACTTTCTCTTTCTTTTATATTGTCACTGTAAATATCCCCTTAAAGTACTTCTCAAGTATCTGCCAAATGTCGCTATTTCTCTACATTGACAAAATGATGTTAATTAACTTTCTTTTTTAAATGGTTTCAAAATTTAGCTTCCTTAATTAAGAATGTGATTTAGGGAAAGCAGAAATTACAAAGATGATGTTCCCATTTTCTACTTTTGCTTTTCTAGACCATGGTGCAAAATTTCCCAAAAGAAATGTACATTACTGCAAACAGAACATTCTCTGGATACTTACATTTGTTATTAAAAGGTGTTACTCCCCATTAAAACTTAGTGTGGGACTGTTTCTTCAATAGTAATATGTGGATCTTTTCTTTCTTAAAAATACATTATGTAAGAAACCATCTACATATACTTACCTTTATACAACTGAGAGCTGAGTGTTGATGTGTAGAAAGGGGGACATAATATAGTGAATATTGTATGTTTTTCTAAATTTGCAAAGGAAACATATGAGACAGGTAAAACAGAGAATTCAGATAAGCTAAAACAGTGACATCATTTAAAAAAATAACGAGGCCTTGCATCCTGTTTTCCAGCAATAACATCCAAAATAATGCAAATCTGTCTCCAACTGAAGTGCATGTTGGAGCCAGCAAGTGTGAAGATGTCATACACTGAATAGAAATAAAAATATTTTAAACTGGGAAAAAAATAACTGCAGTAAGTATTCAGCCATTCAGGTGAAAAAGAGAACAACTGTGCTTTCAATCCCTGTTCTCTTGGTTATTTCAGTATAAATGTGTCAGTGAACAATGCAAATAAATAAATAAAATTAGATATGACCAAAGATCTAAAGTCATGGGTCCCTTCTTTTCTTTTCATAGCCTTAACTGAATGTCATAGAATTTTTAAAATATTATGTGCTGAGCCTTTTAACTTTCCTTCTCATGTCTGTGATTTTGTTTTAGGGTGCCTTCATCTATTTCCAAAGAACTGTAATTCATTCATTAAATGTCTTTTTTTTTTTCCAATTCCTCTTCCCTTTGCGTTGCAACATTGATTTTTCTTCCTTATAATTGTTTCTTATGTTAATGATTTAACAAAATGAAAAATATGTGTTCATAGGATAAAGAGATATTGTAGGGCTGAAAGAGAAAAGTTCTACAAAGTCAGTTAAGTACCCATAATGCGACGATATAGGTGACTGTGATTTTATCTAGACAGAAGATCTCTGCTGATGGTACCTTTCAGACAATTATATTGGTAAAAAAAATAGGTAAAAACTGATGAAGTCATTAAATTTTCAAAAATTACAAATTATCCTGTAAAGCTTCAGTGACTGCAAATTAGCCTTTGCTATAGCCCTCTGCTAACAATCTATAGATCATTTTATTATTCATGAATTTTAGTAATTTCAGGACACCACAGGTCATCTTATGTTCATTTATTTGCTAAACACCTTGTGCTGGTATGCCTGTGCTGAAAAATTGCTACTATTTACTTTCCACAAGACACACAAGCAACAAAGTGGTGGATTTGGCCCCAGAATTCACTATGCCAGGCAGCATATATATCTTGCTGTCAGGGAAATAAATGAGCCCTTAAATTGGCTGCAAAGCTTTAAGAACTGAAATTTATATGTCTAGTTATCAAACAGAAAGTTCAGAACACCTGCCAATATGAAACATAATTGTGACAAACTGTTACATTTTACCTTTAACTTTTTGGCATTAGCACCACAACTTCATTACACAGATCTCATCCTCCCTACCCCTCCTTTCTCCCTTCCTCCAGATCAGTTCCCCTCCGGAAAAACACTCACTACATTTATCTGTTTGCAATGCTGAGCAACCATTGATACATTTGCTCATCTCCCATCAGATGCGAAACACATCATACATGTTAAAAAATGCTAGAATTTCCTATGAGAATAACAAAAAATATTCACAGGTTACCACAAAAGCTAACAATATTTAGATATTTGATCTTTATAACCTGCTTGAAAAGCTTTCCATAGTGTATCTACAGCCATGGTAAAGAGCTTCTAGTTTCTTTTTTTGTTTTGGTTTACCTTAAAAAATTCAAAATACCTCTATCTTCTTTCATTGGCCTACTTTACTATGCTTCCTTCTGGGTCCCAGAGCACTCCTAACTGCAGTGCAATTTTTTTTTCTGCAACAAATCCAGCAATAGCTCAACTCTTTGCTCTTTATCTAAATGTTCCATAAAGAGGAAAAACTATAAAAAAAAAAAATCCACTCTTCTCTGAAACATCTTTAAACTGTGTACTATGTGCTCTGCAAGTAACTATTTTCCCTTTTGTGCATGTGTATCTCCATGTTTCCAACCTCTAACAGCCACATGAAAAATAGAACCATATTTAAAGAAAACATTTTTTCATATTTTATCATCTATGAAAGAAGAGAATATGTAGGCTAAAATTCAATTCTACTATTAAAATAATCAATATGGAGAGCTTAAAAATTCTTATACCCCTTGACCAGCTGAACCTTTCTGTTCAATAAAGTGAATACAAGCACTCTTAGAAAGAAAATTAAATGTGTGGCACTTAATGTTCTTTATTTTGACCCTGAGATTAGCTCAGATGGTTATAGCATGGTGCTAATAACACTAAGGTTGTGGGTTTGATCCCTGTATGGGCCATTCACGTGAGTTGGACTTGATGATCCTTGTGGGCCCCTTCCAACTTAGAATATTCTGTGAAATTTTGATCATGCTATTTAGCTTTTTCCAGCTCCTGTACACTATAGTCAGAAAATTTGGTGGTGAATAAAATACTCCATTATGATAATTTGTTATATTAGCCAGGTTTTAAGTCAAGGTATTGGTCAAAAGACACCTGTTCTTCCTACCATCATGACTGGGTATTTAAAAGGTGACTAGATTAGATAGCTCCTAGGGTTTTGGTAAGATGATGAGTTTGGTGAGAATATCTAGCACAGACCCACCTATCTGAATTATTCACTCTGCTTTTCAGTGGGGGAGGAAAGGAAAATTCATGTCTATCAGTTAAAGGGGTTTTTTGAATCACCAAAGGGTGAGTTAAAGGGTTTTTTTGAATCACCAAATTACCATTATTGTAAGTCTGAATTAATAAATACTTGTACAAATACATACAAGCATATCTGTTGGGTTGATTGCTATAAGGATATTTGCATACACCTTCATATGATTCATGTAATTTATTCTTGTAATTGTTTTTAACTGTGTTAATAAACAATTTTTATGTAGCATAAATTTTTTTTAAATTATTTATAAAAATTCTTTTTTTTTCTTCCTTGTTCCCTGGTTACATATTAGTCAGGTAGGAAAAGATAAGAATGGTTCTTACAAAAACAGGACCTTTTTTGTCCTGGTGAGAGTGATGTAAATGAAATCTGTGGTATGTCAACACATCTAGTTAATTAGTGTTATAAATCATGATTTTTTATTTGGCTATTTGTTTATTTCATGCTCTGTTAACATAAAGAAGAAGCATCAGAAATGAACATTCCTGCTGTGTCAGAGAAGCAAATTTGAACGGTAAATGCATTAATCCCCCAAGAAATAGCAGGGCCTCAAACTCTAAGTGAAACAGGAGTCATGCTGCTTAATTCCAAAAGAAGCACTTAATCGTATTTGCTTTGGTGGATGCATGGTACTGATGATGAATGGTTCAGAAAAAAATCCAACCAACTTTCACTAAAATTATACACAAAATTTTTTTAATATATATACGCCTTGGTAATAATGTGCAGATGAGTAATATCTGTGCATACATAAGTTTACATAAAACTTCATGAAAGTTGAAGAAAGTACATGCTCCCACTATGATCAACCATCAGCAAAATAAAATGGATGAATCTCATGAAGTTTTTTTAGCATTAGAAAATTATTATCTCTGCTTATAATTATATTTATATTATCCATTCCATGACATAAGTTCAGAATTAATTTAATTAATTAATTAATTTAATTTAATCAGACTGTTCAAATTACTATGGTATCACTCTGCTCTCCATTGCTGGCAAAATCCTGGCAAGAATACTCTTGAACAGACTAATACCCACTATAGCAGAAGGAATTCTACCTGAAAGTCAGTGTGGTTTCAGAGCCAACAGGAGTACCACAGACATGGTATTTGTTCTCAGACAACTGCAAGAGAAGTGTAGGGAACAGAACAAAGGTCTCTATGTAACCTTTGTTGATCTCACCAAGGCTTTCGATACTGTGAGCAGAAAAGGTCTGTGGCAGAATTTGGAACGCTTAAGTTGTCCCCCCAAGTTCCCTAAAATGATCATCTCACTCCATGAGGATCAACACGGCCAAGTCAGATATGGCAACACACTTTCTGAGCCCTTTCTAATAACTAATGGTGTGAAACAAGGCTGCGTTCTTGCACCAACCATATTCACAGTCTTTTTCAGCATGATGCTCCAAAGGGCCACGGCAGACCTCGAGGATCAGGACGGTATCTACATTCGATATCGTACTGATGGAAACCTATTCAACCTAAGGCGACTGAAGGTCCACACTAAGACCTTAAACCATCTTGTCCGGGAGCTGCTTTATGCTGATGACGCCGCCCTTGTGGCCCACACAGAAGCAGCTCTGCAGTGTTTAACATACTGCTTTGCAGACGCTGTTGAGCTCTTTGGGCTGGAAGTCAGCTTTAAGAAAACAGAACTTCTCTACCAACTGGCACCTCAGGAAGTCTTCCATCATCCCCATATCACCATTAGCCAATTAGAGCTCAAATCAGTCCAGCAGTTTAATTACCTAGGTAGCCTCATCTCCTTGGATAGTAAGATTGACAGACAGATAGACAACAGGTTAGCAAAGGCATATAGGGCTTTCGGAAAACTCCCCAAAAGAGTTTAGCAAAATAAACACTTGAAGAAAAGTACAAAGATCAGTATTTACAGAGCCATTGTGCTGTCTACTCTTTTATATGGATCCAAATCATGGGTCATCTACTGCCACCATCTGCGTCTCCTAGAATGCTTCCATCAACGCTGTCTCCGCACAATCCTAAACATCCACTGGTCAGATTATGTGACTAACACGTCTGTTCTAGAACAAGCAGCAGTCACAAATATTGAGGCCATGTTGCTGAGAACACAACTGCGATGGGCAGGGCATGTCTCAAGGATGAAGGACCACCACCTCCCTAAGATCTTGCTCTATGGTGAACTTGCCACTGGCTGCCATGTGAGAGGAGCTCCGAAGAGAAGATCCAAGGACTCCCTGAAACAACATCTCAGCCTTGGCCATATTGATCACCATAACTGGACTACTCTGGCCTCAAATTGGGAGGTCTGGAGACACACCATCTCTAACGCTGCTGATGCTTTTGAGAAAGCGCGTGGGATCACTCGAGGAGAAAAGACAACGCAGAAAGAATCGTGCCTTGCAGAATATACCACCCAAGGAGTTTTTCTGCTGTGCCTTTTGCAACCGGACGAGCCTGTCTCATATTGGCCTTTTTAACCTTGCTTGTTTAAGCAAGCTTGTAACAAACTTGGGTAGAGCCCTTCCCAAATCTTTGTTCGCAAAGCCTAGCCATGATGATTATCCGTTCCATGACATAAGTTCAGAATTAATGTAAAGATTTTGCATATTTTTTTCCTTCATAAATAGTTATTATAACAGACTGATATACACAAAACCTAACAGGGTTAGGTTTTAAGGTGAGCCCAGAGAGTGCTGGTCAGTAACACATGGTCTAGTTGGGGGTCAGTAAACAAAAACACACCCAAGGAGTTAATAATGGGTCTGCTCCGCTTTAACATGCCAGTGGTGTGCGGGTTTGTATAAGAAATAGTGTGGCCAGCCGAATGAGGTCAGGGATCATCCCCCTTGGCTTGGCACTGGTGAGGCTGTACCCTGAATAGTGTTCAGCTTTGGGTCTCTCACAAAAAGTAAGACACTGAGGTGCTGATGTACGTCCAGAGAAAGGCAACAAAGCTGGCAAAGGGCCTTATAAGGAGGGAGCTGGGATAGTTTAGCCTAGAGAAAAGGAAGTTCAGAGGGGACCTTATTGCTTCCTACATCTGTCTGAAAGAAGGTTGTAGTGAGGTGGGGATCAGTCTCTTCTCTCAGATAAAAAAAGGCAGAATGAGAGAATTTCAATGGAGCATTTGGGAACAGAGTTTAGTGGCAGACTTGGCAGTGTTAGCTTTATGGTTGGACTCCATTCCATGATCGTAGAGGTCTTTTCCAAACTTAATGAATCTTTGACTCTATGATCTTCATTAATGGTCTGAACAACAGGGCAAAGTGCATCCTCAGCAAGTTTGCTGATGACAGGAAACTGGGAGGAGTGGCTGATATGCTAGGGAGTTGTGCTACCACTCAGAGTAACCTCAAAAGGCTAAAAAGATGGGCTGACAGGAATCTCATGAAATTCAATAAGGGGAAGTATAAAGTCCTGCAAAAAAAGCTGACAGAGCTGCTTTAAGAGTATGGCTGCCAGCAGATCATGTGAGGTGATCCTTCTCCTTCACTCAGCACTATTGAGGCTCCATTTGGGTGTTTGGTCCAGTTCTGGGCTCCTCAGTATAAGAGAGACATGGACATCAACAAAGAGCCTCTAAGGTGACTAAAGGACTAGAACATGTCTCCTGTGGGGAAAGGCTGAAAGAGCTAGGACTGTGCAACCCAGAGAAGAGAAAGGTCAGGGAAGATGTTCTCAATGTACATAAATACCTGAAGGGAAGTTGCAAAGAAGACAGAACCAGGCTCTTTCCAGTGATGCCCGGTGACAGGACTGACCACTCTCGTATGTACTCTCATAATCTCTGTAAATCTTGTATCTGATCTTCCACTGTCTACTGAGATCGTTCAGCTGGACATTTGGAGAATCATAGCAGATGATAAACGGATGTAAAATGTAGTCAAATTTCATAGATTCAAATGATTTTATTTAAAGTACTTGAAATGAAGATCTTTAAGGTAAAATTTATGTGAAACAAAATCACAAAATCACAGAATATGCTGAGTTGCAAGGGACCCACAAGGATCATCAAGTCCAACTCCCAGCTCTGAACAGGACTATCCCCAAGACTCCCATCATGTGCCTGAGAGTATCGTCCAAACGCTTCTTGAACTCTGTCAGGCTTGGTGCTGTGACCACTTCCCTGGGGAACCTGTTCTAGCATGCAAAAGAGTAATGGAGGCAATTTTAAGAGACTTGAACACTCTAAAATTAGTGCAGATTTACAACAGTGTTGCATGAGAAAACTTGGCTTAGGCAGTTTGCATCATTTAACCCAAAACCCAAAGGAAAAAGTTTTACTAAAATCTCCAAGGTAAATAAATGCATGTGAGGGAAAAAGAAATAACATTGAATTTAATAAAAGGAAATGAACACCTATAGCTTTTACTTGTCAAGCAGAAAAGAAGATCCATACAAATACTTTTATGCTTTCTTTTGTACTTGCCTTTTAGCCTCTTTTCTGTCTTTAACCTACTGCGGGGATGAAAAAATACTTCAAGTTACTTTTTAAAGAATCAGTAATATGTCCACTTCTTTCTTTTTTCAAGTTTTTTTGATGCTTGAGGAAAAATAATTTCTGAGGAGCAATTGGAAAGACCTTTCTATCTTTCCAGTGTGCAAGATGGCTCATAGAGCAGAGAAAAATGAACTATGACTAAGTAGTAGCTCATCTTGTTCTTAAATGAGAAACAGTTTAAAAATATTTTCCTAAAGTTCTTGATGTCAGGCTTCTTCAATGATGAAATCCATGAATTGACTTCAAGTTGCTGTCATAACATAAGGTACTGGCAGGCCCCAAAAGACAGTGAAGCCTCATCTGTAGAAGCAAACAGCCTACTGCACTTTTGGCTTTTGGTTTTTTTAGGTTGAAAAGGTGCCAAGTTCACAGGACTACAACTCTTCTCACAGGGTCTACTACAAAACTTCCTGTGAGTTCTCCTTTTGTCGGTGAGAGAAGTGTTCTTACCCTCTCTCAGTGTATTCTAAAATTAATTTTTCATGAATTCACATTTGTTTTCCTGTGTTTACTTTGTTTCACCCTAGTCTAATTTAAACAACACTTCTTTAAGGGTGTGTTAAAGAGTGGTTAAGCTCTATGGAAGGTCTTTTTGGTTTTTAAACTGCAGCAGTTGAGGTTGTAAGCTTAGTATCTAAACTGCATAGTAATGACAATTGATGTCACTGTAGGACAAAAATGCAACAGTAGTATTATATTGTGTAGATCAAATGTAAAAGTTAAATGAAGATATGGATTTCTGAAGGTTGAAAAGGTGTCCATGACATCAATTTAGTTTTCGGACTGAATGTATTTCTAAAATCTCCTAAGCCAAAAGATAATTTTTTTATTTTTACAAAATTCCCGTTGGATGAAAGGGAAGATAGGCAAACTGTTTATCAGAAGAGAATGAAATCTTTAAAGAAAAAGTAAAATAAATTGTCCTATGAGAAGAAAAACTGCTGGCATTGAATTTCTTGTGAATGTCATTCCTTTGTGTCCCAGCTTCTAAATACTTATGCTGAGGCAGTATTGCATCTGACTGCCTTTTGATTGCATGTAGTTGAATGATATTAATGATTCCATGGAGAACAGTAGAGGTTTTTCCTGTCTTTTTTTTTTCATTTTTATTATATTTTTTTGGTTTTAGTGCAATTTCCGTGTGTCCTCTATTAGACAAATTTTTCCTTTATCTAGATATCTTAGATCCTAGATGCTTGCTACTGCTATCTATGTAAAACTAGGACTCCACCATCAAAGACAAACAGTAGTGAAGGAGACAAGCCAATATTCTTTTTCAGAAATCAGGCCTGACAGACCTCAGTCCTGGGACCTGCCAAACGCAATATAGAGGTTATGGTTAGTGCAGTGGTTTGACCTCAATCAGCAGCTAAACACCTACACAGCTGCTCAGTCACCTACTCCCTCAGCAGAACATGGAAGGGAATCAGAAGGGCAAAAGACAAAAAACTCATGGGTTGAGATAGAGGAAATTTAATAGGTGTGCATATGCAATAGGTGTGCAGGCAAGCAAAGCAAAACAAGGAGTTAACTATCTCCCATCATATTGCAGGTGCTTAGATATGTCCAGAAAAGCAGAGCTTCATCACAGCTAGGAGTTATCTGGGAAGACAAATGTCATAACTCTGAATGTGACCCATTCCTCCTCCTTACTGAGCACAGCTGTGTCCCCTTCCAACTTCTTGCGCACCCCCAGTCTCCTCCCTGGTGGGGTGAGAAACAGAGGAGACCTGGACACAGTGTAAGCACTCTCAGCAACAGTGAAAACATCAGTATACTAATGCTGTTTTCATCACAAATCCAAACCACAGTACTATGCAAGCTAATATGAGAAAAATTACCTCCATTCCAAACAAGCCCCAGTATGGCTATTGACTAACAATGGCAATACTGCAATACAGAGCTACAATAGCATGTAAAGTAGTTTTGCCATTTGATACAAATCTCCCTTGATAGTAAAGACAGATAAAAACCTTTTCATCAGATTTAGACACATGAACTGTTTATATTTACATAGGAATGGGTGACCCTATGTGGTCACTAAATAAAAATCGGCATTTTCAAGGCAAAATTTGTCATATCTTAAAGGAGATGTTTAATATAGACTAGATGAATCCTGTTCAGTTGTAGTAGGAAGATGATAGGTGAGACAATTCTAAAGCAGCCACCTTTCTATGTGTTTCTGCACTTAACCTAAACAATTTAGGAATGTTCATCTGTTCCCAAGTCTATCACACACCAATTCCACCACTTTATTCAAACATTTTGAAAGACAAAACCTGGTTTACCACCTAGAAGGTAGCCAAAAGAAATCTCATCTGAGTCAGGGTAATTTTTGTCTTCTCTTCTTCCTTTTCAATACACAGCAAACCAAGGTACAACCCAAACAAACAGCACTTAGCAAACTTGGGTTTAGATGCCTGTAGCTCCAATAGGTGCATGTAGCAGAGAATTGAATGTGGATTCACATAAACCACATAAGAAAATGGAAAATTCCCCACTGTTCTTGCTGCAGTTCTTCACATCTTTGAAAGACTGAAATTAATAACCCCATCTCTATTTTCATACTCATGTCAAGATTAACAATTCCTATAATTAAAAAGATTTTCTTAATTAAAAAGTTTTTATTATGTAAGTACTTAGAAAGATTCAACTACAAATTTTCTTTAAAGTTTAAATTAGATTTTATTTCTATTTCTATAAAACTGACTGTAACTAATGGACTCTGCTTCATAGAAGCTATTTGACTTCATATTTAACCCACTTCTTTTCCTTTTCTGTGTTTACTGGCATTAAAAAATAATTATAAAAATGAGATGCTGAAAAAAATTAGGCAGTGTTTTGTTTTTTTTTTAATTTTATTGCAAAACTTTACTTGGGGAAAAAAATTAACGAGCTTGTTTCCATTTGCTTTGCTATTTTTCCAAGACTAAATAGTATTCCAAAGAAAATTAATGGCTGGTGGTATATTTTAAATAACATTTAGATCATCACAACACTCAATATGAAATGAAAGATGCCCAAGGACTTTTCCTGTAGAAAAATCAGGAAGAGAAAAAGCTGTTGTCTGGTATAAATCATGACATATCACTGTTGATTTTGGCTCTTGCAGGCACATGTACCTCTTGTCAGCACAAGCACATTAAAATCCCAGTTTGGCAACTTAAGTTAATGACAAATTTGTTTCTGTGACTTTATAGAGCTGGCTGAAAAAATGTTAGCTCAAAGAGGAGTATTTAGTAATATTTTTACCATTACTAGGATAATAAATATTTTTAATAGATTTCTAACATGTAGATAAACAAAATCATGACAAATATTTATAGTGATATTTTAATTATATCATCCCTCAGAATTATGATTGTTGAGAAAATTTTATGCCAAACTGGCATTCTGGATTCTGGCTCAAAATAAAATGGATAATTTATGAAAAATGCAAATACTTCCTACATCTCTTAATAACTATATCATAGCCAGTGAAGACTCTGAAATGTCTGTTGAGATAGTCTGACTAATTATGTCAGAATTCTGCCTTAATTATGTAGATTTTTTTTCAAAAGTATAGACCGATGTTTTTGTGTTCTACATGTTTAATCCTGAAAAAAGAGTTGGGATTTTTTTATTTTCTTAATTCACTATGATAAAGTCAGTTCTCCCCCATAGTGCCTAATTATTAAAATTGCAATTATTACTAGGTATCATAAAATATTATAGTCTTGTTGAAATTAATATTCTCTTGTATATGCTTATTTATTTCCCTTTTTATAATATGCTGTGTGAGTTCTTGTCATTTTCTACATTTTTTAGTTCATGTGCACTTTAAAGCTTTTTCTATTCTTCAGAAAATATGGCAAAAATTCTGCAATGCATTGAACCATTATCAATCACAATTGGTCTTACATAAGCTTGGAATTGCACCTCATGGTAAACAGTATTGTCTCTTTATTTCTAGTAGTGTCTATGTTGCTCAGAAATTGTGTTTAATTTCTTACAATACTCCCAGAGAGTTTGTTTCTCACAGACCATTAGGTTACATATTAGATAGATAAATAAATAATAACAATAAAAGGCAGGGGAAAATCCCTGACTTCTACTCTTGATTATAACTGATGTAATACATTTTACTGCATGATTAGAGGCATTTCTACATAGATGAGAAGAGGTGTCATCAATCCATTAAGTCAGGCAGTATCAGAGATGCACAAATGGCAGAAAGAAGAATTAGGTGCCTCTGGTATGCATTATTAGCCTTCAGTGGTTCAAGAATCCCTAAAACTACAAAAAATTACTTTCATGACAAATCATGAAGGTGACAATGTTTTCCTTCTGTTAAATATATGTTACTGTCTATTTATTTCTGAGAATTGCAGAGTTGCAATAAGGTTCTGGTTCAAAAACATAAATAACTGCTAGAATACTACAGCCACTGTTCATGAGCTGCAGAACTGAGTGGGCATAAATAGAGATATAGGGTTTATTTTATTACTTTTCCAACAACATCATACTGTTTTCTGAGATTGTTACAGGTTCTCTGTAGGAAATTTTACCCACACATTGAAGCATACAATTGAGTCAAGTTACTGAAGGCAAAGCCTAAGAACAAAAAGAAAGAAAAAAAGAGTATCTTTGATAACTTTAGCACTGCTGATAAATCATACAGTGATTCCCATGTTCCCCTTTCTTAATTCTAAACACTTCTTTACTAAGCTGCAAGAAAGGATAAAGTTGAAGCTGGTCACTCCATCTTCTAAGCAGCACTCCCGGCTTTCACCCTGGTGATCTACTGACTCACAGCCCTTCTGTCTGAAGCAGGTTAGATGTACAGTCACAAGGGTTAAACAGTAACCCAAGTGGCTCTTGGGCAGCAGTTGTTAGTCAACAGTTTAAATTTAAGGAATTACAGAGGTGGGATTGAACCGCTTTTGTTCTGCAGATATAATGATTGGCAAAATGAGAATATTTATGTAAAAAGAATCATTTGTTATTCCAAATGATCAGACAAAAAATCTTAATCAGAATTAGTTACTACACAATATAAATGCTAAAACTACTAGTCGTATAGTATAAGATAGGATAGTGCACTATATTGAAACAATTATTGAAACAATTATATTAGAGCTGGCAAAAAGAAAATAATTATTACGTAGAGATTTGATGTAATTCACCCATACCAATGCTTGTGGAGAGATCTCTTTTGCTCAGCCTTGAGGAGTATCCTTGGAGGTCATCCCCATGCAAGGGTTGAAACTCCACACATACCCAGGAAGGGTTATGTTGGAAGAACCTGACTGTATGAAGGACTGGACTTTTATAATATAAAGTGATTGACTGCTAGGCACAAATTTACAGGCCAGCTACCAGCTTATCTGTCAAATCCTGTTTCAAAAGCAGGATGTGTATTTGAAGCCTGGTGAACCAGGCTGATTTTAGCATACTCAACACCAGGACAGCACCCCGGCACCAGCAGTTGAACTTGCATGATAATTTGCATGATGGTTTTCATTGTATGCATTCTCTGATCAGATTGTAGGTCTGCTTGGGGTAGGGTCTCCTGCCAAAAGAAGCTAGATTTTTTTTTTTTTTTTTTACACAACAAAACTAGAATTTTTCTGTCTTGTCTTGCAGAGAAACTGAGGAAAAAGTGGACAGCACTTCTCAGGTATAAAGGTGGGAGGAGATGTCTGAGCTAGTACACTTGTTTCTCATCAGTCAACACAATTGTGATCTAAATTATCTAGTTAAAAATATGAGAAAAGGAGGTTAGGGTCTATTTGCCTCCATCCTCATAGACACATAGTAACTATGTGTAACTATGTTAAAACCAAAAGCAATTACTTTCAAAAAAAGATGAAACTGTAGTTATTCCTAGGAATACATGTTACATTGGATAAGCAAAAAGAAAAACATTTGAATTTACAGGTACAATTCATAACCTTACATGAAGTCAAAATAGAAATTAAAAAGATAGCTCCAATTAATGGCAAGAACAACTCTCAGTTACAGAAATTTGGGCACAGGGCATGAAGATCAAAGGACAGTAAATCATCTGAGAATAGCCAACTGGCACTATTAAACTGGAATTAGATCTACTGTTGATACAATTAAAATGTTGACACATAATTAGAAATAAAACTCATTCAATTTTTTGAAATTCTAGGTCTCTGACAATTTAGTATCATGCTTGATTGGATATTAATGACAAATGATATTTCATTTTGCATACCTTTTTGGATATTCTCTGTTCTTCTAACTTCAATGGAATCACGAACAGAATTGGATCTCCTGTGCATTATGTGATCATAGAGTTTTGTTCTTAAATCATTGCCTTTTTTTTTTTTTTTTCACAAAGCTCTTAGTTTCCATGTGCCTGCTAAAACTGTAAAAGCCAAAAATAATCATCCTTCTCACTATCAGTTGTTCATTGTATCCAATGGATACAATGTATCCAGTGAATACATTGTTAACATCATTTTAGGGAAATATGCTAATGAGACATTTTATATACATGCAGGTGAATGACTTTTATGGTCTTTGAGGCTAAGCAGGGATTTTTTCAGTGAAGTTTTTTTAACACAGGAAGAATATAAAATATTTATTCTGAACTGTATAACAGCATGACAGAAATGAAGATATCTAATTCACATATGCATTAACTTGTTAAGCACATAACTTACCTATGGTATGGAATTTATTTTATCACAGAAATTTTTCTATATATGCTTAAGATCAGAATTTTATCACATAATCAAATAACTGTAGAAAACAGATTACAGAAACTCCCATCTGGTACTTCATTATTCCCCTAAAGCCTTAATTTTAAGCACCTTTCAGTCTTCAAATAAAATCAGTCAAATGAATCTCCAAAGGTGGGTGTGACAAACATAAAAAACCCGTGTAGCTATTTTAACAAAATTTAGTTGGCTAAGTAATCAGTTCCTAATCTGACAAATTAGGTGATCAATTTCCTTAAAGATTCAAGTTAGTCTTTTTTTTTTAGTAACGAATGGCAAATTCTTAAACCTTTTGGCTACACCAAAGACTATTCTCTTGAGCTTGTATCTTAAAGGAAAAATAATAAATATATCTAAACAACTTTCACAGGAAAAAGCCTAGACAGTTTCATTAAAAGAAAAAAAAAAAGGAAAAAATTTGTAAATGGTAGTGTAATAATTCCTTATATAGAATTTGCAAATCAAATACAATTGCTTTACTAGTGAGGACCTGTGGTAATTTTTTGTTATTTTTATGAGAAGATGGTTATAATGTTAGAAAATGTAAAAATGATCCAGTGACTTGCTTACACACTTTACTAATATTCAATGTGGATAAATAATGCCTGTGTGCAAATATATACAAGTCAATTCTACACCACCCTAGAGTTCAGTGATAATCAAAGGAAAAAAATTGATGATGTATTGATGTGTTTTGGGGTACCAAGCCTAAATTTAATGTCAGAGTTTGATCTGATTGTTTTCCACATGTGAAACTAGCAATTCATAGTTGTATTGCAAAGCTCAGTTTAAAACAAACCCAAAAACTAACACAGCATTTTTGAGAATATTTGTCTAATAACCCAAGTAATGCATTGCAAAAATACATTATGTCTGAAAGGTGAGCTAATTAATACAACTTTTTAATTTCTATTTATGTTAACAGAAGCAGCTGTAGAGATGATTAGCTTTTTCGTAGATTTAAGAACACTCTTGTTATCTCCCTTATTTGCATAATGTTTTAATCTAATGTTCAGACAGGAATATAAAACTTCTAAAATTACTTTGCTTCTCTGTCATAATAGATGTTGACAGATCATTTTACTCCAATTTTTTTTTTTCAAATTCAACAAAATAAATTGATTGAACTGTGCACTTGATATTAACTGAAGTCAATAATTCAAAAAAAGAAACAAGGATATTGACAACCTTTCAAAACACTAAGGTGTATTAACAACAAAAAAACCCTCAAACCTCCACATAAAACAGTGTAACGTGTGATGGCAAAGTGGACTCAAACCTCTGTATGACACATTGCAAGGGATAAATCATTTGTATTCCGAAGGGATACAGACTTAGAAAACCAAATTAGAAACTAACATAGACTAAGGATATTCTAATAAATGGGGCAGCAAGTGAAACAAAAGGAATTGAAGTGCTGAAAAGCAATCTTTTGTATTGACACTCAGTTTTACTTAAAAATCATAAATCACAGAATAATTTGACAACCTAAAAGTATTTGTAATAATTAAAAATATGTGGAAATAGTTTGTTTTAATGGACATAGATATTGTTTATATATGTCATACAGTTATTTGTAACTATTTCTTGGACACTGATATTTGGTTCAGAACTCAATTGCACAGCACCAGCACCAGTGGTAAAGAGCTTTTAATACCAAAGGCCTTGTTCCTCACAGATAAAAAAATTCTGAAAAGTGAAGTATGTGTTAAAAGTAATTGGAGCATCTGGTACATATTGCAGCAGGCAGATCATTTTTAATAACTAGTTAAATTGCATTCTTACATGGATGGGGATAATGTCAAATCTGAATCAACAGAAAGGAAGTTAATTCCTCCTGACTTTTGATAGAGCTTTCTGGAAACTCCTGCAAGTCAGATTTTTGAAAACCTATATCTGGAAGAGCAGACCACAGTATTTAACTTAGAGACTCATTTAATGCTCAATATAACTATATCTAGTCTAGTGTAAATAAAATGATTCTGAGTTCAAGCATACTATGTTGGGACCTTGCTGCATACAAGCCTTCATCTTCTACTTCCTTTGTTTGCTAGAAAAAATGAATCTAAATGGTTGGTTTTTAAAGCTGATGTGAATTTCTGCACAGCCAAACAATCTCAGCAGTGAGCCCTGCAGGATCCTATGTAAATAAGAAACATCCCAGAAGGTATATGAAGAAGCAGCCTCTAAAAAGACTGCAATAGTACAAGAAAGTCAACATGGGAATATTTTAATTAATGTGTAATTTTCTTGTCTATTTATTCAGTATGGTAAAAATTGGAATTTCAGGTTGCTACAAAATAAGTTTCCTATTAGAAACCATGCTAAATGCATCAATTCTAGCTTTATTCCAGTATAGAGAATAAGCTTTTAATATTTATTCAATAAATTTCCATTTACTTAGGTGATACTGTAAAAGAGAAATCAATAGGTCTTCACAGAAATTTGACTGTTTATCTACCTACCTCATTCAAATCTAACAAATTGCTTTCCCCTAAAAATGTAGCATAAATGTGACTTCAGGAAAACCTTCCCATATGACCATCAAAGAAATTTCTACTCTATGAAAAAATTAGCTGGGAAAAAAAAACCAACCCTGCTACAGTGTATCAAGTTATAAAATTTTCAAATATTTGTTAGATGTGAGTTTTTATTTTTGTTCTTTTATATTCAACAAAATAATAGGTAGATGCATTTATTTAAACAATTATAGTTTACAGTTACAAATTTAATTAGTCAGGATTACTTGCACAGCAGTTCATTTACATAATGTAATCTATTTTATACCAGTCCAAATTCCCTTGGTACAAAACAGAACAGAAAATTCTTATTTTTATTACGGTATTTTTGGTCAGTTAATCCAGACAATGTTTCAGTTGCAAGTTACAAGAAAGCAAATAAATTTTCTACTGCAGCTTTTTTTTTTTTAGTTGAAAAGTTGCAGAGGGATTAACATTGTCTCCAACAATAGCAGTAATAGTTACAAGATTTATGCCATTATGTCAGAATGTTCTTTTACAGTATTAGCGTTCATTCAAAGTCGTCTCTGTAATACATGCCTCTCATTAAGAGCAGCAGTGAATTCTTTCAACATCACTCTTCTAGCAAAACACATGAATTTTATACTGCATCTCCCCTACATAGACGTGATTGAATAATTCTGAGAATCACAAAATGGTTGAGATTGGAAGGGGACTCTGAAGGTCATCTTATTCAACACCCTGGCTCAGATGGGGTCACCTAGAGCTGTTTTCCAAGGACCATACCTAGGCAGCTTTTTAATATCCAGTGATGAAGACTCCACAATCTCCCTGGGCAACTTGGCATCACTGCACAGTCACCCTCACAGTAAAAAATTGTTTCTTGAAGTTCAGACAGAGCCTCCTGAGTTTCAGTTTGTTTCTATTGCCTCTAGTCTTGTCACTGGGCCCCACTGAAAGAGTCTGGCTCTGTCTTCTTCATACCTTCCCATCAGATATTTATATACTTGCATGACATCACCTTAAGGCTGCTCCTCTCCAGGCTAAACAGTTCCACTTCTCTCAGCCTCTCCTCATATGTGACATGCTCCAGCCTCTTATTCATCTCAGTGGCCCATTTCTGGGGTCTGTCCAGTAGCTTTATATCTATCTTGTTATTCAGAATAAGTAAAATAATTTGTTTAAGGAAGATACAGTATCATAGGCTTAAATAAAGACAAAACAAGATGACAGATAAAGCAGAATTTCAGTGTACTTCAGGGATAGACATTAGATTCCTCTCCCAAATCTACGGGTGTCTGAAGCAGTCTTTCCAATGTGTGAAAGAAACTTCTGCAGCACAGTAATGAAACAAGGACATGACACAACATTCTCTCTTCAGATTTCTAACTTGGTGGATAAGTATCACTTTTGGAGACTATATAGACTGCGTTTTCACCATTGTCACTACTTTATGGCGTGATGCAGGTAGTTGCAGCAAGGTCTACTGTCATAGAAATTTTAACAGTGTTGCTCTGTCTTCAACAATGTTTTCACTCAATATAAGCATATTCTTTGTTACGAATTTCAAAAATTATGCTTCCAACTATGCTTTACCAGGTGTTACACTTTATTTTCAGACTTCAAGAGATTTCGCTCACGTGAACTCTTGCAAAGTCTTTGTTTTTTTGATACCTTGAGTTTGTGGCCAAAAAAAAGCTACATATTTTCTCTAAGAGATTTCTTTTAATTTAGTGAGAAAATGGGCATTTTGGCAAAAAGGCTTTACAGGAGTGACATACAACCAAGGAAAAAGATTCCACAAAAGCATTACACAAATAGCAGGCTACTAGAAACAAAAGGACTACCTCGCCTACCTCCAAACAGCATTCTGAGCTCTATTTCTACACCCTTCCAAGGGTTTTACCAGCCAGGAGGCATTGCTGTGGAGTAGGGAATCTCCTTTGCACACAGCAAACACTAACCCATTACAATTCAAGTGAAATACTACAATCTGGTTTAAGTTACCCACAAGAGGAAGAAAAGAGTAAAGGAAGAGAGATGAAGACAAGAAAGAATAAAGAGAGAGAGGAGAGAAAAATATGGTTACCATCAAGAAGCCACACATTGGCATCTTTCAGGAGAGCAGGCCAGGGCAAGATGGAGACCTTGTGTGTGTCTGTTTATTGAGTTTGGCTACTGTGGCCACTCCAACCATGTGGGACATCTGGTTCACTGACCCCTCAGTGTCCCCCTATCCCCAGTGAGCGGTGCTGCAGCCGATCAGAGGATTTGGGGGCTACCAGGGAGGCCTTCCTTGACTGACAGTCGAGCCACGTGGTTCTCCGTGCTGCCATGTGCGCTCCGTGCAATCCACCCTGTTGGCTGCAGGCCTTACATGTGCCTTCTGATAGTGCCATGAGGCTGCAGACCTGACCGTGGCCCCTCCCCTGACACACACACACACACACACACACACAGACAAAATGGTTGATTCAACCCATCAATCAGTGAGATACAAATCTGGTCTGTACAGGGGGTTACAAGATTTATCCAGTAAGGATTTACTTTGAGAGAACTTTTCAAAGACTGACATTTCATATAACAAATGCCTTAATAATTTTGTGAAATGTAAGTAAACAGAAGGAAAAAACTTTTTTTTCTATCTCTGATCTTACTGTTATTTATTTTTATAAGCCTTCTTTTTGATTAAAATACCAACGGGATGGGTTTCTTAGTAGAACAGTCCAGTTATGTTGTGTATACTTGATATCATACTTCCAAACTTCCAAAGTAGCTAAATTTGGTTTTACTTCTTTGTTTATGTTTTGTTTTCTTTTTTTTTTCATTTATTTGTTTGTTTCCTCAGACTGCTTCAAGGATGGCAAGCTCTAGGTACTGGCTGAAGTCATTAAAGAAACTTTACATCTTATGAAGGCAAGAAACACAAATATAGTAAGGAAATTCTGGAGCCATATTTTCTAATTTGAAACTGTGATTATTCAAGATTTTTGTATGGACATTAAAATGGAAATGGAGTTTCTTCCCCTTCATCTCATACTATTTTTTTTGTCAAGATGGTTGAGTCAAACTAATATACTTTGCCATTGCAAAGGAAAAATCTCCATGACCATTTCTTCTTAACCTTCTGCATTCATGGGAAACTTGTTCCTCTCCTTCCTTTTTGCTGGAACTGACATTTGCTAATGGCATAGAAAGTTCATTCTGCTCACTAGACTGTCAGAAAACTGTTTTCTGTTTCACTGATTGGAATAACTTTCTGCCAAACTGAAATGATGTAGTGTGTGGTTAGGCAAGGAGGACAGAAGAGAACTGAGCAGGAGGCTTGTAGGACAGAGGGATATCTCTTTTTGAGGAGCATGGAGTCACTCTGTCAGCTCACCCCATCTCCTGTTAGGTCTTTCTGGGTTCTACTGTCTACTCTTCTCTTTACAAAAGGAGTCCATCTCTCAAATCTTTCCCATCAGTGGAGTCTGTGGATCTGCTTATTTCCTTACCTTCTCTCTTATACAGATAATTAATTGTTCTTATCTAGAGTTTGCTGTTTTCCAGATTAACATTTTCAATGGGCTCTGACTGATCTATCATTACTAGTGTTTCTTTAAATGCCATACACTCTGGCATAAAATCATCCTGTTGACAGCAGACTACTGAGTTAGGATTTGACTACTTTTTTCTACTATAATTTACCAGTCTCCATCAACAGAGACCTCAAAAAAAAAAGGTGGAGCTCAGCAAGACAGCTATAATGAGAAGTATTCATAAAATATGAAGAACTCTGGACTAGATTTCTACCTAACATTGCACAAAGATTCAGTCTGTTACCCTTTATGAGAAGGAATAGAGGCATTTTCTTTTACTGCTATTAGATCTCCTTTTGTGGCTATATGCTAATGTCATACACATCCCATTTATTCCTCACATTTACCTTTGAGCATCAGATAAAGCTTCATATAACTTAGACAGAAAACTTTATTTTAAAAGGAAAACAAAAAATACTGCATTTCAGGGTCTTAAAATCATTAAATCTTTCATTTTCACTGAATTCCATGTAAACCTGAATAAAATCCAGAGCATCAGGAAACCTGGGGTTTTATACTTCAAAATGCCAGATGTTTTTGTGCCTTCCAGCTCAAGGTCTATATCTGTAAGTGGTGTTTACTTCCAGAGGCAAATTGTTCCTTGTATAGATGGTGATATAAATTGTAATCAAACAAAAAAATATATATTTTAACATATTTCTGGGACAGCCTGTTGAGTTGATACCTACAGTGTAAAAATTAGTTGCCTTTTCCAGACTAACCTGGAAAAAAATATTTTCTAAATTGCCAGCCAGGATAAATAATTTTTGAAAAATTTGGCTATAATTTATTCTTTTCTGGCTTATAATAATTTTTTTGTCCTAAATGAGACTTGTGCTATCATTTTAAACAAAAATTAGTGACTATTATTTGAATTGCCAGATTATTGCAAAAGTGCTTGATGCAGTCAATATCAGTGATTTAAAAAGACAGAGGCTCGTTTTCCCTCCAGGGATAATGGATTAATGCTGAAAATTATACTGTGTACAAATAGTTATAATAGTTATGCACCAAGCTAAGGGAATTATTCCTCAATAAAAACTTTTTAGTAGCTATGATAGCTTGTTATAAGAATAACATGTAAGATTTAATTTTTAAATTTTATCAGTCTGAATCATAAAATAAAAACGTTAATTACTGTTTTAAATAGAGCCAGGGTCAGATGGTCACAGCCCTTGGCAAATGTGGTGAATTTTGGGAGTTAAAAAAAACAACTTTAAAAACAATATTCAGTTTGAAGGGGACAGCTTCTTAAGAATACCTGACTGAAATATGCAGCATTACACTGAAAAAGGTCATTATTTGAGGTTCTTCCTTGTCACGTGACTACCTTTGCTAAAGAACTATTGTTCTGACCAAGATTTCTGGTGACTTAAAAACCATGAAAATAAATTGGAGGTAAGGTCAGAATATATCTGACTAAATGTAGGTATGTACAAGCTAGTTCCCTTGATTCCTTTTGTATTTTTGGAGGGAAATAAATGCATTTTTACTATATATTCAGTTTAGTTTATGCTGTACATTTACACCACAACAATATGAATTTTACTACAAAAGTACCTTTAAACAGAGAAAAGGATGACTGGTTCTAGTGTCTAGTGACTAGAGAATATACATCTTCAACTGGCCAGATAAATTCCATCCAAAGATATGTAAAGTATATGTTTTTAAAGGACTTAAGCAACTGAGTTGCAAATAAGCTCTTCTGAAATCTCCACCAGGTTTTTATATGACTTAAATTCATACTAGCAAACTTACATACTTAAAGAAGTAATTAACTTAGGAACCTTGTTACTCTAAGGTGTCTTCTATGTCCAGTGGACAGATCTTAAGAGCTTTCTTCAATTTTCTATTTTGTAATGTAGAAAGAACACAAAATGCAAATATGTCTAATTTTTGTATCTCATCTAAATGCTACAGTCAATTGGATTGAATAAAGATCCAAATTTATTCTGAACTAAATTAAAATGCAGGGAATGAGACTGATTTCACTTCGGAAATAGATTATAGGTAGATGGAGATATGCCCCTGGAGCTGAGCTAAATTTCTCTATTCTTTTTATAACTATCAGACAGAAATAGTTACCAGCTGAGCACAATTTGACTCTGCTTGAGGTAGAAATAAATGACATGCAAAATTTATGTTTTTAAGATGTCATAACATCTTAACATATGAATGCTACAAACTATGAATAACAATTGTAATCTCATCTATCTTGTTCAACAAGATGATACTTTTCTAATCTAATAGGAAATTACATGCACATTCAACCAATCCCAAATATAGTAAAACCTTCATGTATATGGACTTACCAAAGTTTTCAGTAAGGCAATTGGAAAGATATCAAATGTGTCCACTTTCTTTGGAGAAGCAAGTAGTGTAGACATGTCATTCTCTCCAAGAACATTCCATAGCGCTATTTAACTTTTTAATATGGATATGGAACCTATTTCCCAGCCATTCCCTTTGTCCCTAGCAGGAATTGCTCAAAGTTAGGTTGGTCTTTAAGGTACAGCTATACTATTCTTGTTCACTCCCAGATCTTGGTCTCTTTGTTGCATAAATATTGTCTCTGGATTGCCTTTGGGATTACTCAAATATTTCCTGCATATGTTTTGGGTAATAGTTCACTCCACAGATGGCACTGTCATATGAAAAGGGGAGATTTCCTCAAACCCTTGTGTTTTATTTATCTGTCACTGTCCCAGGAAAACTGAGACCCTTGTGCCCAACCCATTATATGGACTTTCCTCTGAGCAGCCTGCTGGATAGGAGGATACTCCAACACACTTGTTCTGGGTCACACACAAACAGCATAGGTCGGATTCCCTCCCAGTTCTCCACACTTCCACACTTTTGAGTATGTTACCCACTGTCGGTGACTGCTAGTACCCTTGAGGGACTCACAGTAACAGTTTACAGAATAACACTCTTTATTATCTACAGTGGTAATAGAAAATTATGACAGATGAAGGTTCAAAGATTGCCATTTATGCTATATGACTGCAAAAAGGTATTAAAATCAATATACAGGCAAGTTCTAATCACCAATCAAAGCTAGCCTGAGATAATCAATCAGCACACATAGAATATAGTTCTTACTTGATAGGTGTCTCTATAGGGTAGAAGACAGGTTCAGAATGTCTACTGATCCCAGAAGTTACAATGGAGTCTTCCCTAACTTCTCTTTATTCCTAACTTCACTTTTATACTATTCCTTTACATTTAGGTGAAGCTTGAGTGACTCTAGTCATACATACCTTTGTTGCTAATTGGTGTAAAATTCTCTTGTTTCACACTTAAAGATATGATAAAATCCACAGCGCTTGCTCAACGAGGAGTGGTTGCACCTTGGAGGCAAGTAATTTCAGGAAGGAGGTACGCACTATTATTACAATAAGGTTAAAACGAACCAAGTTCTTCCATGGTGAGTGATCTTCCACTGTTGCTGGTTCAGCATCAAGACATCTTCTATCTCCATTGGACGAAGGCTGCTATGGTCTTTATCAGCTACAAAGTACCATCAAGTTCCCCTTCCTGCAAGGATTTCAACAGAGCCTGGCCACAGTGTTTCCACTCTGCTACACCCTCTATTTCATCTCCTTAACATGTGCTTGCAGACTGTGTGTGTAGGAAATCGTCATGGAAAGTTTTGGGTGTGCCAACAGCATTCCATCCAGGGAGTAGTAACTTCATTTCAGGCTATAATTTCCATACCGTTATAACTTCTGTTAAGATGTGAACAAAGCTTCCCTGTTTCCTTTAATTTTACCCCCAGCCATTTTTCCACAAGCAATCATTAAGCAGTATGAGTAAAACTGCAAATAGTTTGTCTCCTTCCATATTATTCAGTGCTCAAGCAGTGTTGAAACACTCTTGTTGTGTATAAATATCCTTTCTGACTAAATGTATTTTCCTGTTTCCCTGCTAGCACCACAAAGCTTGAAATGACCTTCCATACTACAAAAGTAAGAATTGCTTTAAGTTATGCAGGGACGATATATGGGACATCTTAAGCTGTAGCATGCAGTCTGTCTGATCTAGAGAGGCTGTGAGCAAGCTAGACATACTTCATTTGGATAAAATGCAGATGTACCCTCAGAAATGCAGATCCTTATTGTATATAAATAGTTTAAGAATAAATAATATTTTTTATAGTAGAAGACCTTATACCTAAACATGATCCTTGAGGTACCTGTTTATGAAGCTCTAGATCTTAAAATAAGCTTTCCTTTTCATAATGCAAAGATTTTGAGCTGGTAATATAAATCACTATTTTTGTTTTCTACTATAGCAGATTGTACTACTCTTGGGATTTGTCTTTCATCTTTCCAAAGATTTTATTACAATATTTAATAAAGTTTTATGATGTATCTTCTTTATTATATTAATTCTTACAAGGAGTGTTTTTGTACCCCGAAGTTCTTTAGTTGTTTTATTCTGTGCCAGGTTAGTTTCCCTAGATCAAAAGATTAAAAATTTCTAACTCCTGAATTGATTGGAACATAGCAGCACTATAAATCCTTGCGATAGATTTTCTTGCATCAAAATTAGGTCAGCTTTATTACTTACTTTGCAGTTGTTTCTTTTTGTATGAAATGGTATTGACAAAAAGAGCAAGTTAGTTTATACAGTCTAGTATAAAATCCTTATTTACTTTATCAAACCCTGGTACTAGATATGTTCATGGTACTTTTGCAGAGTGTATTAGATGCATGTGACACCTTTTTTTTTTTTTTGAAAATATTTCCTAGACAGAAGCATTAATTCTAATTTAAATTATAGCATGAAGATTGTACATATGTAACATTAAATAGAGGTTTCAGAAGAAAGACTGGACTAAACTTCTGAAAGCCATTTTTTTCAAGCGGAAAAAAAAAAGGATTCAATTTTGTAGTGGACAGAATTATAGGATTGAACTTATAAGAATTTCCAGATGGTTTGTTTTTTTACTAGCTCAATGTTTGCTTTCATTTTAATACTACTTATAAACTACTCTTATCTGACAACAGAAAATTGAGTATAACTAGTTTCTACATATCCTTTCCTTTCACCTGACCACTTGTCCTTCACCCTGCAATGGTCATGGACAACTCTATGTCTGTCTATGTCTAGAAGTAATTAAGAAAATCATACCCATTATACATAATCTGAAAACCCACTATTGGCTTTATTTCACAGGTTTAATAATACTTTTATTAATCCAGTGACTCACACCCCCACCTTGCTACAATCTCCTTTCAGACGGTTGTAGAGAGACATAAGGTCCCCCCTAAGCCTCCTTTTCTCCAGGCTGAACACCTCCAGCTCCCTCATCTGCTCCTTATAAGAGGACTAGATTTATGCTCTAGACCCTTCACCACTTCATTGTCCTTCTTTGGACACACACCAGCACTTTAATGTCTTTCTTGTAGTGAGGCACCCAAAACTGAACAAGTTGCAGCCTCACCACTGCTGAGTTCAGAGAGACAATCACTGCCCTAGTCCTGTTTGCTACACTATTTCTGATACAGGTAAGGATGCTATTTATCTCCTTGGCCACACTGAGAACTCGCTACGGCTTTTCTTTTCCAGGCTAAAAAGTTCTCCTAACCTTTCTTCATAGGAGATATGCTCTATCCCCTTCATCATCTTTGGTGGCCCTTTGTTGGTGTCTCTGCAGTATTTCCATGTCTCTTTTGTACTAATAATTTGACAATGCCAAAATTGACAATGACTGTAATCACATAGTCCCAATCAACCATGCTACTTAATATTAGTTAATCCCATGGCTCCTCTGCTTCAACTCAATCTCTCCAAATCAATCCAGCACAGATGGGGCTAGGTCTCAGCACCCAGAGCCACTGGGAACTGAGGCCAGAAATCATTCACTGCCTTTTTCTATTTAAAAATATTGATGTAACCATAAAGTCTAGTTCATGAAATCACATTTTACAAATGGTCCTGGTATCCAGATTCAACTGCAGTATGTTAAGAACTTTAATTATTTTAATCATTCTATTTCCATAGAGAGTGGAATTAAAGTTTTACCACTTGAGGGACAAATGTAGCACCTTAGTTAACAATGTGTTTGAAGGAGGATTTCAGCTGAGACATAGGACTTTGAACTGGAACAATTTTTGCAGGCAATTACTTCTCTTTGAACCTGATTTTCTGAATAAAGGACTGGCAAAATATGGGAACCTAACTTGGCCAACATTTGGCTTGTACCTCCTTTCTTTAAGTAAGTATTCTTAGACAAAGTATGTGCCAATATGTCTCATTTAAGGAGACTGAAGTGCTTTGCTAAGGAAGATGAGTTATGAGGTAGACCAAACTCCTCTCTCTCAGCAATTGTAAATCTGAAATTAAGAGGTTCCAGTTGAGGAAGTATGGAAAAAGGAAGAAATAACAACCTTTTATTAAAGAATATATGTATATTGGCAAAACCAGCAAAAGAACACAAAAACAACTAAACAATAATCCTGTACCCAAAAGTCCCCTTCAAAAAGGAAACAATTTGATACTTCTCTGTCCTCTAGTGCGATTCTAATCACAGTTGGCAGCAGCGCTGTTGGATCACTGGAGGGGCAGAGCCTGCAGGGCTCAGTGTTGGTCAGCAGGGGGGGCTGTTGGGCTCTGGCGGTCGCCACGCGAGGCCCCAGATCACAAGAGAAGCCAAAAAATGGAGATTTCCTCCCCTTCCAAGAAAAGGAAGGCAGAAAAGGGGAAAGCAGGGCCGTTTCTTTCCCACTAAACTCACAATGTCTGCGGCTGGCTGTGGTCAGGACTTTCCCTTTTCCTCGCTGAGCACAAACGTTCCAATGAAATCTGAACAGGTCCGGCTGGCAACAGAGCAGACCATAGGCAAGCTAAGGCCGGAGAACAGCCAGATGTCCAGGTCAAGAGCAAAACAGCCTCATAGCTTTTCCAGCACACACCTTGCCCCCATTAAGGTAAAAAGTGAAGTGCTGCTTTCCAAGGAGAGGAGGGGAGAAAAACTTCTCACCCCTGCCCCCAGCCTTAGAGAGGGCTATCAGCCTGGAACGTAGTTCTGCCTTTGTGTAAGTCAATCACCCAATGCAGAAAACTGTCCTCCCCATTCGACATCCCTCCCCGACAGTGCAACAGAGGAAAGAAAATTCCAATTTGCTTTTTTGGAACAAGTAAACCCATGACAAAATAGAAGCAGACTTATGAGGAGAAATAATTGATTTGCTGTTGTAGAGTAATTCTAGGTGAACACCTCAGAGTAACTGGCAATACTGGCAAAAACCCCCTCGGCAATACAGCATATTAAGACCTCTCCAAGAGAGGTCTTTTGCTTATGTTTCATCCAAACGTAATCCCCTTCATGTTTTCTAAGACTGAATTATAATGTTGACCAAATATAGCAAGTGGAAGTAGTGATAGATTTGCTTCAAAGGGCAACCTGAACTAAAAAGCTAATAAATATGTACTACAAAGCATCAGAAAGATCTTTGACCTCCTAATGCCAGGTCTCATTTGAACACAAACTAGGGCAATGAGAAAATTCAGAGCTGAAAATTCAGACAATATAAGGACTAAAGAGTTTATTACAATTATTTACTCTGCCTAACTGGTCCTGCCATGTGGAATTTTTTCTTCCAGTCTTGCTCTAAACCAACTTTTATTCACTTTGTGGTTTTCAATCCTTTGCCCAATACAATCAATTTTTTTCAGGAGGGGACTTGTCTATATTTTCTTATTTATCTCCTCAGTAGTAAAATTGCTATAAATTCCTCTGTACCATCCTGAAAATACTTCTTTACTTCCAGTGAAGGAATAATGTTCTGTTCTTTGCATGCACTTCTACCTGACTTGAGAAGCAACAGGAGAAGACAAACAGTGGGTCCATCCATATCCTTTAAAAAGTAGAGAATGCGTATTTATTGTGAAAAAAAAATTAGAAAAAAATTGGAATCCACTGTACTATTCAAAGCAAAAATAAACCACAAGCTCCCAGAATAAGAGAAATTTGTTTATCTTGTCCTAAACATAGATGGCTTCCATTACAATCATGTGTTGATAGAGCAACTTTTTAAACACACTTTCCCACAGATATTCTTGCATTTGCATTGAATCATCTGAAAAAAAAAAAGCCTTTGTTTTGTTTGTTCTTTTCAACAGTCTATCTAGTTTCACTGTGGGGTTTGTGGTTTTTTTGGTGGGATTTTTGTTTTGTTTTGTTTTAATTCCCCTTTTTTATCACATAATCTTATTGATATGTTCTCTAAGATACTGTTGCTGTCAGGATGTCTGTCACTTGCTTTGGCGAGGATCAGGCTGCACACAGAAATTCATTTTCAGTGGATACAGGGAGACGTTTCTTGGCAGTAATGGTAGAAAGCATCTAAAAGAAGTGCCATACTTCTGTGTCATAAGTAATGGGTTCCAAGTAAGGCACCTTTTATTGTGTCTTAGGCTTCAGCCTGAGAAAGCCAGACTCCTGTATTGATCTCTTCTTCCTTCCTTCCTTCCTTCCTTCCTTCCTTCCTTCCTTCCTTCCTTCCTTCCTTCCTTCCTTCCTTCCTTCCTTCCTTCCTTCCTTCCTTCCTCCCTCCCTCCCTCCCTCCCTCCCTCCCTTCCCTCCCTTCCCTCCCTCCCTCCCTCCCTCCCTCCCTCCCTCCCTTCCCTCCCTTCCCTCCCTTCCTTCCCTCCCTCCCTCCCTCCCTCCCTCCCTCCCTCCTTCCTTCCTTCCTTCCTTCCTCCCTCCCTCCCTCCCTCCCTCCTTCCCTCCCTCCCTCCCTCCCTCCCTCCCTCCCTTCTTCCCTCCCTCCCTCCCTCCCTCCCTCCCTCCCTCCTTCCTTCCTTCCTTCCTTCCCTCCTTCCCTCCTTCCCTCCCTCCTTCCCTTTCTCCTTTTTCTTTCATTCCCTCTCTCTCTGTCACAGCTATCAGTTTCATCCAGGTTTATTCTTTTCCATGTACTGTGCAATTCTGGTATCGTCTTAGAAACTGGCTTTCCCAGGAACAAAAACTAAATTATATAAAGAGACACTGTGCCCCAGCAGGCTAGAAATTAACACAAATGCATACAAATTGGTGTCAAAACAATTCTCAAAACAATCAACTTTCCCTACTTTTTTCTGCTATCCCCGAAACTCAAATTTCCATTAACATGGAGTGAAAGTCAGTGGTTAGTTTAAAGAAGAAATCATAAAGAAGAATCATAAAGTGCATCTGAAAACAGCCTAAAATAACTGTCAGTATATATATATTACAAAAGACCTATAGACTTCACAGTTCTCTGAAAAACGGTTTTGTATAATGATAAATACTTGCGTCTAGCCTCCATCACCTGAATATTCTATTTTTACCTTGTGCCAGAAATCTAAGCTTCAAGCAGACATCCTAATGAGAGTGCATGCTGTGACAATCTGCTGGGTAAGCTACTATATGCAGAGCAATTTCATTCTTTTTAATATATGTGGTCTGCCTATGAATACTTGATGTTTCCTTTTACTCCTATCTCATCAAATTCAGGTAAAGATCCATGAAAAGGCAACAGCAAAAAAAAAACCATCTGAGTGATATAAACGCCTTCTTAGCTTTGCATTTATAAGCCATTTTTTTGTTAGTGTAATTGAATTTGCTGATAAGCACCTGGGACTTTTTTGTGTGGTTGTTCTTAGATTAGTAATACCTTCTCCTAACCTAATGTGCAACAGCAATTTTTGTCTGTTCATAATTCCTTAGCTAACAAAATTAGGTTCTACATAAGATACCTTTACTGTTGAGTCTATGTTGTCAGAAGTTTCAAAACAGCAAGAATCAAGATCTGAGAGGAAAAAAAAATTATCTTTTCCTACCCACATGCATTCTGCATGATATACTTCAATACTGGTAGTTTATTATGAACAAGAATATATTATAATTCAGCAGCAGTAGAACATCATAATTTTAAGGTAATAGATAATGATTTGTATGCCTGCTTTAATCTAACAAATTTAGTCTCTTATGGCTTCTTTGACATATCTAGAACAGATAGGGCAGAAATAATGCTGAAGAAAGGATAACCCTACAGCATCAAAACTGAAACTTGTAATGCAGCCATGAAGGGTAGAGCATCCCTTCTACTTTCACGCAGATTATTCCAGACAACTAAGTTCTGCAGTCAGTATGAGTCAAAATGGAGCTAACCTTCTCTCCTACTGAATCTATAATAACTATTCTTAGTAACTCTATTGTGACAAATGTTTTGCTTCAAATACTCTTCTGATCTCAAGAGCAATTTCAGACACCTCGAGAACAGAAATGTGTACTTCCTGAACACCACAATTATTCACCTAAAGGACTATTTGACCAAAGCTGTTATGTCATCAAGATGGCTTTGTACATCTTCACAATTCAAAATATTTATCTATTTGAATATATCATTAACTGAAAGAGAAATACTACCACAATAACTATAAATATTGTCTTTAATTTTAAGAAACTATACGGTGCTATTTGGTAACAGCCCTCTATATATGTATTTGAAAGCACATTAAAGCACGCTTGGATTTCTAAATCTCGTGGTAGAACAGTTTACCTAAACCTTTGGTTCAAACTGAAATCAAGAAGAGTCTTCACTTATCTCTTAACCGAAAGTTATTGCTTCAAATTTGTGGCACCTTTCTTGTTCCAAATCAATTTTTACTATTAATAATAAGCTCTAGAAAGGCACTGTTCTATGTTTCCTATGTCCTTGTACTCTTCCTTAGTCAATTCATGATTCACTTAGGTGGACCATTGGCTAGAACTAACAGGTTGTTTTTAATTTCCATCTAATCACAGAATCACAGAATGGGTCAGGTTGGAAGGGATCACCGTGGGTTATCCAGTCCAGCCTCCCTGCTCAAGCAGGTCATCCTAAAGCACATTGCATAGGATTACATCCAGATGGCTCTTGAATGTCTATGGTGAGGGAGACTTTACTGTTTCTCTGGGCAATCCATTCTGGTGTGTGGTCACCAGCATAGTAAGGAAATTCTTCCCCATGTTCAAGTGGAACTTCCTGCGCATCAGTTTCTGCCTGTTGCCTCTTGTCCTATTGCTTGGCACCACAAGAAAAGACTGGCTCCATTCTCTTGACACCCTCCCTTCAGATACTTATATACACTGGTGTGGTGCCCTCTCAGTCATCTCTTTTCAAGGTTGAACAGGTCCAACTCCCTCAGCCTTTCCTCATAAGTCAGGTGCTCCAGTCCCTTTTTTGCCTTGTTACTGGACATCTGCTGAATCTGCTCCAGGAGCTTCATGTCTTTCTTGTACTGAGGAGCCCAAAAGTGGTCACAACACTCCTGGTGTAGCCTCACCAGGGCTGAGTAGAGGGGCAGGATCACCTCCCTTGACCTGCTGGCAATGCTCTTCCGAATGCACCTCATGACAATATTGGCCTTCTTGAGGCCAAGGGCACACTGCTGGCTCATGGACAGCTTGTTGTCCACCAGGACCCCCAGGTTCTTCTCCAGAATATTCTAATAGTAAATTATTTCCACAGCTGTCAATTTCATTACTGGAAATATAATTTTTAATGTTCCAAGCTTTTTAGTTTGATTTCTATTCCTATAAGATAAATATTTTTCAAATATCTGCGATCTAAATTTTTACAGTCAAAAGTTTTCAAGTCAAAATAAATAGGCAGACAGGCAGAAAAGAGTGCTTATCATAGGTATGGTATATTTTATGTTAAGAAGCCTCAGTTAAAGAAGATGCAAAGTGATCTGTGATCTAGGAAAAAAAAACAAAAACATTTGGAGATGTTGATACATTTTCACTAGCCTACTAATTATTTGATAAGCCCTAACAGCGTCCTGTGACATCATAGTTCTCATCTGAACCACAAACTTGAGATCTCTTTCACAGAAGTTATGTACAGGGTGGAGATGGAGGATTCTTCTGTGTGCTTCGAACTGACTGAAGTACACAGCTGCTATTCATCAGGCTTTCTATCTGGGCCTGGGGATTCAGAAGGCAGGCCTAGAAGTCTGGCTATCTAAATATAAGTTTAACTCCTGATAATTTTTATTCAACCATGAGTGATTGAACACACAAGGTATTTCCTGTGAAATGAATGTAGGAAACAGGGGAAGTCCAGGTCTATGATTTAGATAAATCCAGAGTTATACGGTTTAATTTGCATATAATAAAAACGTAAAACCTGGTAACATCTGCACCACAACAGGGTTTTATTTTTATTGCCTACAATTACACCACCACAATTATAGGGAAATTCAATATAAAAAATGTCTTATACCTCATTATGACCTCAAAAGCAAATTATGAAATGTGTATTTAGTGTGAACACATACATTCTTATACATTTGTATTTATATATAAATATAAACATGCACACAATATTTAACAGGAACTGTTCAGCACTGTGTAAAACATAATATAAACAATTTATTTCTTTGTAATTCACATTAGAAATGAGGGTAAGCACCCTTAACAATTCTTCTGCTATTTCTGCTACAGAAAATAACACATCAAAATGCTGATTGCATTTAATAAATATGGAGATGTTGCAAGGAAAAATAAAACCTTGGTTTCTTTTTCCATTTTTTTTCCCCAAAGACAGTTATGAATTTGAAACCAGAGAGGAAACAGAATTATTCTGACACATTACATGTATATCTTGTATTTTCAGAAGGTCATTGCCTACCTTCACCATTTTCTGTTATTGGTTTCTGTGGTTAAAATGTCACAATGGAAGAAAGCTCACATATTTAAAAAAGGAAGAAAAAGGGTTATTGTTGTGCATTTATGCATCTATGTGTTTTCCCATTTAATTTTTCCTCAGCAAATAATTTAATTTGCCAAAAAGCTAAAAGTAAAACAAATGTACTTTACATGAAATGTTTAAATCAGAGTAGGAATTGAAATATGGTAATAATGATCTTCAGATTAAGTGGGATACAATAGGGCTCTACACTAGTACCTGTCCTGATTAAAATCACTATCAAACACCTTCAGGAGACAAGGGAGCGCAGACTGACATCAAGCTTGAAGGTGAGACCAAGCTTCAGGTTATGAGTCAGTACATTGAAGGGTAGAGCCACCCAGAGTATCCTAAAAAGGGTGGAAAAATGCATCAACAGAATTTTATAAAAGGACAAATGCAAAATCCAGCATCTGGACTGTGTGTGCTACAGTGTAATGAAAAAAACATATTTAAATAATTTGAAGTTCTAACAAATCTCTTGCTTGAAAAGACTAAAGATTTTTGATTCCACATCCATACTGGGGCACAGACTCAAAAATACAGATGTCTGTGTGATTGTAGATAACTGTTTTAATGAGGAAAAAAGATGTTAGCAATAAACTAGTTAATTTACAGAGAAGATGATCTAAGTATAGTCCACTAGCTACCAGCAATAGTTTTAATTTGAGAGAAAAATGGTGATGTTTCCTTTAGATTAATATTGCAGAACATGTTAATTTTTATTTTCCCTCAAATGGAGAAAAATATCTATGTGGAATGAAACCAAATCTCAGTCGATTGATTTATTTATTTTTATCCAATTCAGAAGCATTTATTTTGGTAATGCCAGATAATCTTTAATCACAGCAAGTCAGCAAAAAAGCATAGCTTAAAATTATGTTTCTCAGGTCTGAGTATTTTAATTTCTGATCTTTAGAAATCTGCATCTCCCAAAGATCTTTGTTAGGATAAAACAGAACTTTGTATTCCAGGTAACTCCCTACCAAAATTGTTGATAAACTACAATTTCAAAGTGTCCTCAGAAAATGTATTTTGTTTTTCCTACCTAAAACAGGTAGTATACTATATTGCTCCTGAAGTTAACTTGAAAGGGTCAGCCTACTTTATTACAATATTTCTGCAGTACCAAATCGCTTATGCTTTTCATATTTTTGATAAGATCGTTCTAAGATGTTAAAAACAAAGCCACTGCTAATAAAGCCACTAATGTATAGACTGTTTTTCCTCACAAATTAAACTTCAAAATACAACAGAATCATCCGATTTCTAAGTCTTTATTTTACTAAACATTGTAGATAACTGAAGCAAGATACTTATAACATGTACACACATTTCATGCCTCAAGTATTTATTTTAACTTCATTTAATTTATCTTCAAGATTGCAGCGATTTCTGAAAGACTGCCTTTGTAGAGTTAGCTGAACTGTATCCTAAAAACTTAGCAATGTAAATCCACTGACGGTGGTTTATATTATCTTTGGTGAATTAATCCTCACCAAACGAATGATAGTGGTTGCTTTATATCTAAAACTTTGTTAATAAGTGTGAACATTAAGATGGATCAGAAGACTGCAGTAATTATTTGGTTTGCCTATACCAAGATTCACATTAATTCCGAACATGATTCTGTCACATAATGTCAGAATTTAATTTAAAGGAAGGATTATACACAGATTAGCCATCTTATTTAAAGGAAAAAAAAAAGAAAAAAAAAAAGGCTACCAGACACAGGCACATGTCCAAACTTATGTATGAGATATCGTATTGTGAAATTACTTTTATTAGCACTGCACAGGGTGTCTTTTAAGATATAAGAACTAGATACATTGCATTTAAATGCAATTTAAACAAGTCTACAAATAAATTAAGCAATTTCTATTTTATAGATTACAAGAAACTAATAATCTTTGAACTGGATATAAATAATGAGAATAATTTAAGGAGAAAATTTGAGGAGTATAATAAGGATGACATTGACATGGCAAGTATACTATTTGCTTAGTGATATGAGACTGATTTACTAAAATAAACTTTGTGTTAAAATGATAGTCCTTAGAAGCATGTAAAAAGAAATAAATGGAAATGTAAGTCTAGAGTAGGATTTTAAAGGGGTTGTTGTGTGTTTTTGCAATATCTTTTGTATTAATTTCACACTGTACACATATATCACTCTATATATGATCTCAATTAAAGCTTTCATTTTCACATCTCAATTCTTTAACATGACCTCTCATCTTTGAGTCTGTAGGAGTAGACCCTTTTGCTTTGGAGTTGCAAAAGAAATGCTAGAAAGCAAATTATTCTTTAGATTCACTGACCTGTCCCATATCCAACTGAATTTCTTCTGAAAGCATTTGTGAGATTCAATCCTTTGGGGGAAAATTACTAAAACTATATAAGTTGTCCTTTTAATGACTTTGTTTAAATTTTAGCTGAGGTTTATGTGGGAGAAGAAGAAGATTATTTCTAAGTTCTGAAAATTGTATCATTAAATTTACCTTTAGTTCTCAGATGTAGATTTTTCTAATGCAGTTTTCTACGCCTCAACATTAATCCTATTTTAATTAATGCTCTGTAAAATAATTTTTACAATTTTTTCTTCAATGTCTGTTTTATTCTATTTGAAGCTTGTTTTATGTCAAATACTTAGAAAATCATAGGTGAGAGGGAACTTAACTATTAAGATTGGTAATGGGATGGTGGCAGTATCTGTGGTTAAATTATACAAAGCAGAGTGTCTAACATAAATATGTAAAGATGAACAACACCAACTGTCCCAGCATTTCCTCATCGGAGTGGTGTTCCATCCATCTGATCATATTTACTAATCTAATCAAAATGTAATTCTGCAAATATTTTTAAAATAAAAATCTCCATGTGTTCTCACCTATTTTTCATTTCTCTTTTAACATAAGAAACAAAGGCAGGGTCAAATACCTAAAGTTATAATTCAAGTAGAAAAAAAGTAGAGAATGGAAAATTAAACAGAAGTCAGTGGAATGACAGGAGTAAGGGGAAAACTAGCAGGTCTTCTTACTTGTTCATTTGATGTATAGAAATTCTAATATGAATTCTCAGTTGTTTCTTTGCCTATTGTAGATGGCACACAGGACCTTCAGCCTTGACGTTTTTTATTAAAGGCTGGTATGAATTTGCCACAGACTCACACAGGCAAAAGATCAGACTACAAACAAGGGAGTTACTGGAAGAACTGTAACATCAGTGGGGGGGAAGCTCAGTTTTCTTGAATTGAGAATATAACTTTCTTCAAAGTTGAAGTGACACAGACATTACCTCAGGTGAGCAACTCAAACATACTAAAATCTGTCTCTTTGCAGACCCCACAGTACATCAGATTTGGAGGGCAGGAAACTATATGTAGGTTTCAAGTTTAGAGTGCCTGTTCTTGTACCTTTCCTTCCAAACAAAATTGGGTCAGACTGGATCTATTCAGGTTCCGACAGGGATTCCTTGATATTTAATGCCATTGCTTCTCTGGCTTAGGTTTCTGTAATAGTTGTCAGTATACATGTGCACGTGAATGGATAGATTGCCTTAAAGGAGTCTTACCGCAGGAGTATCTACCTTCCAGGCTGAAAGAAAATGGTACTACTCACTGATGTTAGTCACATTAAACATCACTACATAATGAAACACTAATTGAATGCCCTTGTTTTGTGTGACTATAATTAGGACTTTGTGTGATGTTTTTCATGCTACAATTAATAGGATCAGTTATAAGTGCAGTTTAGAAACAAACTATCCAAAAACTACTAGATGGATTAGATAGAACTGAGAAAACAATTCCTATGGTTATGTAAGGGTATTTAAAAATTGGATCTAAAAAATCAGTTTAGATTAAATGCTTTGGATGCTTTATAGAGATACAGTACATCAAAAGCAGCTACTGATTACTGTTTCAAATTTTATTTCCATAAACCAAAAGTTACAGTATTTTGAAGGTGAAGTGAGCCCAACTTCAATTTTGTAGTCTAAAGCAGAAAACTGCAGTTGTAAGGACAATTCTGACATTACAGGAAAGTGCTCTAGTGACTATGTATAGGATAATGCTTTCTTCCTAGTTTCTCTGAATATCAGTAATTTTACTCCTAAACTTGAGATTAATGTACTTTAAATTTTAAAAAATATATTACTGTGAATAATATCTCAAATTCCATTATATTCTTCTCCCTCTTAGTCTAAAGAAAAGAAAAAAAGCTGCAATAATTTTGGAAAAAGAAATTTATTTTTTTTTTTTTAATTTTAGCTGGCTAAATAAGATACTATTTTATTTTTCCCTTGCTTTTTATATAGAAAGGCACAGTAAGCATTTTTGTGTTGGAAGATTGCAAACAATTTGCATGAGACATTTTAGACTGACATTCTTAAATATTCTGCTGCAGCAACTGTAAATGCAGTGTGCATATGAAAGAAAGAATATTCATGATCTGGTATATTTACTGTGTTATTTACCTAAGGTACTTGAAACTAATTCTTAGTTTCACTGTCTATCTAATATGCAAGTGAGTGATTCTCTAGTATTTCAATTTTATGAGCTCAGCTAGAATTAAAGCAAAGATAAAAAAGTAATTGGCAAATGGTATTTGGGATATGATTTTATTTTAAAATTCTTGTTATATAACAACTGGCACTGTGACATCATACCCATCATGTGTGTGTTGCCTCCAGCCTGAAAGACTTCTCTGAATCTGACAGACTTACAGATTTTATTTATGTTTCCCCTCAGTGTAATTTGGCTCAACAATACATCTTCCTCACTTCTTGTGTATTGGTTCCTCAGGGAAAAAATAATTCTCCTTAGAGAGGTTTTTGTTTGTTATGCAGACTTTTGTTCACCATATATATGAAAGATCATGTTTCCAACGCCTCATGTTTTAAGTCCCTTGTATTGAAAACATATTTTCTTTTATTTAGCTAACATTATTTGCTATTTTCACTTAAGGGTTTGGGAGAATTCTAAAGTATTTTTTATTTCTCCTTAAATGTCTTTAAATACTGACTAGCCATTAGCTTCCCTTTCTTTCATAAGGTTTACTAAAAAATCAGTTTCAAGTTAAACTAATCTCCAGTTGTGAAAAGGAAGTCTCACAATTTTAGGAAGCTTAGCACCTTTTTACATGTGAAATTTATGTTTCTGAAAAGCTGGGGTATATGTTTTACTTTTTTTCCATTAGATTTCTCTGCCTCATGTATGCTATTACTAAAAAGTACAGTTTAAGGTATACTGTCACTTCACTGACTAATAACTCATCCTTGTGATTTTTAACATGTCAAAACAAGAATAAAGCTTGGTAGAGAGGGAAGAGGTAGTGAGAATAGGCTTTTCAAGTGCAAAGTAGTTCAGCTTCATTTTTGTAAGTACAGAATCTATAAAATGGAAAGGGAATCACTGATTCTTCAAATGTCATTTTAATAATAATATTTGTTTGTTTGTAATTGTCAATTATGTCTACAAGTTTTCATGAAAATTCCCTTTTGAATTTTCACTGGTAAATATGCTAAGGCACCCTGCTGACTAATTGGACATATTTTATATAGTTGTATTTTATATTGTCACAAAAGAAGAGAAATTTATTATTAGATATTACCTCTGTCTATAACAAAGATTAAAGCCTGGGGAAAAAACAACTACTGTCCATCAAGGATAGCCACAGCAAGTGTTCTTCCTTTCTGAAAGTACTTCAAAAGTAGCATCTCCCTTCCCCCCATCCTGCATTTTTCTACCTGTACTATAATTTCCAAAGTAACATAGGGTATTTAAAAAAATTTTAAAAAATTAATGTTCATACCATTAATATTTCAGACTGTCAGTCTGACAAATTCAGAAATAACTGTAGTAGTAAAGGAACAAGAAGGATTACTCTATATACTTTCAAAATGCATGAGGACTGTGAAGTTCTTTATATGAAAAAAGCAGATCAATCTTACTTTATCTTATCTAACAGCAGCAAAGGTATAATACAAAGCATGTGTCAAAGAAATATAACTTAGCGGTTTGCAAAAATTTAGCCCTGCAGTAACTCTGTCAATCACATAAATGCTTTAAAGTAGTAAGAACAGTTTTAGGAAGACTTCTTGTGGAATTATGATTCACAATTTACATTATTCTTTCACACACAAAAAAGAAAAGTACTTGTTTGGCTTCAATTTAAATATTATGCTGCATGAATATTAATTATATATCTTTACAAAAAAAAAGACAGGCTTAATAAATCAGATCATTAGATCATGTGGTCATTTATCTTCCTTATGACTGCAACAAATACTTGATTTCTTTAAAAAAGATAATGTATACCTACAAACATAAAGTACAACAGTCTCAGTAGGTGTTCTCTTAAGTACAGGAGTGTCGTCCAAGCACACATGCACACACATGCACACACAGAAAGATTTCACAAAATCTACTCCTCAAACCCTTAAAGTTTTTTGCAATTCCACTAGCATAAATTTTTATTCATTTAGAAGTGTCGTGGATTTACTAGTTTCCCCCCCGCCCCGGAGCTGAAGGTGGTTAGTTCCAGGGTGGACTTCCTGATGCAGACCAAGGAGGAAAACCAATCGAAAGTTCTAGTAACGCCTCTGCGAATGCCATATTTAAGAGAGGCGGAAGAGAAGGTTTGCTGCGCAGAAGAAATTCCAGCAAGAGAAGAGGCTCTTCAGGTGGCCTTGCTGCCTCCTCTGCCACAGCCTCTGACTGAGTCGGGACAGGTTGAAGGGCCCTGCTGTAACGCAGCTGCACCCAGGATGGAACAAGTGGATGCATGACATGAAGGAGGATTACCATCATGCCGTGGAAGGCCTAAGAGGGAGTGAAGTCCTTCGGAAAATTTGTAACTTGGAGAGAGAGAGAAGCCACGCTGGAGCAGGTTTATTCTGAGAAGGACTTTGTAGCCCTGTGGGGAATCCACACTGGTATAATACCCTCTGTCAGAGACTATATTCCATGAAAAACCATCAGGGTATAGAGACTGAGCTGCAACCCAGAACTTGTGGCCTGGGGGAGGGGTGGACTCAACTTGGAGGGGTCCCCTGAGAACTTATTCCCCTGGGAGGGACCCCATGGACCAGGGGAAGGACTCAGAGCTTTGGCTCCCCTGTAATCCATGGTGAAGATCATGGTGAGGCAGGTTGTCCCCCTGCAGCCCATGAAGGACTATCAGGGTGCAGAGACCCCCTGCACCCTGATGAAGAGAGACCCTCAAGTGTGACAGATTTGGAAGAGTTATAGCCCTGAGATTAAAGAAGGGACTTCTCCTCCTGCGTTGATGTAGGGGGAGGAGGGGTGGTTTGAAAAAGGTGTGAAAAAGATCAGAACTTTCAGTTCTTGTTCAACATTCTTCACAACTTCTTTTTCACCTACAAGAACAAGTAAATCTTTGGAAATATATGGGATCGTCAGAACTTTATCACAGGGAAAGCTGTTTAAAATTTTCTTGTCTCTCACTCTCTAGTTCTTATCCTGTTAGCAATAAAATTTAATATTATCCTCATGTTGAGTCTGTTTTGCCTGTGTGACCTTTCCCAACTTTTAGCAATTTTGTGGGTGTTTGAAATCTGGCCAGAGTAAACCCACAACAAGAAGCCATAAGATGAATGTAGATAAATGTCTACAATCCAAACCCTGAAATGGAATTTTTCTCACTTGATTTGTAATGTATACATCAAAATGAAATTAATTATGCCATAAGCAATTTAGACAGCTGAGATCCCTCTCCTCCTATCATTTATGTTACGAGTATACCATTATAAACCTGTTGAGACGAAGACATTATTTTCTTTTATGTTTGTACAACAGTAAGCACATATAAGCCCTGGGGGTAGAGATATAATCATAAATGACACAAAGAATGTATTTCTAGGAATTATTTTCAGTGTACACTTTTGAAGCAATTCCTTTTTTATATGCATCTGTGAAGGGTATGGGAAGAGCAGTTACAGAAAAGATTTGAGGAGATTTTTGCCAGTCACAAAACCTTCCAGTTCCAAAACAAAAAAATTAATTGCTGGCAAGTATTTTATTAAAATATGAGAACATAAATATTTATAGCATGTATATATAAAAAGGGTTTGGACTTAGCTTTTTTAAAAAAATAAATATTGTATCAATAATTATATTAATGGAACCATTTAGAAGTTAACTGAAACCATATTCATGCAGATCTAAGTAGCAATCAATCATTTAGATTCATCAAATCAAAGAAAATGCTAGAGTTCGAATCTGGCATGTTATGTATTCTTTCAAGCTTGATATTAACAATTCTAAACATAAAATCACATGTACACAACTTATAAGGAAATTATAACATTTTCAAAAATAAGTATGACAAATTAGGAAATTATACAATTATTAAAAGGGTGTTTAGTAAAGTGAGTTTTAATTACTTTTTCAACCCACAGTATACATGGTTTCATATTTACCGAAAAAATATTGCACAGTGTCCACCAGTGGTTTAGCCATCCAACATTTAGATGTTGAGTTTTATCTGATCACTAGGACCCTTTCAATAGCAAAAGGATAGCTATAAACACCACTGGAAGATGTTCCATTTTCATGATTTTAGGGAGTATTGGACTGTGTATGTTAATAGGCTACAAATAACTGTGGATAGATGGGGATGGTGGGTGGTGAATAGGTCGAATGTCCAGAACTGAGCTTCTGAACTCTCGAACAGAAGACTCCTACTTGGTAGTTGCAGTGGGTACAGGTTGACTGTAAATTTTGCAACAGTTAAACAGTACTGTCATGTAGTGAATCCTCCATTTAATAACAGAAGAGACAAGGAACAGAGGCAGCAACTGATGATCTGCTTTTGTAACTTCCCTATTCCTAGCAGAGAGATTCCTAGTTAAGTTCCTTCAGAATTCATAGGCGTATAATATCTGTTTCTCCTGATGTGTGAATAGATGATAATAAGCCAAATGAGACAGGATGAGTATTATTTTTCTTCATCTTCTGGTATTCTCATCTAAGTCAGTTCCTCTGTTTCTTCTCTTTTGATGTGTTAACTTCTTTTCTTCTCTTTAGAGATGTAAACATTTTTTTTTTTTAAAGAATTGTTACCAAATCATCTAGTTTCCATTCAGGCTCCCTACGAAATTCTGGATTCTGTTCTTCTTAAAACAATTTTATTCAACAGTATTTTATTCTCCTAGAAGATTCCTCTCAAAATCTTTTCCTGGCATGTCTCATATCAGGGACATTCTTGTTTGTTTGCTTGTTTTGTTCAGTCTTGCCCTCCCTTTACAATTTTGTAAGATTCAGAGGACAGAAAATGACTCTACAGAGCATTTTAAAATATCAGTAATAGGATAGCAATGAGTCCATCATTACCACTTTTCAGAGACTCTAAATTTCTTCTTTGATACGTTCAATGTAATCGCTGTTGAAATGTAGGTTTACTTAGTTTAAGACTTGATGTTAATAAAGTGACATAAGGGAAAAGCATCAGCAAAGTGAATGTTTGACACATAAAGAAAGAGATGATAATAGAAATTCTTGAAGGAAAACCAGCTATTTCTAAAGAGAAGAAGACCTGGCTATGTTATGATTAATTTCATGCTTTGCCACTTTTCAATTCTTTGAAAGCTAGTGATAATAAGGAAAATTGCTTCTTAGTCTGAGCAGCAGCTTAAATGAAACCAATAAAACCTAAATAGTCCAACTTTTATGTGTTAGTTAAATATTCTTTTATCTCTTAGAGCTAAAGTGGATAATGAAACTTTTTACTTAAGGGACTTATCAGTGAAAGTGGAAATTTTGATAATTTTACGTTACATGTCTAGAGTGTCAAAATTACATATTAAAATGTAGCTGCCATGGGTAAGAGGGAGTCTTATGGGTTATGAATTAATACTTTCTAAGAGAACAAAAATGGAAGCAATAGATATTAATTTTTCTCTTCTTTTCAATTAGAGATAAAAGTGAATTTCTTTTTCTGTTCATAAGTGTCTCAAAACACATTCTAAGTGATCTAAGAAGAAAGATAGATAAGTCCTGAACTTTGTAGTCTGTTTAGATAAGCAAAAAGTGTTAGACAATAAAGATCATGATGAAGTCCTCGGGATTAGACACTGATGATTGCAGAGAGATTCTTTTTTAAAGAGTATAAGATTCAAAGGATGTTTTAAGCAAATATGTATGAAAACATGACATACATGAACAAAATAACTTTTAATGTCATTTGGCTGAAGGAAGGTGATGGATCTTGAAGCCAAAAGATAACTCTAAAAGAGCACCAGGCACCACATAGCGAACACCACAGTTGAACATCTTTTTGTAAGGAAGAACATGGACTTTAGACTGTTCCTGCAGCTTTCTAAACATACATAAAAATGCCTCTTTCCTAAAGGGTTCTGAACTTAATGGACTGAGTAAAAAAAAGTGCAGGTGAGAGAAAAAGTGAAAAATAACTTGCATTATCTTACACAGAGAATGTAGTGACAGAATAAAGAAAAAACAAAAGGTGATTCTCAGGCTTTTTTCAGTTAGATAATTACTGAAATGCACTGCCTTTAAAACTGTTGGTCCTGAAATTGGAGTCTTAAGACTTTGTCTACCTAGCCCTGAAATAAATCAACTTTATCTGTTGTTCTAGAATGGCTCTGGATATTGAACAGTAGATATTTAAATGTATTACCTTAAAAAGTTAAACTTCTAAATTAATTCTATTTCTTGGTAGATTGCGGTGTCTTCATCACCCTCATAAACATATATTTTAGTGGTGATTTTGACTACTCCAACTTAGGCACTTAGTTTAACTTAAGTTAAACTAATCTGAAGTGATTAGTTTAACTTAAAAGAAGAGCAAAGATTGGAAAGACTTTAGATGATCTTCCATTTTGATGGCATCAAGTGTAGAAATACTAGAAACGTATATTTCTCTGGAATTCTGGTGTCCGAGGGGAAATCAACCAACCAACCAAAGAATGTGAAGGAATACATGTTCAATGTTGATTTTAATTATTAAAAATATACATATTAAAAGAAATATAATATTACAAGTAATATTGATACGCAGAATTGAAAAGAGACTTAATTTCAGACTTGAAATTATTTGTTATTTGTCATGAATTGCTGAAAGCACCAATGATAGTCTGCTGCTTTGAAATGATTTTCAATTCATTTTACTTAAGTTCCTTGTTAGGGAGCCTAATATCAGTTTGGTGCAGATTTCAGTGTTTAGCACATGCTGAATGAGATGCAGCAGCTTAAACTAATTTAAAAAATAGTGCTATAATGAACACCGAAATTACCATAGTACCTCATTTTTATATTGCTAGCAAATACAATATTCATCTGAGCTCTATGTATTATTCCATTCTCTAAAGTAAACCACATAACTTTATGTTGACTGCTAGAACAGTGCTGAAAAAGGTGCCTGCAGGGATGGATGAACCAGTGATCGTAGCAGGCATATAGCTTTTCTTTTTGTGCTACACATGCAAGAGATAACTGAAGATTCAATCTTCTCTTTCCCATCTCATTATGAGGAGGGGAAGAGGTGATGTGTACATTTGTGGCCCTTGGATTCTCTTCCTTTGCTTCAGAAACACTTGAGAGCAGATATCTGCCTACAGCCATAAAAGCTATTAAAGAATTACAAAAGCTCAGATCAGCAGAAGCATTTTGCAGTTCAGCCAGGGTGTGCAGCTTGAGAATTGCAAATATCTTGGGTCTGCCTGTGAGAAGTAGTGCCTTTGGGAAGACATTCTAAAAATTGTGCAGGGGGTTGTAGTCTGACATGCAGGTGAGAAAACAGAGGCTTACAATATGAATTCTAAGGTACGTTTTAGTATTTTTCAGAAGTGACCTAAGCATTTAGATGCCTGAACTCTAAGTGCCAAAACCACTTTTCAAAGGACACAAACTCCTAACCCACTTAAAATGTCTCTGCATCAGCATTTTAGTTCAAATAAGGAGTATACATTGAAATAAATGTCCCAGTCTCCAATACCCCCCGAAACCCCCACCTCTTGCTATCCTCCACATTGCAGAGCACAAACTTACCTGCTCAGGACCCCAAGAACCTACACATTGTGCTAATTAGTAGTGTAAGGCTTGCCTTGGCCTGGGCCAGCTGTAGCTTATTGCAACAGTCCTAGAGCTCAAACAATTGATGCCTGCCCTGCTGTAGCTGAAGCCCTGGGAGTGTCATATGTGGTAATGTTCTTAAACTCTTCAGCTGTCACAGAGTTAACAGACAGTCACTCTTTTAATTAGGCTCTAAGCAATTTTCCAGCTTAAGATGGGACACAGTGAGAAAAAGCAGCGCTAAAAACCCCTATAAAAGTAGCTCCAAGTGGCCCCAAGTCTGCAGAATATGGAACCTTGGTCCTAGCTATGAAGTCATGATACAACTCATTCACTATAGACCTTCCCTCCCACTCCAGAAGCAAACTGCATCCATCAAACCTTGCACTCAGGGGACTGATAAACACTTCTTTTGCAGAAGGTGTTCTGTGATTGAAGAGCTGTGTTGTCAGGTGAAGGAGCTGCATGAAAAAGAGAACAGCTTTCATAGTATTCAGGTAAATGAACAAGAGAGAGACCATATTCAGAGATGCAAGGTGAATATGAGTCAGCAGTGCCCTGACAGCCAGGAGGGCCAACTGTGTCCTGGGGGGCATCAGGCAAAGCATCGCCAGCTGGTCGAGGGAGGTGATTGTCCCGCTCCGCTCTGCACTGCTGCGACCTCTCCTGGAGAGTTTTGGCCAGAGAGAGATCATCATCATGGCTAGGCTTCACGAACAAAGATTTGAGAAGGACTCTACCCACATTTGCTACAAGCGTGCTGGTGGCTAAAGAGGCCAATGCAAGACAAATAAGTCCAGTTGCAAAAGGCACAGCAGAAGGACTCCTTGGATGGCATTGGCAAGACGCGATTCTTTCTGCGCTGTCTTTTCTCCTCAGGAGTGATACCGCGTGCGTTCTCAAAAGAAGCAGCAGCGTTAAAGATAATGTGTCTCCAGACCTCCTGATTTGAGGCCAGAGTAGACCAGTTATGGTGATCAATACGGCCAAGGCTGAGATGTTGTTTCAAGGAGTCCTTGTATCTCCTCTTCGGGCCTCCTCTCTTGCGGCAGCCAGTGGCAAGTTCACCATAAAGCAAGATCTTAGGGAGGTGGTGGTCCTTCATCCTGGAGACGTGCCCTGCCCAATGCAGCTGTGTTCTCAGTAACATGGCCTCAATACTTGTGACTGCTGCTTCTTCTAGAACAGATGCATTAGTCACATAATCTGACCAGTGGATGTTTAGGATTGTACGGAGACAGCGTTGATGGAAGTGTTCTAGGAGACATAGGTGGTGGCAGTAAATGACCCATGATTCGGACCCATATAAAAGAGTAGACAGCACGATGGCTCTGTAAACACTTGTGGTGGTTTGAGACCCCCAGAAATCCAATTCCCGAGTCCAAGCCCCCCTCCCACAACTTACCTCAGTGTGAGAGGGGTTTTCCAGACACAAGACAAGACTCAATATGGGGGGAAAGGGAATTATATTACAATCACTACACAAATAAATATTATGATACATTATATACACAATCCTAACTATCTCTCCTATGATAAAGCAATATTTACATTGGATCAAATCTCTTCTTCCTCCAATAAAAGTCCAGAAGGTAAGAAGGAAAGATCCTTTCCGTGTTCAGAGCAGCAGTCTCTCTCTTCTTCAATGCAGCAGCTGTAGCTGGATTGTTGTAGCTGGATCTCTCTCTCCATTACACACAAGGGGAGGTCTCCTCTCACCCCTCTCAGCCCTTCGACTACAAGTGAAGGTTTCTCTCCCACGGACTGCAATTGCCAGGACAAAAGCTCGCCTCACCACGTCATATCATGGGGTGTAAGACCCCCATGAAGGTCCCTTCCTCGAAGGGTTGAGTTCCCTCGAGTAAGAACGTTTAGGGCAGCTTTCAGTTCAGTCTTTGACTTAAGCATTCTATCAGAACTCCTGTGCTCTGTCTCAGTCTGCCAGCCTGGCAGCAGCAGTGGGGGAGGCAAGGCCACTTCTCCTGCATTCCTTCTGGCCATCCCAGTCCAGCTTCCAGTACATCTTAGCTCCTCTCTCTCCGGTGCTGCTGCATTTCAAGATTCCCCTCAAGTAGAAGTCCACCCCCCTCCTCCCAGGAGGGGTCTAAAAGGGGTTTGGGGGGTTTTTGATTCAGTTCTTACCCCAAACCAGCTCTGTAGAGCTTAGTCCTCTCTCTCTCTCTCTCTCTCTCTCTCTCTCCATTAAACATCTCTGTGTCTTCCTGCTTGGCTGCATGCCGTCTTTGCTGCTTCTTCTTATGTCCTTGGCTTTCTGCCACAATTCATTCCCTGCTGCTCTGCCGCCGCTTTCAGTATCTCTGGCTGTCCACTCACAGCAAGGAAACTTCCCCCAGCCCTTAGCTACAGTACTCGGTCCAGTTTAACAATTTTTCCGAGTTTCTGCAGCCACCCAGCCAGAGCTGGGGGGGCTTTGGCCCCCAGTGGGGCTCCTGGCCCCTCTCTTTCTCTTCGTGGTCTCAGAACATGGCCACTTCTCCTTCAACTATAACATCACCCTTCTTTTCCGGTCTGGTGTAATATGTTTAAATTTTGCAGGGGAGCTGATTGGATAAACCCCAAGGGACACCATCCCCTCGAGGGTTACCATTTTTTTTAACTCTAGGGGAAAAACACTTTTTTTCCCCACCACAATACTGATCTTTGTGCTTTTCTTCAGGTGTTTATTTCGCCAGACTCTTTTTTTTTATGGAGTTTTTGAGATAAGCTGTTAGAGAGTGTCCAAAGGAGGGCAAGAAGATGGTGGAGGGCCTTGACAGTCTAAAACATACACATGCAAAGCTGCAACAGGGACACATTGTGCATTTACAAATAGAAAAACAATTGTCAGATTCATAGAATTTCAGCAAAAACTTGGCAGATTTTTTGCTTATTCCTGGCAGTGTTGAATGTATTCTACTTCTTTTTTTTTTCTGTGTGTATGAGGCGCAAAGCCAACACATACACCCACATATGGGGAATGCTTGGTAAAACCAGATGTTAAGAGGTGAATTCTTCTAGTGCTGGCATCTGGATCTGGGTTTGCTCCCTTGGCACGTTCATGTCTCTGTCTCCTTGATTGGTTCTGCTACTGGCTACTGTGACATCTGTTCAGCTGTCTGCAGGCTTGGTAAAATGCTGCTGTGTTTCTTTATCTTTCTGGATACTGGATTTCTTTGATAGTCTCAGGAGAATGTACAATTTAAATTTTATTCCATTGTGTTAGTTAATAGGGCAAAGTATGGATTTGCTAAATGACCCCATACATAGTGAAAGAACTCAATCCCCGTGTCTGTATTTGTTCAATGTGAAGATGTAGAAACCTGTTCTTGCATTTATATTTTTGCACATAATTTACATGTAGGTTTGTTTTCTTCTTTTTAATAATGAGTAACAATATTACATCTACTTTAAAGAAAGCATTTCTTAGACTGTGTTTATAAAATTCATCCCCTTAAAGCAGCACCCCTCTGATCACCTATTCATTATTTAAACAATTTCTCTATAAACAAAATGGGATTACACTTAATATTTTAGTATTTAGTATTTAGTATTAAAGCTTACTTTAATAATTGAACAGTTTAAATAGCTAAAAAATAGAGAGGAAAAGGTCCATGGTGGGAGAAGGATGTGATGATACATTCAATAACTTCAAGTATTTTGCTGCTAAGCCTGGTTGTGATTAACACCATGTGATCCTTTCCTGCAGTCATCAGCAGACGAGATTTTTATAGTCTTGAAGTGCATGAGCAAATTAATATATGTTGCCATATATGAAGTAATATTAAAGATTGTTTTTCAATCAGAAATTAATTGGATCCTGATCTCTTTTGACTATTTCTTTCAAATACCATATGTTTGTATTGTTCTCAGGCTGAAATACCTTCCTTTTTTGAATGGGATTGCAGCATCTCTTGTTCCTCACCTCACTGCACATCAGAGCCCAAGACTAGTGTTATAGAGCTTCTTGCCTTTGGAATCTTTGATCAGTTGAAGGATGTACTGACACATTAGAGCTTCTTCAAAGATCCTGAGATTAGCTCAATTGCTTAGAACATTGTGCTAATAACACTGAGGTCACGAGTTTGATCCCTATATGGGCCATGTACTTAAGCGTTGGACTTGATGATCCTTGTGGGTCCCTTCCAACTCAGCACATTCTGTGAAAAAAACTAAAGCAATCTTAAGGGACAGTTCGCATTGAAAGATCACGGGAGCTCCATCTGAATAAGGAAAGGAAATCTGCCCTTCAGTGAAATATTGTTTAACTACACACAAGAGCAAAGCAATCAGAAAGAGAAAGTTTGAAACAACAATTCTTAGCAGAGCTCTGTAAACCCTTTAAGAGTGAGGTAGGTTTAATTTATGTTAAGTGTTTGAACTCTTCTGAGAACAGTTAGTGTTTTCTTCTCATTGCTTTCTCAGTTACTGAAATTAAATGCTTTGTTTCATTTTGTTTAATAAAGAAGTTTCTTTTGTCTTTATATACTGCTTAAGGTTGTGGTTTTTTTCCTTTTAGTAAAAAGTATGTGTCCTTTTAAAATCAGTTTTGAATGTATTGTCTCTGTACTTTATTTTTTGTATTATATTTTGCAACAGACATAAGAGTGGTTAATCTTAAAGGAGAATCATTTACCCAGCAAGACTGTCCCATCAACTTTCCTTTCAGATTTCTGCCTAAAATGGTAGAGTAGAAATAATGGTCATGTTTAACCTAATTCCAGAAACCTGGGTAATGTCATGAAAAAAATAAACAACCCTGAATTATTAATATATACATTTTAAGAATGAGATAATCTTTGTGAACTGGACTGGAGAACAAGTATTCCATTTTAAAAAGAGAAAAATTAATATAAAAGTGGAAGCATAACTTTGGTGAGTATAGAAAAGAAATACTCAGAGGTTCACATTGTAGGCCATCTGCTACGAACTCTTAGGCCTCTACATGCCAGTTGAATTTCCCATTCAACCTACAGAGAATGTGGCAACTAAGCTATTTATTCTTATTCTACTTACTCTATCACTACTTTACATTACATTAACTGCACACCATCCACCCTGCACACTTAATCAGATATAGGTCCTCTAAACCCCTGCATCATTAACTACTTACCAAAAAGTCATTATTATCTGATTGCTGTTCAGCAGACTTTGTAAAATGAATTGGTAGTCTCAGGCAAATGTCCACAACTCAAAGAGTTAGTGCTGCATTTCGTATTACTTTATTATTGAAAGAGTAAGCAAATAGAGTGGTACATCACCCATTGAATTATACAGTGACTCGAAAAGGTATCTCTGCAGCTAAGCTTTATATAGTCAAGTGAGGCAATATGGTTTGTTTCCAGAAATTTCTGTTTAAAAACTGGGATTTTCTGTGTCCAGAACTATCAGTTTTTTACCACACACTACAAACACGTGGACATTACAGCAGAATGGAATTAGGTAAATACACAGGTGAAATGTATATGTTTTAGCCTAAGAGGTTTAACGGTGAAGAATGCTGACAAACTAGACAAGTCCTGGAATATTATTATGGAATTATTAGTCAAATAATAACTGCACTTTGGGGACTGGTTAGAAATAACAAACACTGAGAAGAAAACAGAAAACATATTCTGGTCTGCACTGAACAGCTTTCCGTCTCCAACTCTTAGTTACAATATTTGAATGAGTTACTGTCTGAATAATTCACTCACAGATCCAGTTTCTGGTTGTAGTTTAGTTTTCTATAAGGAAAATAAATGTGTATAATGTGTAAATGAACTTGCATGCACTAATGGGAATACAAATATATTTGCTAGAGAGCTAAACAATTTTTTATGTGGGATAAAAAAAAAATTTTGTTGATACCAAAAATACAGGCTGTGATCCTAAGGTAAGAATTAAGAAGTTCACGTAAAGTGTATCTTTCAGTGAAGAAAGTCTCTTGGTGTTACATTTGAGTTAGACTGGAAAGCCTTTGAACATCTTGATGAGCTCTAGTTCAGACTAGCATTTTGAGCCTTAGTAAGACTATTAGTATTGAAAAGATCATTACTCATTAAAAACTGGGTAAAAAATAAATGCCATGAGTTATATATTTAAGAACAAAATTAAAATACTAATGCAATTAAAGAACTAAACTACAGTTTAGTCTCTATATTTTATTCTTATTTTTGCAATCCATAGAAATTCAACATGAAACAGAAAAAAGAAATCAAATGAAAATACACAAAAAGTGTTCAAAAATAGGGTCAAAATTCCCAAGAATTGGGAATTTAACAAATGATAATGTTACTTAAGTGTTATGTGGCCATTCATACAATAGATTCATCCAAAATAATGCTATCCCATTACATATTGATGTCATGCCAACACATAATCATAGTCTAATATGATGTGATGCTAAGAGTAAGGAATCAGTCACCTTTTAAAAGGTAATACATTCCCAAGCCCCTTCTGTGCTTGCTAATTTCATCTACCTGCACAATTGCCAATGTCAGATCTACTAGGAAAGCTGTGAAGGAATCACACTGGAGTAAGCTCATTGTTTAATTTATTTATTGCATGATTCTTCAATCTGTTACTAAAAGAGGAAATAAGATATCTCTAGGTAGAACAGTGTGACAGGCTTATCTTCTTGGCAACTAGATGTGTCTGAGAGGGTGCTGTAAACTGAAGTCACATACTTAACAAAAATATATTTTCTCATGTAAGAAATATTGTCAAAGGTTGGTTTTCTCACTGAGTATTTGGTAAGTGTTCTTTAAAAATTATAGGATTCCTGCACATTATCCCATATTCCCCATTGTTCTCTTACAGACAGGGACACTGGCATCCATAAGGCTCAGGATGAAAAGAGAACTGAAATATCATGATTTATACTTTTGAGTGAATGCACCTTTTGCTCCTTCTGTTATACTTCTGTGCAGTACCAACCTATACTTTTCACTGCATCATTGCAGTTAATTGCAGCTTCAATTTCTAGTTCACATTATTTTGTAGCAGGTGCAAGACAGCAACTCTTGTATATCTGCAAGTTGTGATAGAGATGTGAATTCTTTACTTATGTAACGACGAGTATCTCAGCATGTGAAGGAAGTGATAAAATTTGATTTTTGCACTACTTGTATATTTGTTTGCTGAGTGCAGAGATCTCACAATACAGAAAAGGAATAAAATACAAAGAACTACAAAGACATTAAATGCAACATCAGGGAATGAAATTGTTTCTGCTTCAAAAGAAGTACCTATGATGAATGTGGCAATTACTGTGAACAGACAAGGCAACAAATGAAGGACTTGGAGAATGGTGCAGATAGACACTCATGACAGATGTTATAAGAATGCCAAGGGACAGATTGCCAGACAAGTAAGTCAGAAAAGACACTGACAAATATACTGCAAGGGACAACTTTTCAAAGAAGGTCATAAAAGAAGAAAAATGATCTTATATAATGTAAATCTATAACAAGTCTATGCTTAGCATCTAAACAATTACAAAGCAGTATACAAAATGATAGAGGAAAGCTACCATGTCAGAAAAAAGAAACCTGTATTCTGAAGGTGTTTCTTTGTCCCAAATAATTGCTCTCTCTCATAAACTCTACACTACAAAATAACTTTACCTTTACAGAAGTACTAGAGGAATCAATACTTTAGGCATGCTTAACAGGACATAGGAAGAGGTATGTATCTCAGAATGGGGTTCAACAGATCCGGTATGAAGCAATCTAAAATGAACAGCAAAGACATTTTGAAGGGATGGTTTGGCAAAAAGAACAGAATAGGAAGAGGTATTTATGCATTTCATCTAAATAAGAAAAGTTATATCTCTTCATTCCTCTGTCTCCCTCTCCCTTTCTATGAAAATGATTATCAATTTTTACGTCACACATATGCATGTACAGAAATACATACAGTCCCATATAAGCAAAGAAATCTGTGCCAGTCACCTCGGTAAAATGGAGTCTTGTGTTCAGAACTTCAGTTTGCTTTGGTTTAAATGAGGAATTTGAACCAAGTCATCATGTCCCAAGGAGAAGTTCTAAGCAGGGGAACCCTGGATCATATGGGGGAAGATTAAAGGAAAAAGTCTCCTTCCTAGGTATTTTATAGGACAAAAAAGTAATGATCAATGTGAGAACAAGAGGTTGTCACAACCTGGACAGTTTCAGTTTGTCTTTTGGTCGATAAATATTATAGAAAAAATAAAGTCAGCATATTGGAAATTCTTATTTGCATCCTCTAATTATGCACTTCTAAGGGATAATTTCAGTAGAGGTGAAAAGAAAAACACTTAATAAGCGCCAAATATTTTTTACGTAAGTATATGCAGTAACTGAATTCTATATAAATGTTCTCCATTTTTTGCTTCTCGTGTTGGCAAGCAAGTTGATCGGACTACTTGTCCATGCAAGTGACCAATGATTTGCCTTTTTTTTTTTTTTTAACTTCCTCTGGATTATTCAATAGTGGCCAAAATAAGAGACACATTGAATATGTAATGATTGCCAGATTTGATTAGGCTGTAGTGCAATGAACATACCCCACTCTAGTCTACTTGTTTGTCAACAACTAGAACAAAATATGAACAAATATGAGCAAAACTAGACTTCAGTGAAAGATGGTAGACTAAGAGATATTTCTTCCCATCCTTATGCATTTTTTTGCACATGAATATGTAAATGTATTAATTTCCTACATGAGAACTCTGGCTAATGAAATCCCTTCATCACATGAAAATAATTTCATGAATATTTGTGTTGTATTTGGACACTATAGAATTAAAGACTGAAATGTAGTGCATCAAGGTTAAGATCACAAAGAAATTTGTAATACTGACACATTAACTTGTTGTTGTTTTACTTTGCAATGACATGAAATGAATTACTGAACTGAACTGAACTGAAAGTTCAGTTCTTTTTTGTATGAATTATGTATTAATATCTTTGAATATCTACATTTGCATTCATGTTCTGTAATTCTATAGTATGAAAAGAATCCCAAGAAATCACTGAGAAGTAAACAGAATACAAAAAAGAAGAGAACAAGAGAGGTAAATCTAGAATCTCTTTCTCTTTTTTCTTCAGAGCTTATTTACAAAGTTCAGTTGCTTGAGCTGGTGAATTAAGAACAGCTCTACTACAAACTCAGACTTTATTTTCCTTCCTTCCTTCCTTCCTTTCTTCCTTTCTTCCTTCCTTCCTTCCTTACTTTCTTCCTTTCTTCCTTCCTTCCTTCCTTTCTTCCTTTCTTCCTTTCTTCCTTCTTTCCTTCCTTCCTCCTTCCTGCCTTTTACCTCTCCTCTCCGAACCTCTCTTCTCCAAACCTCTTTGAACCTCTCCTCTCTGAACCTCTCCTCTCCAAACCTCTCCTCGCCCTTGGCCTTCTTCTCCCTCTTTTTTTTCCTTTTTTTTTGTTGTCGAACTGATGTCTAGGTATTTAATTGGCAGTGTTTGCCTTAAAAAAAAAAAGAGGGGAAAACTATATTCTTACGTATAAAGAGCAAACCAGCATCTATAATGTCCTACATGAGGAGTAATCTACTGTTCACATGCAGCAAACAACTTCTTTTCATTCCTAAAGGTATTAAATGAGATGTAATTACGTGACGAGACAGTAAACCATTGTCTTTTTGTTATTATATAATTGCAGATTCAAAGGAAAAAGTTGTAAGGGATCCATAGGGTTCACCAAGTCCAGCTCGCTGCTCCTTGCAGTATTACCTAACATTAAACTACGCTGAGAGCAGAGTCCTTGATATTTTTCTATCCAGTCAATCTATCCAAGGATAATAATTTTTTTTCTGCATATTATTTTATGTTTGTAAACGCATAATCTGTGCTGAAATAAAACTGAGAAATCTGAATGAGTGGTTTATATTTCTACAGTATTAGCTGGTTGGACCTATCAGTTCTGAATTAATAAGTAGAATAGGAGCAGCATTGACTATCTGCTGGTTAACGTATTTATTAGGTATGATAAAATATTTTTGAAAATATGCTTAAAGGCAGAAAATTATTTTTAATCTACTGCATTCAGGTAAAGAATTTTCATTATGCAGTTACTAAAAGAATAGGATGAAAAGCAAAAATCATTAAAGATTTTTGGTTTTTTAAGGTGTGGAAAAAGTCAGCAAAAATGTAGAAGTGATCTTGCAAGTATTAAAAACAAATATTTAGTTAGTAGATAAAATGTCAGTCTGAACAGAGAAGACAGGGAAAACACATTTCCCAGCTAAAACAAGCATAAAACAAACAATTAGAAAATGTCATCATTGTCATGTACCTATACAGAGCAAACATGGAAAGATTTTTAATTATAGCCTTGATAAGTCAGTGAAATGAATGAGATTAAAATGAAACTATACCTACTAGTGTAATATTTAGCAATTTTCAGTGAGAATCTCAAAGTAAATATCAAAGTAGGTCAAGAAATCAAGGAACAGTGTCTTCATTCCGGAAAAAGAAATATTAACATACCACAATTTCTTTGAGTACTATCAATCTTGTTTAACGCAGCTGTGTTATTTTTTTTATTTAACTGAAAGTTGCAGCTCAGAATTCTGGTTTTTATAATTTTTGATTTGGAATATTCTGCAGCAGCAGTCATTCAGAACCCGGATGATTCTTTAAATTAATGACCTCATTTCTCCTCCTATATCTTGATCATAATATCTCTAAATATATGAAGACTTTCTACATTTCTAAAGGTTTGATATAATATTTCACCTTAGCCATTTTGACCATTGGTTGATAGAAAAATCAAATAGTTGATTTGTTTTGTCAAGACCAACTAACAGTGACCATTCCTTTCAATATTATTCACAACATATTTTTAGAAATAAAAGCTGGTAATATTCAGTATACCCTTCCAGGACGACTTCTTCTGACACCATGATGTCACAGGATTTTTAAAGATTGGAAGACCTTTTCTATTTAATGGTAAAGATCAAGTCTTTGAACTGATTAAAGTAATATTTCCTCTTAATCACTCTGTATTTCTTGTTTGGTTTTGTTTGGTTGGACTGGATTTTTTTCTGAACTTCGAAGTTTAAGCTTTGAAAAGTTAAATACTGAAATGCTGGCTTGTGTATGCTGACACTGCTAATCCTGTTAAATATAATCTTTTTAACTGGCCCTTGGAAATGTTACTGAAGTTTTGCTTCATTTAAAATCCTGAAATTGCCCTAAGGCATCCTTTCAATTTTTATTTCTTCTTCATCCTGCTGTGTCTCCTTACAGCCTGCAACTAGCAAACATTCTTATAGTTATATTCACAATGATCCAGAAACCTAATAGCCTGATAACCTTTATCTGCATAATTATACCTACATATCTGTTACATTTTAGGGAGTCTAAACAGATCAGTGCTCTCCAAGAGGTGAATTTGTGAAGAAAGATTGAGAAATACTTATATAATGGAACTTTATAGATGGTGTTGTCAAACTGTAGCTGATCCAAAGTTTAATTAATATTTTACAAGAAACATTCTTCTCCCTTAATTTTAATATTTGTTACAACAATGTACAGACATCTTCCCACACGACTCTGACTGCAGAGTTAAAATGTTATTTCCAATGTCTGAGACTTGATTCAAGGAAAGTACCAGTTCAGATCGTGGTTTGCACATACTTTATTGAATAGTAAAGTAGTAATTCAGTTAAATTTTACTTAATCTTCTGGTCTGGTTCTATCTCACCCAGCTCTAGACACCAGTAGCTGCATAGTCTAAGTCAACTAGCCACCTCCTTTTTATAGCCAGAAAAATCAATCAGATAAACTTAGTAACCCCAGAGGTGGGGTTATGTGATGTAGGCCATCCCCTGTCAGTAGAAGTGCAGTTTGAAGTTAGTGACTCTGGTCACAGGAGACCAGAGGAAAATTAACAGATAGGGTAACAAAATAGCAACAGATCTGCTGAGTAGAACAGTTGACTTGAGTACCAGATGTCACCAGGACACATATTTCAGAGATTTTATGAGGAAAAAGCCTGAGCTGGGGCCAATGGACTGAATGCCCATCAGTGAATGCAGCACTATAGCTATGTTTAGGGAGTGCAGCTTCCCATTTAGTTTTAGACAGCAGGAATTTCTACTACTCTGAAACCACACGAAGTCAGTCAGGACTCAGTACATGGAGGTGATTGGGAGCCTTGCTTAAGAAGTGCATCCTGATCCAAACTAGAACACTAATGCGTTATTAGGCTCTTTGAAGTGATGATAGGTTCCTAATATATTTAGGTGATAACCATCTTGCTTTTCTAGTTTTGCTTTGCAGAGGTGAAAGAGAACTGAAGGCAAGACTTAATTATCTTGTATAAGGCGGAAGCTCTGAAAACTGTGGAGTGCTACCAATATCCACTAACATCCAGTGGGCGTTATATTAACACTGCAATTCAATTCCTCTGAGTGGACAATAGCAAAAAGTCTTAATCTTTCAGTTTTATTTCCAGATTTGTGAATCTAGATGTTAATTAAAAAGAACTGACATAATTTCACTTTACCATGGCATCATCTGATTTAGTTACAAAATGAGAAACAGTCCAGTAGATATAAGAACATACACTTTTTGTTCTTCAAAAATCCAGGAGATTGGACTTTCATAACTGATGTATGAATTTTTTATAGTCTGACAAGAGCAGAACAATAAAATCTTTATAACATAATTAGCTATAAACAATTTATTTTATTTTGAAATATCTGTGTATTTATATGCAATCTTCTCTAAGTTAAATCCTTGGTTTTATGTATGCAGTAAAATGCTACTTTATTAAAACCTGCAAGGATAAAAAGCAAAATCTTCTAAAGAATCAGGTTTTATCAGATAGCTCAGGAAAATAAAAAATATTCTTTTACAACTAAAACACAGGAGATAGTCTGAGAGTATTCCCTTTGCACTGGTGCTGGCATAACAAGGCCTCTGAGGATGCAGCTCTTTACAATCACTGTTTTATTAAATGTCAGAAAGTGTAATGTTGAAGGCACACATTGAAGGCTCATGTAATGTAGCTTACCTTACACGCATAACCTTCACAAAAACATCTTCCAAATCCACTTGCTAAAAGATTTATGGCATCATGCAAGTTTTACACCAATAAGTGCGCTAATGGCTTTCTTTGATGCATCCCACAGGACTCACGCTGTCTGGAAAAAGACCAAAGTATGGAGCAGAATGTAATCATCACAGCTATAAGCTGATTGGTAGAAAAAAGTCTAGGGCATAGAAGATAAAATATTAAAATATATGGAATTCTTAAGTCTAAAAGAAGTTTAAAAACCTTTTACATTTTTTGGTGTTTAACAAGCATTAAAGTTTATATATTAGTGGTCTTAAGAGTGATATATACCTTGCTTGTAATTTAGTTCAGTAAATTTTCACAGTTATGAGTTATATAAGTTTCTTGACAGAGTAAATTAAAAGTCTAAAAGAACACAAATCATTTTTCTGTAAAGTAATCTTAAAATGAAACTATTTTTGAAGCACCTGAAAGAATTAGAATCTCATATCTTCACTGATGTTCAGTAGCACTAGGATGTCTTCTTCTAGAGGCTTATAAGAGTTCCAACTATAATTATGAGATTCATTGTTAAGACACCTTAAAAAAATAAGTTATTTAATTTGATTTGCATAAAATAAAAGTATTAATATAGAGGAGATATGAAATAAAGCATAGTGATGACAAGGCCTGCTGGAGATTCAGGAGTTCTTACTATTAATAAAATTAAATTCTTCTGTGGCACTGAAATCAGGAAATGTCATAGCTAAATGGCATTGTGTCAAACAAAGAATGAAAAAAATCTACAAAAATGATATTACATTGGGGATAAATATCATCCACAATACTATCAGAAAGAAAATATTGAAAAAATATAATTATTCAGAAGTTCTTTGACTTAAAATTAAGAAGACTATCTTTAGTTTAAACTTGGTATTACAAATAGGAGACAGGCCCTAACATTAACATATTTTACCTTAATATGCAGTTGTATGGATGGTTTATTATTATTATTATTATTATTATTTAACACTATTAACGCTTAAAAGACTCTTCTAGTTTTTCTTCCATTTGAAAAAAAAGTCCAATATATACATATAGTCTGTGTAACTAATTACCATGACACAGCACTACATTAGAAAAATTAAAATGAGATATGAGATGTAGAAAAGACTATTAGGAACCTAAACTGTGTGTTTAGTTGAAAAATGCAAGTAACTCTTGCTCTTGTCACTACAGCATAAGTGTAGCCCTGGAATTTATTTGTAGATGCCTAACCTTAGTTTTCTGCACAAGTGCATTTACATAATTCAAGTGCTGTCAGAAAGCTACTGTCTGCCTGTTCACCATAGGAGAAGAGTAGGACAACAAGAATACTCTGGTGCTTATCGTGTTCCAGGTGAGTGGCCTGACTAGCTGACCACAAATTTGTTATGAGATAATTTTCATCTGTTGTATCATGCTTAGGATGATGAACATTTCCTGCATATTGACCAGCTTTTAAGAGTGAAAACATTCCAGGAGACTTTTGAGAGTGCTCCAAAATTGTTTCAAAAACATAATAACAAACAAAGCAAGACTGAGCAGTAATTAAGAGACAGCATAATTCTACAAGGCAACTTGGTACCACAGACAATTGCTTTGAGTTTCATCAGTGTTAAACCAAAGTTAATTTTCCTTTTATAAAACATAGTTTTACACTTCTAAAGGACATATGTTTCTTAGACTGACTTTAAATTTAGAAGTCTTTAGACACAAAAATATCAAGTCAAGAAGCTTATCTCTCTGGAAAAAACACTTTACATCTCAAAACTCTCTGGACAAAATACTTTACATCTCAAAACAGTTTTTTCAATATGACAGTATATTAAATGGCTAGTTCCTGTGCTGATAGACTGAAACTCTGACTTAGTTTTCTCTAAATTGCAGTTGTATATTGATATGGTTACTATGATAGCACAAAGTCTTGAAAAACAACATCAACTCAGTTCAGGTTTTGTAATGGTCCAATAAAGCTAATATGATCCTACATATAGAGGCAAAAAACTGGCATGATTTATTGAACATACAAGTGCTATTTAGGGGTCTTGGGGGCTTACATGCTAATGAGGAGGCAGGGTTATTCCAAACAGGGGTTTCTACAGTCAGCGTTTGCAGTAACAGGGGTGACATAAGGGAAAAATGATTTTACATTACTCGGACAGTATTTACATTTTGGGGAAAAAGGTTTGATATTTCCAGTAAGCAGGGTTACACTAGAGAAGAGTGATAAACTTTTACCCAAAAGAAGGATTTAGACAGGGAGGGAGAAAACATCATGCAAAGTCTCTCTACATCCTGCTGGAGGAGATCAGGGCAATGGATCTTGTCCGATCTTTCAGATGGTGTCTTTTTCCCCAACCTCTACGGCCCAAGGTTTCCTGTTTAATCCTAGCAGTTCCTTTTCTGTTGGTATCTGAGTTTCAGACTGCAACAAGGTTTAGTGGAAGGCTTCATAAGTTTTATACTTTCATAGCTATGCAATGATGCATACGTTTTATGTGCTAGAACTCCAGTCAGCAGCTTCTACCAATTGCTCACAACCTGCCCCCAGCCCCCACCCTTCGCTTCACCTCTCATCTGCTTCCAGGACCAAAATACTCCTGTAGTACTATATTTTTTTTTTCCCTAGTTTTATGTATTTCTCTGTTAGAAATTGATAAAAAAATGCTAAGGGATAGTGGAAGGGTTTTATTTCCAACCTGGATAAAGTTAAGAAACAAATATATGCTTTATCAAGTCTGTTGCCTTGAGATTTCAGCACTGTTTCCATGTTCAAAAGCTTATGGTAATAATCAGTTAAGGATGCAAGCTTATCTGAGACCAGAAATAACTTTGATGTTCACCCTGGAATAATCTCAAGGTGAGTACACTCTAGTACTCTGGCAATTAGATACATGAAGCTCTTCTGAGTAATGCTAGCTTAAAGTATTTAAGCTCTTTGTCACTAGAAGAATGAACTATAGCTCTTACCCTACTGTACATTGCTGTAAATATTGAAAATATTGAAAATAATAAGGATATGTAGCAAAATGCTATAGTTATTTCCAATTTCTGAGCTGAACTTCATGTTGCCAACCTGATAATGTGATTCCAGACAAAGAGAAAAACCTCCTTTTCTTCACCAGTGGCAGCACATTAAACATATCTCTTTAGTGTTAAGGATTAAAAGTCAAATGTTTTAAATTTATCTTGTACAAATATTTTAAACCATAGAGATAACTATTTCAGGGTTAAATTCTGATTTTTTTATGGAATATTTGTAACATACACAAAGGTGTGTATGTATGCATGTATGTAGGATAAATATTAAAGCTGTGTCATAAGTAGTAATCAAAAACCACTTGACAGTACATACAGAATCACAGAATCATTAAAATTGGAAAAGACCTCCAAGATCGTTGAGTCCAACCTTTGACCAATCATCACCTTGTCAACTAGACCATAGCACTAAGTGCCACATCCAGTTATTCCTTGAACACCTTCAGGGATGATGACTCCACCACCTCCCTGGGTAATCCACTCCAATGCTTTACAACCCTTTCCATGAAGAAATTCTTCCTGATGTCCTACCTGAACCTTCCCTGGTGCAGCTTGAGGCTATGTCCTCTCATCCTGATGCTTGTTGCCTGGGAGAAGCATCTGATTCCCACCTGGCTACAACCTCCTTTCAGGTAGTTGCAGAGAGAGATAAGGTCTCTCCTGAGCCTACTTTAGTCCAGACTAAACAACCTCATATGACTTACTTTCTAGACTCTTCACCAGCTTTGTTGACCTTCTCTGGACAAAAACAAAAACACAAAAACACAAAAAAAACCAAACCAAAACAAACAAAAAAACCAAAAACAAACAAACAAACAAAAACCAGGAAAAAGTACAAAAGAATATAAATTAAAATTAAAAGAATAGACATAAATTTACATTTGTTTTGCTGCTTTTTCTTTTATTTTTTCCACTAATTCTGATGACAAAAATGCAGTACACACGTAAGATATTTTATTTAGATCACAGACTTTCTGTAGTTTCTTTTGGATCGATATATATGTAGATGTCAATTAAGTATCACTTAATTACGCCATACCACATACAGATATGCACATTCATACTTACCACAGAAAAAGATTCACAGCATTCCCTAGACTATCCGCCAAAAAACAATAAAACTCTGAATCTTAGTTAGTTAGTTGAGTAGGGCCTAAATTTCTCTATGACTTTCCAAAGTAGCAACTGAGATTGGAAACACAGAAATGAGGGAGAAGTAGGCTGTGAGAGAAATGGCCAGATTGGAATAGCTGGGGTATGATTTAGATTTGTAGGTACACCAGCAATTGCCAGTTCCTCTTCCTCAATGTCTCTGTGACTTTTAACGTAATGCTACGGGCGGCATGAATGTTTTTGTGTTCTGGGTGCAGGTGTCTCCAGGTGTTGGTTGTGGGAGGCTGCAGAGGGGCCTCTCTGTGAGGAGAGGATGGGGCTGCCACATGACAAATGGTTCCAGACAGCTCCATCAAACCCACCCCAGCACAGAGCTGAGTCCAGCAGCCAAGCTGGCAGGCCATCTGGGAAAAAGTAAATAAAAAAGGACAAAACGTTGCACAGCAGAGGAAGGAGAAACAAAATGAGTGAGAAGGGCAAACACCAGGGTCAGAAGAGGAGAAAGAGAAGGAGGTGCTCCATTGCAAAGCATTTTCTGCTGCCTGCCAAAGCAGATGGATATATTCTGAATAAACTGCAGCCCATGGAAACACCACATTGGAGCCAGGGAAAAGTGTGAGAAAAAAAGGGAGATGGAGAAAGAAACTGCCTTGTGCTAACCAAAACTCCCCATTCCATCCCTCCTCTGCTGCTTGGAGAGGGTTGGGGATCTGTAGAAGAATTGGGAATCATAGAATCAGTCGGGTTGGAAGGGACCTCTGAGATCATCAAGTCCAACCCTTGATCCACTACCACCATGCCACATCCAGTCTCATCTTAGAAACCTCCAGGGATGGTGAATCCACCACCTCCCTGGGCAGTCCATTCCAATGCCTGATTAAGGGAAGTTGAACCTGGGAAAGAGACGAGGAAAAGCATAGTTTTAATATTTTAGTCCTGGACTGCATCAAAAGAAGTGTGGCCAGCAGGTTGAGGGAGGTGATTCTCCCCCTTTACTCCACTCTTGTGAAAATCCACCTGGAGTTCTGCATCCAGGTCTGGGTAACCCAACATAAAAAGGACATGGACCTGTTAGAGCAAGTCCATAGAAAGGCTGCAAAGACATTCAGAGGGCTGGAGCACCTCTCCTATGAAGGTGGGCTGAGAGAGTTGGGATTCAGCCTGGAGAAAAGAAGGCTCTAGGGAAACCTCATAGCAACCTTCCAGTATCTAAAAGGGGCCTATAAGAAAGATGGAGACAGACTTCTTAAACAGACAGATAGTGATAGGACAAAAAGTAATGGCTTAAAACTGACAAAGGGCAGATTTAAACTAGACGCTTGGAAGAAATTCTTTACTGTGAGGGTGGTAAGGCACTGGAACAGTTTGCCCAGAGAAGTTGTGGTTACGCCATCCCTGAAAGTTCAAGGCCAGATTGGATGGGGATTTGAGCAACTGGGTGTAGAGGAAGGTGTCCCAGCCCATGGCAGAGGGTGTTGGATCTTCAGGAGTCACTTCCAAATTAAATCATTTTATGATTCTATGACAGTTGTCACATTTCTTGCTATCCAAATCTCTTGAATTCCCAGTAAGTTAAACTAATTTTCCCCAATGACAAGTGTGTTTTAGTCAAAATAGTGATTAGTAAGTGACTTCTCTGTCTTTATGTTGACCCAGAAGCTTTCTAATCCTGTTTACTCCACTCGTCATGCTGAGGAGTGACCACCTGAGTGTTTAGCTATTATCCAAGGCTAACTTAAAACACTAGATAAATTGTGAGTTTCTGCTACATACATAGAGAAAGAAAGGTGGAAAAATCTTGTCTGAGCAGAGATGGGAATCTGGAAAATTGAATGGAATGCCACAACTGTAGCACTGGTTTATGAGACACGTTATGTTTATTGAGTATCGTCTTGAGTTTGAATGAACTGGGCTATTATGCTTATCTGATCATCTTTAGCTGTTGAGCTGTTTGAGCAAGAGACAAGATTTTACAGGCAGGAGAATTTCCTTATTAATAGCAAGTCTGGAAAGTAATTACTTTAATGATTAATACAAGCATCATTGTTATGCAGATCCACCATTTATCTCCAATAATAGATGTGGGAGATAAGTAGGGCATTGTCTCATGCATGACCATTTGCAATGCAAGGAACTGAAGAAGGATCTGTTCATGGGATCATTAGGGCTGTATACCTCACCTTCCTGCAGTGTACCCATTAAATGAGAGAAATTAGTAGCACAGTTTTTTGGGAACAAAACTGTGTCACAGAAGTTTCAGACTGGACATGAGGAAGCGTTTCTTTACCAAGAGGCTGGCCAAATGCTGGAATAGGCTTCCTAGAGAGGTATTTGATGTCCCAGGCCTGTCACTGTTTAAGAGGTATTTGGACAATGCCCTTAAAAAGCGGGCTTTAATTTTTAGTCAACCCTGAAATGGTCAGGTGGTTGGACTAGATGACTGTTGTAGATCCCTTCCAAATGAAAATATACTATTCTATTCTAGAATCATCTTTGTTCACTGCTGTTTAGCTCCAAAAAAGATAAATCATAGTATCATGTCTCGTATTTTTGTATGAACAGAACATTAAATATTATCAATATTTATATAAGTCTGCATCTATATATCAATGTGCAAACAGATAGATGGATGAACAGCATTAATCCAATGTATTCAGTAAGTACGTGACTTGCTTTAGTTTATAATGAAATGGTACAAAAATAGAAGTACCATTTGTTCTGTTTCCCATTGTTTAATGTGGCTGTGGTTATTTATCTTATCATCCTTCACAAATGTCATATGAAAGACAATTACTGTCCTAAGGCAATTGCACAATGGTCATTGGAAAGAAGACTTTGCTTGAATCAGTCCTTTATGTTACTGTTATAGCATAAGTTCGTAGCCTCCTTGGCCACTTTCTGATGATCAATTTTCTTTGTTCTTTATCCTTGCTCTCTATTTTTCTGTCTCTTTGGTATGAATTTAACTTCTGCCACTAAAATAAAACAAACAGGATGATGTTTGTTTGCTTTTAATCTCTAGAATCAGAGAAAACACAACTAGGCTTTTTTAAATCTTTAAAATAAGAAAGTGAAATACATGGACATGATTTTCTTAGTTTTGGTAGTTCTAGTCTTTCCAAAAGAGCTCAGAACATGCATTTTATGACATTTTTTTGTCCTCCTGCTGTTCTGAATGTTCTTGATTGTGATTGTAGCTTTTTGTCCACAAAGCCAGTTGAAGATACAGTTTGGAATTAAGCTTCTGATGGCTGTTGGAGGGTTATTTGTAACTTTTTTGAAAATGTCACAAAACCCCTGATGATACACTTGGTACTATGATGACACCAAGTCAGTATTTTGGTCTTCATTTTCCACATAACATTGTCTGAAATGCAGGTGTATTTTATTGTTTGGGGAGAGAGAGGAACAAAGTTTATTTTAGCATGACATCGCCCCTTTTCTATTCTTGTGTTAAGTGTGCTCATTTCAGTTATATATATAGAAAAATGACTAGTGACATTCGTGAAGGTTCTGGAAGATCCACATGAGTAGACATACACACATACACACAGTTTTTCTGTCCCTGTACTGACACATCCATGATATTCTATTCACAATAGATGTAGATTTCAGTAAGAAAACTCATGTAATGAGGATACACAGAAAAATATACGTGATTCTTAAAAAATACCAAATTGATAGTAGTTACATTTATGGAAGTTTTGGTTACATCTAAAATACCTAACTGCAGTTCAGATTCAGAGACTTCAAATTCTTAAACTTTCAAACAATATTATTTTTTAAAATTAAAACTTTAAAGAATTAAAATTTATGTATTACAGGAATACCTATTGAACAATATTTCAAAACAATGACAGATTATCCAAAATCTAGGAGGTAGTTTCTGTATTCAAATGTACTCTCAAGGACAGCAACATTTTCTAAATTCTGCTAAAAGTACCGATATCAATGAAATAACAGAAGATGTCTGGAAAAATGATGAAAATTCAGCCTCAGGAGTCAGTATAACAAATATGAAGGAAGTATTGTCTTTTTTTTAAGTTAAGGATATCCTGACAAACATGAAAGTATTTCAAATTGATATGCAGCATGATACAGTTATTTGTTTGGAAGATGTCGAGGCTTCTATTGATGCAGCTGACAGAAATTTAGTCATATTGGGGAATTGTTCAATTGCTTACAGTTTGACATGTTGCAATTATGCATGTATTTTACCTGTTTATTCCTGTTGTTCCTATTCTTTTTAGTTCATGCAAAATGAAAACTAACACTTATTTCAGTCAGGTATAAATCCCACAGGAGTAATCCAGATGTTTTTCCTCCAATAACACCACTCGGTATCCATGAGAATGCAAAAAGATAAACCTTTCACCAAAAATAAAATTTAAAAAAAAAAAAAGACTGCTGAGAAGATCTGCAGCACCTTGGACAGGCAAACTACCTGTTTGCCCTGAAGTGACACCATTAAAAATATAAAAGACTGACACAGTTTCCATTGTGTGGAACCATTATATATATCTCTGCAGTTTCATAAATAATTTAAAAATTGAAATATTTATGGTTAGATTACAAAAATAATAATAAAAAACAAACCAACCAACCAAACAAAAAACCCCACAGTTCTTGAAAATGCTATTGCATATATGGATTCAACAAACCAAGTATTAAAACAATGGTATATACCAAATAAAAAGAGTTCTGGTTATACTGTACTGTACATGATGTTCATTATTGACTGAGGATATAAATTCAGCTTTTACCTTTAGGTTTTAAATACCATCAAAATGAAAGCCCTTGTCTCTCACTCACAAATCTTTAAACAGAAATTCCTTTGATTAATATATCAATAGAACTATGAGTGCTGAAAACACAGAATTGCAGATATCAAGAGATTCTAATGTGAGCATTAACCAATTCATCTACATGAATTTCACTGATATTCGATCCTTTGAGTCCACTGATCAAATACAGTTAAAAATCTCCTTATTATTTGATTTATTCAAAGGGCTACCTGGTTCTAGGTCTTTCCCATACTTACATGTAAAATTGATGTGCTTCTGTATATGAAGGGACAGGGAGCCAAAACTTAATGTGTCATAAATGCTCACTTAAGATATTGCATGGTGTGCACAGTTATAAAGGTAAATACTTATTCAGGAATAGCTTAGGCAATGTGATGATATTCTTGCTCTACCCACTTAGATGCAGTGTGGTAATGGTTAATCCTGGTTTGGATGTTGTTTTCACGTTGTTAAAAACAGGGAAGTTACATAAATATATTGTTGACTTCACCATTTCTTTGCATTCAGATCCAAAAAGACACAACAGGCATTTAAGTGCTTATGTTCCTTATATAACCATGGAAGACATGTAGGAGCCTTGAGGCTTTCAAGGGGAGATTGTATCTGCCTAATTGAGCGAGACTCTGGGAGACTTCAGAATCACTTACTGATCCCCACTGACCATATAATGAAGAAGTACTCTACCTGAGGCACCTAACAAAAAGCCTGGACACAGCTTCATGCCTGAACAGGAATTTCAATAAGTACTTCCATCAGTGCAGAGTACCAAAATATCAAATTCCTATCTAAAGCAAGTCACTTAAACTGCCAACAGCCCACGCATTTTATTGAATGTCTTACTGTTCAGAGTACTTGCATAGAAAGTGGGAGATCTAGATTTTAGGCCCTTTTCAGCGTATGGGTAAGACACAGCAATGTTTCCACACCACAAGAAAATTAGTCTTGTTTTAGATTCCTTTTTGGGATTAGACTGCTTAATAAGTTATGTCTTTCATTGATGTCCAGGTCATGGACATCAATGGCATATTAAACTGACTTAATTAAGTATATACTTAGATACTTCGTGTCCCAATTTATTACATGTGATGTTTCAACTCATTTTCTTTGTCCCTTATATGCTCAGTCCAGTAACTCTTTTGATTCAGGTACATATACATTCCAAGAGCTGAAACTGCTTCTAATCCTCACAAAAAATATGTACTACTTACTTGCTAGAAACTAGGAAAGTGCAGCAAGGAAAGGAGCATTTTGTTCAATCCATTGCAACTATGCCCTTTTCTTAAATTAATGTTAATTTTCACTCTCGGATATAAGAAGCAAAATTAGGAGGAAATCTGGTCTCAACCGCTGTGACTCTTCCTATGTTTTTAAATAAAGGATAGTTTTTCTGGAACTATTTAAGTCCTTGAGGCAAGAAGGTTTACTATATGTAAGATTGAAAATAATCAAAAGAAACAAAGCATTTATATTATAATTTCTTTCTAGTAACCCTTAAGTATGACAAATATTCAGGCTATCCCTTTCTGCCTATTTCCACAGAGGCATTATTGCTGTTGCTTTCATCTTTTTCATGCACAAAAAATTCATATTCAATTTAAATCTCTATTTAATGTGTTCATTCTCTTTATTCTACAAATCCTTATTTTCATAAACCCACTGACAAAAGTACAATTCTTTTGAGAATTTTCTTCTCCTTTTTCATAAAAGAACAGAAGAGAATCCACTTGGATATCACTGTTTTCAAGGGATCATGTATAAGTCCATATGAAAAGAAATTTGTAGGAAATGTATCTCTTTGACTTATATTTCTAATATCCACATAGGCAGCAGTAACCATTTAAAAAGCAAGTGTTCGGAAAAATAAACGTGTTTCTTTCAAGGTTCTGTAAGTAACTGCTGGAAAATACCGTTATTCTGGTACAGGCATCTGGATGGAAACAAAATAAATGTACTTATGCAAATTCTGATTACTAGAGTAAAATCATTCCACAGCATTTGCTTTCCTATACTGACTCATTCTATCATTCTCAATAACTTTAAACTGCCTTTTCTATTTTCCCAGGAGAATAGTGACCAGTGGAGTTTTAAACAGTTGCAAAACAAAAATTACACCAGACGTTTATATTTTTTTCAAAACCGTATAATTTATGATATTATGAGGAAAAACATATTGTAAGTTCTGTGTATCTAATCTATTTACTTTCACTGCGGGGTAGACAATGTTTCCTGCAGATGTTAAACTCATCCTGCCATAAGTTTTAAGAAAAATTATTATCGTATTTTTTAGTTGTTCTTTTTCTAAGGAAGTCTATACGATAGAAAGAATCAGCTAATTCTTACTGTAGTCTGACTCAGACTCAAGGCAAAACATCTTCTGTTGTCCAGAGTCACCTGATATATACAGAGATTTGACTGTTCTGAATTGCACATGTACAAGTACACATGTTCACCCAGAGTTCACGGTAAGAGCAATTGAAGGGCAGCTTAGGGCAGAGCAAGGAGGGGAAAGGTAGCAAAGAGAAGGGAGAGGAAAACGGAGTGGGTGGGGGAAGAGGCAGGGGACCTTCTTGAAGTATCTGTTCAACATGTTATTATGATAATGGTACTTCTCTATTTTTTTTTTCTTCTTTCTTCTAATCTAGTACTGGACACATTTGAGAAACTGATGGAGTTAAAACCCTTCAGTGATGACGGAATCAAGGAATATCCTGTTTTACAGCTTTCATTATGTCATTAAACTTAGAAATAAAAAGATTTACGCTGGGAAAATTATATCTTCCTTTGCTTATGAGAAGATTTCTAAAAGGATAAAAAATCTAATAATTATCTACAATATATATAATGCTTAAGAATCAGTTGACTGAAAAACAGAAGGAAATAAATGCTGTCCTTTTCTGAAGCCACTATTCATATTATGCATTAAAATATACTAAGTATATTTATATATCATGTATTCTGAGGGAAAGAAATCTTTCTTTCATATAAAAGTCCTTCAGCATAATGACAGACGTACACAAGTGAGATAACATCAATGTCTAAGGTCCATTGTATCAGTGAGTTTTGTCCTCTGGAGATTCACATTCAAACATAGCCTCAGGTCACACACATGATGAATTTGATGGTTTCATTCTGACTCACAGTAAATATGGTAGTTTAACTAAAGACAATTCACAAGTTTGCCAGAAGAAAGATTATCAAATGAGATTGAGAGAGATTGTTTAAACTGTAAAATAAACTTTAAAGTATTACTTCAGGCACCTCATACCAGAACTTCAGTTTTTATCAGTTGCTACACAAGCCCTAATAATTCAATGTAAAATTAGATATAAAGGATCCTTGCATGAGATAAAGACAATAGTATTCTTAATATTTTATTTTGCTTCAATATTGGTGTAAAATATAGGTGTCATGGATTAACCCCATCCCCACTTAGTCCCACACTGCCACTCACTAACTCTCTTCCAGTGGGATAGGGGAGAGAATCAGAAGAGTAAAAGCTAGAAAAGTTGTGATTTGAGATAAAATCAGTTTAATAGATAAAGCAATAGCCATATGGATGAGCAAAGCAAACCAAGGAATTCATTCACGACTTCCCATTGGCAGGCAGGTGTTTAGCTGTCTCCAGGAATGCAGGGCTCCATCATGTGTGATGGTGACTTGGGAAGACGGAGACCATCACACTGAACAAAGGCCCCCTGCTGAGCATGGTGCCATAAGTTATAGAATACCCCTTTGGTCAGGTGGGATCAGCTGTCCTCTCCTTGGGCACCCCCAGCCCCCTCGCTGGTGGGATGGGGTGAGAAGCAGAAAAGCCCTTGACTCTGTGTAAGCACTGTTCAGCAATAGTTAAAACATCCCTATGTTATCAACAGTGTTTTGAGAATGAATCTGAAACACAGCCCCACACCAGATATTACGAAGATTAATCCTATCCCAGTCAAAACCAGAACAAATTGCTCTATTTCTCATCAATACGAAAGAAGGTTAGTAATTTTTACGGCTTGCTGTTTTTCCTTTTTTGTTACTTTCCTTGATGATGACTGCATCTAGCTAGTGTAATCTTCAGACTTACAACAGGAGTATTTTACTAGTGTCAGTTATGGTTACTTATAGTCTTTAATATCAGATGACTCTATATTAATTTTTATCATAAATACCTTTCAACAGTTAGGAAGAGAGTGACTATAAAAACAAAGGTAAGAAAGAATTATCAAAGAAAGTTTGTCTCTGAACAATCTCTACCAATTAAAAATTACCCTATCTGCTCAGCACAATCTATCTTAGTTTGTCACTTGATCAATAGCATCAAGACACTATTATGGTAAAATATCATGCAGACTGAGAGACAGACAATAACTTCAGGATTTTATTAATTGTAATTTAATTTGAACATTGGCTTTATAAAGAAAGGGTAAAGGTGAAGATTATGTTTTATAAATTGTCTGAATCAGAAATGAGTGACTTAAATATAAATATATCTTTTAATTTAATTAATATAGGTATACAAAATGACATACAGTTGAATAATGCACTGCCAATCGTGAATTTTTTAAACTATTTATATACCGACTTTGTTTCTTCTTAGACTAAAATGGCATTAAAAGCTGCTTAACAAGGTCTATGTGCAATCAATAGACACTTCTGGTAGTGGAATAAAACAGAAACAGAATCTGTGAAATTTGATTCTACTGAAATTTATTCATTATTTAAATCCAGATAAAGAATAAAAGTTTTTTTAATCCAATCATTATTTGAAGGTAAATATTTTTGTGCTTTCCTTACTGGAGTTGAAGAATTCTATTACGTGTAGTTAATTGACTGACCTTTGAAGAACTTTTAAATATCAATTTCAATAAATCATTTACATTAGTGATGCCGTAAGGTCCACCTGTTTTTTTTCTTATTTTCCTAGTTTTATAAGTTTTATAAGTAGTTAAATAGTAAAAGTAGATTTTAGAAGTAGCAGTCATTATTCCTCACCCTTTAGCACCCTTTAGTTTACACATTCCTCAACCCTCTCACCCCATTCCATACTCCCCATACCAATTCTACCCCTGAATTCAGTAGAAAATGTTTAGTCTTTTGTCAAGGCAGGCCTTTGCTGTTTAAAGAACACTCATATCTTGGCCTAAACAACAGAACACAGTCAAGAACTGGGTGACCGTGTACCCTTTGTGCTCTGAAGATGGTGAAGGTTCTGAAGAGGTGGTCCTGAAAAGTCCCCAGACCCAATTCCCAGGGGGTGGGCCAGGGGGTGGACCAGAGCAAAAGCTACGGGATGGACAAAACTTTGAATTAGTCGGGCAGTATTATAAATTGTAACACCTAAACATGGCCTGTGTGCATCTCGTAATGTCTATACCTAGGCACAAATTAAACCCTTTCTTTATCTCATCCTCAGTTAACTGCTTCGGAGGTTTTTTCCCTCAGCATCATTAGCCATCATTAGAATTTATGTTTATTTTATCTTTGTTATTTAACAATGTGTGTTGATGTACTATTTCACCTCTGCTATGTAAGAACAGAGTTGAAAATCCTTCTGGGTACATTCTGACATCTATCGAAGTTTTATTTTTTTCTCTTTTTCTAAGCTCTTTTTTCCCCACCTTCTGTTGTGGTTTAGGAATAGTACTCTCCAATTCACTGCCGCCCCTGAGACTCTTCCAAGCCAAACACTGCTCACTTGTTCCCCCTCACTTCCCTTCCCCTTCCCACTCTGGGGATGGAGTTGAGAACTGGAGGCACAAAAGGTGAAATCATGGATTGAGATAAGAACAATTTACTGGAAACAGCAACAAGATAAGAAAATGACAGTAACCATAACAATATTAATAACAAAAGAGACAAAGAAACAATTAACAGGGAAAGCCCACAACAACTACCAACCAGCTCATGCCAACTACATTGTCCCATTGGAAGGAGCGCTCTTCTTGAAAGTGAGCAAAAGTCCCTTTCCCCCATCCCTGACAATGTGAGAAGATATCAGACAACATTAGGGTCCTGGCTATGCCCACAGGGCTCCAGGCTCCACCCCCTCACAGCTACTGCAAAAATTAACCCTGTCCATGGCCAAAAGCAGGACACCTTCTCATGCTGTTTTTCTTTCTCTAGAAGTAAAACTGTTCACAACTCTTTCTGCACAAAATATTCCCTGGATTTGAAAGTCACTTGAATTACTGGAGATTCAGGAGGTGAAAACATTAAGTTTAAATTTAGAAATAAAATATTTCTTAGTGCCAGGACTAAAGGAAGTATAACAATGACTTGATAATTATATACACGTATTTGTGAATATGTAAACATTCTGTTCCTAAAAAAAACCCAAACCCAAACAAACTCCAAAAGATTGTTAGGATTACAAACTCTAGGAGTCAAAACTGAGCAGATATCTGTCCAGGTGATTTTTCTGTATGTGAGCATCATGGAAAAGTAATTCTTATCACTCCATGAGCTAATTTTCCACTCCAGGATTTTTGCTTCCAAATCTAACTTAGTAGGCATATAATCTATTATGTACTCACGGTAATATTTGTCATTATTTTTATGGATCCAAGATATTATACTATATATGAAAATAAACATATCAAGTAAATAAGTCAATAATCAGATTGTCTGTCAAATAACTTGATCAGTAACATGATCATCCCTATTTAAAATCGAGCCAATGTCTTAAACTTGTACAAAATCATTCTGAGATAATAGATGTTCTGCAGTCATAAACATTTAGAAAGCTGAAATGCGTAATGTCTCAGATTATCAATAAAGGAAGCATTGTATTATAGTAAACCAAATCTAATTGTTCTATCCATTGAAATTAATCCCTTAATGAAGGAATTTGTTAAAAACAAATTTGTTTGTTTTTAACAGTTTTAAAGCACTCGGTTCTTCTTTCTAAGCTAGTCTATCAAGTTTAGAAATTCCAAAACCTTTGCTTGTTCTCAACCACTTGATCATTCTAGCACGTAATTTGCAGAAACAGTGGAATCAAAAAACCCACAACCACACAACTTAGAATTAAATAAGGCAATTTATTTTTCTCTCTAGGTTTTGCACTGCCATCTTAGCCATTGCAATACTTCCCATGGAAGATCTCTTTCTGACATGTACAGTTTATGTCAAACATTACATTGCAGTTACTTCTGAAGAGTTTGAGAAAGTTATGGAGAGGATTTAAATGAATTTTAACATTCGTGAATGATAAAAGTAGAAATGAGAATTTCCCATTATTGAACAACCAAGGTGCAAATCTAAAAGCATGATAAAAGAGTATTTCTTTGACAGCTTCCATAAATACATGGCTATTTTAGGATGATCTGATCTAAATTACTTACCTACATACACTGATAAAGTATCAACTTTATCTACTGCACTAATACCTAGAAATATATAGAAATATTTTCCAAAGGCAATAATGAATTCTAACACTAATCAATTAATATTACAATAAAATCATCAAATTAGCAGAGATAATTATTCTATTTCAACCATAATTGATAACTGGTATAAATTTTCTGTCAAAGTTTAATTTATTTTCATGCATCTCTCCTATAAAATTAAAAAAGAAAATATTGGGAGTTTGTCCATGCTTAATGTGAAGAATTAGCAGAGAGTGTCAAAGAGAAAAAAATTCTGAAAATACTAAAAGGAACATCAGAGGAAATAATGTCTTTTATCTTCAAGTTATTCCATGTTTAAAAAAAATAGATGAGCAAACACTGTTCAAAAGAGTTATTTACTGTACTGAATCTGGGTGTAAAAATGTGTGAAAAACAGTATTATGCTTTGAGAGCCAATACCTTTAACTGTTTGGATATTTTGTCTGAAAATTATTGAGCCTTGCCCTAGCTCAGCTGGAGCTTAGTTGTACTTTTAGAATGTTATACAAGACAAATGAATTGGCTGCTTCTTACATGTTCTGCAGCCTCAGTCACCTCTTTTCTTCCCGAAAAAAATGCTTCTTTTTTTTTTCTCAGTCTCTGTGAAAGTTCTTATTGTTTTTCATATAACACTCATTTTTTTTTGTTTTATCTTATTTTATTTTTATGGTATTCTATTCTATTTTATTATTCTCTTCTTTTTTTTGTTCATTACTCTACAGTCATTCTAACCCTCCCTTCTTCTTAGTAGTTTATGCATTGAAACTGTCTTTTTCATTCTCTTTATTACTTCTGGCATTTCCATCCATATTCACACAATATGTTAGTTTTCTCATTTATTTCTTGCTCAAGATATATTATTAAATAATATATTTATTAAAGAAAGAGGATACATATAACCCTCAGCCTAATATTAATTTGGTTTTGAACTTTTTACATTTCCCCTATGTCCTCTGTCTCTCTTTCTCTTTCATTCTGTTCAATCAATACTGTTCTTTTCTTCTTTTTTCTCCAAAATATTTTCTGCTATCTTCATAAACTTTTCTTACTAACCTTTTCTGACAGAGTTTTCATAATCAGACTGTAAAATATGCCTGGATGTGAATGAATACAGAAAACTGTGCACATAAAGTAAATGGCTAATGCACATGTAGGTAACTCTTTCAGTAAAACAATCACCAGTCTGTACATACAAAAGGCTAATAAGTGTTTAAAGCTGCATTTTATGCATCATCATTATTTTTCCTGTTTCTTCTGCACACATTTTTTTGTGTCCTGGACACCTTCTCCACTCTACAACTTTTGTTTTCTGTCTTCCAGCCTGTGAAAAAAACTTCGGTACTTAGGGTATGTGCAGATCTACAACAGATCAGATTAATTCTTCTATAAGTTTTTAATAAAAAATATATAAGGTAGTATTTGCTGTATGAAATACTGAGACACTTGATATTACATAATTTCCAGAATGGAAACCTTCCTCTATTTCTGTATTTGAATATCCAAATATATTTACATATTTTGTATTAATGGTAAATAAACCAGTAAATAATGGTTTAAATTACAGTTAGAAGAATTATGTAGGGCCTTAGAAAAACAATACCAAAGCCACACAGAAATTCCACAGCTTTTAGTAATAAAGAGTATTGAAAAGCTAGAATAGATTTCCTGGACAACCTGTGGAATTTTTGTCACTCCAAGTCTTCAAGAACCAGTTTGACAACTATCTGTCAGGCATGACATAAGCATAAATAGTCCTGCTTTAGGGCAGAGGGATGGACTAGATGACCTCTTGAGATCCCTTATAGCCTGCTCATTCTGTAATTAAATTCCCAGAGCTCTGCTCCCACAATCCTGATATACTCAGATTTTACTGAGTCCAGTTAAAATCAGCAGCATAGGAGGAACTTCTTGAAGTCACAGGCTATTGCTAAGAATGCTAATTAAATAAAATTCATGAGGCACAGGTTCTACGATAGTCTATGCAAGTGTACATCATATTTCTTTTGCTGAAGCTTAGGTACCTTATAATCAAACATTAATATTCATTTTACCAGAAGGAGAATAGACATGAAAGCATTTCTTTCAACTAATGGATATGACATTCACATGGGAGACAAAAATACTGAATCTGTGTTCCCTGATTTCTTTCTGAGTCACCTTTCTTGTTCCCTGTTGATTGGCAAATGGACATACATGGAGGTTTCATCTACAAGAGTGAAATAGAGGGTGTGAAGAAGCATTTTAAGTATCTGCTTGTTTATATGGTCAAATTGTTCAGAGTGGCCCTAGGACGGTATCTGAATGAGCAAGATAAAACTCTCTCAAAAAACTTTTATGTAAGGTCATAGTTTGGGACCAGTCCCAAAACTAAATTTGAACAATATCTAGGTTGTAAGATCAAATCTTTCAACTGTTGTTTCAGCACTGAAAAATCACTTCCTCCATCAATTATATAGGGTTAATTTTAAAATTAAATTAAAGCTCAGTACAAAGTAGGACATAGACAGAAATTGCAGCCCAGAAGAGCTCACCCAGTGAATATTGCTTTCCTATATGCTTAACTATAGAAGATGCCTCCATTATCAAAATATAAATTTCTTTGTATTTATGTTTATTCTTTGCTTTTGTTGAAACTGACCTACATGAACAGTGGGGTGCCCAAGTCCTATTTAAATCACAATAGGATCCAGAAACTGAAAAAAATTTTTTGTCCACGATGGAGCTGGTGTAGACATGCTCTGGGGTTGCACTACAAGTCTTGTTGTGGGCTAAAGGGAACCTATCAGACACAGGGAAACAAGAGCTCTTTGTTCATCCGACAAATATTTAACAGTGTAATAGTAAACATTATCTAATTAATGTGGAAAAACCTCACTAATAATATGGTTATAGTCGTTATGTAAAACATCCTAGAGTCTCCCCCTTTCCTACGATGCCATTCTCACCCAGCTAGCATTCCTCTGAATCTCAGATTTAACAGACTTGTTTTTCCTTAAGCATGGTTCGGAGTGCAAGGTTGCTACTGGTTAGCACCATCCCACGCTTTTTTTCTGGGAGTATAATGCTCATAGTGGAGGATTTTTCTGGTTATGCCAGCTTTTATCACACATTGTTCAACGAATTATGTTTTCTTTTATCAATCTACTCCCTCCTTTTCTGTTACCTGCCAAAGTCTTACAGCTGCACAACAGCCTCCACAGTCTTAGCTGACAGAAAGGGCTACTGTTCATTATGAAGTGACTGCCTAGGGCCATCAGATATCTGCCTTACGTGGTTTTTCACAGGGCTTCATTTGCTACAGTCAAGCAATAGACAGTTGGTCACTAGGGTCTTTTTACAAGCTCCAACCATCTCAGTCCAAGGAAAGACCAAAAATGTGACGTGAGACTCACCACTGTCAAGTCAGTAAAATGTATGGGATATTATTCTAGCAGTGCCTTTATATGCCATTGCAGTCTCCCATTGAGATTTCAGCTATTGTTATGTTAAAATCCAGTATTAATAATTGTTGAGCTAATCTTTTTTGTTAGAGAATTGAGAGATCATTGATATTTTGAACAGTGAAGGCAAATAGATTTCAAGGGTCAACATTGGGCTTCTCTGGTTAAAAAGCGTGTGTCTGAGATACCCTCATCCTTCATATTAAATCTGGTGCAGTATAATTGACAGAAAAATATGCAAGATTCATGGGACCTTGACCTGAAAAAAAGAGGAAAACCAAACACTATTCTTCTTAGAATTTACCAAACTCAGGTAGGAATGTGGGAGTTCTGGCTTCTGTCCTTCAGTCTCAGTATTACATATTTTTATTCATGCAATGATTATTTAGTAGAAGATGCAGAAATAATACAGAACACAGACACTGCTTATAAAGGATGAAGGCTCTACCCATACTGAGCATTAGAAAACAGATGAGAAACTTTATGTTTTCTAAATCACTTCATCCTGATTTCCTGTGTCAGGTATACTCTGTACGTGTATCACAGATAAGGGAAGTCAAGACTGTGTTGCTACATAAAAGAAAGTCAGACGCTAGTCCTTGTCAGGGACCAAGGTATGTAAATTGCCTTCTGTGTACACTGCTTGTGACAGAGTCAAGTTTATGACTTGCCCTACCTCACCTCAAGATTAGTTGTACCACAGGAATGGTATACAAGGCAGATTTGTTTTAGGGAAAACTATCGCAAACAATTCAGACAAGAACTGTGGAATACAGTAATGCCTAAGCAGTGAGGATGCTTAAGGTGGAAGTGCTTGAATTAATTTCTTGGAACTTTTTGTTTTTGTAGAACATGCATAACTTTCAGTGACTCAGCTTAGTTTACCAGAGTGAGAATCTAATACCTTATGCTATGTCATATGTATGGAGTTTTCCAAAAGCACTATATGCCTTTGCTAACCTGTTGTCTATCTGTCTGTCAATCTTACCATCTGAGGAGTTGAGGCTACCTAGGTAATTAAACTGCTGGACTGATTTGAACTCTGATTTGCCAATGGTGATATGGGGATGATGGAAGACTTCCTGAGGTGCAGGTTGATAGAGAACTTCAGTCTTCTTTAAACTGACTTCCAGCCCAAAGAGCTTAGCAGCATCTGCAAAGCAGGATGTTAAACACTGCAGAGCTGCTTCTGTGTGGGCAACAAGGGCGGCATCATCAGCATAAAGCAGCTCCCAGACAAGATGGTTTAAGGTCTTAGTGTGGGCCTTCAGTCGCCTTAGGTTGAATAGGCTTCCATCAGTACGATATCGAATGTAGATACCATCCTGATCATCGAGGTCTGCCATGGCCCTTTGGAGCATCATGCTGAAAAAGACTGTGAATAGGGTAGGAGCCAGAATGCATCCTTGTTTCACGCCATTCTTTATTAGAAAGGGCTCAGAAAGTGCATTACCATATCTGACTTGGCCATGTTGATCCTCATGGAGAGAGACGATCATTTTAAGGAACTTGGGGGGACATCCTAAATGTTCCAAAATCTGCCAAAGGCCTTTTCTGCTCACAGTATCAAAAGCCTTGGTGAGGTCAACAAAGGTTACATAGAGACCTTTGTTCTGTTCCATACACTTCTCTTGCAGTTGTCTGAGAACAAATACCATGTCTGTGATACTCCTGTTGGCTCTGAAACCATATTGGCTTTCAGGTAGAATCCCTTCTGCTAAAACATCTAATAATGTTACCTCAACTTTTCTCTCCTCTGCTTTGTACTTCCATCATTTCTGTCCCTTCTCCGCCTTCCCTAATAAACTCCTCCCAGAAACAAAATGTGAGCAAAAATATTTTCAAATATTTATCAAAATTAGATTATTACTTTCATTAAAATTACCCCCTGAATTTCATCTTCTTCAATTTGAATATTTATTAAACACATTTCTTCCAGACCTAATATCTTGTACGTCTATGTCATAAAATATTTCAGATGACTCTTCATTATATGCTTTAGCTCTTATATATCGACAAATATTTTCCAACAGAGCAATAAAAATCTTATGTGAAAATCCAGAGAGTCAATAAAAAGGTTTGAATACACACCTATTATGGCCACTTAATGTTTTCTGCATTATAATAAGTATTTTAAGACTGACTATCAATCCAGAACCAAGTTGCATTAAATCTGATGTTACTTTTTAATTGCTATAGTTGTTCTTGGTGTTCTTTGTCCTCATGTTGTTACACTATAAACTAAATAAATTAAATCATACCGTACACAGTAAGGCAAAATTCAGGAGGAAAGTGTTCTCAGACCTACAGGTTCCAACTTCTTATACCACTTAACTTTGAAAGAAATCAACATTAAGTTTAGGACTTTAGAAGTCCTAATTCTGAGATGTTGATAGTTTTGTTGGTATTTTTCCCCCTCTTCCTTTATGTCTCTCAAAGCTAATTTCAAAAGGCTTTGTTAAGATCTCTGAACTCTTTTGAATTCATCCCAAAGGAATCTATCACGTTTTTTGAGCTAACACACCTGCCAACACAGCTGTACACGGAATCACAGAATCACAGAATCACAGAATCACAGAATCACAGAATCACAGAATATGCCAAGTTGGAAGGACCCCAAAAGGATCTTCAAGTCCAAAACTTAACCCTGCACAGGACCGTCCCCAAGAGTCACACTATGTGCTCAAGAGTAACATCCAAAGAGTTCTTGAATTCTGTCAGGATTTGTGCTGTGACCACTTCCGTGGGGAGCCTGTTCCAGTGCCCAGCGAATCTCTGGGTGAAGAACTCGTTCCTAATATCCAGCCTAAACATCCCCTGACACAAATTCAAGCCATTTCCTTGGGTCTTGTCACTGGTCACCACAAAGATCAGTGCCTGTCCCTCTTCTTCCCCCAGATTCCAGGAAAAAAAGTATCTTTATGGTTTTTTCTATTTTGCTGATTCAAGTCTTCTCATTTTGGAGATGAAATAATAGTAATTTATCACAAATTATAACCTTATAATAAATAAATTATAAGACACACTTCTTGAACTAACTTGACAATGTATTTCATTATATTTACCTATATACCTAGGGATCATATCTAAGGAGTGAAAATTATTACCTTGACAAATGGAAAACTTTTGGGAATAAAATTCTAAACCTAATTAAGTCTGAAAATAGGACAATTTGAACTTCTATTACTGAATCTAGTTAATTAAAATACAAGAGCACATAAAATCACAGCCGTTTTAGAACACTGAAGTGCACTATTAAAATTTAGTAAGCTGCTTGGGTTTTATAGATGAAGTAATAGAAATGACAAATCTAATGTATTTCTTTGTATGTAGAAAATAAAGCCACATTCAAAGTACTAGCACAAAATAACGTCCACTAGACAAAATAAAAATGAACTCTCTAAAACAATTTAGAACAGTCAATTACATATTCATGGATATGCTATCAAAGTCAAGTAGTTGATAATAATGAAGGTATTTTATCAGTAATCATTGTAATTTGTTTTCCCATCATTTGTTCAGTTTATCATGCAAAATGGCTTGTTTTGATTAGGTCTAATTAAAATTGCAACAGAGCAAGCAGATTGCTTAACTTTTGTTATTTATATAGAACATTCTGCTGTGCAGTTTCACTAAATAAAACAGTAAAAAAGCTGTTCAGTAACCAAATAAAGTTATGCTACTCTGATAAGTGCAATAGAGATCTTAGACTGTAGACAACAGTGGACAACAGTAAGATTGAAGAGTCTTTCCGTAATACACCAAATTGAGAGCCTCAGGAAAGGCATACTGAGGTTTTATTGAAATGATATTCAAGTTACTGCAGAGAGACAATGATAGAGTAAATAAAAAAGAAGGATCACACTTGCCTGCTTCGTGATTTGAAAAATTTTAACAAATTCAGCAACAGCAAGAGACAAGAGGGTTCATAGAATTGTAGTTATTTCTTGGTAGAAGGGACCTCTGGAGACCATCTATTGAAAGAAGAACTAGTTAAGTGAGATGGCTCAGATCCATGAGGACTGAAGATCCCTCAATCTGTGTAGGAAGTCTTTTTCAGTATTTCATCACCCTCACTGTAAAGAAACATTTCTTTTTATCTGAACAGAAGTTCCCATGGTCCAAGTTGATCCTACTGTTGCATGCCTCTTAAAAGAGGTTGGGTCCATCTTCTCTGTATCCTTTATGGGGTTACTGTTGACAGCAATGAGATCTCACCCTAACTTACATTCTCTGGGATGAAGAAACTCAGACCTTTCAGCCTTTCTTCATATGCCATGTGCTCCAGTCACCACCTCCAGTCCAGCTGGGTGGCCTGTGCTGGACTACTTTTCAATATCCTTCTTATGCTGGGGAGACCAGAACTATACACAGTACTCCAGATGTGGTCTCACCAGTTCTAAATAAAGGACAGGGTTTATTACCTGTTGGCTAAATTCTTTCTGTACCTAGGATGCAGTTGGCCTTCTTCAAAGCCAGGGCACACTACTGACCCGCTCAGCTTGTCCGATGCAACCTCCAGGTCCATTTATGCAAAACTGCTTCCTGTACTGGTGCTTGGGTTTATCTCTCCTCTGGGGCTGGGCTTTTAATTTGCTTTCACTGATCTTCATGGAGATACTGTTAGCTCAGTTCTCTGGGCTGAGGTTTCCCTGAAGCCTTCCATCATACCAACTCCTCCTTCAAAAGTGACATCATTTGTAAGCTTGATTAAAGTGCACTCCCTGAGATCAACATAGTGATTAAAGACACTACAAAATATTGGTCCTATGATTGATAAAAGTCACTTATTCCTGGCTGCCAGCTGCACTTTCCATGAAAATTTGCAACTCTCTGTGTCTGGCAGTCTTTATCAGTCATTTTATCACCCATATATCCAGCCCATATTTCACAAATCAGATGAAAAGAAGGCTATCGGAGAGTGTGTGAAAGACCACGCTAAGGCCTAGGCACACAGCAACCACTCTGTTCCCCTTATTCACCATGGTAAATAGATGGATGAATGGAATAGATGGGTGGGTGGAAAATAGGAAATTGCAATAGGTGGATGGTAGAATTTCAGAAATCATTTTGGTGTGGACAATTCAGGTGGGGGGCTGGGGAGGATGGGAAGAAAAGTTCATTTGTAGCCCAGGGACTCTTTTTTTTTTTCTTTCAGAATTTTAAAAGATAAACGAAGATCTGAAGAGAAAAATTAAATAAAAAACAGTGTCAGTAATAGTTTTCTTTCAACTATGAAACAAGCCTAATATTTTTACAAAGAAAGCAAAATAAGGTCCATTTTTTCCACTGTTTTTTCTACATTGCTATAAACGTTGAAACAGAAAACAATGTTTATAAGTAAGCCTTAAGCATTTGCAAGGAGAAATTATTAAAAAAATTAATTAAGTTTGAACCAGTTTGTGTTAGGTCAAAACTAAGTGTCAGTATATACCATAGTGGGATTCATCGAACAGTTGTTTGATCTTAAAGAGTAATGTACAACCAGGCTATGTGAACAGAAAAAAAAAAAAAGAAGGTATATTTTTCATATTTGAGTCAGACCTTTTTAAAGAGCATGTAGTTTGTCTACATTGTCAAAGTCAAATAAGGACATTTTTATTAAGATCTAGATGCTTTTACAATTTTTAAGAACAAACTTTAAGAAATTAAAGAGCCTTAAAAATTTCCAATATTCTTTTTTAAAAAAGCAATTAAACAAAAGAAAAAATCCCTTTGGTTCTGGAAAAAAAAAAAAGTGAGGTGTGAGTCTCTTAGATTAGGAGCATAAACCTCTTTATAGAGCATTATGGCACCCAAATTCAGTGTTAGAATACAATGAAACCAAACAATTTCTAAGTAGCTATAGAAGAATTTGTTTGAGATTATTTTATTATTAATATACTTATCAGCTGAAAGGATGTATGGCTATGGCAAATCATCAGATGCAGGTTTAAGAACTTAGATAAGCATGGATTCTGATTGGGAAAAGGAACAGATCTTTACTATAAACGTTAGAAAAAGACATTGAAAGTGCCACAAGCCTCATCAGAGAACACTTAGCAACGGCTTCCAGCATATTTGTGGTAGAAACATTAAGCAGCCATAAACACTTTCTCTCAGTCTTGCTTTACAGTCCAGGAGATTTAAATGCCTTCCCTGGCCAAACCAAACTCTCTGTGGATCCCTTTGCTGGCATTTCAGCAGCTTGGCTGTGAATCAGCATTCTGTTTCAGGCGAATGGTCTTTCCCTCTCAGGAGCCTTCCTTTGTTCATTTCTACTGCTAGGTCTATAATCTGTGTTTTTCTCACTCTCTTCCTGTTCCCAGTTGCCAATCCACAACTTTTTTCTCTCAGATGGCCATGTTCAGCTGTGTTTGCAAAAGGAAACAGTTTTCCCTTCTCCAAAAGGTCCCAGCAGGCTGCAGCAGCTGGGGCAAGGCAGACAGACATTCCCTGTTCTACACTGTTGCCTCATCACAGTCCTTTTCGAGAAAACTGGTAGTGAACAAATCAAGTCCTTGTAAAATACATTGAAGGTAGTCTGTCTCATATCTGTAGTTTAATTCCCTTTAGGCAGTGAATAAAAGTAGCAGACGGTCTCCTATATTCTAGCTGAGTGCTCTGATCATTGAGTCATTTGCTAAAGGGAGGAGACTATGGTTTCATTACAGATTATTCCTTTCAGTCCCTCCTGTTGTAAAGTTCAGAACTTCAAAGGGAGGAATTCCCTGCAACTAAAATCCCTAATTTTCATAGTGCATATGGATTCAAACTTCTGTTGTCTACCATTTGACTAGCTGATGGAGCAAATTTAAGGAAAAAAGGAAATGTTGGAAACTGGAAATTTGTCACACCCAGCTAATTTTAACTCCATTATAGTACCTACTATTTAATTTAGTCTTGATTGTTAGATTACAATAAGCCACATACACTTGATAGAAATAAATACCATATATATATTACTGTACAAATTTATGTAGTATAGTTCAGAAGATGAATCATACAGTATAAAATCAGGCACATTAAGAGTTTTCATAGACAAAATGGCCTGAGCTTTTATAACAAATACATTTTCCAGGATTTTTAGCTTTTAGGATACCATACTGGACACAGAGCTCATATTTTCAGTGTTCTATTTACCTTCAGGGGCCTACTGTTAAAGTGCTACAAACAATGGCATATACTGCATTAAGCCACAAATTTAAAAGAAAACAGGTTTTATTGATCTTTTTAAATTCAAATGTCAAATGTTTATCAGTTTAACTGGTTGAATTTAACACATATATGAGTTAAATAGATGGTTTAGTGTGGTGGTTGAGTGTTTGCACAAGAAGGAGAGGGACAAAATGTGTATCAAGTCACCTTTTTTTTTCCAGTAACAGAGCTGTTGTTTAGTTTTTTCCGTCTTTACTCTTTGATAGTGTGATTGTCATAGTTTATCAGTTCAGTATATGAGTTGATACCAGGTCTGACAATATGATAATACAATATTGAAGGATTAACTCTGCAGTGTACAGAGCAAATGAGAAGGGTGGGGAAACAAGTTTGAGGAAAAGAAACCACTAAACTCTTTTTAAACATCCTGGAACGTTTCACCGGATAGACTGCATAAAAGTTTTAGACTTCAACCAAAAAGGTTTTTATCGATATCCTTAGTAGCAGTAACATTACTACCTCAGTAGCAGAACATTTAAGGAAATATCCTTTCAGAGGTAATTTACCAGGGAAATACAGCATATCAGATTAACTAGGAACAGATTAAAAGAAAGCCATTTCATTTAATCTTATGATAGGAAAGTTATGGACATTTTTTTCTCCTTCCTTCAGGTATTTCTTTTAAAAACAAGAGCAGTGGTGTTGTTTACTTCAGGTGATGTGAACAATCTACTTTAATTTGTGTTTTCTCTTGACGTAGCTGGAGATTAGATGGTTTTAAAGATAACTCTAAACTGGATAGTAGTTGCCCAGGCAAATATGACTACAAACCACAGGCTGGAAAAGTCTGCCTCAGCTCCCATCATGTTCAACAGAATTTTGATAGGATAAACATAGAGATCACATATAAAGCTCTGTGAATCTGTTGGAAGAGGTGATCTGTATGTTACAGACATCAAGAGAAGCAGCAGGATCTCCTCATGAATATTGTTAATGAGGACAGCTCTTTGATGTACAAGGGATACTGTGAAGCTTGCATAAATCCCAAGCCAAAGTCTACTATTAACTTAGGCTGCAGATTCTACAAACACGGAGGCTCATATTGTGGTCACAAGGAGCAGACCCATCCCCGGTCATCCATTAGCATCCCTGTAACATCCCTTTTCATGAATATGATGAGCTGTGAAAAGACACTGAAGCTCAACATCGGTGAATGTTAAAATTCCCCCTCCACGGAGAAAAGAAGACTATTTTAGTCCTATTCCAGAAGGAGCAGATCAAATCATTATTTGCCATTTGAATCATATCACTGTTCTAGCTCACTTGAGTGCTTCTGAGAGCACTAAGGAGGAAGTTCAACTGTGGCAGACCAAGTTTTTGATGTTTTGGACAGTGGAGAACTTGTATCCTCTTTATCCTCCTGGACCAGCTGACTTTGTGACTTCCTAGGAGAATTATCTCACCTCATGGATTAGAAGCTAAGCTAGAATTGATGAACTCTGTTCCTTGAAACTGTATCCACACCAAAAAGTTAATTTAAAATATATATAAACAGATATGTGAGGTTGAAACCATAAAAACCTTGCAAATATGAAATTAGGCAAATTTCAGTTATTATTGGTTTGTATCTTTTGTATGAGCAATTTTTCGTTGTTTCTTTTTCTTTGTTTATAGTGCAATACAATCAGAATTCTGATGCCTAAAATATATTTTCTATACTAAATCATCTATTAACTCTCCTCTAGGAACAAATTAGTGCTCATTTCAAACATCATTTGCAAGAAGAAGATTTAATATCCTTTCTGATAACTTAATACAAGAAGAGCTATATACATTCTCTCAGACTCTCTGATGGTAACAGATTAATAAACACAGAGGAAACACATATGTGGATGTACTCTCTTAATATAATCTCAATTTACTGGCAACGGAGAGGATGATTCAGAGATGATCAATTGACTTCTCGCCATCTCCCGAGAGTAGAATATCTGAACTTTCCGAATGTAAAAATATCTCTTCACCAGTATAGGAAATGAAAGGAAAATTTACTGTTTCTCATCCCAACAGAATTGGGTTGTCTCTGGTGAGAACCCAGCTGGAGTACTGCATCCAGCTCTGGGGTCACCAGCACAAGAAGGACTTGAAATGTTGCAGCAAGTCCATAGGAGGGTCACCAAGATGATTAGAGAGATGGAGCACCTCTCCCGTGAGGAAAAGCTGAGAGAATTTGGTTTATTCAGCCTGGAAAAGAGAAAGCTTTGAGTGACCTAATTGCAGCCTTCCAGTATCTGAAAGCAGCTCACAAGAAAAACTATTTACAAGGGCATGTAGTGACAGGACAAATGGCAATCGTTTCCAACTGAAAGAGAGTAGGATTAGATTAAACTTAAAAAAGGAAATCTTTACTGTGAGGGTGGTGAGACACTGGAACAGGTTGCCCAGAGAAGTTGTTGATGCCCCATACCCGGAAGTGTTTAAGACTGGGTTGGATGGAGCTCTGAGCAACCTGGTCTAGTGAAAGGTTTCCCTTTCACTAAACCAGCGGGAGTTGTGCTGGTTTAAAGGTAAACCAGCGGGAGAAACGAACCCAACTCAAAAGAGACCACAAGTCATAGTTACAATTTAATAACAAATAATACGATAATAAAATTATGTGGACAAGCAATTGGTTTTAACCCACAAAACCCAGATGTATAACCCAGCATCCTGGAGCACGAACTGAGTGGTGTTCGTTGGCCCCCGTGCTGAGCCCCACTCAGGGCCTCTGAGTCCAAAAGTAAAAAGAGAGAAAAAATCCGTTTGTGCAAGTGATGGTTGCAGTCTGGTCGAGAGTGGTGGTCATAGTCTGGTCAAGAGTGGTGGTCTCAGTCTGGTTGAGAGTGGTGGTTGCTGTCTGGTTGAAGTTCTGGTCCTCCTCTGGATCCCACGAGTGGTAGCAAAAGTCCCAAGATCCCAAGATTATACACCCTCAAGTTTGGGCAGGAATGCCCAGTACCTCCCCCAGGGTAGGGAGTTCCACAATGGGTGATTGTGAATCCTGGGTGTGATAACAGGAACATTCTCCTATCTCACAGGCCTCTTAACACCCAGCTTGTAGCCTGAGGGGTCAGGTGTGCTCTGGGCAGCTGCTGCAAATGGTCTATTGTTATCAGTTTTTGGGAAATGACAAGAGGGTATAGAATACACAGCTTGGGTTACATCCACACAGCGATGAACTGGTCCCAGCTGTTCTAACTAGGACAGGGCTATTGGAACTAGGTGGTCTTTAAGGTCCCTTTGTACCCAAGCCATGTTATGACTATAAGATTCTATGATCCTGTGATTGGCATTCTTTCTCTTGCTTTCATTCCACATTACTATTGGATGACAATAATTTAGCAGCTTTCAAAGAAATTGTCTCTGATATATGTCCATATGGAAAATAACATCAATTATTTAAAGAGAATCACACATGTAAATTCCTGAAAGACCTACATTTTGTTGTATTCCAGATAGACCGTAAAGTAACACAAGCTGGGTTTAGTGTTGATAAGCCTTCTTTCTTGACAGTTATTTGACTTTTAATATCACTTGGAGCCCAAAACACTTTGTCATTACTTTAAACATATTTTAAATGTGTAATAAGAAAATGCATATAAACAGAAAGAATGAAAAAAATAAAGAATCCTAAATCAATGAAGGCCAGGACAGTAATAAAGTGTGGAATTTATTGTTTCTTTTGAGTTTTGGGCAGACTGGCTCAATTATGACTTTCATTGAGCTCTATTTTCGAATAACATTTTAAAAAAAAGAAGGAGGGATATAGTACCATGGAATTTTAAATTATTCCTAGAAGACTAAAAATTATTTTATTTATTAAAATTACAAAACATTTGATGAAGTTTACTGCATAGAAGGGCCTTGTTCATTTTAGTTTCTTTTTTTTTCTCCTGTCTTTTTTTTCTTACAGTTATTTTGGAAGAAACGTAAATCATAATGCTATTCTGTTCTCCAGGGAGAGATAAAAAAGAAAGGGGGACCCCTGATTCTTAAAAAATAGACTCTGACAAACTATTTTGAGATGTTCCTGTTTGGAAACCTTGCTATACGCATTTATTGGAGGAAGTTTGCTACTTCAGTGGATTCATATCTGTGCTGTAAGTATGGAGGTCATTTACTGCTCCTGAGCCTATAGACAAGGTTCAGAAGAGTTTACAGTGGTGAGTAGATAGCACTACTTCTGCTCAGGACAACGCATCTTCATTTGGTTCTTCAACTTAGCAAAACAACTTTGGAGCCCAAAGTTCATAACTAGGTCTGGAGAGGAGGGAAAAAAGAGAGCTGTGATGACCTGTTAGTAAGTATTTTAAAAGAATGTTTCATCTGTAATGAATTCAGTAACATTCTAGCTGCCTTGGTTACTCATTAGGTGATCTACCATGCTCTGTCCTGTGATATCCTTCTGAATAATCTTATTAAGACATTTGTGCTGTACTGCTTTTAATATTAGCTGTCTGCTACAGTCTCATCCACCTATTTAGTGGATGAGATTTTGAGTCTAAAAATATATTATTTTTCTTTAATGACAGAAAAATGAGGACTTATTTTCTTATGTAATCGTATATCTTTTAAATACACAGTTTGAACACTTAAATTTTAACATCTGCACTGATAATTTTAATTTTAAACAGATGACTAATGCATCTAGTTTTACGAAGATCTGATAATTACATGTTAAGACTTACTGAAAAAATGAAGCTCATTTTTTATAATTATAACTCTGAGAATTGGTTGTGGGGCCTCCCTTTTGGATACTTCACAGTAGCTTAGTTCCATGGTTTCCACTTGGAAATATATAAGTAAATGTTTGATTTTTCTTTTTCTTAAGTCCATAACTCAACATTCTATTTTCTTGAAGTATGTAAAAAATGCCTTCTTTTCAGGTAATAGGCCAGTAATATAAATAACTTTTTATCCATTTTATTTGCTTGCTAAATATATATTTTTGTGATTTTTGGGGTTTTTTTGTTTGAGTGTTTTCCTCTAATTGCTTCAAGATTTTATGTAGGTTTGCCTTAGCTCATCTGTTACCATTTCCCAGATGAAACGCTAATTAACCTTCCCCTAATAATCCCTTTAGAAAATTCCCATTGCGGATGCTTATAGGTGGTAAAGCCTGGTTTATCATTCAACTCAATATAACTTTTTAATTTCATCCCTAATTTCATCTGCCACCAAGGGAGATTTCAAATTAAAATTATTAAACTGTCTGTCAATTAACAGGAATGTTTGAATAATTTGTCTTACACCCAAACTGATAGGTATATGCTCTGATTAAATGATTGGTTTTTATGCTAGACCAACACATTATGTTGGAACAGCTCATCTGGAAGTCAACACACTTTGAAATCTTGTCCATGGTGGGTGCATGCTCCAGGAAGCCCATTGTTATCCAGTTCCCAGTTTAGCTTCAAGTACACGTTTCCATGCTACTTGCATTGAACTACCATATCCATACTGGAAACTAGCAAGTGTAATGGTGTAGAGTATAATTTCTAAGAATTATTTGTCTCATCTAATAAGTACAACTTGTGTCAGGTCTACCCGCCATCCACTGTTTCTTGGAACAATTTGAGTGACGTATTTACTGAAACTGCTTATTACACAATACAGTGTTTGGAATGGGTTATCAAACGATCTTTACTTTTTCTATATAAAACTTATAAACAAATGCGAATAGGCTTTGTAATGCTCTTAAAATCAAAATGAATAGAAGGTCAGTCACAGATGTTCCACACAGAGGAACATTTTTCCTTTTCCACCAAGAATGTGGAATGATGACAAGTTTCAAAATCATAATCTGTTTTTGGTGTAATTGTGGTTTCCCTGTAGTGTTTCAGTGTGATAAATTTTAATGTACTGGGTAAAGAAAAATCTTTTAACTGACTAAAACTGCAGCAATTGCAATATATCCAGTGTGTAACAGGATTTTTTTTTTTAATTAGTTTTCATCTGATGTTTACTATGTCTTAACTGGAAGCTAGTACTTGGCAAATAATACCTGATTGCGACACAACTAAAATCACTCTATATAAACAACTATTGCAACAAGGCTTTAAGTTAAACTTTTTTGCTTAATTTTTCTTTCCCAGTGTCATTTTCAAAACTATAGCTGTAAACTGTACTTTAGGATTTGATTTGTTGAACTCATCCAGAGACTTTGATTGTAAATCGGTCCTGCAGTGTCTGACAGAAGAAAAATATCCAAAGAACAATCAAACTGCTATCTTTATGTATGTCAGTACAGAGATTCAAATATTAAAGATAGAGAAGAATATACTTAATCTGCATTGGTCTTGTCACAGAGGAAGACAAATTGAAATACCAGCTTCCTGTGATATATGTAAAAAGAGGTTGGGAATTTGTTGACAGAAGTTGATTAAAATATTTTAGAAGCATAGTCAGCCTTACTAACAATCTGGGAGCACAAAAATGTTTCTTTGGTCATATGCTGAACTAATTTTCTCTGTGTCACAGATGAATTTAGGGTGAGGTAGCCACAAGAACAGAACACAAGTCATAATGTTTCAAATACATTTCTCGGTCACAATGGATGTAAGAAGGTATAGGCAATTTCTATTCTTAAGCTTCTATTTTAGGTCATGCTTGCACATTCTGTGCACAATACTCTAGCAACGGTGGAGATCTCTGCCAAGATCCTGTTTGACTCTTCCCCCACCACAGACAAGACATCACTTCCAACCTACACTGTGTGCCGCAATCTGGCAGACAACATGGACCCACAGGCAACAGTTCTGCTGCAGGCTTGTCTTCTCCACAGTGTCAGGCCTCTGTGTTAAAACCATGACATGTGTATACCTATTCTTCCCAAGGGGGTTTCTGTTTTCACTATTGTTGTCTAAATTAGGTGGTTCCTCTAAACCAGCAATGGCCTTGTTGCTCACATCACACAGGTTGGTTGCTTTAACTCTCATGCACACAACAGCACATACTGTCCCTTGAGACTCCCAGACCCCATAATCTCTCCAGCAGCTACCCAAGACTCCTTGGTCCCTCCAATAACCATCTCTTTTCATGGACTCACCTTCAGAGGCCCATTTCTGCCCCCCACCCCATCCCTCAGGTCAGTTTATCTACTTGCTGGTTAGCCTGGTTCGCCCTTCACTAGCATTCGCCCTCACTTGCACAACCACTCTTTCTCCAGTCACTGACACATGGCTCTGACTCCAGGTCCGACTTCAGTTGCTAGCACTGAGACCTCCATACACACACAGGCTCACCAAGCAGAGGGTCTTGCACCCAGGAAAATAATTAGGAATTATCAGTAAGAGGGTAGGACAGCTTGTACTGATCAGGTGCAGGCATATCCAGACAGTTTTACCCCCCAGTCAACTGTTCACAGATATATGGCCCTTTTTATAACCTTATGCCTCCATTTCTTAATGCTTGTTTATCTCCAAATCCCCTAGATATGACCCCTTCCCTTTGATTCCTCCCCTACATATCCCAAAATAAGCCTTGTGCAATGCCAGAGTGTGTCCCATACTTCTAATTAGCAAGGCGCCACAGCTCAAACAGTGGTCTAGTGTTTACTCATCTTGATTTATGTCACACCTAGACTATGTATCTGAGAATCTCCTGGGACAGCCCTGGGAGAGGCCTGGACTGGGTATCCCTTCCTCTGAGTCCTTAATTTTTGTTCTTACCCACCTTAGTGCTCCTGTGCTCCTCTGGACTTGAGCAAATGGGCCTTTGATAGGTTGCTGGTGCCTTTGATGAAATGGGGAGAAGCTCAACAGAGTCTTATTTGGGCTCCCCTTCCTGCTACTGCTTCTCTCTACTCCTTTATGGGTGTGCAGGTGAACTTTTGTTACACAATCTAACATATTCATCTCTCACTGTGCAGTATTTAAGGTATGAAGATCAGATAATTTGTCCAGGATCTGGAGGAACACGAAGAAGTAATTTATAATGACAACATAAACACTTAGTATGCACTTAAATTGCATATATTAAGAGAGACTATACAAGTGACAATTTATTCTGAGTGGACAATAGAAATATATAACTGTGTTTTTGAAGGGGAGGGAGGCAGATCCCAACTACTGAAGTTATTAACATGAAAGCCTCCTCAACTAAAGGCATCTAAATGCAACTGTACATGGGGCACTTTTTCTCTCACTCCACCCATAGAATAATATTATTGAGTGACTATTAGGTCCTACTTGTCCATCTCATTGTGAAACAGAGATGGTCTGTTTTCTAAGGACTCTTCTCCCTCATACTCGAAGACAAACCTTTCACTGATTCCTTATGTTCTTCCATTTTTCTCATGAAGGAAGTAATGGAGCATGAGGCAATATTAAAGGAGAATATTACACCTGCCCATGAAGGAGGAACCACTGTTGGATTTTTCTGTATCTTACATTCTTGGATGACAGGAAGATCTGCCTTAGGCATCCTTCACAAGAAATGGAATGTACATGTCTGATTTTCTTTGCCAGTTCAGATATCAGAAACAACAACAAGAAAAAGGATTAAAGAAGCGGTACCTGACATATTCACTTCCTTACTTTATACACCATCAGCTGCAATAGTATGTTGCTGATCATCTTTTGGAAAATAATTCTTTCCTTGTCTTGGAGTTGACACTTTCCTCAGGAAGAACTAAGGGAGGGAAAGAAGGATTATGACAAACTGACAGTATCCCAAGGTCCTCACTAAGACTTATCCAGTTTTCATGGAAGTTTTTCCTCCTCAGCCTTCAACCTATGTAGGAGTCTTTTGTATGTTTTGTATCAGATTGTTTTCTTCTTATTGGTTCCCAGATAAAGTTTGGAAATTGTACAATTTGACAGCCTCAGTTGAAAAAAAAAAGGCTATTTCTTGCTAGGGCATTGTTTCAGAGTAGCCAAGAGATGTTAAACCTTCATTCCATATGATAATCTCAGGGCTCCAGCTACAACAGATTGGCAATATTCACTTGATTTCTAGACGACTGTTACAAGCCAAAAGCACTGATGCCAAAGCAAGAACAGACAAGTGCCAGGGACCCTGCCCTAAAAGCTCATCAAAGACTGCAATCCTTCACTAGCAATGTCAAAAATCAGATACACTCAGCTATACCCATCTTTTAACCTTGAATCAGTTAACTCTTCTACAATAAACTGAAAGGTGTTCTAGAAGATGCTCTGCATTTCTGTGTGTTCAGTTATTTTCTTCCTCAGAAGCTAAATTATGTGCTTTTCTGATGCCAGAGTACCCCCTCCAGCCATTAGATAGTAATATGGTGTCAGACATTTTGACACAGAGTTGCAAAGCATCCTTCCATTATTAAACTGGCTAAATAACAGATTTGAGTACATGGGGAGATTTTTAATGAGAAATCCTTGAAGAAAAACAGTTGAATGTACTTTTGGAAAGCCTTTCTCAGTTGCTTTGTACTGCTCACCTTTGGAACAATTATCCCAATTGCAGAAACAGTACGTGTCTGCCATGTTCAGTCAGAGATCAAACCAGTACCTGGGCAACATGGGTAACTGATATGGCCAAACTTGAATATGTGCTTAAAATGGAGTAAAGAGAATGTTTATCCCTGGCCTAGTGGACTCTGAAACTTAATTTCTCTTTTACTTCATAAACCTCAGTGACCTTAGTCACTGAGTTATCAGATCTTTTGGGACATAGAACGTTTCTAGGGTACAAATTTTTTTTATGGTGATTTGGAGTATTTTATGGTTCTGGTTTTTTGCAAGTTTCCCAGATAATGTGCAATAACATTATTAGGGACACTATAAAATTTTCAACCCTCATTACTGATTTTCCATTATGCAGGTACTCTGGACTGGCTTTCAGCAGTAGGGTGAATGTCAAGCAACATGTCCAATATGCAACACATTAATTATATGATCTGAAAGAGACCTGTACGAAGTCAGATGAAAAATACATTTAGAAGGATTTACAGCTGTAAGTAAGGATATCAATAAATTAAGGGATGTAAACATTCTAGAACTGTAGCAGTAGTTTGCAAAGCAGGATTAAAAAAAAGCCCAGGAAACTTAGAATAAAAGCAACAGAGAAAGCAATAACAATCAGGAAGAGGAACACAAATGGAGAATTAATACTGTGTAACACAAAATACTTTTCAGCAGTAACAGCTGGTGACCAAATTAAGATGGCTGGGACTGGGAATTACCTAACACTGCCAAAAATAATTATTCTTGATTTTTCCTTTTCCTTCTACCCAGTACAGGCAGAAAATCACATCTCCCAGAAGAAATCAGTCAACCAGCTAAACAAGCCCGATCTCTTTCTCAATACAAATCCCCCAAATGAGCAGGCAGCCTCTAACCTTCTGCTCTCCAGTTACTGCCCTCTTCCCCATTTTCCCTTTTCACCCCTTTTAACAATATCCCAAGCCTCACATATAGTTCAATTCTTGCCGTTGCTTTTGAAAACTGCTAGAAAACTTCTTTGTCTTTTTTCCTTTGGGGCTTCTGGAGTTACTCCTGAAGTGCAAATAGAACACTTATATTGCATTCAGCAAACCAGGAGGTAAATCTACTTTTAGCTGCAAAGAGCACCAAAAAGGCTACTTGTTAACCTCCTCAGAATATTTCTTTTTTTTTTAAGCAGAAGAGTCAGAAGTTATAGTTTACCATCCCTTCTGTTCCTTTTCTAACTGAATTTTATACAGAAGGAATGGGTGGTTTTGTTTCTTTTTCCTTAGGTGTTTTTTATTCTAGAGTTTTCTAATAACAAAATTACACCAATAACAGCTCTGGTGGTAACCTTACTTACCAGTTTTACAGATTTTATTGGCACAGAAATTGGAAAAATCTTTCGAAGCTCTGCTTCTACAACAGAGAGGTTAATTGTAATGCAGATAAAAGAAACTATAGCTTAACCCCTCTAGCTGTTCCAGAGACAGTGAAAGTTGCCATCATATGACAGAAGCACAACCATATTCTTCCTCTTGATTTTTTCATGGAAATGACTGGGTTAGGCCCACATGCATTGCTGTTTTCTTTCTGTTGTGAGATTGGCATTAGGAAAAAACAGCAACTCTTTACATATCTACCCATTTCCCTCCAGTATAAAAATTCAGAGGACATTCCAGAGGAACTCAGAGATGGAGCCTTCTGTAAATATCTGGTATAGAGAAGAGTGGTTACATTAAATCAAACAGTAAGCACATTTATTTTATATGTTTTTATTTTGCATGTTTGAAAAAGGTGCCAAATATGAAATAGAAAAAAAAAGTCCTAATTGCAATAAAATATAAATAACTGAATTAATAAAGAGTGCTTAAACATGAGTGTGTGATTAAACTTATTCAAGGTAATAGGTTTCAGACCTGGAAAAAGGCAAACGATACTATATCAAAAAAGAGGAAGGAGGAAGAGGAAGACAAAGATTGTGTTGCTCATAAGCTGTGAGATGAGAAGATACTTCGAAGTGTGACATGAGCAGAGAGACTGCTCCAGGTCTCCACTGTGTTGGATGTGTGCTAGTGCTAACACATTGGTGAAGATTTAAATTAGCAGAAATTTTTGGCTAAGTACAAGTGCTTGTTAAGAGTAACTAGCAAAGTGAGGAATGGCCTATGAGTCCAGCAAGGTGGTTCAGTGGGCAGTATGAAACATGGATTGCAGGACGAAGGAGTCTACCTGGGTTATATGCCACAAGATTAGCTGTATTCCCAATTAGGTCTGATTACTCAGAAAGGTTTGATATTCTTAAACTATGAGCTAGTTGCTACTACATGAGGAAAAAAACCTGGTAATTACATTTTTAAAGTAAAGGACACTGAATACTTGTAGTTGTTCTTCAGAAATACTCTGTTGTATGTTATGTGCTTTGTTTATCTTAACTAGCTAATTTCAGAGGAAGCATGATGCTTCTATCTTTTAATTTACTTTTTTTCCTTTTTTAAAATATAATACAGTGGGAAAAGTAAAAGTAGTGTTTCCCTCAGACTAGTCACCCTTATCAGGATTTCTATTTCTCTTGAAGTCTGTAATTGAGTTTTTAATATTGTTCCATATTTAAATAACATCATCGTGCCTAACAGGCTGAGTAAACAGGCAACAGTTTCAGTTTTCAAAATTTACTTGGATAGTATGTTCATGTCAATGGGCACTTGCTCACATTGAGTCCTCTGCAAATTAAATTCTGCACCTTAAAAGATGATACCCCTAAAGCATATGCCCTCTTCTCAGAGGCAGTTATCTGCTAAAGGAGCAGCTTTACATCCATGAACTTCTGTACATGAACTCAAGAATCCAGGTTTTATTTTAATTTTCTGTTGCAGAAAGTAATAGGCATTAGATATTTACTTTTGCACTCTCCTCTACTCTTTGTTTTTGATCTGCAAAGCTAAGAAATCTATATAGCTGGGTTTCTTGCACAGCTTATCTTTGTCCTAAGTATGTGCACAATACAAATATTAAGCAGAAGTTCCAAAAATCTTTTATGGTATCTCTGTAAATGCCACAACCAGCCATCAGTATAGTGTGCAATATTTCTAAGCTCTAAATATCATACAGTTCTAAAGGTGATAATTTATTAATCATTACAGCACTCTGTGAAATAATGAAATAAGTTATTAGACTTCAATTTTAAATGTTGAAAATGAGATGAAAGGCAGATGAAATGAATGAACGAACAAATGAATTAATGAAAAAAATAATGTAAAGCAGACAATTAGAACTCATTTCTGTAGACTGCCTCCTTTGCATTCTCTAATTTATATTTCACTTTCAGCATCCCTTATTCTGTATTTTCAGACGTATTTACTGATGCTTACTCTTCACTGATTGTTTTGAATTTACCCCCATGAAAATTTTCATTTCTCTGTTTTGCAAGTTCCCTGTCTCCTGGGTGCAGCCATTACATGCAAATACACATTTTAAAATTAATCTATTTGTCTTACATTTTCTCATGTATGATTTTTCTCAAGGGTTACATTTCTCCACAATTAAAATGCATGCTTCATTGCCTTTCTCAGTTTTAGTAATTATAAATTCTGCTGAGTATAAACTGTTGCTAAGATATGTTCATATAGCAAAAGCAGCCAAGCCTAAACATGGAAAGGTGTAGCATATCGTTCAGATCCTCATCACTAGCTCATCCAAAGATAATGGTATTTTTTTCTCTATTGCTAAATAACAAAATTGTCAGTTGAGGCTTGGTAAATTTTACAGTCTGAGTGTATACATTCCAGGGAATTTATGCAAAAGAGCAAATCTAAAAGAAGACATTGCTGTATATAAAATAAGTACGTTTCTTCATTGTTCAATAAAGGTTCATCTTAAATCATTATCACTTCAGTGGAAAGTTGTGTGTAGCTTTAAGCATCTAGGTGGGTTTTGTCAGATGCTGCCCATGTAATAGTTTGGCAGCTTCCTGGTTCATAGCTTTTGTATTTTTCTTTGATCTTTTATATTAGGCTGACCTTTCCACTAGGCAGACTGTTCCACCACACATCTTGCATCCATGAATTTGCTAGATTTAAATGTCAGAAAAATGCCATATTATTTCAATAGGATTGAGTCTTTTTAATTTCATTTTATTAATGATGAGATCATGTCATTTTTACTGAAATAATACACAACATAAATTTTTTAAACTTGTGTCTTTATTGCTGCTATTCACTGTCTTTCTCTACCAGTGTGAATAACATGAGTGCATGTACGAAATGTTGCAGGACTGGGTTTGAAAAACCAATGAATTCAGGCAAGAGGATTTTTAATTTGTTTTTTTGGTTTTTTTTTACTGTTAGATGATGCAGTTAATCAGATTTTATTTTCTATGGAAAACATTATGTCTATAATCACACAACATTTTAACACTGCTATATTGCATGCAATGATTATATTAATAAATTACCATAATAATTGTATAAATTAATTTTATGCTTCCACAAATTTAAATAGTATTTGTAGAACAGAAGAGTCTGTTCCAAGAAGGGCTCATTGCCAGAATTACAATGGGGTTTAAAAGACTAATCACACACTGCATAGGTTCTGTTAAAACGTGTGTGGCTGTTCAGCTCAAGACAATGGCCCACAGAAGGATTCTTGAAAGTTCAAGATGAACCTGCAACTACAGGTTCACTTATGAATACCAAGTGAAAGACTAGCTGAGATAATAAGGAAGGTGCTATGACTAGAAAAGAAGAAAGCTGAATGAGTTTTTTAGTATGTCAGCTGACACTGAAACAAATGGGCATGATGTCTGCATGGCACTGAAAAAATCCTATGCTGTGCTTTAAAAATAAAGCTAAGAAAGCTCTTAGAAAACAAATTTGTTTGTATAATCTGCTCTTGAAAACAAAAGGATATGTTGCCCATTTTTCCTACTAAACTATATTGGTTTTTTATTTCCGACTAATTATGAAATTGTGAGACTTTCAATAATCCTAATTCTTATTAGATGATTTACAGATTTGTTAAAACTAAATAATTTAAATCAGAACAACAATTTAAATAGAAATTATGATTCGATGTAGTAAGACTCAGACTAAGATGATACAACTTGTTTCTTCTGTTTGTGTCTAAGAAGGAGATTCTTTCAAGGTTAAGATCTATTTGGTATCACATTCATATATCATCATTATCATCAATGAGTGGGAAAGCATCTTTTTACATAAATGGAATCTGAGCAACTTAGAGTTCTCAGATTTAAAAATAAATACTATGTTCTGGTATTTTCTGTTTCTATCACTGCACAAAATTTCTACTACAACAGAGCAATGTCATGTTCACTTTACATGAGTAAAGTAAAAAATATGCAAGGATAAAACAATCTTTTCAATATTCATCTGTTTTAATGGCTAAAGCACACATAATATGCAAAGAAATGTGAAACTGTAACAACAAGGAGGGGATTAAGAGACCTGAAATAGCAGCATGCATTTTTCTGAATACTGTGTTATTACACCTTAAACATTTCCCAAAGGTAAGATATTGTTTTAAAAGAGTTTTTAAAGGCATTTATAAAATTCCAAGGGATAGAAATTAAACTATATTTGCATGTACTCACTTGAGCAGAAAATTGTAGCAATATAAAAATTACTTGTTACTTTCTAAATCTGTGTACATATCAGTCATAGACAAACTATCTTATATACGTGCATAAATTAAATTTATTATATATATTTGATAGATGTACATAGTCTATTTATTTAATCACATTCACCTTTCCAGTTATATGCAATAAATTGTGCATTCACTGGAAATATTTGATGGAATGATGTCTGGTTTCTGTGAGAGCTATGATTTCCAGTTTTCAACTACAAGCAGATATTGAATTGTGCACTGGTGGAATGAAGCATTCTTGACTGAATAACACAATTTATAAAATATTAAGTGACTTTGGACAAAGCTGTTGTGTTTGGAAATAGTATTATCTTTGCCCACCTTGAAGCCTTACTTTTCTATTGAAGTACCTTATACTGTAAGTGTTGAATCACTATAGATACCATGTTTGCAACCCATGTGCCACTAAAATTCAGAATGAACTTCATGACCTTTCTGATCTTCATAACAGCTGAGCTCTCCTGAGATGATTGAATGTGTTTGAAATACTTACAATATAAATCCCATTATTTTTTCCTATCCTTATGTATGTGTATATGCTTTTTAATTCATGGAAAAATACATTCAAATGCAAAGAGCTCCTATAAACTGTTTTTGTGCCCAAGATTTTCAGAAAATAATTACATATCTGTAAAATTGACACTGATATCCCTAAAGTTTTATGATTGTAACACTGACACTGGCTTTTGTTTTGGCAGTTAAGTACTCAAATAATTTTGTAGATCTGAACTGTTTCTATTCACATTTATTATCCTTAGAAATAAAATCATTAGATGTTAATAGAGAATGAAAAAAGCAGGTGAATGTATGGGAAAAGTGCTGGATCAGACATGTGGAAGGGGATAATTATATCTTTGGGGAAGAAAAACCTTATTTGGATTCCAGCACAACAATTTGGAAAGAGAAAATATCAAGAAAATGTTACGCACAGTCAATTGGTAGAAAGTTAAAGGAAATTATCTGACTTTAACAGTGCCTCACTCTACATACTAATGCAAAGTTATTTGCAAATTGCATAGTTATTGCACTTGGGACCAGAATTTAAAGTATGCAGGAGCACACTCAAATTGATCTCACTATTGTCCTGAAATCCTTCCATAATTTCAGAAGAAAGTGATAGAAATATGGATTAGTTCTGGAAATACACTTTTACAAAAAAATTAAACATTTTGAATATTTTAATTATATCTCTGTTTGCCTATGTATAGAAGCAACTTTTATGCTGGAACAGAACTCATCTTCTGTAAGTATTAGCAGAGGGATACATAAAGGCTTGAAAATATCTTTACTTTGAAAGACTTTGCAGATGAATGCTTAAAAAGATTACTACCTTTCCAATAGTTACTTACCTCTGAATGCCCTAACTACAATGGATTGTTGGGGTTGATTTCTTTCCTCAGGGAGGTGAGGGGGGGAGGGTGTGTTGACTTTTACTTACCTCACAGTCTTCTTTATGTCTAGGAAGGCTGCTAAACCTATATCACTTGCAAGGTGAGTTTTCATTCTATCTCTCTCATTTGTAGTTGTTAAGGTATATGCACTGCTGCCTTTTTAATATTCTATTTGACTTTACTTGGCAAGGACAAAGTTACAATTCTGTTGCAGGAAACCCTTCGGGGAAAACAAACTCAACAAATCTGATGAAATCATTTAAGTGTTCTGCAGTGCAACAATCAACAAAGTAACCAAGATCCTATTGCTCATTCATATTATTTTAGAAAATACAAATACATATTTTACTACCTAGAGCCATTTTTGCTGCCAGGTGGGGGCAGGTTTGGGATAAAATGATCTCAATGTACTCAGATATTAGAGCTGGCTGGTTGTGAACACTAAGAGCTCTATAAAAATTAAAGAGTTCAAATAGATATAAATGACTCTGAAGGTGGTGAATGTTGCTTCAGTGAAAAACAAGTCAATCATATATATGATGTAGAAATTTAGTAATTCAAACAATTTGTGTGATTCCAGAAATATTGTCCTATTTTTCTCTCTTTCTATAAGACAAAAGCAACCCAAGTGGTTTAAGCTGCTGCAAAAAAAGACTGAAAACTTCTGACCTGACCTTTCCTTTTGTAAGGTGGACAAATTCTGCTGGTGCTATTTTGAAGAAAATGACATATCATTATCTTCTGAATTTGATTTATGATTATTAAAGTTCGCCCACTCATCTGTAAAGTGATATATTTGTTACATTTTTGTTACACTGATTTGTTACATTCGAATAAAAAACAAATAAAAATTTTGATCACTTTTTTATGAGAAACAAACAAACAAACTACGAACAATTGAAAATATTTAAAAGGGTTTGCAATTAAATCTTCCCTCCACCTTTGTCACTTCCTTGCTTTTCATTTATTTATTTCTGTGATCTAAACATAAGATTATGAACATTTTTGAAAACTTCAAAGTTATAGGAACTTCCTAGTCACCTGGGATAGAGTGTGAGTATTCCGGGGGGCTAAGAAATGCTGATTTAAAAGAATCTGTGAATATATGAGTGACTGAATAAAACAAAATCTTATGATAAAGTTTCAGAAGACTCACTCAAAGCTTGCTCAAGTCAACATAAAGAAGTTAAACATGCAGAAAGGTAGGCCAAAATTTGCTGTCTTCTACTATCATATTTTCAATGATGGGAAATTTAATTATTACATAAAATTCACAATTTTTGTTGTAAACAAGGACAATTACATTACCGTTTTACTATGTTTCATGCAAAGAATAAAATACCCTCATAGACCCATTATAACATTATAAAAAAGTTGAAAAAATTTAAAAACTGTAATCATATTTGAAAATTTATCATTTATAAGAAAAAATCTTATATTTAACTTTTTTCTCTATTTTGGAGAGTGAATGGATGTACATTAAAATATGTTTGTATAATCAAGTCCATTACTTTGACTTAATAGAATCAGCATTTGTTTTGGTTTTGGTGGCAGTTGAGTCCTCGCAGTGTTCAAATGAAGTTTTAATGATGATTTTGTCCATTCTTTAAGCCTAAACTGTTACATTAATAATGAGAAACTGTTTCAGGAGCATTTGCAATTCTTTCTTACATTTCTAGTCAAACTATTATATACTTATGTTAATTGTGATTGTGAGTAAAATCATTTATAGTGAGAAAGAATGACAGCAAAAGGCATAATCACAAAATATTCTGACAGTTCATAAAACTGATTTTGCTACTTCTGCTTGATGCTTGACATTGAATTAATACAAAGAGATGGAGAAAAAAACATAATCCTACAAATATAAGTTGATCAAAAAACAAATGTTTATTTTTTCAGTAAGAGTTCTCTGAGAATAGAAAAGATCAGTGTATTCAAACAAGATGATCTGCTGCTGAGACGAACTTATTTTCACAGGTATTACATAAACAGTGGAGCTACTTTATTTAAAGTCTGCGTCTCCATGACATTTCTTAATTAATAATGTTCATTTCATTAATTTCATTAATTACACTAAAGTTTTTTGTTGTCTTGTTTATATCCTTGAAATCCACTAAAAGCATAATCCAGCATGAGAGATACTGTGTGGTGTTGTACAAATAACTGTATATTTGGACATCATCTATCTGTATAGACATATATCACAAAATCACAGAATGGGAAGGTTGAAAGCAACCAGAATGGGTCATCCGGTCCAAACTCCCTGCTCAAGCAGGGTTATCCTAAAGCACGTGGTACAGGACTGCATCCAGACAGTTCTTGAATATCTCCAGTGAGGGAGACTTTACAGCCTTTCCTCCCTGGGAAACCTGTTCCAGTGCTTAGTCACCTGCATAGTAAAGAAGTTCTTCCTCATATTCAGGTGGAACTTTCTGTGCATCAGTTTCTGCCCATTGCCTCTTGTCCTATTGCTTGACACTACAGAGAAGAGCCTGGCTCTATCCTCTGGACACTCTCTCTTCATATATATATATATATGTATAATGCAAAATATATATAAATATATTATGCATATATATGTCTGCAAATAATTTTTTCTGTACCTGCCTATGTATCTATATGTCTAGCTGTGATTCTACCTATCTTTTGGAAGATTCCTGCAGAACAATTGCATCAAGGAGTTTCCTTCTTTAATATAAACCTTTATCAAAGGGAAAATTACTTCAAGGAATAAAGAAGAGCTTTCAGGAAGTTTAAAAGTTTGTTGCAAATGACCTTTCCCAAAGCAAGGTTAGTTGTTTTTTTCCCACAAACTAGTAATTTTTCTCACTTCAATTTCAGACCTTGCAGGTAAGGGACAGATGCAGAACAAATAAAAAAACCTTACACCCAAATTTGATTATATCACACTATAATTTTGAAAGTATTTAGTATTTCAAAACAGAATTATTAGAATAGAATGTCAATACTAATAACAGTGTCAATATTATGTCTGTATCGAATTTTATAATCTTTTCAGCTCTTCAAGATACTGTTCCTGGGTAAGTTCTAGATATAATGAAGCATTAACAGAGTTTAGAAAACATTACTTGGTCTTATATAGCACTGCACAACCCTGTAATGAAACTAATGTTTTCAGTAAAAAATATAGAAATCTTGACTTTTATTCAATAAAGACATGTCTTTTTTTATAGGACATTCAATATGCTATTGAAAAAAAAAAAGAAAAAAAAAGAAAACATGACAGCCATATCTGTATGTATGAGTAGCACTCTATTAAAATGATCAGATTTTATTATTGCCTTTTTAAGTTTCAGTCTACTTTTGGTGTCAATTTGTGACCGAATATTCCAGACAACAGCTTCAATATGTGATAAAAGGGGTTTCAGGCTTTCATCCATCCCTAGTATGCTTTAAAGATGATCTTCGTTTCCTAAAAAAAGTTACTAATAACAATAATGATAGTTAGTATCCAATTCATCCACTCTCTAAACAAATAACTGGGTTTAGAAAGAAATTAAAAATGTTATCTTTTCCTTTCCCCCTCCTCCCCCCAAAAAGGTACCTAATATTTTCTTTGTTTCAGTTTATTGGTTTTGAGCTGATGCAGAAAGGGCTATGGTGACAATTCCATTTTGATACTCATTGCATGGTTTATTTAGTAACCTAGATTTTGTTTATTCAGGTTCTTCCTATTTTCAGAAAGCTGTGGAAAATCTCAAAAGCCAATTCTAGAAGTCTTTAAGCAACTTCTGATTATCAAAGACAAGGATTTTAAAGATTCATACATTTAGCTATTAGTTGGGATTATTGACATTACAGAAGAGAACTTGACAAACTTCAATTGTAGGCTGCAAACATTTAATATCAAATGATTTATTTTTTCTTTTCTTATTCTAGTACACAATAATGAACTGAAGATTGTATGTAGTCTCATTTGATTCTGCACATGAATCTTGAAACTACTCCTCCCTTGAACTCCAATAGGCGCTCTAATAACAGCTGTAAAGAATAAATTAAACTTGAGCTTTCTGCTCAGACTTTGGTATTTCTCTATAGTTATTTTTTCTGTGATCCCAGCCTTCAATTCCTTCTACTTCAGAGAATTCATCCAGCTCATTGGTTCCTGGAAATAACAAGATCTACTTGCTTACTCTAACACAACTTTTCTGAGCTTATAATGATACTGATTCAAGAAACCATTGTGTATACAGAAAGTGAAGCAAATTGTTAGGTTGAGGCTCTTTCATTTTTCCCTTTTAACTGCAGAGATTTTTCTGTAGTGCTCTGCAAGGTTCTGTAATACTTTGTCATTTTTTGTTCTCCATTATTAATTTTTTTTATAACTGGAATGCATATTTATATTTTCTGTATACCTTTGGTCCTAGACATATCAGAATTTACTCCAAATTACTCTGGGTGAAAGAAGGAAACAAACCAACCACAATAAAAAAACCCATGACTGTTGTTGTCCTTTTTTTTGGCACTGTGGTAGGCTTCTGCTCGCCTGCCTTTTGGAGTGAAATGCAGTTACTGAAATATAGGTGCTCATTGTCATTTGAGTTTCCATTGGAGGAAACCTGAGATATCTGTGAGGACGAGCATGTATGATCTAGGATCTATGGGTGACTATACCTCTGGAGAAGCAGGTAGAAGTCAGCTAAAATTCTCTAGAACATCTGAGGTAACATTAGGTATTCATGTGTAAGAATACCAATACCAAAATAGATGCCTACAAGGTAATTGGCTGCATCAGAAGCCATCCATTCTTCTTTTATAAAAAAGGGGAAAGTATGGTACCTTTACACTAAGATATTCCCATCTCAGATATCTAAACTGATTTCAATTTGTAATTCAAAACAGTAATTCAAAATTTTAATTCAAAAGATTGTAAATCAAAAGTTGTTTGTTGACTTGCTCCTTAAATGGAAAGAATTTTGTGTGAAATACAGTCAGAGAACGTTTCTCATGAAGTTCAATTGTGGACAAGTTCAATTGTCCACAAACAATTATTTAGAAGTGGCCAAGGTTACCTCAGAGGTGACATATATAACAGAGTATCTATGAAAGACACATCGTTCTGGAGTAGTAGCTGGAGGCCAACTAGAATACATTATGGCATCCCAAACTGTATTATACAGCTTTATGTGGGGATGTGAACCGAGTCTTGAGATGTGCAAGCTAGTCATCTCCTGTCAACTTAATAGTCGAAAGAGGAAATACCCAGTTTCTCATCCAAGTTCATGTGATCTATTTCAGATGTCTTCTTTAAGGTAAGATAAGTCCCACTTCTGACAAAGAGCTGCTTAGTGGCACCAAAATTTTGTTGATCTTTTGAAGGGCTAAGTATTAGATCAAGAAAACATGTAGACAGGTATCTAATTTTTAAGCTCATAATGTTTTAAATTAAGTTAAACAATTGCTCAAGGACATTTACTGGATCCTGAGTAGGCTGAATGGCTTACAGGATTAAGGATTCAACAGAAACTAAAAATAGGATTTCATCAAAGTCGGGGTAGGAAGGGAATAGAAATCAGGAAAGAGTGGAAGAGCACTGCTTAATTTCTTTGTCAAATCAAAAAAAAAAGAATGTGATACATTTAGTTCTTTGCTAGGACTGACATTTGGTTTCATCTGACTTGAAATTAAGGCCAACACTTTTGAGACACTAATGATTACAGATCCTGATCTAAGCATTGAATAAGATGACTCTACAGCTGTTAGCCAGGAGAATGCCATTTTGCGGTAGATATACTTTTCACGCTGAGAAATTTTGAAAGGTAGAAGGTCAAGGGAATACAGTATGTTCTCATTTTGTGTGTCAGAAAATTTTATAGTCATACAAGGTTCTTTTTTTTGTTCCACTGGAAATTTATAGAACTTAATTAATGAAAGCTATGTGTTCAGATAGAACAATGGAAAAATAACATGAGCAACACTTTGTCTCTTCAGTTACACAGCTGAATTTACTGGGAGGTATTTTCAGTAGGTTAATTGGTAAAACTGAGAGACATGTTCCCTAATACATAACACAGAAGCTATTAAAGAGTAATTTATACAGTAATTATATTTCCAGCTGTGACATAATCTTACTCTCTCCTACTTATGATACTTACTGGTATGATTGGCTAACCAAAGTACTGTCATACACATTACTATTACAGCTTCCTAATTTAGAGCTTCCATATTGGCATCAGTCAATAAGAAGGAGAAATGGAAACAACAACAGAAGCAACTTGCAACCATCCAAATTCCCTCTCACATCTGGTTTGGCAGTATTTTGAAACTGCCAAAATTTGAGTGATTAAATAGCATTATAAATCTCTGTCTCTTGAGATATATGAATATACTCTTCCACTTCAACACTCTTTGGTCTGGTATAAAGTATTTCTGTCATTCTTTATCATCACTATGAGAAAAGTAACGTTGCCACACACACAAACTTTATAAACTTCTGTCGAGATTCTATCTAAAGGAAGTTGCTAATCTTTACCTGTAATTACCTTTTACTGAAAGACTTCAAAAAACTTATACATATGCTTGTTTATTTAGTTAGTTAGCTATGCCTCATAGGTGACCCTGAAGCCCTTATAACACTCTGTAAATTAAATAATTTTCTGTATTAATTTCAATTAAAAGACAGTAATGGAATGATATTTTTCCATAATGATTTTTCCATAATTCATTTTCTCATGCTGCGCAGTCATAGAATATAGGTGGTATGGTTTCCTACATTTTATAGTATTGGAAACATAAACAGAACCAGAAAACTCTAAGAAAAGAAAACACAAAATATCCCTGTTCAGATATTGTGTCCCCATAAATCTCTATTATTTCAAAAGGGGAAAAAGGGATCTTTTCATTAAAAAGTGTTCCTGTATATGCTTAGGTTATATAAATTTCTTCAATAAGATATAACTTTTTAAAATAATTATCTGATGCTACTATTTACTCCTATTATCTCATGTTCTTTCATGAATATAAAAGCATCCCTAGAGATCTAAACAAAGAAAAAGCACTTTACATAATTTAAAGAATTTAACATGGTCATTTCTTTAGAAAAATCATGACAAAGTAATCAGTGAATCACAGGGCTTGAGATATAAAAAATTGCTGGATAGTAAGTGCTTCAAAGATATTGTTCTGTGTACCCCTAGTATTTAATTCCAGGAACATGTACAAGTTAAAAGTCTCAGAAAGCTTAAAACACCAACAATAAATATTTGTTCTTGTCATCAACAATACTTTTTTGATCAAATCAGTCTTTCGGTTTAGTCTTCTTTATTTTTCTCTCATAGATAAACTTTGTTTTTGCTTACTTTCATTGCAAAGAAAAGAACATTCATTGCTTTCATTTTTAAAGGTGATTCTCCCTTTTTCTTCAAGTTAATTTCAGAATAGAGAAGAAACACAGAAGCACACTTCAAATGGGCAGTGGACTTAATTCTGTCTTTGAATTATTTGTTTCAGTGAAAAGCATTCGCCTTTCAAATCTGCTTGGTGGGTTTTAGCACTGAGATTTAGAGTCCTTTCCTCAGTGTCATTGGTAGATTTTCTTACTTAAATAACATAGGATATAGGAAATCAAATCTTTTCTGTGTAGTTACACTTGACCTTTCTGTGTATATGTGAGGAGAGAGCAATTTAAAGCACTTTCTTTGGACTATATCATTACATTTCCTAGCCCAATCCCTCTTTGAAGAAGTTATTAGTCTGATTACAGCCTTGCCTCGATTAAGCACTCAGTTTAGAACTATTTTTTAAAAAGTAGTGAAAAGTCTTTTTTCCCCCCTCTATTCTAATATACTGGAAATTAGTTTGGACTAATAGTTTCCTTTTATTCTGTAACTGGAGTGTTCGATGTATTTGTAATTCCATTGCTTATTGTGCTTTAATATTCCATGGGCTTAGTTATGAAAGTTTGCATAAAGGCTACTCCTACGATTCATGAGGCCCTTTAAGATTTGTGAAGAAAGGTAAACTTATTCGGCAATTGGGAATAACTTCACAACTTTGGTGGACTTACTGGTCTGAATTAGGAAAAGTTCACTCAGGGTTTTTTCCAAGTGAAATTTTATTATTCTTTATAAGTGATGTATTTTTGCACTCTGGTGTAGGGGAAAAAAAACAACAAAACAAAACAAAAACAAACCAAACAAAAAACAAACCAACCAAAAAAACCCCAAAACAAAACAAAACAAAAAAACCTCCACAAAAAAACCAAACAAAAAAGCTAAACCAACATGGAAAATCGCTTCCAGGGCTTTACAACAGGGTGAATTGCATGTGCTTTATGCAGTTGAAGGAGATTGACTGAGTTCCAGGGACATATCCCAGGAACTGCGGAGGAGCCGGTGTGGTCTCACGCTGACCCCTGCTGGCTGCGCATCCCCGCTGGAGCCCAGCACCGCTCTGCCATGGCACCCCCACCCTGCGTGCCATGCATGCACAGAGCTTGGAAAATATCCAGGATTTGTTTCTTGAGTTTGCACAGAAAAAAAGGGTAGATATTAGATCCCATATTGACACATGGCTAACAAGCAGTTGAAATAAGCCAAGGTGATAGTTTGATCACAAAGTCAAAGCATATAATTGCACTTAAAAAACCATATGAAATAACCTATGACTTTGTTCAATGAATATACAAAAGGTTTTGGGACAGCAATTTGCAGTGTTCTAAACTGACTGGTGCATAATTATATACCAACAATTAAATACAGAAACAAAGCTATTCTGTTCTTATGTCATTCTCTTTACTCCTGCTTTCTGGAACATCAAATCCATTAAGAAAACATTACTTCAATTCTAAAAAAATATTATAAGTCAAAAAGTTGCAGTCTTTTCCTTATTTATTAACAGCCACAAACACTCCTCTGAATCTGTTTCTGTCTGCTACTCCAGCTTTAATGCTTAGTGAAACTACAGGAGGCTGATGTGTTTTAATTAACTGATCCTGGAGATCTCATTTAAGACTACAAGGAATCTCAAGTCACTCTCTTCACCTGCAGGAAAATCTGAGCAAAGCTCATCACTAACCTTGAAAAAAGAAATGAAGGAGAAAATTGTATCTCCACTAGCCTTTACTAGCTTTCTGGAATTTTTAAAAATTCATCCTATTAAAGAGTTATATACCTTTCAGGAACAAATGTTGTACAGAAGAAAAGTGATTGAAATGGATCACTGAATCTTAAGCTATTACTGAAAGGGCAACAATGTGTCTGGGATGGGAAAAAAAAGGTATGATTAAAAAATGAAATAAGGAAATTAAGAACCATTAGAATAATCCTAATGAAACCAGTGTTCTCAGTATTCTTCAGGAAATTTTGTTTTAGTTTTGTTTTTTGGTTTGTTTTGGTTTTCTTTTTAATTTTGCAATCTTCTTTATTCTTAGAAGAATTCACTTTGCCTTCCCTTCCCAAACCTTCCCTTGCCAAACCTTCCCTTCCCTTTCCTTCCCAAACCTTCCCTTCCCAAACCTTCCCTTCCCAAACCTTCCCAAACCTTCCCTTCCCAAACCTTCCCTTCCCTTCCCAAACCTTCCCTTCCCAAACCTTCCCTTCCCAAACCTTCCCTTCCCAAACCTTCCCAAACCTTCCCTTCCCAAACCTTCCCTTCCCTTCCCACTCCCTTCCTATTTTATTCCTCCTTAGCTTTTTATGTGCTGAAATCTAAAACTATTAACTATCAAATTTAAAAAAGAAGGTTAAATGGATGTGGGTATTCATTCAGTTTTCCTCAGTTTCAAGTCAGGAAATAAACTCTGTGTGTGTATGTGTTTAAGTGAAATCAAGCCCTACATGAATCACTTGCTATTGCTCTTATATCTACAGAATACCTAAAACTTATCTGCCAACACCGTGGTTATTATTTGTTGGTAAACAGAGCACAGCTGGCTATGGAGAGAAAAGACAACACTTGAATGAAGATGCATAACTGGAATTCAGAAATACCAGCTGAATAAAACTTGAAGCTTTTTGAAAAAAAGATAGGGAGCAACGTGTCAGGATAAATTTCTGAGAACAGGAAAGTTTGATGTGTGGGTTGCAAGAAAGAAAAGATACCTACTTCTCAAAAAACACTGAGAGTGACCATCGAGTGAGTTTTTTAATTCAAATGACAGTAATTTTGAAACTCAGAACATTCTGAAGGGTGCCTATTGAGTTATGTAGTCCATGGCTGTGGTATTGTTGACATGTTGCTAGGAGCTACAGGTATGTGAATTATTTGTCCTATTTTATTTCTTAACAATGGAAATAAACAAAAAATAGTTGTATAGAATTTGAAATCTTCACTATATGAGAAAGAGCTCTAGGAACACTTGTCATGTTTGAGATTCAGGCTCCATGTTTTCATGTAAAAATGTAAAAATATGTCTTTTAACACTTTGTATGAAGACAAGAAACCCAGCACTACAGATGAGGGGACTTCAATCCCAACCTAACCTGAACAGCTAACATTGCTGGGAAAAGAGCACCATAACTGCGATTTCTTATTTATAATCTACTACCTGTGTTTCCAACCAAAATTACAAGAACATACATCCTAAATGGCACAATGGAGAGCCATTAGTTAGAGAAAGGACTTATACCCCAAGCAATTTCATGATACTTTTTCAAAATCTAATCCCATTTCTTTATTATACAGGAATCTATGCCAATGAATGTTTTCTCTTTTCTTCTGAAGAAAGAATGCAAAGTCAATTCTTAGTCTCTTTAGAGAAGGCCTATTAATCACTGTGTTTTCAAACATTAAGCTTAATTTTATATGATTTATTTTAATCCCTTTCAGCAGAGAATTGTCCTAGAATTCTGTGTTTAGAAAGCAACAAACACACCATATGTAGACTCACAACTTAAGCACTGAATAACATTTGGCCTTCAATTAGAGTAAGGCTTTGTTTCTCATAGTTTTTTGAAGGTTCAAACATGGTTTCTGGTATCTGGCTATCTTTCACAAAACCTTTAAGGTCCAGTTGTAAAAACGTGTTCTTGAGACGAGTACATACAGTTGGATTTTGATCAAAGAAGTAATAGGAGCCTATGCAAGGGATGCATTTTTGTTGTATTTGGTGAATTATAGCTCTGCTGAGAGTTTTTTGGCATGAGAGGTATTCAGGATGAAAGGACAATCTCTGAATGACAGGAGCAAAGTCAACGGCCCCAAGACAAGTTTATTATCATCATGTAGAGTATAGCAGTTTCAGAGTAGGATCCCACCAGGACTTCTCAGACTCTTCAGTGAACAGATCACGTAATCAGTCTGTGTCTGGGGAATAACTGATGTTCTTCCATGAGCGTGTACAGACAAAAGAATGGTAAGGCAAGAATGTCTCTTTTGGGTATCTGAAATATGTGTCTGACTTTTTGACACAATCCCTTAGTGAGCTGCAGAGGAGAAAGAAGACTAAAAGTTATTGGCTCTTGGCTGAGCTTTGCAAGCAGCTGCTTTGTTCTATTCAACTGTAGTTGACTGTTTGCCAATACTGTGAAAATATTTGTCAGCAAGAATTAAGGACAATGGTTTTCACATTCACCTTGTGATAGGGTAAACACAGAAAGGATTTTCAGATTTTATTGATGTTGTATACAAGGTACTCTGGACTTGCAGCCAGTACTGACTAGATTGCTGCTGTGTAAAAAGTTCAGTTGCTTTTTCAGATCTTAATTTGCCTATTGTCAAGTTCCAGACAAGGTGGTCCAATAATAACATTTAAAATGTTTTAACTGGACTACAGTGCCTCAAGGTTATTAACAATACTATCCTATTATGATGCTTTGCTTTGTACTGGCACATTTTGCACAAAATTCCTACCAAGAAAAATAGCTGGAGAAGAGGAAAAAAAGTTTAGTTGAAACAAAGCTGAAAGCATTTTAAAACAAAATTTATGTATTAATGAGCAGTCAATAAATATGGAAGAAGTTCCATTAAATCACACAAAAATGGGGAAGAACTGTTTTCCAGGAATTAGGTAAGACAGTTACTGACAAGTAATCTTACTTTAGACATGCATTTCTTTCATTTTGGGCTCAATTTACTTGATTTTCTTTCTGTAAATTGGTTGCAACAGGTGGTGGAAAACACCTTATTGCCAGACTTTAGAAAAGATGGAGAGGTTGTCTAACATCCAGATACCATTCCAACTGTAAAGTCTTCAGACAGAATTTACTCCCTTATTTCCTTTTATTCCAAGCCTTTTATTACCTAGAAAACTTCCACCTCCACAGCACTGATCCTCAGCTCCTTTCTCTGGCATAATGAAAAGGATCTTCTGTATCCCCTTCAATTTAAATGGAGTCATCACGAGAATTTACAATGGCACAAGCTCCAACAAATAATTCTGTACTCACACAATACTCAAACACATTATCTGGAAAGCCATAATGGAAATCACAGAGAAATTTTATTTGTCTTTAAATTTTTAGGCAACTACATCAGTTCAGGAACACAGTAATTTACATAGGCATAACATATCTAATCTTGGCACAACAGAAACTGCAGTAGTGTAGCCATGTCAATATCAGTAAATAATTCAGCCAAATGAAGATCCTTATGGTGAAACTGCTAGTGTCAAGGACCCGACATGGACAGTGTATGTATTTCAAGGGAGTTAATGATAACCAGCTCCAGAATGCTTTCCTGAGCTGAGTGCTTGTTAATAGCTGATGCTACTTTTTACTTAAGGAAGAAATCGAGTTCAAACACTGAAGACCAACCCACAAGGTTAACAAAAGTGTGGTTATTAGGAATGATTGCAAGATTTGTCTCAGAAATGTACTCCTGAGCCAAAACAGAGTACTCATATTGACTCATTATATTTTTCATTTCCTACCCTGCAAAGGTGGATGATTATTGATTGCTGGAACCAGGTGGAAACTCTCAGATGACCTGGTTTAACTCATGGCCTATATGACACCTTTATTCCGTGTGACATGAGATGTCTAAATCAGGCACAAATCTGAATCACCTAGCCATTAAGATAAACATCTGTAGTCTCTATGTAAGCAAGGAAAATTAACATCCTTAGGAAAGTCTTTATGGAGTTATCCTGTCAACCTAGCTAGGTTGTTGACAGTTAAGTAACTCTTCTCTCAAACTTGAGACTGTGCTTTGTGGCAACTGTAGTATAGCAAAGAGCAAATGCATATTTTACATAATTTAATCTTTTGATTTAGTCTGAAACCCGCATGATTTAATTGACAAAGCCTTAAATGAGAACTGTAAATATCCTAAATTTTAATTAGCTGTATAATACCCTGAATATGCAAGAGTGCATAGCAATATAAAGCGTATATCAATAAGTTATGGGAAATATATAGAATTTATGAACAAGCGGTTTTAAGCCCCTAAATTCTAAAATTTGTATAATTTACTTTGGTTCATCTTTAATAAAAACTAATCAAGTCAGGACATCATAGATGGGGAGTTTTCACTGTCTAGTTTTTTAATGCCAATTCCTTTGTATTGTTCCACTGAAGTACAATTATTAAGGTTGCTCCACAACTTCAAGTGGGTCAGGAAATTAGTTCAGTGTGTTCATAACAAATGTACTGCTAAGTCAACAAGAATCTTAAATTATATTATATAATTATCATAAAATCTAATAATATATAATTAACTTATTTTAACTCAATTAATTCACATTTATTTATTGCTGAATTGACACAGGGTCTGAATAAACAGATTAAGTACTAAGAAATTATTTTTTATAAACTTTTGTAATTTCCTTAGAGATACGTTTGTTGAGTTTTCTCTTTTCTTGACTACAGAAAAGTTACTATCTTTAAAATGAGAGGAATTAAAAAAATCCTATTTTATTAATGTAATCATAGTCTGTATCCTTATGAAGCTGGGTACTTCTCAAGTATCTGACCTCTTGAAAACAGAAAAATGCAACAGCATAGCTAATAAAAGGAAAATATATTTTCAAATACTTTTTTTTATTTCATTCATCCTGCAAATCAATCATCAATGCATAGTTTCCCTCACTTTACCACAGAAATTCATATAACTAGTTTTGCCTCCAGACACAGGTGATAGAGTGGTTTTGGTTTTGTTTGTCTGCCCGTGGGTTTTCTTCTTCCCTCTCTATATGGCTACAACATGCATATATATTTGGGAATACAGAAAAATGCCTGCCTTTAACTGAGTATTTTTTTAATGGCTGGGCACAACTTGGGCCCAGAACAACAGCAAAAACAAAAAGCAGCACAAAATGGTGTTCATGTTATTCAGAACAGATATTTGTTTTTCTGTTTTACTCGTTTTTGCTTGAATCAGATTTTCTATTATTTCACCTATTTTCTCTCTCTCTCTTTCTTTTTTTTTAATATTCTTCCATTTCAAAAAAGAAAAAAAAGTCATCTCCTGCTTGGAGGAGGCACATACTTCCAGTCCACTGTGTCTTATGCTTTGGCTTTCTGATCATTACACGTCTGACATTTATTTGAACATTTGGTGCTTATGAAATACACCCATGCATTTCATCTTTGCAAAGTCCAGTTAAATGACCTTATTTGTAGTTTCTGTAGGTTCTCATTGCCTTACAGATCTTTGGAAGAATTTATATAGAGCCACATTGACTGGTCAGCAGAGAAAAAATTATTCTATTCTATTCTATTCTATTCTATTCTATTCTATTCTATTCTATTCTATTCTATTCTATTCTATTCTATTCTATTCTATTCTATTCTACCTATATATTTTTAATGTTTCTGAGATTCAGTAACAACTAAGCATTTGATTTCAAGTTTGTAATTGCAGTCTAGCTAAAATTTACACACTCAATACCCATTTTAATTATCAGGACTCTTCTTGAACTAAAATTTGGTTACTTTGTATTTTATTTCTCTGCATAATGCAGAAAACAACACTCCCTTTTTTTCTTAAAATATCACGAAGAAAAATTAATCATATTGATGTCTGAGAAGCTGTTCAAGTAGTGTGATGAAATAATAAATAAAAATATCTAGATGGATATTGAATAATTTAGGACTGCTTCTCTCCTACGAAGTCCTCTCCTCAAGTATTTCTCACTGTCTAAAATTATCTCTATTGCCTGGAGATTTACTCCTTAGCTTTCCTAACAGCTAACAGAAATTATGTCATGTATTTTTCCAGACCAATTTTGTAAATACACCAAATAATTCTCAAAGACATTTACACAGGGAGTCCAGGGGGTTTATTAAAAAAAAAAAATTAAAAAAAAATCCCAAATAATTTAAACTAAGTTTGCAGAAGTGTTCAGAAAACTGGGACAAGCTCAATGAAGAAAATGTTTCTTGTCAAGCCAACCAATTTGATCACTGAAACTATTTTAGATACTTGATGTCTCAAACTGTTGTAGGAAGGACTTTGATTGTAAGATAAAGGCTTTCTATCTTGAAATCTAATGTGTCTTTGAATCTAACCATTCTCAGCAACTGAAGAAGTGGAGCTTAAATCAATAGGGAGTTTTTTGATATTATAGAATGTGGGGAGAATGAACTGCCAACTAAATGATGTTTGAAGAATACTCTTGCGTTTATCCACACACTACTTTTCTGTCAATGAGGGCCTTGAAAGGGAAAGGGATCAGTCTATGACAGTTGGTAAAGATTTTCCATAATATTTTAACACATAAGACCGTTTCTTCGAATTTCAGCCTTCTCATTCAATTTATGCTGGCACTTTCAGACACCCTTGTGCCTCTGAGAGAATATTTTTCTTGATGACTGACATATGGTCTGTTCAAAAGAGCAAGATCTCAGCTGAAAGGGAATGGTTCTTGAGAGTTATTATGAGACCAATCACCACAATAACTGTTGAGAATTCTAGGAATCTCTGTTTATTTAAAACAGTATTTTTCAAATTTCTTGGGAGGGAAAACACTAATTTATGGTATTGAAATGAATTAACTTTATGAACAGAATTAATACATTGCTGGATATTAACAAGTTCAGAGTTTCCTTGTAGTCCTTTTTCACCAGGTTATATGAAGAAAATCTCTTTATTTCCATTCACATAAAAATTACTTCTGTCGCTTGCAACACATTTGGTAACTTATACCTTTGCTCTTCAAAGAACTATAATGCAATTATTATCAACAGGAAGACTTAGCTGGGGGAAAGTAAGTACCAATTGCTAGTTAGATCTGAAACTGAACCCCTTATTCTGTAATGGTAATTGCAAATGTCTGCTTTCATTCATTTTAATTTGAGTTCCCACAGGCAAAAAAAATTAATCCAGATAGCTCTTATTACAATACTGCAGTCAAGTTGTCAAGCATGCATTACAGAATTCATTTCATCCTATGAAACGGCAACACAGAATATGTAATTTTTAATGAACTAAAAAAATCACTTTGTGTTACTTGTACATGCAGTTTAAATATATGTTCAATAAGTAGAAGTAATGCTGACAGAATAAACAGTAATTTATGTGGGGTAGCATGAAAATGTTTATACATGGCTGCAAAAATATCTGGTTCAGATGTGACACTGAGAGTCACTTTTTTTTATTTTGTGGTAGGAATGGAAGCCCAGGTGGGAAATTCTGAAACCTAATATGACACTGGGTACAAGTAATGAGTCATATTTATCAGCCCAGAGGCAACGTTTCAGAAACTTTAAATCTCTCCAAATGGTACTGGAGACCTTGGTGTCAGTAACTGAACTGAGTTTGAAGTATCTAATTTACGGTTGTAATCAATAGAGATGTAAGACTCAATTATATACTCAAAATTTATGACAATTAAAAGCAATTCAATTTTCCAAAAATAGATATGTTTTTCATACTCAGACACTAAATTCAGTATTCAGGATTCAAAAAAGAAAAAAAATATTGTCTACAAATACAGTTGATTATGCTGTCTGCTCAGTCACTACAGCAGCTTACACTCTTTACAGATGTTTCAAGAATGTGTGTTTGAAGACAGTACTTAAATATACATGTACAAGCAGGGTATTTAAAAGTCTAACTTCAGGCTTTAAGAATTTAAATTCAGATGTTTTCAATGATATTTTAAAAAACCCTGTAACTTATATGGATACATAAATTATATATCTATATAACTTACATTTAGAAGAAAATGCGTATTTTACATTTTATTTCATTTTAACATCCATATTTTGCTTACTCATTTATTTCTTACAGACTTCTGATGTCTAATACCTTTAAAGTCCTTCACCTTGATCCTGCTTGTTTTAAGCACCTTGCAAAAGATGCGATCCTTCACTCGCTATTTTTACTGCAGACAGTACAGAAAAGTTCAAGATATATAATATAAACTTTTATAATGATGGGCTTAGTATCTGGCATCTTCATACTAGGCAAAATGTCTCTGTATATTCCATAGGAAAAGATGGCACTTGTTTCACAGCCCAACACATAATCACAGAATTGCTGAGGTTAGAAAATACCTTTGGAGGTCATCTGGTCCAATTCCCCGGCTCAAGCAGAGTCACCAAGAGCTGCTTGCCTCAGGCCACACCCAGACAGCTTTAGAGTATCTGTCTCCAAGGATGGAGACTCCGGTACCTCTTTTTTCACTCTCAATAGTCATAAAGTGTTTCCTTATATTCAGATGGACCCTCCTATGTTTCAATCTGTGTCTATTAGTTCCTGTCTTACCAGTGGGGACCACTGGGAAGAGCCTCTCTTGGTCTTTAGATTCTCCTGTCAGGTATTGATGAGATTCTCATGACCCTTCTCTTCTCCAGGCTAAAAAAATCCCAGCCATTCTTCAGAGGAAAGATGCAGGAATTTGAATTTTCTTTTGCTGAACTACGTGAGGTTCCTGTCAGCCCATTTAATTTTTTTTTACAAAGCTCTCAAAACAGATATTATATCAGTGATTTTTTAAAGAGAGGGTTACTGGTTTCCCTTTTTAAGTAATTTAGTAAGTAAGAGAAAATAATATTAAGAATTGATACAAGTTTTTGACATATTTTTGATAACATAAAAAGGTCAATTATAGTTTTACCAGTTGTCAGTATTCCAGCTACAGATGCATGTCAGTACAATCTTCATAACATATTAAAGCATTCTATATATTGTCATTAGATCAACAGAGACATATATACTGAATAAAAAATAATATAATAAATACATGTGGAATGAATTTAATCATTGCAAATCAGAAGTCTTGAGACCAATAAGAGAAAATTTTAGGATCAATTAAAATGTTGAGGAATCATTTAAAAGACAGAAATAGAAGGAGAATGCATAATGCACAGAAGACATTAAATGATGACATCTATTATTGGCCATGTACTTCCTATCTTGGATTACTTTAGGGTCAGCACAGCACAAGTGATAAGGTGGCTGGGGCAACTGAGAGCCAATAAATCACTGAGGTTAGGTAGGACATTCAACAGTGCAAAATGACTCTGAAGAAAAACTTCAGAATAGAAACTACATTATTGGAAAAGTCATTAACTTGTGACTTAAATCCATAAGACTTGAGAGAAAGAAGACTTGTGTTGAATGCATAATAGATGTCTCAATTAAAATTCACATGTTGTTTTTGCAAACAATTAAAAACATTTTAAGATCAAGTGAGAATAATAGAAACTGTACAGAGATACAAAGTTTTCGGTGTTCAGTCTTCAGAATATTAACAAACTGCTAGGTATGAGACCTGGGAGGACTTTTCTCCTGTGTTAAACTAAAGAGAACTGTTGGTATTTTCTGTTTTTCACTGCAACGTGGTGTGATGGGTTAACCTTGGCTGGCAGCAAAATCTCCACCAAGTTGCTCTCACTTTCTCTCCCTAGCAGGACAGGGGAAGGAAATACAATGAAGTAGCTCTTGCATTGAAGCAGGTCTTGCATTGAGATAAAGACAAGGAGATCCCTTACCAACTACAGGCTTAGGCAAGACAGAATCAAACAGTGAAAGATTTATTAAGTTATTGCCAATTAAAAATAGACTAAAATAGTGAGAAATTAAACCAGCTCCCTAGTATCCTCCTATCCTTCTCAGGCTCAACTTGACCCCCAACTCTTCTAACTCCTACTCCCTGCAATGGATGGGAAATGGAGGTTGTGGTCCATTCATAAAGCTTTGTGACTGCCACTTCTTCTTCATCAGGCTGTACGCCTGCTCCAGCTTGGAGTCTCTGCCATGGGATACAGTCCTTTAGAAACTCCAGTGTGGGTCCTTTCCACAGGGTGCCGTCCTTCAGGAACAGACTGCTCCAGCATGGGTTTCCTGCAGTGTCACATGTCCAACCAGGAGTTATGCACCAGTGTGGGCTTCTCACTCCACAGACCACAGGTCTTGCCAGGATCCTGCTTCCAGATGGGACCGCCATCAAGTGCAGCTTCCTTGAGGGCACACCTATCTGCTCTGGTATGGGGTCCTGCATGGCCACAGGGTGGATATGTACTCCCCTGGGGACCTTCATAGGCTGCAGGGGGACAACCACCTTCATCACAGTCTTTCTCCAGGGGCTGTAGAGGAATCTGTGCTCCGGCACAGGAAGCACCTCCTTCCTCTCCTTCATTGACCGTAGTTGTTTCTCAGATATTCTCACTCCTCTCTTTTGGCTGCTCTTGTGCAGTGTTTTTTACCCTTTTTTAATATATTATCCCAGAGGTTTGTGTTTTATGAGTCCTTTTAAAAGAAATCTAATTTTTATTTAATTTAGATACTCCAATTCGTATTCTTTTCTGAGTTACTCACTGACTATTACAGAATTAATTCCTCAATGCTATGCATCAAAGACAATAAGAAAATTGACTGAAAGCCTAGAATTCAGTCTGTTCTGAATTCATTGAGGATTTCCTAAAGAAAATGAATATAATCATGTTACAGAAGACTCAATAACTTGATGTATACTGTAAAAATAATGAATGTTTGAAGAAAATTGTACCTTGATAGTCTTTACTTGTTATCACTGGTAATTCATCACTCCTATCTCTTCTGTTCTGAACACTCAATGTGCCCTAAATCTTCCTTTCCCTGCCAGACTTCTAAGTATTTTTGTATGAATTATAAATGTATCATCACAACTATGTGTCAAAACAACATTTAAATATAATAGTACAAAGATTTTTATTTTCTTTTATAGCTTAAGGTGGAGTGTAATCATACTGCATATGTGTTGAAATTCTTTTTTCCCTCTAAAAATTCTTGAGATAAAACAAAGAATTAAATATTTATTATGGAGTGGTACAGTAGTTATTGTTCTTTTTACATAGACAGTATTTCCATTGTGTTTGAAAAGCTTAGGTGTTTGGATGAAAAACTGTTAGTATAATTTACATTCTATTTTGAAAGGCAGACAAGACCTTCAATTCCACTTATTTTTATCACAAGAGAAAAGCAAAGCTGCATGTAAAATTATTTTACTGGCCCATAAAGCTTTCTGAGATTTTAATTATGCAGGTCAATAATTCAATTTTTTCTTCATCCAAGGTTTTAAACATAGAAAAATAATAAAGAGTGAGAAATGAGAGACAAGGATTCTTGAAATCACCAAGTTCCTATACTCAAGGAAAATAAAAATCTAAATTCAAATCACTGTTTTCACCTAATTGATTTGAATCTGTTCACAGCTAATAAGCATGACTACTTGTTGCCTGTTTTGACAGTTATTCAGTTTCTCCACTTCAAGTTATAGTGGATGCTCCTTGGTTCAAGACATACTGACTCTGCAATCCATTCACCAGGATTGTGTACATATCTATAGTACATTCACTCACATATATATATATTTATATATTTTTCCTCAGCTTGAGAAAACCTACAGCTAAGTCCTTACTCTAAACCTTCCTCTTTACTGCTCAACTATGCTAGCATACAGTTTACATACAATTTTATCACTCGAAAAGTAAAACTAGAAGAAATACAAAGAAAAGTAGCAGTCTAAGACCATCATGTGCATAAGGAATTAGACTTCTGTAGGTTCTGTCTAGGCTCTATATATGTTTATAGCTTAGGTTTTCTAATGAGAAGTTGCCAGAAATCCCTAACCAGGCTCATATAAAATTTAGTATTTTGCCAGTTTACGGTATTACTTTTCATTAAAAAAGATACAGAAGTTTTACAGATTCTTAGATAAAGATATCTTCTGACTTTACATAACTCATTTACATGCAAGTAGTACCTCTGTATGTGTGCGTATTTATCCTCATTCTGTCTGCAAATACATATAACTTGTTTCTGATACTCATCGTTCTCTTTTATATCCCAAGGCAGCGAACTAATAAATAATCAAAATTATAAACTGTGAAATGAAAAAATACAAGTCATAAAACCAACTCTGAAAACTTGTTTCTGTACAGTGATTTTAATCGAGACCAGAGAGTTCACTATTTGTCTGAATAGAATTTGTCACGCATTAACTAAGCTGAACTGAATCTTACCCTTTTCTCATGAACTGTACCGTGAAAAAGGGAACACACTTTCTGAAATTTCCCCATTTAAACAAAGCATATAAAAAATTGAATTTGATTTCTTTTACAATGAATTTGAATTTGTTTCTCAGTAATGTAGTGATACCATTTAATCATCTAAATAAAAACTTTTTCTTTTTTTGCAATTCTGAAATTCAGACTTCTCTTGTTTACCTTTAATTAGAACAGAGATTTATTCAAGATACCATGGTGGACAATCTCTCCCAATTGAAGTCAGTAAAAAATACAACTGAACATCATCCCACAAATTGTGTCTTATCAAATGCAGTAGAAAAAGAAGATTTAAACTTTTGTAAACATTGTGTTTTTAACAGATAAGTGCATCATTGCATCAAGATATCTAGAAAGGAACCTATCTGGATTTTTCTTTGTATTTTCCTTTTCATTAACAAATAAATAGAGCTCCTGTGCAGTTCTGCAACAATCCTCATTTTTATTATATCAAAAAAATTAGTTTCATCCACACTTTATTTTCTGTGCAATTTTTGGTCATCTTTTGATAAGTTTTATTTCTCTCTGTGCTTAAAATCTGTCCCTCAAGGGTTCATGATTTTCCTCATTGCATTCTATTCAAAATTATTAACAGAGGATAAAGGAGATGGGTGAGAATTTTAATTCTTTTGGATGGCTGTCATTTTTTGCAAATATTCTGTATTTTGCCTGGCCTTTAAGGTCATGGTTATTTTTAAGCTTCAATATTTCTCTTATTCCATCTGCAATTTTGAAATTCCCTCTCAAAATAGTGCCATTATTTTCCCAAGATTCATTATTCTGAGAGAGTTCTGTCACTCTTCATGCCAATTATTATTGTTGTCGTTGTTGTTGTTGTTGTTATTTTTATTGTTATTCTTTCTGTTGGTTTATTGCTATTATTTCAATTGTTAAACTATTTTATTTGTGTCCATGGACAGGATGGGCTCACTAGCCTTCCGGCAGTCATCCTAGGAGAAGGACAGCTCTAATTCCAAACCCAGGCAGATGGAGCTCGCTTAGCCCTGTAAGGCCATCCATCTAAGAGAAGGTCCTGAGGACTTCGCTGTCACCATCCAAGCTCTCTAGGTCCTGACCAATGAACCTTAGGATTAAAGGGGGGGTCCAGTTCTGCGCATGCTGTGTCTCACCTAAAAATCCATTGCGCAGGCTCAAAGGATATATCCACATTTATAAAGCCCTGTAGCGACAGGCGAGGGTTGAAATAGCAGGTGAAAGGTGCACCGGAAGCCGCAGAGCCAACCCTGCATGCAGTTCAGGACATTGGTTGTCTGAGACTGACCCTGGAGATGACAGCCTCGTTCGGCAGCATCCTGAATGACCAAGCAGCCTTTTTCAAGGAAAGCACTGCTTGCTCCACATGGAGAGGAGCCTAGAAAAGGTGGCCTAACCAAAGCTCATCTCCACCCTTCACCCTGTTGGTTAACTGCAGCCAATGGGCATCTTCTGATGCAGTCAAACAAAGATTAAGAGACAAAGGCACCTTCCTTCAAAGGTGTATTCAAATCGCGAAATAAACACCTGAAGAAAAGTACAAA